>NC_055664.1:1099435-1808185 GCF_017976325.1 Chelmon rostratus
TGGTGTCAGAGGGTTAGTGACCCTGTATGACTGTGGCTTGTAGAAAGAAGCTGTTTTTGTATCTGGTTGTTTTGCCATTGAGTGATCTCTAGGGCCTACCAGAGGGGAGAAGTAGGCACAGGTTGTGTTCAGGATGTGAGGGGTCTGCAGTGATGCTTCCTGCCAGTTTCCTCAGTCTGGCGGTGTCTCCCCCCCAATTTCCACCAGGCACACAACGCATATGAAATAGCTGATTGCTGCCAGTCACGAAGATCATGAATAGACAACAAAGAGAGCAGAGACAGGGAACACTAGTGAGTATGTTCAGAACTGTAGACAGTTCACCCATACAACCAAAAGACACGGTCTACACAGCTCAGTGAAAAAGTAACTCAACAGAAACATGTGGGACACATTCATGATCTGGTTTGTTCACTGTCTGCATGAGAGGACACAAAAAGGAACAGCTAGACCTTCATGAAAGAGAGACAGCTAATGCTAGCTAGTGTATGTCAACCAGGCGAGTAGGGTCTCCATTTCAGAACTGTCCTAAAAGCGTATCTATGCTCTGTTCTACGATACATATGTGCCAAGTCTATTTTTGACGGATGACATGTTAATTTGCACAGAGCACAGTGAGCCAGACAGGAAGTTGGACACAGGAACGGTGTAGAGAGTCTGGTAAATTTTCAAAATAACACACCCTACGCAGAAAACCAACACATCAACAATAAACACAACTTAAACAGACAAAAAAGAAACTGCATTTATCTCATTATTAGACTCAAGTGTTCATGGACCTACTCACTGTTTTAACCACACTCTCGACTTTGTTCTGACATATGACATTGAAATTGAACACTCCTTGGTACCCCCAAACCCGCAAATTAAAGCAACCGTCGTGAAAACTTGAAAGGAAATGGTGTTCAGCCTTTTTTCTTCATTTTGCCTGGCAAGACAGTCTCAAAACAAACAGGAAAGCCCTCCGGAGCCGGAGGAGCCTATTACCCCTCACTAATTGAGAAAATAAGAACCATCCCAGGTTTCTCTTCAGCACTGTAGCCAGGCTGACAGACAATCATAATTCCATTGAACCACGTATTCCTTTAACCCTCAGTAGAAATGACTTCATGTGCTTCTTTAATGATAAAATAGTTTTAGCCAACTATAGACCTATGTCTAGCCTTCCCTTTCTTTCTAAAATACTTGAGAAAGCAGTTGCTAGTCAGCTGTGCGACTTCATACATAACAATTGCTTATTTGAGGATTTCCAGTCAGGATTTAGAGACAGCACTGGTTAAAGTCGCAAATGACCTTCTAATTGCACCAGACAAAGGACTGCTAGATTTTAGTACTGCATTTGACACCATTGACTATGGTATCCTGTTACAGAGACTGGAACACCTCATTGGCATTAAGGGAGCTGCATTAGGATGGTTTAAATCCTACTTTTCAGAAGGATTTCAGTTTGTGCAGGTTAATGATGACCCCTTTGTGTATGCTAAAGCCAGTCATGGAGTTCTGAAGGGTTTTGTGTTTGAACTGATTTAGGCAACATTATCAGGAAACATTCCAGAAATTTTCATTGCTATGCAGATGATACCCAGCTATATTTATCAGTGGAATCAGGAAACCAATCAGTTGACTAAACCCCAAGTGTGTCTTAAGGAAACAAAGACCTGGATGACCTGCAATTTTTTGTTACTGATTTCAGACAAAACTGAAGTTGTAGTATTTGGGCCAAAAAACCATAGAAACTCCGATCTGTTGATATAGCAACTATGGATGGCATTACGTTGGCCTCAAGCACCACTGTAAGGAATTTGGGAGTCATCTCTGATCAGGATATGTCCTTTAACTCCCATGTAAAACAAATTTCAAGGACTGCCTTTTCCCACCAAAGTAAAATTGTAAAAATCAGGCACTTTCTGTCTTAAAATGAAGCAGAAAAACTAGTCCACGCAAAAACGAGGAAAAGAGATCACATTTGTCCAATATTTGGCTTCCTTCATAAACGTATAATGTCATCTCCACTTGCCTGGACATTATCTGGATAATGACCTCTAAATTACTATATACATCTGTCCAGTAACATCAGTGTTTGCCTGACTGTCAATAATTGCCCAAGGTGCCATTATGTTTTAACCACTGTCACACTTTTACTTGTTGCTACCAGTTACCTGTTTCCTGTTCCTGCCAACCTGTTTCCTGTTGCGTGTTCCTGTCATCTGTACCTGTGTTCAGATCACAGACTGTATATAAAGGTGCTTGTGGCACAGTGTGACATCACCTATTGGTTTGCTTTCCACTGCATCCCAAGTGTGTAGTCTGAGTGCAGGGTGTCAACTTCCATGCTGCAGAAACATGGCAACTCTTCCTCAGACCGAAGGCTAGCTTACTGTCAGCACATAACCTGCTAGTTACTTAACTACAGCTATTTCTCTCCATAAAATGACTCAGAGTGCAGGTAATATTCTAATATGATATAATAGAAATTATTTATCATACAGCACACTGCAGTAATGTCACTGAATATATATAAACTTTTGTGGGAACTTTTAGTCATCAGGCTAATGCTAATTCTCTGTTCTATAAACTGCCTGTTACCAAAATACCAAAAACTAAAGCGAATGAGTTTATGGTGGCTCACTCTGTCTTGTCTTAGTAAGTCATAACCAAGACATGGTGTCAGTTTGGTTTGAAAGAACTTCTGACTAAAATTAGTACCCTTGGTATTGAACTTCTTCTTGATTTCTTCCATTCCAGAGACGTACAGGAAGTAAGACAGTATTGAGAGATGGACCAACATGTTGTTAGTTTGAATCCAAACAATGTATAATAGCCTTATATAGTATTTTAAAGTGTCACTTGTACGTCTGACAGGCAGGTTTACTTTCAGGATTTACAGCAGATTTACTTTCAGGATTTCTGGGTCCCGAATGAAAGTTTTCTATTTCTATATATAGGATGAAGCTGGTTCATGCCCAGTTATCGTCATTCTTGAGGCAATAACAATATGTGTGATCAATTGATTGGCTCTCCATACCTAAAACAAGGAACTATGCTCATCCACGTTCCCTGGCTCACGTTTCAAGTGTTTTCAGGTTGCCATCAACACATTCTTCCAACAGGAGATAACCTGTCCTGCCATGTCAGGAGGACAGCACAGCTTATCACCTATGCCCTTGGTCGCTTCTCTCCCTATCTGAAGGGCACCAGTTTCCCTAAAAAACCCAACAGCTGCATTGTAGTCCAGCATAGCAAAACAGACCTCTCCCTTCACCTGGATCCTGAGCTGGTCTGAAGACAACCCCTTTACCTGACCATGACTCTGAGGCCCCCAATAAGTGCAGTCAAGTGACGGAAAATTCTATCACACATAACTCCTGTAGCAGTGAAACTCTAAATCAGTAGCATTCTTTAATTTTATGCCAAGTCATGCCATGTCATTAGACAGAATAGCCTAAGCTTTCTGACCAGATCTTTGTGTTTGAGGTAACTTACTGGTTTTGTTTTTCAACTTAAACTGACTGTTCATGGTCAAACACTGAGACAAAATCCAGGAATTATGATCAATGCACCATATATTCATACTTTGTAGAACAATTTAAAGTGGGCCGAGCCATTGTGGCCGCAGTTGGCAAAACACTGAACCAAGGTCTATATAGAGGGAAAGCAATAGCAGTACCAGTATATGTGGATTTTGGAGCAAAAACAGAAGTGATCCAGCCTGATCCTACCTGAAGACATTTGCGAAAGAAATACACCAAAAACTGCAAGTCAAAACATTCACCTTCACTGATTTCCCCATTGTGTTTAAAAACACTGATCGTTTGATATGTGTCAGTTTCAGCATCATCACAACACACAGAGGAAAAAGGAGCACCTTGACTTGGTGACTGTGTTGCATTGTAGCCACAGAGATCAAGACTGAAGCAAGATCTATCCAAAGCACCATCTTGATCCAGGCAGTACACTTAAACTGTACCGCCTCACAACAAGTGTTAACACAGCTATGAAAGCTGTGTTAACACTTGTTGCTGCTGCTGCTGCTCATATAGCATTTTATAAGCAATTCCACCATAGCATCAGAAGTCTACCTTCCTTTAAAGTAAAAGTTACTATTGGCACACAAAAAAAAACTGTGTTGTTCTTTCATAAACAGAGGGGGTGTGATTCAGAGACATTAAAATAACTGCATCCATGCTATGAGTTGGATCATTGTGCTTTTTAGAAAAAGCCTCACTTAAGTGTTGCACATGGAGATCCTCTAAAAAGTCACAGGAGGGGAGGAGCAGATGACATTGTGAGAACAGAATAGCTGTCAATAGGACGATAGCCTGGAGAGATAAGTACATCCCTATCCTCATAGGCAAACAACAATACAGGGAGATGTGTGTGTGTGTGTGTGTGTGTGTGTGTGTGTGTGTGTGTGTGTGTGCGTGTGTGTGTGTGTGTGTGCATAGTTCAAAATCCTCCTTCTCCATTTTCTTCCACCCATGTACTTGCAAATTGGACACCACTGCCCAGAATAGAAGCTGAAACATGACAACAGGGCTATGATTACAAGAAAACAAAAGACTGTGTGGACTGGAGGGCAGGGGGCTTCATCTTCTGTGCAGTGAAGTTCAAACAGGTGGAAGAGGCAGGAAATATACCTAACAATATACCTCACAATATATACAATAATAACTCATGCTGTTGTTTTAATGATTCTGAAATGATGTGCCTTAACACCTGGAAAGTCAGTCTGTGGTTGTAAGAAGAGGGACAAGCCTATTCTTGCAGTCACATTGCAGTTTTTGTTTTAGTACCTGAAAGAGGCGATAACTGAATAATTGATGATTTACTTTCCATGGTATGGGCTGATTATTGTGTGACAGGCTAATCATTCAAAATTCTATTTTAGTAACACATAGTTGGGTGAAAAAGAGTGCAAATACAGAGTGCAGTATTCCCAATAGAGTTTGTTAATGCATTAAAAAAAACGACCAATTCCCCCAGCTGAAAATAATGATGAATGGCTCTGAAAAAAGCAGAGGGGACTGACTTAACGCCAACTAAGACATGAATTATTGTTTGTGCACTGACTGGTGACCCAGCAGCAGATAGCGAGAGATGCAGTCCCAGCAGTGCCCAGTGGAATTGTGTCTGGGTCACCTGACCTTTGGGGCCCCAGTCGTCTCTGGCCCACAGATGAGTTGTGCTTCTCCTACAACTAGTAATGTACAGGATGTTGCATGTTAGAGTGTAGGGGTACAGAGGGAGAATTGTGTTTTTTGTAGTGCAGCCTTTGAGGTTTGTTTCTGCCTAAAGGTGCAGTGCTTTGTTATGTCACGAAATTGTGTGGCATGTGTGCTTCTATGACACTCTGACTGAGACAGAGCAGAGTTTCTGAGGGGAATCCTCACAATGTGAAGAACTGACAGACAGTGACAAAGGCCACTGGAGACTAGGAAAAAAAGGCCATGGGGGAGAAGACAGGAGACAGGAGAGTGTGTGTGTCAGAGAGAGAGAGACAGTGGCACATATGCAGCAGAGATGTCTACAGACAATGCTGGGACAACAGCATGACAAGAGAGAAGAAGAGGTTGGCTGTTGTCTGAAGCCCCCTGAAAGCTTCACAGCATCCTACTGTGATGTACAGCACTAACCATAGGAGGGAACACTGCTGAGATTCTTAAAAGTGCTGCACTTCCTCAATGGGTCAAATCACATTAAGGCTTTCTCTGCTCTCCCACATTATCTCTCTGGTGCAGAGGTCAATCCCTATTCATTTATTTGGACTACAACTAAACCAATGACCAGTTCTTCACTGGTCCAAAATGTCATGACTCTAAAAGCACCCATAACAAACTAAAACCTGACATAAACTTTTAAGAACATCACAGAACCTGAACTGAACAGCACGGAACAGGACCTGGTTTACACTTCATCAAGTTTCTATACAGGGTGCAATGCCCAAACTTTTATTTTTTCTTCGCAAATGTCTTCTAAAATTTTATTTTACATTGTTAAAATGTTATTAGAAGTTAAAAAGTGAAACAATGTGTTCCAAAGGAAAGGGGATAATTGAGCAATGAAATCCGCAGACTTGAGCTGGTCCTAATCCTAACCAGGGTTTGCAATATTTAGTGCATTTCTACTGGAAAAGTGACTAAATCAAGTATACTGGAAGAAGTCAGTCTGCATACAAACTTTGATTTTTAAATGTGCTTTTGATTGACATCAATGAATCAATCACAGAATTAAGGTGCAATACACTTGTATTGTTTTCCCAGTGAAAAATAATGGTATAATACAATGCCTTATTTAATCAGTGATTTCTGGAACTGAAACATAGCTAGTAATTGTGCAACATTGCTATGACTGTTTTTCTCTGCTGCTGGCTGTTGGTTTCACTACAGTCAATGCATAGAAATGCCTCAGAGACACCGCCTGCACTGAGTTTAAGAGGTCACTTGAATAGTAATCCCATAGCTCAGTGTTTATGCATTGAATGGTATCATAGGGTCACTGAGTCCCCAGAACAGCATGTGTGTGCTGAAACAGACTTTAGTTTATATCTCTGGAAGTGCTTCAAGCCGCTCGTGTACATGTTTGTTTTTTGGTTGGTTTGGTGATTGGTTGGTCTATATTGGGTTCAATCAAAATCAAGAATTGAATACAGACACCTGTAGTGTGTGTCAATAGTCTGGAAATGGATAGTATGACTTAGAGACCTCTTTGTTGTTACATTTTGTAAGGGTTCTTAACGGACTCTAATGCTGAGTTCAGACTGAGCAGACAGGAGTGTGAACAATAAACAGCTTTAATGAAAGTTCAAGCAATCCAGTCAGAGTTCCAACAGAAAGACAGAGTTCAGTGGATTCCAGTCTGAATCTGGGAGAGCAGACAGACGGGCTCCAAATGAGGTTAATCCAAGGTTTCCTCTGACAGACAGGGTCCAGACGAGGTGAGTGGTAGTGTGGCAGGATAGAGACCTGTGGGTGAGCCTGCCTAATTGGCAACATCACAGCCAACCACTAGGGGCGCACCGTTCTATAAAAGGGGTCGATCCCTCCCGGCCAGTTCTCTCTTGCTGCTCCTGACAGTGACGTCATTTCCGGGTCGGACCTTTGCGCGTGGACAGGTAACGCGGTTTGTCTGTTCACCTGCTGCTTTTAGCTCATGTGGCAGGGACTTAATATTTGTGTGTCATGCAGAGCGGCTGACTTGGGGCTTCCAGAGACTCCTGTGTGTGTGTCACCTAGATGGCCTGCTGCGGTGAGTTTCTCTCCCTCTCTGTAAACTGCTAGTCATGACAGCGGCTAATAATTGCTTGATTGTAGGTGAACGCCAGTAGCTGCGCGATTATCTCCCTCTTTCTTTGGTGTGTCATATCCAGCCAACCCTGCTAACGGTATGTAGCCTCCAGCATTCCTAATTGTTGTAAGCAAGTGTGAATGTGTAGTTGATTATTTGTCGGGTCCTCAGATCCCAGCTGCCCAAGACTGTATGAGCGTCGTTTGCCGAACCATGCGCGAGTGACTTCGGCATCAGCTGATCATGTGCGCCAGAGTTAAAGGGACACATCGCCACAGCTACAGGGGGCTACTGCTGTTTTGTCTTCGTACCACGCTTTGTCTTACCGCTTTGTCTCCACTCTTTTTGTCTGCAGCTGTGACCACTGCTTTGTTTGCAGCTCTGTTTTCCTTATTTTATGTGTTGCTTTTGGTGCAATGCTTTCTGTTTTGCACCAAGGTTTTAATTGGCATTTAGCGCACCTATTTTAATGTAGTGACTGAATAGTGGGGTTAGATCCTCTCCACATTTTCTTTCATTTTTGTGTTCATTACTTTATTCAGTTTGCTTACTGAGTTATTTAATTTCTTTGGTTTTGATATTTTGGTTGGGCAAAGGGCTATTCTTCCAGTATTTGTCTTTATTTCTTTCATTTGTGGTTGGTAGTTTGTATTGTTTAGTTGCTGATTTGTATACAAGTTTTGGATATTTCTGTTCATTGAATTTTGTTGTGACAACACTAATTTTCTTTTGTTTTCCTCTTTAGTTGCTGAGGTCCGGTGGTGGTGGTGGTATCCTGGTGGCGGGGTCCCCCCCCTTCTCGTGTGCTGTGCTTCCCTGGGTTCTGGGTCTCCTCACTGAGTGTATGCTGTGTGTGGCTGTCACGTGTGCCTGGGTGTTTATATTTTTGGTTGGGGATTCTCTGCATCAGTCAGTAGCCCACGCACCCCGGTAAGCCTCAGCTTTAAATTAGTTCCCCCTGTTGATTTGTCCTCGTGTGAGTGGTGTTTTAAGTGTTTTAAATTTGTCAAAATAAAGAACATGTATGTCTGATTGGAACGTGTCTACCGTTTTGAGTAAAACGAACTGCGTGCCTTAAAGGTGAGCTTTGTCGAAACTTACTTCCTGGGGTGAAATTCCCCAGGTGGCGTTGTCGGTTTAGTGTACAATCTGACCAGAAACTCTTATACTTCTACTCCAACCCAATCCCGTGTCACCCTCGCTCGCCACAGTAGGAAATCCACACGAGGTCTTGAAGGGAGAGTAGACAGACAGGTACCTGGAATCACCTGAGCATAAAAGTACAGGTACAGGTCACGTAACTGAGCATACAAACAAAGCAAGACAGACTGATAGGCTAAGCACATGAAGAGGTCTAGTTGTCACCACACTGGTAGGCAGACAATTTGACAAATACAGTTTGGATCTCTGGGGTTGATATATTGTGTAGTCAGGGGATGTGGATTTAATGACACACACCTGTGCTCAATCAGTAAGGAGGCTGGCCCAGCCTGTCAACCACGCCGTGGAGTGATGTCACTCCAATAGACAGACAACAGACAAAAGGAAGGAAGGGAAATCACAGGAGCACAAAAGGGAAAAAATGTGAAAAAATAGGCAGAGACTGCAGATCTCCATATTTTTGTTACTGAAGGAGCTGCTGAGGGCCCCCATTGTGTCATGCAGGGGGTGGGAGGGGTTGTCAATGATGTCAGCTTGGCTAACATCTTCCTCTAACTTACATCCTCAGTGGTGTCCAGAGGGCAGTCCAGGACAGAAACAGCCCTCCTGACCAGTTAAGTCTCTTTCTGTCCCTCTCAGAGCTTCCACAGCCCCAGCAGACCACTGCATAAAAGAGAGCAGATGCAACCATGGAGTCTGAAAAGTTTTTAGTAATGTCCTACATACTTAAAAGATAGAGACGACTTGGGGGGCTTCATAGGGTACTGTGCTCTCTCCTTTCTTCTTCACCCTCTACACATCAGACTTCAGACACAACACAGACAACTGCCACCTCCAGAAGTTCTCCAATGATACAGCCATCGTTGGATGTGTATCACAGGGGAACAATTTGGAATACAGGGAAGTCATCACCAACTTCGTCAACTGGTGTGGACTGAACCACCTGCACATCAGCACCAGCAAGACTAAGGAGATGGTGATAGACTTCCACAGGAAAGCACCACATACAACACCGGTGTGCATCCAGGGTTTGGACATTGAGATTGTTGAGGTGTACAAATACCTGGGTGTCCACCTCAACAATAAACTGGACTGGTCCACCAACACAGATGCCCTGTACAGTAAGGGCCAAAGTTATCTCCATCTGCTGAGAAGTCTGAGGTTCTTTGTATGTATGTAGGACATTGCTGAGGACTTTCTATGACTCTGTGGCTGCATCTGCAATCTTTTACATCGTGGTCTACTGGGACTGTGGGAGCTCTGAGAGGGACAGAAAGAGACTAAACAAACTGGTCAGGAGGGCTGGTTCTGTCCTTGACTGCCCTCTGGACACCATTAGGGATGTAGGTGAAAGGAGGATGTTAGCCAAGCTGACATCTATCATGGACAACCCCTCTCACCCCCTGCATTTGAGGGTGGGTGCCTTAAGCAGCTCCTTCATCAACAGACTGCTGTATCCACTGTGCTACTCTTTTTTTTGTTTAACATAAATATATGTAGTTGATTTCATTTTATCATTTTGTTTCTTTTTTATTGTCTATTTGTTCCTTTTTTACCTCTTCTTTTTTTCTAAACTAAGTTTCCCCAGTATGGGATTAATACAGTTTTTTCTTGTCTTCTCTATCTCTTATTTACCTATTACTTCACTTAATGATGTTGATCAAGTTTAACAGTGGCCCTATCCCTCGGCACCACCACTTCACACTCTACAGGCTGGTTGTCCGCTGGGCCTACAGCATTCTGTGCAGGCCACTGAAGTTCTTTCCCTATTGTGTTATGTTTGCCATCAGAATACAGTTGTCCAGATGAAGGAAAACATTACAATAGTTGTGAATGGCCTCATTTCTATGAATGTTAATAAAATTAATCACAATCACAAAGTGTCTTATTGTATAAAACATTTTATACAGTTAAGATCAGGTATATATCAAATAGATACCCCATTAATGACTCTGACTGCATGCACCAACAACAAAATAAATTAAAAAAAGTGTCCTATGTTAACAAAAACCTGTTCATGTATTCTTATTCATGAGTTGCAGACAATCAGGCGCAATGTGCAATACGAATGCAAACAAAGAGTCAGCTGTACCTCCAAAACTCAGCAAACAAACGTTTTAAAATATGTACGTGGATCGAAAAATATGGTTGAAAGAAAAAAATGTATCAATTAACCCACTTAAAACTTGAAAGCACTAGACTTCCGGTATGGCGCTGCAACGAGTGACAGCATAAGTCAAGAGCTCCCGCATGGTCTGACTGTACCCTTCTAAGATATCAAAGCTGTGAGTCAAAAGAAACATGTTCGAGCATGGTGAGGGGTACTAGAAATCAGTCAAAAGGAAGACCGCAACAGAACCAACCTACCAACGATAAAACAGCGGCAGAAAACGCAGACGGCCACAACGCCATTAGCAACCAACCTAAACAGGAGAACATGGAAGCTATCCAAGCTAACATTATCACCGAAATAAAAGCGGTCCGCTCCGACATGAAGAAAGAATACTCCGAAACTATAGGAGTATTGAAGAAAGAGCTTACAGATTTCAGAGAGGAAGTTAATCAGAAGCTTAGCACCATCGGCTGTGATTTACAAGAAATAACAAAAAGAGTGGAAGAGACGGAGCAACGAGTGGCAGATGTGGAGGAGCAGGGCGCCGAGATTGGCGAGCTGCTTTCCCGCACCTTGGAAATCCAGCAAAGTATCCAAACTCAGCTCACGGACCTGGAGGCTCGATCCCGCAGAAATAATTTTCGTATTCATGGAATCCCCGAGGGCTCTGAAGGTGACGACATACAGGACTTTGTTGAGAAGTTCATCAAATCAGAGCTGTCTCCTCCCGATGACAGACTCGGGATACAACGCTGTCACAGATCCCTCGGTTCCAGACCACCGCAGGGATCCAGTCCAAGGTCAATCATAATCTACTTCCAGGAATACAAAATGAAAGAAATGGTGCTCCGATCCGCTTGGAAAAAGAAGGAGATTTGCTTCAAGGGAAAAAGAGTGTTTTTCGAACAGGACTATCCAGCCGAAATATTAAAAAAGAGGAGAGCCTACGCCGACATCAGGAGGACATTAAAAGAAAACGGGCTGCGCTTCCAGACCCTGTATCCAGCAAAACTTAAAGTCTTCTTCAACACTGGAGCAGTCGTTTACGACAGCGATGCGGAGGCAGCGGATGAGCTCAAGAAGAAAGGATACGCACTGGACGGCTCCAGAGCCGACACCTCCTCGAGACCCGCATTCACGACCAAACCGAAACACCATCCATGGGAAAAGGCAGGTGCAAAGCCACGCCATGATCACCTGAGAGAAATCCAGGAAAAGCTGAAGACATTCCGAAGGAGCACGGATGCTACATAAACCGCCATGGTGGACATAAACAAACTGTGTTACACGTAAGTGATTGATAATGTGGGACAAAAAAACAATAAACTGATAACATCATAGGCTGAAATGAGCCAGTAAGATGGACCGATTAACGTTGACCCTCAGAAATTAAGCGATCTGTCCTGTTATAATTTCTAACAATTTGAAATGACCATTAAGTGGGAAACTATGCATGCCTTGTAATGTGCACTGCTCTGAACTTTGACAATGTTACTCAGAGACGTCAAGCCCAAGGAGGGGTCCCTTCTTGGTTAAGGATTTCCCCACCAAATTTTGAAGTTGTGTTCATACTTCAGGAATGGAAGTCACTGATGTGTAGTTATATGTTCAGTTCTATTGTGGTTCGCAGACAGAAGTTGGTTTGTTCAGGTCATCTAGTCAGGTTGCTTATTCAGGTGAACATTTATTTACTTTTTCTCTGTCAGTTGAGATGATTCATCAAACGTATCACATTGAATGTAAATGGGTTAAATAATCCTATAAAAAGAAGTAAAATGGTTGCTAAAATGAAAAGAGAGAAATAAGATATTATTTTTTGGCAAGACACACATCTCTCAAAAATTGAACATGAGAAGTTGAGAAAAGATTTTTGACCTAATGTCAGTAGAAACCTCATGTTTGCTAATATGTGGGGGAGACTGGAATATTCAGTTGTGTCCAACCATGGACTCGTCAAATAAAATAAAAAGGATAGGACCTGAAGCAATATATGTTAAAAAAATGCTCAAAGAATTGGGCATGATTGATATATGGCGA
The DNA here is from genome assembly GCF_017976325.1 of Chelmon rostratus. Taxonomy (NCBI): domain Eukaryota; kingdom Metazoa; phylum Chordata; class Actinopteri; order Chaetodontiformes; family Chaetodontidae; genus Chelmon; species Chelmon rostratus. Next base: position 1,112,031 of record NC_055664.1, read on the forward strand.
GACCTACACCCTCCTGATAAGTATTTTACCTTTTTCTCTCATCCCCACTCAGTGTATTCGAGAATTGATTATTTTTTCATGTCCAACTTGGATAGACACAGGATTACAGATTGTGATATAGGAACTAGGGATGTCTCTGATCATGCAGGTGTATACCTAACGTTACATCTAGATAGCAAACCCAAGGAAACCTTGTGGAGACTTAACACAAACCTTCTGAATGACCCTCACTGTCAAAAATATATAAAGAAAGAAGAAAGAGTACATCACTTATAACAATAATGGATCTGTGTCCCCAAAAACGCTTTGAGACGCTGCTAAGGCAGTTATGAGAGGCAAACGTATTATATGGTCTACTCAGAAGAAAAAGGAAAAAGAAAAAGAAATTAAGGATTTGTTCGAAAAGTTAAAATCTTTAGAGAGTAGACATTTGGTAAATAACGACTCTGAGGTCCTACAACAAATATTAAATACAAAACAAACTTTAAATAATATTTATGAGAGTCAGTTAGCAGGAAGGGCTAAATTTATCAAACTAAATTTTTATGAGAATGGTCCAAAATCCAAAAAACTCTTAGCATGGAGAATACGCAAACAACAGGCAGAGAGATGTATATGTGCACCGCTGGGATGATAGAAGTGAGGCTGATATCCCCAAGATTAAGGAAGACACCTCGCATCAGTCGTCCCATAAAACAAAAGAAACCCAGGTGGTAGTGCAGCTACAGTTGGAGTGGAAGCCAAGCCAAGGAAAGTGCGCATCCTGAGGTGCAAAGTGTCCACTAGGGAGCAGCAAAACCTATGGTAACTGGCAAAATAACACAACTCTGCTGGAGACTCACCTGCCAAGATGGATTCAGAGGTTGAGAATCTTCAGTTTGAAATCAAAGGGCTTCTTTTTCAACTTAATGCAGACCAGTTAATGCAAATATGTGACTTTATAGAAATTTCAGGAACAAACAGAGAAAACATAGCTGGCAAAACTCGTAATGCCCTTGCTTCGGATGTTGTCCACCATATTGAACGTGATGAACTGAGTCAACTTGAAGATGAAGGCATGTCAGAACTGTTGAGTCTTATGGATATGATACAAAGCCTGCAAGAGATTAGCAAAAGCAAAACATCAGAAGAAACAGAAAATAATGAGGAACAGGAGAAGTTAAGAAAAGAACTAGAGCAGCTGAAATTTATGGTGCAACAGAAGGAGATTGAAATGCAGGGATTAACTACCGGAAACATAAAGAGTGGAGTAAATAATGAAACTGTACCAGTTCCCACAGTTCCTGTCCATGCAAATAGCCCAACATGGCGAAAAGACTATAAAATTGCAGGTCAGATTGGTGAACCAGGACAGAAGGACAGGCTCACATTCTCCAGCTTGGCCCGCCAAATTGAGAATGGCCTAAGCAAAGGTTATCTAGAGTCAGAAATAGTTGACGCTGTTATCAGAGCCATCGCACCTGGTTTGCAGCTGCAAAGCTACCTTGAGGGTAAGAGTAATCTTTCCTTGCCTACCCTGAGAAGAATCCTTCGTTCACACTATCAAGAGAGAAGTGCTACTGAACTATATAAACAGCTTACTGCTGAGGTTCAGAGTAATAAAGAGAATCCGCAGAACTTCTTAATTAGGGCAATGGATTTAAGACAAAAAATATTGTTTGCATCACAAGAAGCCGAGTCCAGTCTCAAGTATGACCCTGCACTAGTGCAGAGTATGTTTATGCACACAGTACTCACAGGTCTACAAAATGATAACATCAAGAGTGACCTCCAGCCTTACCTGTTGCAACCAGCCACCTCAGATGAGTTGCTTTTGGAGAGGCTCAACATGGCATGTGCTCACGAGAAAGAAAGACAAGAGAAAAAGAGACAGACTGCACCGCAGCGAAACACTGGCATCCATGCTGTTCAGTCAAGTGATGTAAGTGGAGATAAGAAATGTACAGCTCAACAAAATACTGCTACACTTCCACCAAATGTACTGTCAGACTTAAAGGAAATTAAAGCTGATATAGTACTGCTGAAGGATCTCAAGGCAGAAATGTCACAAATCAGAGAGTCTATTAATAAGGGGGAAATTGCACCAAAGCTGTACCCTCCTGCCAACAAAGAGGCAGATTATGTGGCAGCAGCCCACCATCCAGTCTATGGTCAACCACCTTTCGCAGCCTGGAGTGGAGAGAACGCTGCAGCTTTTCATCAGCCGGATGGCCCACCGAAGGAATTCCGAGCTGCCAGCAGAAGGTTCATGACAGGAAATGTACAGTTTCAGCAGGGCTTTGCACCACAGAGGTACCCAGTGCCCCGGCCCCGGCCAAGGTGTTTTCTGTGTCAGCAGCAGGGTGAGGAGTACTGCCAACATTGTTATAAATGTGGGAGTAGCGAGCACTTCCAAGCGGGGTGTAGAGGATACAGAGGTCAGTCTAGTGCAACGAGAATGAGAGGAACCCCTTTAAACGAGGAGCGGTTACGCCCAAGGGATGGGGAGTAACCGGATCAGTCAGGATGTCCCGAAAATGCACCAGCTGTGGGGAAAAAGAGGGATGTCAGAAGCTTCAGCAATGTTCTGTGCGTAAAACAGTGCTGTATTGTTCCAGGGAATGCCAGGTTCATCACTGGCCAGATCACAAAAGGAACTGTAAACCATCCACACACGGTGAGTCAGAAACATTAAAAAGACATTCATGCAACTCTACCACTGACAAAAGAAGGAACATAGTGACAAGGGAACATTCTACAGTGACAGATCTTGTTGGAAAAAAATGTCTCATCAACTGCTATCTACAAGGGAAGAGAACTGAAGTGCTGTGGGACACCGGCTCCCAGGTGTCTGCAATTGATGAGGAATGGAAAGCAGACAACTTACCTGACATCAGACTGAGGGACATTGCAGAGATAGTCGACCCAAGTGAACCCTTACAGATAGAGGCTGCCAATGGCACCGAGATGCCATATGTAGGGTGGGTAGAAGTGACCTTTAGGCTAGCAGCTGGCTCCGAGGAATTCCATGTCCCAGTGCTTGTTATGAGAGGTAGTCAACAGCCCCGCCCTATAATAGGCTTCAATGTAATTGAACGTGTTGTTGTTAACAGTCAGGAAAACCCGGCAAATAGTGTAAAAGAAGAGAAACTGGTACAGACCATCAATAAGGCCTTTCCTAAGCTAAAGAAAAAGTCAGTTAAAGTATTTATTAAGGCAGTCAGTGTTGAGCGAACAAGTATCTGGTGAGAACAGCTTGTCAGAGAGTGAGTGTGCCGAGTCACAGCGCTATCCAGGTAAAATGCAGAATTAATGCCAAATCCTTTAAAGAAGACACCACGTTAGTCTTTGAGCCTGATGACAACCCCCAGTGGCCAGAGGGTCTTGAATTTTGTGACACTCTAGTGCAGGTGAAAAAAGGGGCACAACCAAACATCATACTTGGTGTTCAAAACCCCACTGACCATGAGATTATGATGACAGGGAGGGTAGTTATTGGTACAGCACAGTCAGTTACGTCTGTCTATCCACTTTGTGCAGCTAAGGAAGTACAGTCACCTGTGGAGGTAAACAACATTCAGGCCCAGCCCGACAGAGATCAGGAAGCTAGCACAGAGCTCTGGGACCCCCCTGTTGATCTCAGCCATCTAGATGAAAGTCAGAGACAGGTTGTACGGGAGATGTTGAGAGAAGAATCAAACTCCTTCTCCAGGTCAGATAGTGACATAGGGTGTATTGAGAAGCTCCACCTGAAAATTGCACTGAAGGATTCCGAGCCTGTAGTCCGAACTTACACTTCAGTCCCCAAACCTTTATACGAGGAAATGAAAAATCTGCTGGATTTGATTGCACAGGGTTGGATAGAGAAATCCCATTCATCCTATGCTTCACCTGTTGTTTGTGTCAGAAAGAAGTGTGGCTCTTTGCGTTTGTGCATAGACTATAGGGAGCTAAATTGCAAGACTTACCCTGACAGGCAGCCAATCCCCAGAGTTCAGGATATAATGGATGGACTTGGAGGAAACACCATGTTCTCACTGTTGGACCAGGGAAAGGCCTACCATCAGGGATTTATGGCAAAAGATAGCAAGCACCTAACAGCCTTTGTGACACCGTGGGGCCTGTATGAATGGGCCAGGATTCCGTTCGGATTGATAAATGCCCCAGCAGCATTCCAACGCTGCATGGAGGAGTGTTTGGAGGGCCTCCGCGACAAGATATGTGTTCCATACTTGGATGACATCCTTGTGTTCAGCAAAACATTTCAAAGTCATGTCAATGATGTGAGAACAGTGTTGCAGAGACTGAGACAGTATGGAATCAAATTGAAACCAAGTAAATGTGAGTTATTCAAGACTCAGATTAGATATCTGGGAAGAATAGTGTCAGCAGAAGGCAACAGAATGGATCCTTCAGACACAGCTGCTGTAAGAGCCTTGAAAGAAAAAAAAAACAAAAACAGTTGGCGAGTTGAAACAGATTATGGGACTGTTGAGCTATTATCAGCAATATGTAAAGAACTTTTCTCGCATCGCCAGCCCCCTTTATGACCTAACCAAGGGACCTGTTGGAGAGGAAAACTCACAACCTAAGGGAAGGAAGTGGCATAACAAAAGAAATGTGAAAGTGGTGCCGTCTTACACACCAATCGAATGGAGAGACACACACCAACAAATTCTTGAAAAACTGATAGATTGTCTTGTTCAACCACCTGTTCTTGCATTCCCAGACTTTTCCCAGCCATTTGTACTTCATACAGATGCATCCAATAAAGGGTTGGGAGCCATGCTGTATCAGAACCAAGATGGGAAACTTCGTGTTATCGCATATGGGTGACGCACACTGTCAACATCAGAGAAAAACTACCATCTGCATTCAGGTAAATTAGAATTTCTTGCTCTTAAGCGGGCAATCACTGAACGTTTCCGTGACTATTTGTATTATGCACCCTTTTTCACCGTTTACAGTGACAACAACCCCTTAACTTACGTGTTGTCCACTGCTAAATTAAATGCCACAGGAAGCAGATGGGTTGCCGAATTAGCTGATTTTAACTTTACTATCAAGTATCGCCCGGGCAAAGAGAACATTGATGCTGACAGTTTGTCTAGAATGCCAGTCGACTTCGAAAAACAGATGAATGAGTACACAGAGGAGATGTCTTATGATGCAGTGGGAGCAGCCACTCAGGCTGTAGAAACAGACAGAGTCAAATGCTTCCTGGTCGATGGCCATTTCTGTTAGTAGTCTACTGGTTGTTCAAGGTACCCCAGTTGTTTCATTAACACCAGATCAGATATGTCATGCTCAGAAAGATGACTCACATATTGGACCAGTATTGCAGTGTAAAGTGTCTGGAGCTAGACCCTTACGTCAAGAACTGAGAGAGTTCAGTGTACAGAGCCGATGTTTCCTCAGAGAATGGGATAAACTCGAGGTGGATGAGGACGGAGTCCTATGGAGAAAAACAGCCCACAGGAAACAACTGGTTTTGCCTGACAAACACAAAGACACAGTATTAAATGAATTACACAACCAGATGGGACATCAAGCAACTGACAGGACAGTATCGCTGGTTAGAGACCGTTTTTTCTGCCCACACATTCAAAAGGAAATAGAGCAATATGTAATGAGCTGTACTTGTCTGAAACAAAAAAAGCCTAGCCGTGAGACAAGGGCCCCTCTTACCAACATGATTACTACCCAGCCGTTCGAACTTGTGTCAGTAGACTTCCTTCATCTTGAGAAGTGCAAAGGCGGTTTTGAGTATGTACTAGTGATTGTGGATAATTTTACCCGCTTTGCACAGGCATACCCGACGACGTCTAAGTCTGGAAAAGTGGTGGCTGACAAAATATTCAATGATTATGCTCTCAAATTTGGGCTTCCAACACGTATCCATCACGATCAGGGGGGCGAGTTTGAAAATCAACTCTTCTCACAATTAAGCAAATACTGTAGTGTAGCTGGATCGAGGACTACCCCTTACCATCCGCAGGGGAATGGACAAGTAGAGCGCTTCAACCGCACGTTAATGCAAATGCTCAAAACCCTCACAGATAAAGACAAATTGAATTGGAAAGACTCTCTGAATAAATTAATATTCGCTTACAACTGCACACGTACGGAGGTAACCGGATTCTCTCCATTTTACCTACTGTATGGCCGCTCCCCAAGACTACCCGTTGACATGCTGTTTAACTTGCCTATTGAAGCAGGTAGTGGTAGTCATCGTGATTATGTTGACCAGTGGAAGCAAGGAATGCAGCAGGCATATGCCATTGCACGAGAGAATGCGCACAAATCTGCCCAGAGGAACAAGAGGATATATGATGGCAAAGTGAGGAGTTCAGTGCTGTATCCTGGAGACCGTGTGCTAGTTCGCAACATGACCCCTCGGGGGGGACCTGGAAAATTGAGGAATCACTGGGAAGATATTATTCACACTGTAGTTCGGCAAGTGGGAGAGGATGTTCCCATTTATGAGCTGAGGCCTGAATATGGAAAAGGGAAATCAAGGATTTTACATCGAAACCTACTCTTACCTTGCGATCACCTGCCACTGGAGATGGAAGTGCGCCTGCCTGTGAAACCAAAAAGGAAAACAACAGTGACTGAGAAAGCTGGAGAAGATTCAGAGGGAGACGATGATGAGGATGATTATCATTGGGTAGACTTGCCACCTCAGGTCTCCACTCAGCCACCAGAGCCAGTCAAAGAGACACCTGTTGTTGCACACAAGGTGATAGAACTTGGTCCAACTGAACTGGAAACATCGCACTTGTTGGAGGACAATGATAATAACCCACCGGAAATGGACCAGGATGTACAGGGCGACAACTCACCTGATACTGAAGAGGATGCATCACAGCCCTCAGTGGATAATGGACAAGAAAGTGAGATGGAGATGAGACCTCAGCGGCCTCAGAGGCAGCGTAGGCCACCAAAAACACTCAGGTATGACAGAATTGGAACCCCGTCCTGCTACAGTCTTGTTGCACCACCCCTTTACACAAGGCCTTGGGTATGGACACAGCCAGTGCCACTGTGGCATAACCAGCAACCATATTTGTATGGAATGTAGATTGCTTTGGACAGTTTAAAGTGTTGTACACTTCCGGACATAGAGCTAAGTCGAATGTTGCTGATCACACACACATGAGAAATTCAAGCTCAAATGTTTGAGGATTAATGTAAACCAGAGCACAACTAATTTTCAAAAAAACATTGCACAGTTGAGGACTTCAGACTTCAAGAACACTGTGACAAGTTCTGACATTCTGACACTTATAGACACACTGGACATGCATATGCCACATGAAAAGAACTGAATGTACAAAAAGAGTTCCAGCCTGTAACCGTACTTTGAAGGTAACTCTGAAAAGAGCTGAATGTACAAAAAGAGTTCCAGCCTGTAATCCAATGTTTTCCACATTTGATGGTGTTAGGACATTTAAGGTTAAAGGTAATGATGTTGAGGACAACATCTAATTTAGAGGGGAAGTATGTGACAGATTGAATAAGGAGTATTTTCCTTTATCTGTTATAAATACATAGCATATTTTATAGTTGAATTTGTGTTGAACTAGGACTGCCAGCCATAACTATTTTATTTTGTTAATATGAAGTTCATGCATTTTATTGTGAAATCCCATAGGAAATATTGACTCTTTATAAGAGGTGCATTGTGGGTGATCAAAAAAATAAAATGGAAGTGTGTACAACGTCGTGTGGCAGTCGTTGGCCCTTTACATATACATAAAATAAAAGATCCCCAGACTAATAAGACACACCACAAACTGGAAGATATACAAAAAACTTTTGAGACATATTACACCAAACTATACGCTCAACCCAAAGCAGCTGATACAGGAGCTGTATCTGAGTTTCTGACACCCTTAGATTTACCAGCTATAGGAACAGAGCAAAACAAAATAGTAACCCAAGAAATAACAGATGAAGAAAAAAATAAGGCCATATCAAGATTGAAATCAAATAAAATGCCAGGCGCTGATGGTTATCCGTCAGAATGGTATAAAATGTTTAGAGAAATGCTATTACCGATGCTTAGAGAAAGTTTTAACTATGTCCTTAATGGTGGAGAACCTCCTGTGTCGTGGAGGGAAGCTGTAATTTCAGTAATCCCTAAGCCTGGTAAGGATAAGAGTAACTGTAGTTCCTACAGGCCCATATCTGTTTTAAACATTGATTATAGATTATTCGCATCAATATTAGCCAGACGATTGGAAGATATAATCCCAGACCTCATAGATACAGATCAAATGGGCTTTGTTAAACACAGACAGACACAGGACAATGTGAGGCGGGCACTCTACCTAGTTGATCATATAAAAAACAATAATCTCGAATCAGTAAATGTCAGCCTCAACGCTGAAAAAGCCTTCGACTCAGTTCGCTGGGAATATTTATATTTGACTCTTAAAAAATTTGGCTTCAAAGATCAGATAATTGGATGCTTAAGATCTCTCTACTGCCTTCCCTCAGCCAGAATTAAGATAAATGGAAACCTGTCTCAAACAATTCTCCTTGAAAGGGGATGTAGACAGGGATTCCCCCTTAGCCCCACACTTTTTGCATTATTTATTGAGCCATTAGCACGGGCAATTAGAGAAACCAATGATATAGTAGGTGTACAGATTGGCGATACACAATATAAAATTTGTTTGTACGCAGATGATATTCTTTTGACTCTAACTAACCCAAATGGAAGCTCCAAGAATTCGGATCGTACTCTGGATATAAATTGAATTTAAATAAAACTCAAACCATTACCTTTAATTATAAACCACAAAGTAACATCAATAGGACTTGTAAATTTAAATGGGAAAATAATATGATCAAATACCTAGGGGTTCAAATACCGAAAGATCTTTCTACCATTTATGATTGTAACTATATCCCCATAACCACCAGTATCAAAGCAGATTTAAACCGTTGGTCATTATTACCCATGAGTATGTACAATCGAATAGATGCAGTGAAAATTAGTATATTACCAAAGTTGCTTTTTCTTTTTCAATCACTCCCTATTGAAATCCCCTCTAAACAATTCAATAATTGGAAAAAAATGATATCCACTTTCATCTGGGGGAAGCAAAAACCTAGGAGTAGGTTCCAGACCTTTAGATTAGATTTGCATCCGGTTACACATCAAATGCACTTTGACTTTAATACTTAAGTCCATGTGTTTCCCTTAGTCATTGCTGTTTTGTCCCTTGTACATATTGTGTCAAGTATTCCTCGCTTGTCGAGATTGTTTCCCATAGGTTTGTGGTGGATTTGGACTTTTGCCTCATTTTTTTCTGGATCTAGTTTGTTTTTGGATTTTTAAACCTTGTTCCTCTTTTGTTGGATTTTGTCTGCCTTATGGGCATATTACTTACTGTTTTTGTCCCTTTCCTGCCTCCCCTTCTGTAGGTCTTTATTTGGTTGCCTTTTTGTTCATAAATGTATTAAAGTGCACCAGCTCTGCTTTGTTTGGTCTGCATTTGGGTTTGATTCCTGTTTTTCCGTGACACAATTGCAATAGCCAGAGTTTTTTTCAACTGAGGACAATAAACAAGTAAACAGTGAAAATGTTCAAACATCTCAGTTAATCTTATTCCTGCCTACAAGCCTCTGGCCTGCAGAACAAGCCAACCACCAGGACAGTACAGATATGGACTGAGGAGGCCTCCTCTGCACTTCAGGATTGCTTTGAGCTTACAGACTGGACTGTGTTCAGAGAAGAGGCAGACCTTGAGGAGTACACATCATCTGTATTGTCCTATGCTCAGTTCTGCACTGATGCTGTCCTCCCAGTCAAGACCATCACAGTGTTTCCCAACCAGAAACCATGGCTGGACAGCGCAGTGCGGTCCCTGCTGAAAGCCCGGGATACTGCCTACAGAGCTGGTGGCAGGCTGGCTTATAGCAGGGCTCGAGCAGAGCTGAAGAAAGGAATCAAGCAGGTCAAGCTCCGGTACAAAAACAAAATTGAAGATCACTTTAATAACAACAACCCCCAGAACATGTGGAGAGGCATCAGAACCATAACGGACTACAAGCCTAACACTCAGCTTGCCAGCCACAACCCCACCCTGCCTGACACCTTAAACAGCTTCTTCGCCCTCGACACATCAGGCAGCAGAAAAGCTACACACCTACCCAGGCTGGAGGAGCAGCACCAGCCCCTCGTCCTGCAGCAGCACCAGGTGACATCCACCCTGAGGAGGATCAACACCCGCAGAGCTGCAGGACCGGATAAGGTGTCAGGCAAGACTTTGAGGACAGGCGCTGACCAGCTAGCAGGAGTGTTCCTGGACATCTTCAATCTGTCCCTGCAGCTGTCTACGGTTCCTGAGTGCCTCAAGTCCTCCACCATCATTCCGGTACAGAAGAAGACATCCATCACCTGCCTGAATGATTACCGGCCTGTTGCTCTGACCCCGGTAATCATGAAGTGCTTTGAGCGGATTATTCTCAGGTACATCAGAGGCTTCATCCCCTCTGACCTAGACAGCCTTCAGTTCGCCTACAGAGGGAATCGGTCCACTGTCTCCATCACCCTTCACACAGCCCTGACCCACCTGCAGCAGCCCAACACCTATGTCAGGATGCTATTTGTAGACTTTAGCTCAACTTTTAACACCGTCATCCCAGACAAGCTGGCGCTGAAGCTACACGCAGTGGGTCTGCCTGCAGCACTGTGCCACTGGATCAGAGACTTTCTCACCAACAGGCCTCAGGTGGTGAGAATAGGGAACACTACATCATCCCCTCTGGTCCTCAGCATCTTGAATCTTGAAAATGCCTGATCTTGCAAAATTGTGAATGTCCTTCAATCTTTGGCCTGTGGCATAACTATTTTGACAAGGCGCTCAGGCACAATGAGGCTGGACTCAAATGCAAGACTCGTGGACACTCTTGGAAATCAGAAAATGGCTTGAAGCCGGATTTAATAACAAAAATGCTCAATATACCAAAATACAACAAATGGTGTTCAGTGAAAAAGGTAACTAAAGGCACTAAGGTTTCTCAAAAGGAAAACAAAGAACATAAGACACTAGGTGATCTAGGCAAGGTATTCTTCTAGGTAGCGAGACAGGACTGACGTGAACCAACGACTATACAAGACAATCTGGCACAGGACAGGGGAAAATGCAGACAATATGTCCACGAGGTAACGAGCAACAGGTGACAGGAGACAATCAGGGCGGGGCAGACAATCAGACAGGCGGGGAGCACACCAGGAAGTCAAGGGCCTGAAATGAGAGGAAAGTTAGGTTTCACAATAAAACAGGAAGTGCAAGACACAACCTGACGCCATTGAACAAAACCTCAAACACGACGAGACATGACAGTACCCCCCCTTCTGACGGCCCAGGCTCCTCAGTGTGTTGTTTCCTGAAGTCTGATATTAAAGTCTTGTCCACAATGAAACTGGACGGAACCCACAACCTCTCTTTGGGACCGTAACCCTCCCAGTCAACCAGATACTGGAAGCCCGACCGCTTCTCTGCAGCAAGCAGCTTCCTGACCGCGAGACCGGGCCCCCATCGACCATCCGTGGAGGAGGAGGGGGCTTGGTATTATGGACCATCGGACTCTCCTGAGTCGTCTTTATCTTAGACACGTGGAACGTAGGGTGAACTCTCATTGACCTGGGAAGCTTAAGGCGCACAGAGACAGGGTTAATCATTTTTGAGATGGAACCTGGGTGCCAGTTTCCTCGAATGGACATGAAGAGGGAGGTCCCGGGTGGACAGCCAGACCCTCTGGCCCTGTGCATACTAGGGTGCTGCCCTACGGTGGCGGTCTGCTGCCGCCTTAGCCCATGTCTGGTTCGTCATCAGCATACTCCATGCCGCTGCCCAAGTGCGCCAACATCTCCTCACCAGAGCATGCGCCAAAGGAACCGCCACTTCCTGCTTGGTGGCGTCGAATAACGGAGGCTGGTACCCGTACACACTCTGGAAGGGAGACATCCCGGTGGCTGATGTGGGAAGGGTGTTGTGTGCGTATTCTACCCATGCCAGGTGGTCGCACCATGTTGTCTGGTTCTGTGAAGTCAGGCAGCGAAGGCAGGTTTCCAACTCCTGATTGAGTCACTCCGTTTGGCCGTTGGACTCAGGGTGATCTTGGAACAAAACTCTTTCCAGAATAATGAGATGAACTGGGGACCATGATCAGAGACAATATCCTTAGGAAACCCATGGATGCGAAAAACTTCTTTTAACAGTTTTTCTGCTGTTTCTTTAGCTGAGGGGAGTTTAGGTAAGGCAACTAAGTGTGTCATCCTAAAAAAAACCTGTCTACTACAGTCATTACGGTGGTATTACCTTTAGATGTGGGCAGTCCAGTGACAAAGTGCCCCGATTTAGGGTAAATGATAATGACATTATCCCATTAGTAAGAACTGTAGCCATAGGGTCTGTGTACACTACCTGTAGCCACTGCGTAAAGGTGGGACCAAAACCAAATTTCTTCAATGTATAGAACAGGAAGGCATACTCGACTTTATCAAAGGCCTTCTCCGCATCTAGGGAGAACGCGAGAACCGGGTCTACATTATTCCTGCTCTTCCAAAATACATGTAATATCCTACGCAGATTGTCAGCTGAGTACCTATTTTTAACAAAACCCAGTGTACCAATGTACCAAACTAGGAAGCACATTCTCAAGTCTAGCAGCAAGTATCTTGGAAATAATCTTTTCATCAACATTAATTAATGAAACTGGGCAATAATTCCCACAATGCTGTGGGTCTTTACCTTTTTATGTAATAATTTAATCACATAATCACATCTCATATTGGAGGTAATCTACTCTTCTGGAAGGCATCTTGATACACAGCCAGAAGTTTTGGAGACAAATCATGTATAAAGGCCTTATAGAAATCTGATGGAAATCCATCATTGCCTGGGGACTTGCCCAATCTGAGACTACCTATCCCCTGTTTAACTTCATCTAAGGTGATCTTTCTTTATAGAAAATTTCTTTGATCACTGGTCAAGCTAGGAGTTTTAATAGAAGAAAAGAAATCTGACATCCTCTGTTCTTCTATTAATCCATTGTAGGTTAATTTAAACACAAGATACTTGTGCTCAAAAAGAGGATTCATTCTCAGTGAAGAACCTTGGAGCTCTAATCTGCCTATATACATGCCAAAGAGCAGTGATTCCTAACACGTCTCTGGGGGTCATCAGGTGGAAACCTCCCTTCAACAGTGTTTTGCCTACTTAGTCCCACTACACCTCCAGGAGGTTAGGCAGTGAACTCCGGCGTCCCAGAGTCACCCCCCCTAGTGCCAGTTCACACTGCTCCTACACAATCCAAACAGCACCGCCACGTTCAACTGACCCAGAGATGCTCCAGGTAGTGGCCAGTACCGATGCTACCATTTAACTATTGCTAATGCTAATGCTAACCGCTAAGAAGAACAGAAGAAGACAATACAGTTCCGATGCTACCATTTAGCTAATGTTACGTACTAACCGCTACCTGCTAAGAGGAACAGAAGAAGACAATAAAGCGAGATTCACCTATACTGTTAATGTTAATTGCTAGCTACCAATACTAACTGCTAAGATACTATTATACTCTCACCGCTTTAGCTATTGTTAGCTGCTACAATGCTACCACAGGCCTAGATGCCACATGTAGCTGCCGATTGCCACACTACCATCATCTACACCTGCCTCTCACCAACTGCACCAAAAAAGCGGGGTGGGAATACAAACCCTGGTTCGGGTAGGGGGTAGAAAATAAAGAGGGTGCTGAAGGTGGAGGCCTAAACCACAGACTAGATTTAACAGCCTCTTCTAACATTTCCTTCAAGAAGCAACAAACCCTACCATTTCCTTCATAAAGCAAACAAAGCAGGAAAACAAACCCTAACATTTCCTTCAAGAAGCAAACAAAACAGGAATACAACCAAAAGGATCAAAAAAAACAAGCCAACTCTGTATCAACGCAAACTCACCTGGACAGGCCGCATGGTCCCAAAGAGAGACTCTAGCTGGCCACACCCCCACCTTATCTAAACTTCCTCTTCCTGGTTCTCTTCCTATTGGCAGAGCGAGAAGATGGGTCGGGGAAAGCAGAGCAGAGGAGAGGTGTCTTGTTCAGACTTTAACCTCTTCTCCCGCCGGGGGCATGCATAACCCCCCCCCCCCCCCACTGTCCCTATTTCACCCCCCATCTACTATTATTTCTCCTGATCCATATCCACTGACCAGACCTAGCAGCCTCATCTGACATCTCCCTCACTGTCTTCCTTAAATTTTGCCCATGCACTCCCAGCTCCCTCAACAGTGAAACAGCTGACCCTGCAACAAAACCTCTACACCCCACTTCAACCGGACAGACCCTGGTCTTCCATCCCCTCTGCTCAGATTCTGTGTTTAAATCTGCATACTTCGTCTTCTTCCTTTCATAAGCTGCCTCCACTGAATTTTCCCAAGGGACTGTTAACTCAATAAAAAACACAGTCTTTTTACTCATGGACCATAAGACAATGTCCGGCCTCAGATTACTATAAACTATTTCCTGGGGCACAACTAGCTTTCCTCCAAAGTCGACCTGCATTTGCCAATCATCAGCCCCTACCAGGCAGCCACCTACCTGCCTTCTCCCTGACTTAGCAGCTCTATTTTTCTCCCCCTCTCGAACAAACTGCACATCTAACCTCTCCTTTCTAGAACTTCCAGAATTCACCTGCTTCCTTCTCTCTTCAATGCCTCCGGCTAAGCTTCTCAGCACCTGATTATGCCGCCATGTATACCGGCCTTGTGATAAGCTAATTCTACAACCTGACAAAATGTGCTTTAAACTTGCTGTACCTGAGCAGAGTGGGCACGATTGATTGCCCTGTACCCAGAGACTTAGGTTCTGCAGGGTTGGCAACACATCGTATGTCGCCCCTATCAGAAATTTAATACGGCCTTCCTCCATATTCCACAGGTCCCTCCAACTAAGTTTCCTCTTCTCAACACCTTCCCAATTCAACCATTGTCCCTGTTTGGCTTGACCAACTGCTTTTGCCCCTCTTAACAACTCCTCCTGCCTACGCACCTGTTCCACTACAAGCTTTCTTTTCTCCTTTAGACCTGCTTTATTCCACACTGGTTTGCCTGGGCCAAGCCCCAAGCCTCCCCGGCCAAATTGAACATTTCCTACTATTTCTGCATGCCTAAGAGCTGCCTCTGCCTCCTGCACTGCTGCCCTTGGGTTCCATTTCCTCCCCCCAGAAGGATTCGGAACCACATTGCTAACTAACATGTCCTTACTCCCAGATAATAAAAGTTCTGTCCGAACCTTAGTGCATTTAAACTCCTCTGTTAGACTGGATACTGGCAGCTGAAGCATTCCTTTCCCATACAAAGCTACATTGCTTAAGCACCTGGGAGCACCCAACCATTTTCTAATATAAGAGCTAACTAGCATTAACCTAGGATACAAGCCAAACTGCAAGCACCACAACCTCAGTTTTCCTGGGAGCCCTGATTTATCTATTCTCTCCAGCCCTTCTGCAACATCCTTTCTAAATTGCACAACCTGTTCAACATCATTTAGGTCCACATTGTACCACCGTCCTAGACTCTTAACTGATTTCTCCCTAATTGTTGGGATTTCCTCACCATCTATAGCAAACTTCCTATCACTTACTTTCCCTCTGTATATTGAAATACTCCTTGACTTACTAGGCTTAATCTTCATACTAGCCCACTTGAGATTCTGATTGACTTTATCTAACAACCTCCTTGTACATGGCACTGTTGAAGTAAGCAGTGTCATATCATCCATATAAGCCCTAATTGGTGGAAGACGCATTCCATTCTGCCGTCTCTCCCCACCTACGACCCACTTGGAAGCCCTAATAATTACCTCCATAGCCATTGTGAAAGCTAGCGGGGAAACTGTACATCCTGCCATAATACCAACCTCCAATCTTTGCCAGCCTGTTGTGAGCTCTGTGCTACTTGCACACAGTCTGATGTCTTGGAAATATGCTTTCACCAAGTTAACAACTATCTCCGGCACTTTAAAGTAGTCAAAGGAATTCCAAATAAGGTTGTGTGACACTGACCCAAACGCATTAGCCAGATCTAAAAATACAACATTCAAGTCTCTTTTCTCCCTCTTAGCTGTCTGAATCTGATGCCAAATCATGCTAGTATGCTCTAAGTATCCCGCAAATCCTGGTATCCCTGCTTTTTGCACTGTCGTATCTATCATACCATTCCTTTCTAAGTAATTAGCCAGCCTCTGTGCTACGATACTAAAGAAAATCTTTCCCTCAACATTTAGGAGAGAAATCATCCGAAACTGGCTAAGGTCCGATGACTCCCTCTCCTTAGGGATGAAGACACCTCCTGCCCTGCGCCATGCTCTTGGAATACTTTGTTTCTCCCAAACTATTCTCAGGTATCTCCATAGTGTCCTTAAGATGCCAGGTGCACTCTTATAGACACGGTAGGGGACTCCATTAGGCCCTGGGGCCGAAGAAGCCTTTGCACGCCTAACCACCTCCACAACTTCTCTCCACCTAGGTGGGCTCACATCCATCTCCTGCTCCACTTCCCCTAATGGTGGCATGTCAGGTGGAAGACCTATGTTCCTATTCTCCTTTGAATCTGAATACGTCGACTTCAAATACTGTTCAATCTCTGATTTCGTTGCCTTAAGTTGTCCTCCTTTTTCTTGATTAAACAAGCCTTTCACAAAATTAAAGGGGTTCCTAAAAAATGCTGACCTTGCACGTTCCTTCTTCTTTCTCTTCTCCCTAAGGTGTTCTGCCCTTTTGAGTACTGCTAACCTGCTTCTCAGTTCCTCCTGCAACACCTTAATTCCCTCCCTTTCTTCTTCTGTCGCCTTCTTCCACTGATTTCTTAACTGTCTCCTTCCTTTACTAACTTCTCTATTTCTCTTTGCCGCCTAGACTTGCCGACCTGCGCCCTCTCGCCTTTCCTTTTGACAAGCACCCCAAATCTCTCTCGACCATAGGAGTAGATCACATCTCCAATTTTATCCAATTTCTCCAGTACATCTCCTCTAAGGCTGCTTAATATGACTGATAAATCTCTATCAACTGCCTCCCACTCTTTGCTATCATTAGCCCTCGGCCACCTAAATCTAGCTTTCTGCTCCATGCTTCTCTCCTTGGCTGGCCTGTTGACCTCAACACCAACTGCATCCCCTCTCCGTACCTCCTCCTCTCCAGGGATAGTGTTACTGATATCCTGCGAACTGTGGTTTTCTACCTGTCGCTGGACTTCATCCGACTGATTCGACTGACTTCTCAAGAAATACTGGTCGATGCGGCCACTCTGCCCTTCCACCGCTGAACACTTCCTCCTTCCCTGGTGAGTTCTAAGGCCTCGGATTGATGTTATTTTCTGCCAGCCACATGGGCAAACTTGAAGCTTCTTATCCTCTGCTGCACAACTTTTGCTCTCCTTAGTTGCCTTCACTGTCACCTGAGTACTGCTACCTCTGGCCCTAAGAGATGGGTCCGTGCCCCCATCCCTCACTGAGTCATGTATCCAAGGCATAGTCATATCCGTTATCCTGTTCGTTACCATGCAATCCACCTGTGAGTCATCTTCCACCCCTGCTCTCGCTGACTCTTGGGGTATTTTCCTTATATTGGTTGTAGTCTGGTTGTAGCAAGGTTAAAGCTTGCCACTGCTGCCATGGGTTGCTAGCCCATACCAGCACCTGTGGGGTCTTTTCCCTTCTGTCAGCTGTCTTTCCAAGCAGTCACATGGTCTTTCCCTTGTTGTCAGCTGCTCTATTCACAACAGTCACTAGGCAAGCTAGTTGTGAGTTAATTTAAACACAAGATACTTGTGCTCAAAAAGAGGATTCATTCTCAGTGAAGAACCTTGGAGCTCTAATCTGCCTATATACATGCCAAAGAGCAGTGATTCCTAACACGTCTCTGGGGGTAATCAGGTGGAAAGCTCCCTTCAACAGTGTTTCGCCTACTTAGTCCCACTACACCTCCAGGAGGTTAGGCAGTGAACTCCGGCGTCCCAGAGTCACCCCCCCTAGTGCCAGTTCACACTGCTCCTACACAATCCAAACAGCACCGCCACGTTCAACTGACCCAGAGATGCTCCAGGTAGTGGCCAGTACCGATGCTACCATTTAACTATTGCTAATGCTAATGCTAACCGCTAAGAAGAACAGACGAAGACAATACAGTTCCGATGCTACCATTTAGCTAATGTTACGTGCTAACCGCTACCTGCTAAGAGGAACAGAAGAAGACAATAAAGCTAGATTCACCTATACTGTTAATGTTAATTGCTAGCTACCAATACTAACTGCTAAGATACTATTATACTCTCACCGCTTTAGCTATTGTTAGCTGCTACAATGCTACCACAGGCCTATATGCCACATGTAACTGCCGATTGCCACACTACCATCATCTACAGGTATATAACTTTTGATAAAATTCAGACCTCATTAATTTCTTTTTTATTAGTAGTCAATTTATTATTATTATCAAATATAGATGGAATTAGATTACAGGAGATTAGAGATTAGATTTTTTCTGCAATATGCTGGTAATCTCAAATTTAAGATTAATTAGTTTATTCCATACTTCCCTCTCAGGATGCTGTATGTGCTGTTTTTCAAGATCCTTTATATCCTGTTCTAATTTTAACAATTTATCTCTCTGAGCTTTTTAATGGAAGAGCTACATTGAATAAGACACCCTCTCAGGAAAGCTTTAAAAGCATCCCAAGTCATTCCAACATCATCAATAGAACCTTCATTACACTCCCAAAACTCACTCATCCTTTTCCTTATATATTCACAATAATCCTTATTCTGGAATAAAGAGTTGTTTAAATACCATCTAAGTGAAGGTTTAACACTTTCAGTACTAGATAAGACAAGTTCAATGGGGGCATGATCAGTTACAACAATGTTACCAAAAGAGGAACCAACCGTTTGAGACACCAGAGAGCGAGACACCAAAATGTAATCTATTCTAGAATAAGTAGAGTGTGGATGAGAAAAGAACGTATAGTCTCTTTCTTGAGCATGTAGTAATCTCCATGTATCAACTAGGCCTAATTTTTCTGACATGACGTCCACAGCAACACAAACAGGGTCCCTGACTTGGTTAAACCCCCCCCCAATTACAATATTAGTATTTCCAATATTCCATACCATATTACAAACTTCATGGAAAAATTCTGGTTGAGGAGAGTTGGGAGCATAAATATTAACCAATGTCACTTTCTGTCCCTGCAAACAAGCATCCAAGACCACGAATCGACCCTCTTGATCAGTGTAATGTTTGAATACCGGAAAATCTTGGTTACTCCTAATCAATATAATTACCCCTCTTTTCCTATTAGAGAATGTACTATGATATACTTGGGTCACCCAATCACTTTTTAATTTTAACGACTCCTCGTCATCAAGGTGTGTCTCTTGAATCAGGGCAATGTCTGTTTTTTCTGCTTTAAGTATGTAAGAATTTTTTTCCTTTTAACAACATTATGGCAACCCACTATATTCCATGACACTATTTTACACAAAGCCATGAAGCCATGCAAGCCATATAATTTTAAATGGGGAGTTAGCCCAAAACACTAGTTTGTCTAATCCACATAACCTTAACACCATTTTCTTGATAAAACCCAGTAGCAGTATAGACACATCTGCACAAAACAGCGGGCACAACAAAATGAAAACGAAGAACAAAAAAGATAAGAACGGCTGGGCAGAACCAAGCCCAACATAACAGGAACTCCATGACCGTAGCACTCGAAGATCCCATAATGGCTTCCTTCTTCACTCGTTTCTCCTCCCTTCCCCCATCTATATATCACGAACAAAATGTGTCGAAAAATGACCTAAAATGCCCAATTCACATAATAACATTCCACAAAGTCCAAATCAGACTGCAAGATAGTTCTCAGACCTTAATCCTTGTGTCATGAATTTGTCCATAGCCTTAAATAAAAGCATATTGTATTCTACGTAGATGAAGGAAAACAAATTGCCTAAAAAATAAAATAGATAGGCATAACCATAGCTTAGAAAATGCTAAAAGCAAATGCAGAACCCATGTCTAAAGTAAAACCGCTATGTTTGACTGAACTATTGCTATCTTATTACCCATTTTCCTCAGTGTTGGAAACCTCATCTCCAACGCCATCTGCCCGTTTGATGGTTGAATCCAGGCCGCTGAGAAATCGCTTAACCTCTGCTGGGTCGGAGAACTGATGTCGCTGGTTATCCAATGAGAATGTCATGACGGCAGGAAAGCGGAGGGCATAGACAATATTGTGTTGTTGCAGCAAGCGTCGTACCTCGTCAAATTTCTGACGTTTCTCCTGTATCTCCTGGGCGTAGTCCTGGAAGAAACGGACTCGCATGCCTTTCCAGATGATCTGCTTCTTTTTTCGGGCCGCCGCAAGTACAGATGCTTTGACTTTGTAGAAAACGGACGATGATGTGTCTCGGTCTCGAAACCGCAGCAGGTGGTGGTGCGGGCCCCACACAATGAATTATGTCTCTTTCGTACCAATATTCTGACATTTTGACAAACCCTACAGTGCCGTCAGCTTTTCTTGCAGCCACCGGTTCTGTTTCACTAAGTTTTTGCTAATTGAGCTAGCTTTAGCCCTTTATCTTCCAAACGGGATATTCTTGTCTCTGCTTC
Source organism: Chelmon rostratus (assembly GCF_017976325.1). Lineage (NCBI taxonomy): Eukaryota > Metazoa > Chordata > Actinopteri > Chaetodontiformes > Chaetodontidae > Chelmon > Chelmon rostratus. Next base: position 1,132,705 of record NC_055664.1, read on the forward strand.
CTCGACCCTATCACCAACGGCTTCATTAAGGGACTCAATTCCTCCTTTCACCGCATTCATGTCATGAGCTAACTTCTCAGGAATAGATCTTACGGCAGTCAGCTCAGCAGCTACATTGTCTTTAGATGGGCTCTCACCGTTAGCTCCAGCAGGTGACTCAGCCATTCCAGAAGACTTAGCCTGAGAGTTTTTGGTCTTTCCTCGTGAGGTAGTTGGCTGATTCCGCATGAAATAGTGGATTTTCTGACTCATTCCACTGCTGTTGTGCGAGCTACACCACACTGAAACTATATATCGATATATAACCGATATATCGGTTTAGGAAGCAAATGAGCTCCGCTCCAGTTTAGGCAGCCATCCTGGACGGGCGTACCATGTGACTTGCCTTAATCATGAATTCTGTACGTTTGGCCCCAGGGTGAAATGTAAGCAGAGAGGTGTGTGCCCAATGAATTACCTGCGGCCGTAGGTGCAACGGTACAAACAACCGGCCCCTGGGGCAGTCTGCAGGTGGGTTCGAGCCCTCACTGGCCTGTTGCACCTCTTTTTCTATATGCCAGGAGATGCCTCCTACCACACAGTTCAGTGGTAGGATAGGTTCTGGCTCCTTGGCGGTTGGTTCCAGTTTGTACAGCTGTGATAGCACATCAGGTTTGGCATTTTGCGAGCCAGGTCTGAACAACAATGTGAACCGGAACCGACTAAAAAACAACGCCTATCGGGCCTGTCTAGCATTCAGTCTTTTAGCTTTCTTCACATATTCTAGGTTTTTGTGGTCGGTCCAGACCAAGAAGGGTTGCTCCGCACCTACTAGCCAATGACGCCATTCCTCTAATGCCATCTTAACCCTATTGCCCACATCATACCTTTTCTCTGTAGGGGACATCTTCCGGGAGAGGTAAGCACACAGATGGATGCTATTGTCTTGTTCCGAGCATTGTGAGAGGACGGCCCCTATCCCTTCATTAGACACATCTACCTCCACTACGCTGCGGGTCAGGAACAGTTAGCACAGGTGCAGACGTAAATGCTGTTCTCAGGCGTCGGAAGGCTGCATCCACCTCCGGGGACCACTGAAACACAGACTTAACAGAGGTGAGAGCGTGCAGTGGAGCGGCTATCATACTGATTCCTTATGAACTTCCGATAAAAATTGGCAAAACCTAGAAACTGTTGCAATTTCTTGTGGTTAACAGGAATGGGCCAATTCGCCACCACTTCCACTTTCTCGGGATCCATCTGGATTCGGTTCTTGGAGATTATGTAGCCTAGAAAAGATACTGTCTGGGGATGAAATTCACATTTCTCCGCCTTTACATATAGGTGATGCTGAAGCAGCCGGCTCGAAACCTGGCGAACATGCTCTCTGTTTGAGTTAATATCAGGGGAAAAATCAGGATGTCATCTAAATACACGAACACAAAGTCATTTAAATATTCTCGCAGAACATCGTTGACATACCCCTGAAAAACGACGGGTGCATTGGTCAGCCCAAACGGCATCACTAAATATTCATAATGTCTGCTCGGGGTGTTGAACCCCATCTTCCACTCGTCCCCTTGGCGGATCCTGATCAGGTGTTAAGCGTTTCTCAGGTCCAACTTGGTGAACCACCTCTCTTGCTGTAAAAGTTCAAAGGCTGTAGGCAGGGGAAGAGGATATTGGTTCTTGAGTGCACTGTAATTAATACACGGCCGTAGCGACTCGTCTTTTTTGTCTACAAAGAAAAAATCCCGCCCCCACTGGCGAAGAAGAGGGCCGGATAATACCTGATTTTAATGAGCTCTGAAAGTACTCATCCATGGCTTTGCGCTCGGGTCCGGAGAGTGAGTACAGCCTCCCCTTAGGAAGGAGAGCACCAGGGAGCAGTTCAATGGCGCAGTCCAAGGGGCGGTGCGGAGGCAGGGATGTAGCTTTGTCCTTGTTGAAAACCTCCTTCAAGTCCCAGCAGCACTGTGGAGGCTTAGACAGGTCTGGGTATCGACCTGCCTCCTCCTCGGTCAGCGCAACTGGTTCAGGATCCTGTTCTCTAGGGCAAGAGAGAGTTTGCAAAACACAGGTAGTCATAGATTCCCTGCCCCATCCCAAGATTTTCCCAGTTCCCCAGTCTATGTGTGGGTTATGGTGTTTTAGCCACGGGTAACCCAGGATGAGTGAGTGTTGGGCAGAGTGAAACAGCTGAAATGTGATTCGGGTGCTTTCGCCTCTACAGTCAGTTCACATGGCTCAGTACAGTGTGTTAACTGAAAAATGAATCGCCCATTTAAAGCACTAGCTTGCCTAGGCTGATCCAATTTCCTCAAACCCACCTGGTTATCTCGAGCTACTTGCCAGTCCATGAAATTATCGTCTGCTTCTGAATCTATTAAAGCTTCTAGCTCCACCAAGCGGTTATTCAGGAGTAAGGTTACCTTAGTTAATGCACGAGGAGGATTCTGTCCCATGTCCGATCGGCTCACCAACTCCCTCCTCTTGGTTGGTGAGCCCCGTCTTTTACCTGGCAGGCGGCTAACAGACGCCCCTGTTCCCCGCAGTAAAAGCATGCCTTCTCCTTCACCCGGCGGTGTCTCTCCTCTGTGGTCAACTTGGTCCGTCTCATTTGCATGGGCTCCGCGGCTCCAGAAGGTGGCAGTGCAGGAGAGGAAACGGCCAAGACTCGCTGCTGACGAGGGGAGCCCTCGGAATCTCTCCGTGGTCGCTTCCAAAACTCGGTCCGATGAGTCCTCTTCCTCCGCCGGTCCTGTTCCCTTTCACAAAGCCTTCAATGCGGATTGCGGTGGAGATGATGATTTCCAAGTCTGGAGGCAGATCCAGAGGCGCCATCTGGTCCTTGAGTTCGTCAGAGAGGCTGTGGATGAAGGCATTGTTGAGTGCTGGACCATTCCAGCCGCTGTCTGTAGCCAATCTGCGTAAGTCTATGGCGTAATCAACCACCCGGCGGCTGCCATGCCTCAATTTCAGCCATGCCCAGGAGGCCTCTCGAGCTGGGGACTTATGATCGAATATAGCATCAGCACAGATCACAGATTCCCTAGCCCACTCAGCGGTAGCCCACGCTGCTGCTCTTCCAGTCAGGTGGGAAATCATGAATGCAACTTTTGCTTGTTCGCTCTGATAAGCACCAGGATAATGCTTAAAATGAAGGTCGCACTGTACCAGAAATGATCTGCAGTCTCCTGAGTCTCCGGAGTATTTGTCGGGTGCTGCAAGGCGTGGAGGAGCTGAGGGTGGCGTTGCAATGGGCGGAGTGGTGGTCGGCTGCGCCACTGGAAACCCCGCAGCGCGGGGTGGCGTGGCGTTCGTCATATGGCCAGTCACTCATTGAATCTGCTCTGTGAGTTGTTGGATCTGTGACATTACCACTCTAGCTGCTGATCTGAGAGATCTCTAACACTTTGTTGTACGCTCTGGAGCTGGTCCTCATGTTTGTGCAGGAGGCTCCCCTGAGCGGATGAGGCGTTCTTCCAGTGACTGGAGTCTGCTAAGTCCATTTTTGGCCAGATTGTTCTGACAAGGCGCTCAGGCACAATGAGGCCGGACTCAAATGCAAGACTCGTGGACACTCTTGGAAATCAGAAAATGGCTCGAAGCCAGATTTAATAACAAGACGACATACAAGAGGATTTGTCTGGGCAGAGACAGTTTAATGTCGCTTGTCATTGAGAGACATTTAAAATTACAGTATTACTATTGTATAAGCATTGCTCTATTGTTGTGAAATTAATGGACCACCGTGTCCTGTTGTTGCTGTTTGAGATACCTCAATCACTGTGCTTGTTGCTCCTTTCTGTGTGCTTAGCAAGTTATATTGTGTGCACCACAGTGCGCCACTGTGGTAAAGCTGGTAAGCTACACTTTATCAGTTAAAAGACCAGTGCCACAGCTGACGCAGGTTTCTGTGTGTCTTATTCTTAAGTCTTATTGTGTCTAAGGTATCCCCTATGCTGTGCTTTCAGTGCCTTTCCATCTCTTTTACAAACACACACACACACACATTTACAATCACACACACACTTTAAAGATGCAGATAGTGCTAGTATAACTCAACTTTTCTCACCACCATCTTGTCAGAAAAGCCATTTTGCTTCTCAGATGTCCTTGCAGTCTTGAACCTTGGGTGACTTAGCCACTGATGCGGTCACATTCCCCATCTTGCCTTCTCTGTTTCCCTCCCTCAGTGACCTGAAGTGGTGACCTGAAGTAGCACACTCTAAGTTAATTTAAACACAAGATACTTGTGCTCAAAAAGAGGATTCATTCTCAGTGAAGAACCTTGGAGCTCTAATCTGCCTCTATACCTGCCAAAGAGCAGTGATTCCTAACACGTCTCTGGGGGTCATCAGGTGGAAACCTCCCTTCAACAGTGTTTCGCCTACTTAGTCCCACTACACCTCCAGGAGGTTAGGCAGTGAACTCCGGCGTCCCAGAGTCACCCCCCCTAGTGCCAGTTCACACTGCTCCTACACAATCCAAACAGCACCGCCACGTTCAACTGACCCAGAGATGCTCCAGGTAGTGGCCAGTACCGATGCTACCATTTAACTATTGCTAATGCTACTGCTAACCGCTAGGAAGAACAGAAGAAGACAATACAGTTCCGATGCTACCATTTAGCTAATGTTATGTGCTAACCGCTACCTGCTAAGAGGAACAGAAGAAGACAATAACGCTAGATTCACCTATACTGTTAATGTTAATTGCTAGCTACCAATACTAACTGCTAAGATACTATCATACTCTCACCGCTTTAGCTATTGTTAGCTGCTACAATGCTACCACAGGCCTAGATGCCACATGTAACTGCCGATTGCCACACTACCATCATCTACCCCTGCCTCTCACCAACTGCACCAAGAAAAAGCGGGGTGGGAATACAAACCCTGGTTCGGGTAGGGGATAGAAAATAAAGAGGTAGAGTCAAAAGATGAAAGTAGGGATTGGATACAGACCCTTGTTCGGGTAGGGGGTGGAAATTTAGAAGGTGCTGAAGGTGGAGGCCTAAACCACAGACTAGATTTAACAGCCTCTTCTAACATTCCTTCAAGAAGCAGCAAACCCTACCATTTCCTTCAAAAAGCAAACAGAGCAGGAAAACAAACCCTAACATTTCCTTCAAGAAGCAGACAAAACAGGAAAACAACCAAAAAGATCAAAAAACAAGCCAACTCTGTGTCTTACCACGCAAACTCACCTGAACAGGCCGCATGGTCCCAAAGAGAGACTCTAGCTGGCCACACCCCCACCTTATCTAAACTTCCTGGTTCTCTTCCTATTGGCAGAACGAGAAGATGGGGCGGGGAAAGCAGAGCAGAGGAGAGGTGTCTTGTTCAGACTTTAACCTCTTCTCTTGCCGGGTTAGGCATGCATGTCCTCTGCCTGCCCCCCCACTGTCCCTATTTCACCCCCCAACTACTATTATTTCTCCTGATCCATATCCACTGACTAGACCTAGCAGCCTCATCTGACATCTCCCTCACTGTCTTTCTTAAATTTTGCCCATGCACTCCCAGCTCCCTCAACAGTGAAACAGCTGACCCTGCAGCAAAACCTCTACACCCCACTTCAACCGGACAGACCCTGGTCTTCCATCCCCTCTGCTCAGATTCTGTCTTTAAATCTGCATACTTAGTCTTCTTCCTTTCATAAGCTGCCTCCACTGAATTTTCCCAAGGGACTGTTAACTCAATAAAATACACAGTCTTTTTACTCATGGACCATAAGACAATGTCTGGCCTCAGATTACTATAAACTATTTCCTGGGGCACAACTAGCTGTCCTCCCAAATCGACCTGCATTTGCCAATCATCAGCCCCTACCAGGCAGCCACCTCCCTGCTTTCTCCCTGACTTAGCAGCTCTATTTTTCTCCCCCTCTCGAACAAACTGCACATCTAACCTCTCCTTTCTAGAACTTCCAGAATTCACCTGCTTCCTTCTCTCCTCAATGCCTGCGGCTAAGCTTCTCAGCACCTGATTATGCCGCCATGTATACCGGCCTTGTGATAAGCTAATTCTACAACCTGACAAAATGTGCTTTAAACTTGCTGTACCTGAGCAGAGTGGGCACGATTGATCGCCCTGTACCCAGAGACTTAGGTTCTGCGGGGTTGGCAACACATCGTATGTCGCCCCTATCAGAAATTTAATACGGCCTTCCTCCATATTCCACAGGTCCCTCCAACTAAGTTTCCTCTTCTCAACACCTTCCCAATTCAACCATTGTCCCTGTTTGGCTTGACCAACTGCTTTTGCCCCTCTTAACAACTCCTCCTGCCTACGCACCTGTTCCACTACAAGCTTTCTTTTCTCCTTTAGACCTGCTTTATTCCACACTGGTTTGCCTGGGCCAAGCCCCAAGCCTCCCCGGCCAAATTGAACATTTCCTACTATTTCTGCATGCCTAAGAGCTGCCTCTGCCTCCTGCACTGCTGCCCTTGGGTTCCATTTCCTCCCCCCAGAAGGATTCGGAACCACATTGCTAACTAACATGTCCTTACTCCCAGATAATAAAAGTTCTGTCCTAACCTTAGTGCATTTAAACTCCTCTGTTAGACTGGATACTGGCAGCTGAAGCATTCCTTTCCCATACAAAGCTACATTGCTTAAGCACCTGGGAGCACCCAACCATTTTCTAATATAAGAGCTAACTAGCCTTTCCATTCTCTCTGCTACAGATAATGGGACTTCATATACTGACATTGGCCACATTAACCTAGGATACAAGCCAAACTGCAAGCACCACAACCTCAGTTTTCCTGGGAGCCCTGATTTATCTATTCTCTCCAGCCCTTCTGCAACATCCTTTCTAAATTGCACAACCTGTTCAACATCATTCAGGTCCACATTGTACCACCGTCCTAGACTCTTAACTGATTTCTCCCTAATTGTTGGGATTTCCTCACCATCTATAGCAAACTTTCTATCACTTACTTTCCCTCTGTATATTGAAATACTCCTTGACTTACTAGGCTTAATCTTCATACTAGCCCACTTGAGATTCTGATTGACTTTATCTAACAACCTCCTTGTACATGGCACTGTTGAAGTTAGCAGTGTCATATCATCCATATAAGCCCTAATTGGTGGAAGACGCATTCCATTCTGCCGTCTCTCTCCACCTACGACCCACTTGGAAGCCCTAATAATTACCTCCATAGCCATTGTGAAAGCTAGCGGGGACACTGTACATCCTGCCATAATACCAACCTCCAATCTTTGCCAGCCTGTTGTGAGCTCTGCGATACTTGCACACAGTCTGATGTCTTGGAAATATGCTTTCACCAAGTTAACAACTATCTCCGGCACTTTAAAGTAGTCAAAGGAACTCCAAATAAGGTTATGTGGCACTGACCCAAACGCATTAGCCAGATCTAAAAATACAACATTCAAGTCTCTTTTCTCCCTCTTAGCTGTCTGAATCTGATGCCAAATCATGCTAGTATGCTCTAAGCATCCCGCAAATCCTGGTATCCCTGCTTTTTGCACTGTCGTATCTATCATACCATTCCTTTCTAAGTATTTAGCCAGCCTCTGTGCTACGATACTAAAGAAAATCTTTCCCTCAACATTTAGGAGAGAAATCATCCGAAACTGGCTAAGGTCTGATGACTCCTTCTCCTTAGGGATGAAGACACCTCCTGCCCTGCGCCATGCTCTTGGAATACTTTGTTTCTCCCAAACTATTCTCAGGTATCTCCATAGTGTCCTTAAGATGCCAGGTGCACTCTTATAGACACGGTAGGGGACTCCATTAGGCCCTGGGGCCGAAGAAGCCTTTGCACGCCTAACCACCTCCACCACTTCTCTCCACCTAGGTGGGCTCACATCCATCTCCTGCTCCACTTCCCCTAATGGTGGCATGTCAGGTGGAAGACCTATGTTCCTATTCTCCTTTGAATCTGAATACGTCGACTTCAAATACTGTTCAATCTCTGATTTCGTTGCCTTAAGTTGCCCTCCTTTTTCTTGATTAAACAAGCCTTTCACAAAATTAAAGGGGTTCCTAAAAAATGCTGACCTTGCACGTTCCTTCTTCTTTCTCTTCTCCCTAAGGTGTTCTGCCCTTCTGAGTACTGCTAACCTGCTTCTCAGTTCCTCCTGCAACACCTTAATTCCCTCCCTTTCTTCTTCTGTCGCCTTCCTCCACTGCTTTCTTAACTGCCTCCTTTCCTTTACTAACTTCTCTATTTCTCTTTGCCGCCTAGACTTGCCGACCTGCACCCTCTCGCCTTTCCTTTTGACAAGCACCCCAAATCTCTCTCGACCATAGGAGTAGATCACATCTCCAATTTTATCCAATTTCTCCACTACATCTCCTCTAAGCCTGCTTAATATGACTGATAAATCTCTATCAACTGCCTCCCACTCTTTGCTATCATTAGCCCTCGGCCACTTAACTCTAGCTTTCTGCTCCATGCTTCTCTCCTTGGCTGGCCTGTTGCCCTCAACGCCAACTGCATCCCCTCTCCGTACCTCCTCCTCTCCAGGGATAGTGTTACTGATATCCTGCGAACTGTGGTTTTCTACCTGTCGCTGGACTTCATCCGACTGATTCGACTGACTTCTCAAGAAATACTGGTCGATGCGGCCACTCTGCCCTTCCACCGCTAAACACTTCCTCCTTCCCTGATGAGTTCTAAGGCCTCGGATTGATGTTATTTTCTGCCAGCCACATGGGCAAACTTGAAGCTTCTTATCCTCTGCTGCACAACTTTTGCTCTCCTTAGTTGCCTTCCCTGTCACCTGAGTACTGCTACCTCTGGCCCTAAGAGATGGGTCCGTGCCCCCATCCCTCACTGAGTCATGTATCCAAGGCATAGTCATATCCGTTATCCTGTTCGTTACCATGCAATCCACCTGTGAGTCATCTTCCACCCCTGCTCTCGCTGACTCTTGGGGTATTTTCCTTATATTGGTTGTAGCTAAGTCTGGTTGTAGCAAGGTTAAGGCTTGCCACTGCTGCCATGGGTTGCTAGCCCATACCAGCACCTGTGGGGTCTTTTCCCTCCTGTCAGCTGTCTTTCCAAGCAGTCACATGGTCTTTCCCATGTTGTCAGCTGCTCTATTCACAACAGTCACTAGCCAAGCTAGTTGTGAGTTAATTTAAACACAAGATACTTGTGCTCAAAAAGAGGATTCATTCTCAGTGAAGAACCTTGGAGCTCTAATCTGCCTCTATACCTGCCAAAGAGCAGTGATTCCTAACACGTCTCTGGGGGTCATCAGGTGGAAACCTCCCTTCAACAGTGTTTCGCCTACTTAGTCCCACTACACCTCCAGGAGGTTAGGCAGTGAACTCCGGCGTCCCAGAGTCACCCCCCCTAGTGCCAGTTCACACTGCTCCTACACAATCCAAACAGCACCGCCACGTTCAACTGACCCAGAGATGCTCCAGGTAGTGGCCAGTACCGATGCTACCATTTAACTATTGCTAATGCTACTGCTAACCGCTAGGAAGAACAGAAGAAGACAATACAGTTCCGATGCTACCATTTAGCTAATGTTATGTGCTAACCGCTACCTGCTAAGAGGAACAGAAGAAGACAATAACGCTAGATTCACCTATACTGTTAATGTTAATTGCTAGCTACCAATACTAACTGCTAAGATACTATCATACTCTCACCGCTTTAGCTATTGTTAGCTGCTACAATGCTACCACAGGCCTAGATGCCACATGTAACTGCCGATTGCCACACTACCATCATCTACCCCTGCCTCTCACCAACTGCACCAAGAAAAAGCGGGGTGGGAATACAAACCCTGGTTCGGGTAGGGGATAGAAAATAAAGAGGTAGAGTCAAAAGATGAAAGTAGGGATTGGATACAGACCCTTGTTCGGGTAGGGGGTGGAAAATTTAGAAGGTGCTGAAGGTGGAGGCCTAAACCACAGACTAGATTTAACAGCCTCTTCTAACATTTCCTTCAAGAAGCAGCAAACCCTACCATTTCCTTCAAAAAGCAAACAGAGCAGGAAAACAAACCCTAACATTTCCTTCAAGAAGCAGACAAAACAGGAAAACAAGAAACTTGAGGGCTAATGCATATGAAAAGAAATGTTTAAATCAGTCAGCGATATTATAGTTGACTCATATTAATTAAAATGAAATTTAGAAAATAAACTGCTAACTGTATGATGGCTTGTCCTTGACAGGGCTAACTACCCAGCTGCCAGACCTAGTTTTATACCCTGTGAAATTAAGCAGGAAATAGAAAGGACAAGATGATGAGTGTATTTAACATGATGTGTGTGTGTGTGTGAGAGCATTTGAATTACAATTACATTATTCTCGGCCTTCTTGGTTTGTGCCACTGCTGCTTGTACCACATGGATTTTCAACTGGGAGCAATGTGCTGACTGGAACAGGAGAGTAACTCAGTGGTTGCACAACAATGATACAGCCACACATCTGCAGGTAAGATGCAGCAGCACAACAGAGGCTAAGTCCTTCAGCTCACATATAAGAAAAACTAAAAAAAAGGACACGAAAAAAAAACTTCATTTCTGTTCTGTTTACTTTGTATGTATTCTATCAGAGTAACATGTGGGTTTGGAAACATTGTGCTATTTTAAAGAATAAGAAGCTGTAACTCAGACTGGGCGACAGAGGATATGTAAAAAAGCAAATAGTTTAATGGTTCATTTAGCAATGTGCAATAGACAGGTCTAGGAGATCCACACAAGGGATCATGAATGTTAGCTGAGAGTGAACAGGCCGGATGAGGTTCCAGTTCCAAGTTGCTAACATCAACCGACTGACAGGGCATAGACAGGAGCACGAGTGTGAGCACCTGGACACAAGGGGACAGGAATCACGCAGACAAGGTAAAAATAGTCCCAATACCAGGTAGATCTCAGGAGTCTCAGTGGTGCCATGAAGGTGAACCTATGATTTGACAAAAACTGGGTAAAAGGCAGGCATTTTTATACTGTGTCAGCAGAGGGCCTTGATTAAATGATTGGGCAAAGGTGTGCCCTGCAGTTAAACACACACACTCAAGACAGACAGGGGAGAGACGGACACAAGACAGAGGGGAAGAGAAGCACAAAGGCACACCAGGACAAAAAGGAGGGGAAACTGAAGATCCTGCTCTTTTCATTACTTACATAATGCTTGCACAAATGGAAAATTAGGCTTCATTGTTTATAGTACATTTTGATTTTGAAATTTGAATTAACATTTGAATATTGTCCACTTCAGTGCAGTTTAAGTGTTTGAAAATAAAATGCTGAACCGCTCTTGCATTTTCATTTTAATAAGGTCACAGAGGCCAGTGGCCATGCAGATCTGTGAAAATTAAAATGAAAATGCATGAAAAAGCCTATCCCAGCTGTCTCTCGGGCGAAGGCAGGGGACACCCTGGGCAGGTCACCAGCCTACCACAGGGCTACATATACAGACAAACAACCACGCACACCGCTCATTCACACCTATGGACAATTTAGAGTTATCAATTAACCTCAGCATGTTTTTGGACTGTGGGAGGAAGCCGGAGAACCCGGTGAAAACCCACGCTGCACAGGGAGAGCATGCAAACTCCACACAGAAAGACCCCAAGCGGGATCGAGTTGTTGCTTTCAGTTATTGTCTTTTGTTTTGGTATGTCATTAAATTTACTTTCACATTAAGTCAAATGTCAAGTGTGTCTAAAAGTCTTTGCTTTCCCTGCTTCGTAAGGGTTATGGAACAGCAGAAGTGACCATCTGTCTTTGTGAGCAAATAAAGGTCTCAACCACAATCCAGAACTACTGTTTCCTGTACTTCTTTCTCTCTGACACCCCAACACAGTTCAAGTCCTGGGGTCTGTTGTAGAGAGGCTCCAGCATGAGTGAGTTACAATATCATTTTAATATCTTTCCCTATGGGCTTCCATGTTTCCATGTTTTGTAAACCCTGTTTATATTAGTGAGGTTTGGGCTGCTGTGTTAAACTTAATTTCAGCCTTAATTTTAGCTGTATTCATCTATCTATGCATTTGTTAATTACACTAAGATGGCATGATTGAGCATTTACGATAAGACCGTTTTATAGCTAGGGTGCACTGGAACCCAAATAAACCAGGCACCAATAAACACCCCAGAGATTGGACTGCTAATAATTTTCAGCCACATACTGTACACAGTATGTTGTATCTGGTTCCAGCCAATAGTTCCATGCCTTTCTCACTCGAGGTGGATGTGTGCAGCAGGGAATTGCAGGTATTCACTATGTTTTGTCACTTGGCCTCCATCATATCTGGACCTCAGCTCTGAGTGGAAACTGTAGTCCATTACAGGTGGTAAATAACTGCTGGCCTCCCAGGTCCTCACATTTCCTCAATTCCAGAAAGCACCGTAACCATAGGAAGACAGGTTGTAGTTCTCAGGACCAATGTTGGGAGATTGTTAGGGGCATGTGAGCATGCTAACATATAGCATTTAGCTCAATGCAACATGGTCCTAAATACAGTCTCACAGAGCTACTAGCATGGCTGCAGACTCACAGTCTAATTGAATATAACAATATATATTCTTAATTTAGAGTCAGATGGTGGGGATATTAAGGCCAGAGAGGGAGGAATGGCTTGGTGACTGGAGTCATTAGTCAGTCAAGAAATTCACTGAATTGGAAGGATCCGCCATGTAATAAGTGAAGAGTGACATCTGTGTATTCGCCATGCCTAAAAACCTAAAAAGTTGAAGGAACATAAAAACAGAGGCAGAGACACAGAGAGAGACTTGTACGGCTTGTAATTTTTGGAGCACTTTATCCAGTTACTGTGGCTTCAGCAAGCACACAACCAGCTATGTCAAACATGACAAGGAAATGTAGGGCTTTCTGCACCGTTTACTGAAAATAATGATAGTGGAGACAAAAATATGATTCAAAGGTCACTTCATTTTACCCTGGTGTTATCCAATAGGTCTATTTAAAGATCAAGATCTCTGACTGAGCTGTACATCCTCATTGGAAAATGTTGGCAGAGATAATGGTCGTGAAAGAAATCATGCTGAGTATCTGCTGTGCAGTGCATGAAGAGGAAAATAAAAGGAAGAAGAGGGGTTCAGTCTTTGAACTGAATTGAATAAACTGTTGTACAACAGGATATTGTGAGCTTACATGACAGCAGAGGCCTGGGGATGGTAATGTCTGTCAATCTGTCACTTCATCCAGCACTTTGGTCCATAGCAAATATATTAACAACTATTGGTCAGATTTCTGTAATGCACAGCAAGGTACTACATTATCTTCATCATCCTCATGCCCATGTAATTTATGTGCAAGATGCTCATCCTATGGCTGTTGACTGCTCTAAATTTAAAGAAAATGCATTAATTGTTTTCCCTTATATCTAAATTACTTTACAATTTGCCTCTCATTCACTCATTCACAGACCGATGGCAACAAGTTACCATGCAAGGGCTAGCCATGAAGACTGGGAGCAATTTGAGGTTTGGTGTCCTGCCCATGGACATTTCAATATGTGTAGCTGGGGATCAAACTGCCAACCCTGTGATCAGTGGACAACCCACTCTAGAGCCTGCAGTACATCTGTCTTCGTGGTTCAATCCAATGTCATTTCTAATCCCAATGGGAAGTTTGTAATAGTTACTCATCAGAGCCACAATATGGCAGTATTTCTATAAAATATTTATGCACTTAATGGGAAAGCTAAAGCCTTTTTAGGCACTTATTTTTCCGGATATGTCTATTTATTGCTTGCACCAAATCCACTAACGCAGATTAGAAGGTTCTTAGGTGCAGGCTGCTTCTCTCTCTTTTCTATAAAATGTGATGGTTCGATCCCCAGCTGCTCCTCTCCACATGTCAAAGTGTCCTTTGGCAAGACACTCAATCCTGCTATTTGTGTAACAGTAAGACCAAAAAAATACACAATCTCCACCTATTAGCTTTTTCTGGAACTAGCCAAAAAGAGTCACAGCACCCACTCAGAGGTGTTCAAAGTACACTGAGCAGCTATCAGTGGACAGATGGAGAAAAACTAGGGAAGATGTTCATATCCAACACCAGACACCATCTCTAAACAGAGGCAAATTACCTCCATTCACATACAACCGCCTGCATACCTGACAGAAGTGAGTGACGTGATGTCCCTGTAGTACCCTGGTAACACCATGACTGCTGTGCCACTCCAGTTGTTGATGAAGACCATGAGATGTGGTTGTAAGCTTGTAAGCCAAGAAATGGCTATTTTTCCAGCCACCAGTGACAACATTAAGTAGGATTTCAGTGGTGATAACATCATACTTGAACATCTTTGGCTGAACACATATTGTGGGTATCACTCATTCTTCTTAAATATTTATTGTTTTTTCACGACAGGACAGCTGGATCAGCAGTCAGTCTGTGAGTGTTAACAGCTCTGTAAACAGAGATAACATGATGTCCTGTCCAAATAATGAGCTGCCATAGCTGCCACCACAGCAGTGTAGTGATTTCTAAATATCTGATTCCCCAGGCTTCCCCTGCTCCATTAGCTAAAGTACATTAGCTAGTAACGCTTATTTAATTATTAATTATTTGTGTCTCCATTCTGTAAAAATGCAGGTTATGATGAGAATGTCTGCTAATTAAAAAAAAGAATGAAAAAAAAATTCAAAGTAAGTTGTTTTATGTTATGCCCTTTATTCATCAGACCTACAGCCGCTACTGATCCAGTCATTTCAAATAACTGGTGACCCACAGCACAAATAAAATCTAAACTTGATGGTGATGTTATGCTGAATGGAATGTGTTATTTGTCCTAATATAAAACTGCAGTGATGTTGTAGGTAGTTTCAGAGCAGTCTTGTCAGGTGCAGCGTCCATTCACAGACTTCTGATAAAAGGCTATGTCTGTTTGATAGACTTCAGTGAAGGTTGGTCTTGTGTATCCTTGCTCATGTCACCTCAAAAATCCCTCCTAGCTCCTTAATCCTTTAACAGAAATAAGTAAATTGAGATATCCTTCGTGTTTGAAGACCAGATCAATTTCCAGGTCACAAAAAGCGAGGAGATATGAAATAGGTCAAATGAGAGGCACCCTGTCTTGTTCTTGAAGCAAATAATCCCTTTCTGTCTTACAAAGTCATAATTTTGTTTCTTCATACACACCTGATATCATACTTTTTCCATGTAAGATTGCCTACAAGTTTGTATTGTTAGTATATTTCTTGGAACAGATTCTCTGAACATCTGACTGATTAAAATGGTAAGTATGATGGTCTTGATTCAGAGCTAAGTGAGTGCTAATATTTTGTTCAGACTCAGTCTCAGGCCATGTTGTTTTGTTGTTTTTTTCTGCAACAACAGTCTGATGTCATTCAAGGTACAGAATAGATGGAAGTCAAGGGTTTGTACATTTACTGGTCAATAGTAATAGTTATCAAACATAATTGAGAGTCTATTATTTATTTAGACAAATCTGAGATGAAATGTCCTGTTTCAGTCAATAACTACGAGCTTGTAATGGACAAAGGGCTCATATAAACTGCCACCAGGTTAAATGCATTATCACCTTGGACTACATAGAAATATTTTTTGTCTTTTCATTTACAGATGTAATCATCAAAAACCTTTTCTGTTCTGTTCCAGTTTACACAGAGTGTACGTGTGGGATTGCAACAACTCACCTGAGGACTGCTCAGCCTGTCATAAAAGAACAAAAATGCCCATATTAACTGTTATTAAGGAGATGGATGTGGGTTTCCTGCAAACAAAACAAGCAGATACATGAAGGGATTATTACAGTCACAGCAGTTTGGCAGCTGCCCTCTGCCACTATTTGTCACTCTGCTGTATTTTCAAAGTTCATTGGCACTAAATGAAGCTGTGGGAGAACGGAGCCACCACTCTGCTAGTTGGCAGTGATTACTATTACATCTCTCAGAACCATTTAACAGGCTGAAACAAATAATGTATAATGTGTATTTTTTATGTTCCCCATGATAGAAAATATATAACTGTAATGAACTGTCCACAGATTTTCAGTGCCTTACAAATGACAGAGTACTGACTTCAAATATTTTTTACATTTCAGTGCCACAAAGTCAGCTGCTGAACAAACTCCAGACCTGGACCAAACTGAGCAGATGAAGCTGTGTTGGCTTTACCATTTTAAATAATGAAGTGACTCCATTTTGATATCAGGTGCAACATATTGTGCTGAACTCACAACAAATACATACATCCAAAGTGCTGGTATTGGGGGGGGGGGAATTCTATGTTTGGGCTGACTGTAGCTCTTACTGAGAGGCCTGCAACTGACATCACAGTGTTTTTTTTTCTCTTTAATCACTGTGACTGTCTCAGCATATTTTATCCTAAAAGCTGCTCTTGTACTTACTGCACAATGTTTCATTACTATATGTAAAAATTCATGGAGAGTAAACATGCAGTGGTACTGTTTGTATAAGAAAGGGAAAGGCTTCTTTTGTATTTGTTGAAGAAACAGGTCAAAAATATTAATTTCATTCTCATTTTGTGAGAAATATTCCTGATGAGAAAAGAGGAAGGACATCTAGTGATCATCCATGAGTGATAGCCCAGCCAGGAGCACCATCGACCCAGGTGGTATCAATGACCTTGGTAACGACCCACTGAGGCTAGATACCTGGGACTCCCCAGAAGTCAGTTAGAACTGAAGAAGCCCCTTGGATGATAGGCAAAATGTTTTCAAATATCTACAACCAAGTCCAGCTGCCTTCAATTCAACCCTCCTTGGATAACCATGGATAACCATGACCTGGACGACCGAGAATCTTCACAAACATCACCGACTGATAGTCAGCTAGTTTAGTATTACTGTGTGTTGTTTATTGAATATTTGCAAAATTGTGAAGTATATGAAAATAAAAAAAACAATCACACAAACAAAAACAACAAAGAGAAGGTATATCATTCACAAATGCAGTATGTCACTTTGGGTTATGTGTATCACAATGTCAATTCTGGTACTGGGTATAGGTCTTCATTGGCTGATATTTTCTATGACAGACATTGCAAGGACAAAGAATCAACCACTTCAACAACAACAACTTCTTTACATTTACTTTAAATCTACAAGATATTAAAAGTGTGCCAACTAGCCCCGGTCTCCCCTATTAAATATAGACTGTTGCATCTTAGGTGGAGACCAATTAGATAATTAATATAACAATTTGATGTCCTTAACGTATTTTAAAATAAACAAAATAAATATCTGTGGAGTGTCCAGTAGGCTGCGCTGTGCTCGCGCACCCCTGCGCGCGACCCCGCCCTGTCGTGAGCGCGCGACTCCAGCAGCAGCAGCAGCAGTGGTTGGGGAGAGAGCGCGGAGCGGCGCGGGCAGTCCGCAGTGTATCTGCCTCGGATCGGCTTGGCTGGTGTGGATGGTACTGAGTCGGGCGGACTTTTTCACCGAGATATTCTGCAGAATGGCCGGGTGAGTTCCGCGGGTACAGCCGCAGTCCTAGATGAGATCCGGGGGCAAAGTTAGAAATGTGCAGGTAGACGTGCGTTGTGAATGTGGGAAACGGGTTTCCACAGCCGGCGATGTGTTTTTTTCTGTTTTTTTTTTTTTTTTGTGTGTCTGTAAGACAGTGTGGAACGATGTGGGTGACCCGAGTCATGTAACATCTGGTATAATACTCCTGTTCGTGAAGTGCTGCAGTCGTGTGGCTACACGTAGCGCGAGCTGAGCGGCAGCAAACAGTGTGGAGGGAACAGTTACGCGGTGACTGCTGATGAACAGCGGGCTGCGGGGCTCCAGCTTCAGCTGCACAGCTGACAACTGGCAGTCCGGACCCCGCTGCAGCCACCCGGACCTTCCTGGTGTGTGCTTGTTTTGCTTTTTCTTTGCTTAACTAA
This sequence comes from Chelmon rostratus, assembly GCF_017976325.1. NCBI lineage: Eukaryota > Metazoa > Chordata > Actinopteri > Chaetodontiformes > Chaetodontidae > Chelmon > Chelmon rostratus. Next base: position 1,150,532 of record NC_055664.1, read on the forward strand.
ATAACCTTGCTAAGTAGAATTTGGTATCTAGTAGTTGTGTATTCATAGAAACGTCCAGCTTTGTCCTTGTCATAGATTTTCTATGGAGGCAGGCAGGTGGAAATCTGTGTTGTCGATCATGCATCAGATACAGCTACTTCAGTGTCTGCTTTTCACAAAATAGCCACAAGAAGCAGGCCTTAACATCGCCTTTATGTTAATTAGGCCCACCTCCATAACATTGTAGCCTTCAGTATAGCACATACACTGCTGCAGCTGGGATGGTCTTGGAGTAAAATAAAGAAACCATAGGCCTAATTAGTGTGCCATCAGCTGGAAGCCTGAAAGCACAAATGCTTGATCTTTTTTGTCACAGTGAGGGAGTCCTGCAGGCTCAATGTGATGGCAGCGCCGACATGTTAGAGTTTAGAGGTGCATGTGTGTTGCTGCAGACAGATGGAAGCAACAACAGGGGCTGGTCTGAAGTGTCCCACAGGCATTCAGTGAAAACAAGTGTGCATGCACATAGTAAGGGTGTGTGTGTAAAAAGGGAGGCCGCATCATAAGGTCACTGGCTGTCAGTGAGGAGCTGCTCTGTCAGTGTGGAGCTCTATTAACCCATTTTTTATTGGGAAGATTCTGCCATAGTCGTTAGGATGTAGTAGACAGTGATTTCAGGTGAGACTGAAGGAGACATTAATTCAGTGGCCTGGCTGTGTGTACCTGTTTACCATGTGCACTCAGATGCACAACATGTACCTGTGCACATACTACATCCACGTACTCACTCCACCACCTTTCTTCGGCTGGAAGGTGGTCAAACAACCACTCAGCTGTCTATTCTCTCGTTCCTATTCCCAGAACGTCAAATACCGCTCTTTGTCACGCTCCTCAGCGTCACATACAGATGCACAATGTACCCTTTAGTGTCTGTATGAGATGCTTTTAACTAACTCCAATACGTAAACCCATGGTTGGCAATAAAAAAACCACACAAAACATTTCTAACAATATTATGAAACAGTTGCACTTTGGTTAGGTTTAGGCATCAAAACTACTTGGTTAGGTTAGGTTAGGCTGTCAACAAGCATTCAAATTCAATTATATAATAATACAATTAAAAAAAGACATTTCATTGTGAAAATTAATATTAAGTGTGCATAAAAAAGTCGAGGTATCATGGGCCAGGGCTTCTTCATTGAATTCACTGTGTGACGGACAAGTCTCACACAACCAGAGTTTTCATTATCAGGTAATTACTTAAGAATTTCTCCCATTTTATTGGAACGTTGAAATCTTTTAGGACATGTATCAAGTACCAGCACCAGTTCAGAAAAGTGCAGAAACTCTGCACACAACATCACTTTCATTGATTAAAAATTCAACAACATGGTATAGGACATTATTTTATTTGTTTATTTTGTAATTTGTTGTTATGTAGCTCTCTTGAAACATGTTTATCATGTCGGTCGAAATAAATATACCTACAACAAGTAGTATGTCTCTTGTTGGTAGATTTCACTTATAATCAAATGAGAATCGCCTCTCAGAAGTGGCGTGCTCAGTTTCTCCTTGGACCCTGCCATCTTGCTTTTGTATCTTATGAGCATAATGTGAAAAATACATATTCAAATGGTTTGAAACTATGTGTTTTTTCAGAAAGACCAATCCAACGTCATTTTTGGCAATCAATTGGCCACCAATTTTGACAGCCAACCCATCCCATCCAACCCGCCTTCTTCCATTTGCTGACTTTTTTTTGCCTTTTATGCTATGTCACCTTGCTCTGAGCATCTGATATTATGGGTTTACATTGGAGTCAGTTGAGCGTCTCATACAGATGCTAAGGGGTTCCTTGTGTGTCTGTATGAGATGCTGAAGGGTGGGATAAAACATCAACATTTGATGCTTTAGGAATGAGATCAGGCTCACCGGCCTGTGTTAAAACTCCTCCTCCTTTTCCTCCCCCTCATCACCTCTCATCCCTACAGCTCGTTCATCACCTCCTTCCTTTTCACCTGTTTTGCACAAGATGATTGGAAGTCAGCCTGGAAAACCTGTAGACTGCAATGCTATAGCACCTGTAACCAATAGCATTGACCTTTCTTGCTGTCTTTAATTGTAGCGAGTGACTGAAATGGAAGATAATCCCTGACCTCTACTTGGTTATCATTAGCTTGATACCAAAAACATTCAAAGAAGCCTTTTTGTTCCTGGTTGGCTTTGAAACACCCGTGTTTCCCCCCCAGATTTCCTAGAAATCAAATATTGTTGTTTATTTATTATTTCTGTGTTTAGCAGCCTTTAATGCAAAGGTACAGAGGCTAGCCTGAAGATGATGTCAGGACTTCTGGTCTCTCTTATCAAACTAAATAAAGCAAAAGTTACATAATTTTTGGTGTTTTTAAACAGATGTTGATCCTTTCAAACAGAAGTTCCATGTGATCTCAGGGGAAAATATTGTGTCATCATATATAAGCAATATAGCATTATCAAAATCCATAAAGATAAACTGTATTTTGGTACAAACTTTACAGATTTTGGATTTTGTTGCCTCAGCTCCCTGCCAACCTCCTTTGGTTCGCTGCGCTATTTTAGTAGGAGACGACTATGGGAATGAGAAATGAACCGTTTAAAATTATGATTTCTCACTGGCTGGCTGGTGTATCAGATACACATGGAATTAAACATTGACTTGTAATACTGTTAACACACCGTGTATCATCAAGGAAAACACAGGGTACCTGCCCTGATAGCCAGTCTAGTGCTTTAACTTTGGGATTGTAGCACATGGTGCATACCTATCAACATCACTGTAAACTGAATACTACAGAATGCCGTATAAAGATATGTGTCAGTTCTCACAGCAAATTAGAAACTACACGCATGCTCGTAGTCAGGTAACATGCAGCATATTAATACTTACACTGTACAATGTTTAGCTGCTTGTACTTATCATACAACATCATTTGTTAGCTAGCTGGTTAGCTGTTAATGATTACAGAGTCAAAAGTGCGAGAAACCTCACAAGACTATTAATGTCCAGCTGATGACGGAAACACGAGTTTCATCATTTACAGCATTACATGTAGTTTTGATTGAGGAAATCCACATCTTTTTTTTCCCGCCAACAACGGGCAGTTCAAAACAGGGCATGCTAAACTGGCCATGTGGTAAGGGGGCATCCACAGCACTGGGCGTTTGGCTGTGGTATAGTTTCTGTCCTGATGACATGGTCACCCGCTTGATGAAGTAATATGGAAGTGCCAGCTAATTTTCCCACACAAGACCGTTTCCCCAGCTGCTAGTCTTTGTGCTAAACTCTGCTAAACATGCCTTGAACCTATTTCTATGCTGGACACAGCAGATGTAGTTGACAATTTTCTCCTCATCTGACATTGGGTAAGATGGCAGACATCCATATCTACAAAGTTAGAGTTGCTTTTAATATTATCATAAAATTCTAACTTATTTTCAATAAAATTATCTAATTAGCATGAAAATTATAACTAATTTTAATGATACTATTGCGTCTGCATATTCCACCACTTATTTGAAGCTTAGTAAGGTTGGCGCTGAGTGAAATATTTAAATTGTTGCAACTGTGTTTATATGGTTGCATCATTTCATTAACGGTGTCAAACATATACATGCTTGTGGATGATTTTACTTACATTTCTCTAAAAATCCTTCTGATATGTGGGAGATATCTCAGATAGGCTACATGCAGTGTATGTAGCGGTTGCATGTCTGGATTCTGACCGCATCACTGCAGATAACGTGCTTGAGAGCTGCTATACTGCTGCTGCCTGCAGTGGCCGACCTGTCTGCTGAGCACACTGACCTCCACATGGAAAAGTAGGAGAGGGAGGAGGAGATGGAGGCCCTCCCTCCATTCGTTTTGTTCTCCTTCTCTCCCTGAGGGCCTTGCTCCACAGGCTGCCTGCTTGAAAATGGCATCCTGCAAACCTTCCTCCTCCTCCACCCTCCCCCTCTCTTCATCTCTTGGAGGGTTTTGTGAACGTCTGTTCATGCCAAATGCCAGCACTCTCCCACATGTGAGAGAAAGTCAGAGAGGGAGAGAGTTGAGGAAGTGGTTCGCCTTCTTCATTTAGTCTGGGGGTTTGCTGTTGTGTACTGGTATTTTATCCCCACTGTTTGTGCAGTTGGGGTGTGTGTGTGTATGTGTGTGTGTGTGTGTGTGTGTGTGTGTGTGTGTGTGTTAGCCTGTTATTGTTCTCAGTGACTGCTGGAATGCTGTTGAATGGTGGTTGTGTCAACCCAGATGCCCAGCAGTATTGTCTGTCTCGTTGTTTTCATCTGTATATGGCCCTTTTCTTTGCTCTCGTTAATATGTATAGCAGCCTGTTCTTGCCATCACCCTGCCTCTCTGCTCATTGCTATAAACACACTGCCTGCATGTGGACAAAAAAAAAAACAGTGTGTGTAGCATTAGGAAAGCAGATAAACTAGATTTTTAGATAAACTAGATCAGTTTCCCCTCAATGAATCATCTCAACATTTGTTTTGAACCTTTAGACTCAAGTGGCTTCCGCTCAGCATTGTGCAGAATGTGCCAGCGGGTCAGATTTAAAGGAAAATGTTCTTTTTACTGCATAGCTGTATGGCACACAATGGGGAGAGGGTAAGTGACAGAATTAACAAATACAAAAAAATACAATACAAAACACAATACAATGAGAGACAGACCAGACTATAACGACAGCAACAAAAAAAAAGCCCAGAGAGGAGATCTATAAAAAGGCTTACCTTTAAAAATGTGTTTTTTTAGAAACTGCTTGAAAGATTCAGCAAATCTGATACATGGTTCCAGAGGGTTGTGGCTAAAAAAAAGCAAAGGCACAATCACCCCTTGTCTTGCATATGGAGCAGGATATGAATAAATGGCCAGGAATAGAGGATCAGAGGGGTCGAGAGGTGGAATACGGGACAAGAAGATCAGAAATGTAACTTGGGGCATGCTTAGCCTTATATGTAATCAAAAGAATCAGCCAATGGAAAGCAAGAACGGGTCTAATGTCTGTCTGCTTGTTCTAGTTAATAGCCTGGCAGCTGCATTCCGAACTAACTGTAAACGGTTTAGTGCAGTGTGATTGAGACACATGTTATGGGTATTACATCAATCCAGGCAAGAGAAAATAAAAGTGTGAACTAATAGTTCAGGATCTCTTTAAGACAGCATGCTGTACATCATTTCATAGCTGAAGGACTGAGCAAACTTAGTAACACCATCGTCAAAAGTCATGTACTGATCAAAGATGATACCAAGACTCTTAGCTGTAGATTTGATATATGAGTGACATGGACCAAAAAACTACTGAGGAAAAGGTATCAGGACCAATTAAAATAATTTCTGTTTGTGTCAGGGTTTAGGTCAGACATGTCCAAACTATTCCATAAAGGGCTGTGGGGTTACAGGTTTTAATTCCACCCAAGGAGGAGCACACCAGGCTGGACTCATTTAATCAGCTGATCTCAGTCTTCAGCTGATAATTAGGTGACCTCTTGACTGGATGCAACAAAAACCTGCAGCCACACAGCCCTTTATGGAATAGTTTGGACATGCCTTGTTTTGGTGGATGAAATTAAGAGACATACATTCTTTAGTGGGAGCTAAGCAATCATGGAGGGAGGACAGTTGATTCAGGTTATTGGGTTTTGCAGAGAAATAGATCTTTGTATCATTGGTGTAACAGCGATATGACACGTCTAACCAAATGACCCAGAGGAAGCATGTACAATGAGAAGAAGAATGGTCCAAAGACCATCCCCTGAGGGACACCACATAACAGAGAAACTGAGGAGGACACATAATTGTTGATACAGACATTAAAATATTTATTTTTGAAATAAAAATGAAACCATTTTAAAGCTGTACCAGAAATGCCAACACAACCTTTAAAGTAAAATTTCATGGCTGATGGCATCAGAGGCAGGAATCAACTCCAGTAGGACGAGAATGAAGTATTCACCTTTGTTTGCATGTGTAAGAATATCACTAATTACTGTCAGTAAAGTGGTCTCAGTACTATGCTTGTAACAAAAGATGGATTGAAATTTGTCATGATTTGGGATTAAAAGGGTAGCTTGAAGGTTGGTCTGTAATTCTAACTGCTGCGTCTAGAGAGGGTTTTTTTAATAGTGCTGTTCGTCCCAGAGCTGTGTAGCTGAGACTTAATACAATTCACAAACATTAGGTCAAATCAAAAGTAGGTTAGGTAAATCTGTAAATGACGGCTAAGTTGTACTTCAACCTTAAAGAAAAAAAACATGTGATCCCCTAAAGTTATCTCTGCAGTGTTGCAATAGGTGAAAATATATATTGGAGTTAAAATAAGGTCAAAATGTCCTAAAATGTTACTTGTTTGCTTGTGAAATTTTATAATGGGAGTTGCAGATTAAGTTAAAGGCCTTAATGGTGTTAATGTGTCAACATTAAAATGAGTAATAATTTCAAGTGCAACAACTGAAAAAAGTTTAAATAAGTTGTAAACAGTAAAGGCATTTCTATTTATTGTTTTGTCAAGTTAAAGCTGTGTGAAGTTGAATTGCCCTGTTGTTTGGAAATACAAGGTGGATAAACTGACATTTGAAGAGGAACAGGTGAATTGCTGGGGATAAGGTATCAACCAAGAGGCAACCTCTGTGGCTGAAAAATGAAGCCAACAACTGCAGGTCCTTGAATGACGACTTGGGGCTAGCTCCAAAAGTGAGTTTGTTCACATAGATCCCAAATGGGCAACTTTAGACTTCAAACTTAATATGTTAATAGCCTGGTACAAGATACGGTTTTGCTCTCTATAGCTAATTTCCCCATTCATCACTGTAAGGGTGTGAAATGTTTATAACCCACTTGTTTAAATTATACTGTATTATGGCTTAAAGTTAAAGTTCAGCATAGCTGGCTTTGGTTACTCAAGTAGCTCATTCAAAAATAAGATGTGCCAAACTCAGTAGGCTACAGCTGTTATTTCAATGTGCCAGATATATTTAATCATCATTGCACGTCTTTTGCTGCTATGTAAACAAAAGTACTGATTGGACAGATTGGACCAGAGTCCGATCCAGAAAACATGATTGGACATCCCTAATTTAAACACAGTGAAACGTTCACTTCTCATAGGACAACATACCTGGTGAATGTCACAATGTACTTAGATCTTCTTTTCACTGAGATTTTTGTGATGAAGAAATAGGCCATAGTTTGGAAAGACACATTGCTCTTAAGCTTATTAAATATCAATGCTTTGACCACCACGAACAGAATTCCATTCACCTCCATTGTATTGGGTTGGTGGCAGAAATATCTGAAGTGGAAACTCAGGTGTTTACATGGAAAGATACCATCAGCAGGAAGTGGGAAAATTTGGGTAATGCTTCATATCAAGGTACACATATTAAAGGATAACGTTCGTTTTTTACAACCTGGACCTTATTTGTAGCACTAAATATGCCCATTTACTCACCCAGACAACTTTGGTGGCATTTGGAGTCGTTTTGAAGAAATTAGCCCCAGAGGAGCGGCGCGTATATCTGTATAATGTGAGTACTCGGGGCATCCGTGCGTAGCCTCTATATAACGCATAATCTGCGGCGAAACTCGTTCATATTCCAATATTTTGTTCTGATATGCTGGTGCTATTCCCCTCTGAGCCGGCGGTCGGCTAGTTTAGCTGTAGTTTGGCACAGCTATGGTTTGTTATTGCGTATTCGTAGCCGACCGCCGCAGAGTCAGCCGTGTTGTGGCTGGCTGCTCGCAGCGCGCGGCGTTTGATAATGACATCATCCATGTCAGAGGTAGTTGTCTAGAGACGCCGGATGTTGATAACATGCCACCATGCGCTCAGAGGGGAATAGCACCAGCATACCATAACTAAATATTGGAATATGAACGGATATACACGCCGCTCCTCTGGGGCTAATTTCTTCAAAACGACCCCAAATGCCACCAAAGTTGTCTGGGTGAGTAAATGGGCGTATTTAATGCTACAAATAAGGTCCAGGTTGTTTAATTTGCATATTTAGCATATTAGCATGCATACTTGTGTCATATTGGCTGTTTATTAGTCATTCTAAAGAATTTCATTCAAATAAATGTCTTATTCTGTATGTCAATATTCTACAACTACTTGGCTCTTGGCATAATTACTGCTTATTGTAAAGAAATTGCTGTGCATGAATTACTTAATAACTTAATAATAACCTTACTCTAACCTTTAATAACATCCAACTTAACTGTGAAGCTACTCAAATATTTCACAATACACAGTTAGGTGTGACCTAAGATGAGCTGTTTTTGCTTTTACATGTTTTGTGGTGCTCAGTAGCCAATTGTGGAGTATGGTGTCCCCATTATTGTCCCTATTCATTCCCTTTTATCATTTTACTTGACACAGGATTTTCAGAAGCTAAAAGCTGTAGCTGGAATAATTATCTTGTGCCCAGCTGTCCAAACAGTCTGCACACCCTCCCTCTCCTTTCCTCTCCTACAAGCTCTTAGTAGACCAGATTCAAATTAATCACTGCGTCAGACTTTTCATATGGCAGCTGTCTAATCAGCCAGTGGATAATTCACAGTTTCAAGCTCTTTTTAAGTCATGTTTACCAATATTCATTTACTTATCATTGCAAGTATAATAGTATTGTTATTATGTAATTATTCCTTCTTTCATATTTAGCTGACAAGGTAAGGAGGAGTCCCCTCTTTACATCCATGTGCACAGAAACAGATGAAGTTTTTGCCAGTATATGCAGAAAACATTCCTTTTTTAAACATTCCTGTCTACCAAGCCGCAGTGACTGCTGACACAAGTCATTACTGGTGAATAATTGTAGTTCTTATTATGTAATTAGAGAGTGCAGCATGTAGGGCTTTCCACAAGAATATGAAGTAGCCAACCAGTGTGAATGCTAATTTGGTGGCCTCTGCCACATTCTAATACCACTATTCCATCATATACACATCTTAATTATTGTATGTTAATGTAATATTACTTAAGTTGCCTACCCAGCTGTAGACATGTAGTGAATAATTATAAAGCAGAATGAGGCATTTTGTGCCTTTTAGCCCATGCAGTCTGTAAATAGCTATTGATATTAACAACCACGCCTATTGCCTGTTTGTCAATTTGGGATACGTCTACGGCTCTGCAGTGATTGACTCAGTGTAAATAAAGGTCATTCATTCATTCATTAAACATCTGTGTGGCACATATGGAAATTACAGTGCTTGTGGTGGACTTTTATTCTTACTGTGCAATCGTCAAGCTGCTGCCACCAGTATTTTCCAAAGTAGTCCATTGAATGAGGGTGGCCCCTGTCCGTGCAATCACTGCAATTCTTAATGTGATCTGGCATAATTTTTGCTAATATTTATCAAACACGGAAAACAACTCTCTCAGCTAAGTGTGTGTACACACACACACACACACACACACACACACAAGGAAGATTGCTTTTAGCGACATCTAGACCATGTCCCCTGAACACCTAAGGAGACAATAGCCTGTGGGTCTTCTGTGAATCAATGACGTCACTGGTTTGTGGAAGAACAGCAGATTTTAAAGCAGTGCCCCCGAGACACAAAGAACATTAAGAACCTGTTGTTTTTCTTCTTGTTTTTTCAGACATAGTAGAAATAAGGTTGAAAATCGACAAAGCCTCCCCTTAAGTTATGTTTACTGTGGCCCTGTTGTGCCTGGATTTTTTAAGGTGATGCTGATATTAATCAATAGATCTCCCAAATTCATTTTTTTATAGATATATAGTGAGCGAGACATGTACAGTGTAAAACTTGAATGTGCTCTGGTGAAGATTATATAATGTGTACTCTCATTTCTTGTTACATATCAGCCAAGGTATGTGTCAATGCTGGTATTTAACAGCTGCCTGATGTATTTGTTTAAGTATATTAAATGTTAGTATGATGTATTGAACTTAACATTTCACTTGCTTAGGACTTGCACATAGGATTAGAATATAATGCAATGGGCATGAATTCTGCTGAGTATATGAACATGACGATTCCATAACCTGTTAGAAAGTGTCATGCTCATGGAAAGCTTGTAGAGTCGTAAAAATTTGTTTCTCTGTTTGTGGCATTATCGTATTAGTAATGAACATTGCAGTCACGAAGGACGATGAGTGGAACTCAGACTCCTGTAGCCTTGCTGTGGATCAGATTACTGTTTGTCAGAGTGGGGCTGTAGTCCTGCCTCAGCCTGTTTTAGAACAGTAGTTTGGCCTGTTCACAGTGAGGCATCAGACAATTCAGAGTGCAATATCTCACCAAACCTCAGCTGCATTATTCTTGACATCAGCCCTTCCTATTATTTGAGTGAAATGCTTCCTGTAATACGATTGCCTGCTCAGTGGTGCGCTGTACTCTGAAATTATAGGCCTGAGAAATGGAAAAGTCCTGAAGAAAAGATGGGCCTCGGTGGAGTAAGCCTCTCTGTGGTATCATTTACTGGGTACCAGAGACTTTGAGATGCACAAAAACTGAAAGAGAGGTCTTCTTAGAAGAAATACAGATACAGGTCTTCATAGTTCTGCCTTCAGAAAAAGGTTGAATTTTAGTGCAGAGCTGTGTAGCAGAGGCAGAGTAGGTGCTGATATTAACAAATAGACTATGTGGCATTGTGGGTTGGCTCAGTGATACAGTGCGGGCCAAACTGCTTGTGACTTTGCCTCTTTATCATCTGAACAGAGCTGCTTGTCCGCACCAACCTCTCAATCAATTTCTGGTTTGTTGCTGAAGGTGTTCACCAATCGGCCGGGCCCTGATCCCTTCCTGCCTGTGATAGATGTTGTTCAGAGCAAGAGACCTTGTCAGCAGGAAATAGGAAAATTCTGCATTTAAAGCGGAACACGGTGGCATTTTGGATCGATAGCTCGTTAGGGGAGTATTAGATGATTTTTGGGGAGTAAGGTAATTCAGCTTTAAACTTAAATACAAACTCTGTTGCTTCTTTTGTCACTTTGATTGTTAAAGCATGTTTTCCTCCTTAACCACAGCTATCCACAGAAGACGGCAGAGGATATAATTGCTGTGTGTGTGTGTGTGTGTGTGTGTGTGTGTGTGTGTGTCTGTGTGTGTTGGTGCTTGAGGGCAGCAAATGGCATGCTCACACTAAAACCTTAGGAGTAGAAATTGCTAGTCAGCTCATTTCAAATCAAGTCAAGTCAGTTTTGTTTATCAAGCCCAATAGCACAAATCACAATTTGCTTCAAGGAGCTTTACAATCTACTCAGCATCTGTCCTTAGATCCTCAATTCTAATAAAGAATCACAACATTAAAAAAAGTGTTGAGTTAGCTGGATTCTCTGTGTGTGTGTGTGTGTGTGAGAGAGAGAGAGAGAGTAGCAGCAGTATAAGCAATGTGTGATGGTCCATACATCATTCTCTGTGAGTAAGTGAACATTTGGAGGGTAATTGGCTGTGGTGTTGTGTTGTTAACAGAGCTCTGTTAGCTCCAAGTCCTGTTATTGGTCTAAACTCCACTCCATATTAAGAACCATGAAGATTCAAGTCAATGTTTATTTTTATAGCACATTTAAGACAACCACAGTTGACCTGAAACCAAAAATATGAATATGAAGCATAAAATTAAACAAATAAATAATAAGAACAAACATAGTTGGTCTTCAGCAACACAGCAACAATTTCAAAATGTTCTTAGGTTTGAGTGGTAGGTATACACAGTATTGTGTATGTGTTTGTGTGTGTGTGTGTATATATATATATGCTGTGTTGCCGAAGACCTCCTTTTGAGGTTGATGCCCAGACAGAGATAAACCCACAGCCTTCTGTTGTTAAATCAAGTATACATGGAAGAACCCAGCTCTATATAGTTTGCAGGTCACTTTTAAAAGCATTGAAGTCAAACACATCTCAGCACAAGGCAGTCACAGATGCCTCCACTCAAGCAATCAGACAGTCCCTACTTATGCTACAACACTGACCAGTAACCAGTAAATACCGAGGGTTGTAGTATAGATGTGCAATTGGTGATAAATGAAATACATTTCAATAAATAGCCAATGAATTTAAATACCTTTTTGCACACACCAAACATAAACAACTGTAATATTTGTAAAAGTTTGCTGGGCCAAGATTTGATAGTTGCTACCTACCAGATCTTGTGTCATTGAATTTTGGTCATTGCTGTTGCAAACTTGTCTTGATTATGATTGCTTGAGTTGAGGCATCTGTGTATTTATGTTGCAAGTTGACAGGAGTAAATCAAATACCGATAATGACTTTGTGCTGAAACTCAACCGTATCTGCTTATCCCTTTGCTCTGTTTGCTCTGTAGGTGTAACCCTTGGCCTTAACCCTGTCACCCTTGTGTAACATTAGACCAGAATGAAGTCGCTTTGACATATGCCGGGATCAGACTACACGAAGCTAGCCTGGTTATTTGACAATTTTGTCATGGCTGTGTCACCAGCATCTTGACCAATTGAGAACAAAAATCAAGCGTCTATACCTGTGTAGTGTGACATGCTAAACGACCTGTTGTGTGGTGTCTGGTACGCCCCATGACACCCTGACAAAAAGACAAAATTTGTGTCTTTTCTGGTCAGGTGCTCTCTCAAAGCACAGTCAGCACAAACATGGCAAAGAGGAGGAGGAGGGATATTTAGGCTGCTGCTGTCAGGTGGGATAACGAAAGAGAGGGGCACTGCAGCACTGTATGATGGACAGGAGTCACAAGACCAGTTTCTATTGTCTAATGATTACTGTATTTTTTTAGTTGTTGTGTTTGTTTTTTCCCAAGCAAATCAGTTGAAATCTGACATATTGAAGTCTCTAATCACCCTATCAGTTGTCTCATCTGCTTGAAGCCGCTCTCAAAATCACAACTGAAGTATAATGTGTATGTGATGTATATACAGCGCTGGAAAAAATTAAGAGACCACTACAAAAACAGTTATCTGATTTTACTATTTATAGGTATGTGTTTGAGTGAAAATGACATTTTTGTTGAATTCTACAGACTACTGACATCATTTCCCCCAAATTCGAAATAAAAATATTGTCATTTAGAGCATTTAATTGCAGAAAATGAGAAATGGTCAAAATAACAAAAAGACCTTAAATACTGCAAAGAAAACAAGTTCATATTCATTTTTAAACAACACAATACTAATTTTTAGACTTGGGAAGATTCAGAAATCAATATTTGGTGGATTAACCATGATTTTCAATCACAGCTTTCATGCATCTTGGCATGCTCTTCACCACTCTTTCACATTGGATGATCTTGGGTGAAAATTCAAGCAGCACAGTTTGTTTGATTGCTTGTGACTATCCATCTTCCCCTTGATCACATTCCAGAGTTTCGTTGGGGTTCAAGTCTGGGGATTGGGCTGGCCATGACAGGGTATGGATCTGGTGGTCTTCATCCACGCCTTGATGGACGTAGCTGTGTGGCATGTAGCATTGTCCTGCTGGATAAAGCAATCCTCAGAGTTGGGCAACATTGTCATAGCAGAAGGAAGCACGCTTTCTTCCAGGATAACCTTCTATGTGAAGATGAATCTGCCCAATTCCAGCCTTGCTGAAGAACCCCCAGATCGTCATTGGTCCTCCACCAAATTTCACAGTGGGTGCGAGACACTGGCTTGTAGGCCTCTCCAGGTCTCCGTCTAACCATTAGGGTTTTTTTTCTAGCTTTACACGACCTGTGCCCTGCCCCTAGGAGCCTGTTTTGACCCATTCTCTCCATGCACCTCACTTCATTTATATAATGCTGTGATGTTTTTTAACCCATAAGAACCCACGGTGACACAGGTGTCCCACACATGAAATCATCTGAGTTCTCGACGCCCAATGTGACACATATGTAACATTTGAGTTCTTGGACAGTAGAGGGTGGTGTTTTGAAAAAAATGTCAGAAATGTGTTGTATGTGGTCTATTTAGTCTTATGTCTCCCATAATTTTCCTAAAAGCAGAAATGGGTCCGGGTTCTTATGGGTTAACAGATTTTCCAGAGAAAAAATTATTACTGGACACTTGAAACTGGACTCTTGTCCGTCTAGCATTAGTGCAAGTTAGATGGATGGTACACATATGCAGGTTCACATCCATCATGGCATAGCAATGGTAGTAAACAGGCTTTTGCTTGACGTCTGATGGCCATGATTATTCAGTGGCCCATCAGTGTTTTGTCATCTCTCTGTTTCTCTGTGCAACTGAACCTTTGTTTTAATATTTCTACTGCTGCTCTTTCTATTCTTTGTCTCTGGGTTTCTCCTCTCTCAATAACTCAATACCCCACCTTCCCACTCAACTTTAGACCTACTCACATTACCAGTGTTTTGTACCCACTCTGATCATCCCGCACTGACAATTCAATTCAATTCAGTTATATTTATATAGTTGTCTCAGGACACTTTCTGTATAAAGCAGGTACAGACCAAACTCTTTAGCTACAGACACTGTTCTTATTTTGGTCTGTTGTATTAAGAGTTTTATTTCTGTGTTTAGCCTGTGTTTGTTTGTACTCAGAGTCAGTCGGTATTTTTTCTTGCGTATTGTTTGACATTGCTCTAGTCATTGTTCACCAGTGAGCTGACTTTGTTCCTTCTTTGATTGTATTTCGATTTTAAATCTTGTTCTGCCTCACTTCTGTTTTGTGATACTGACTTTCTTCTAGCTGCTCATTGTTCCTGGTTCACAACTTTGCAGAGAAGTTGAAAAAACTTTGAAAGTTTCAAAGCTAAAAAGGATATGTTCAGAGATAATGAAAGTAAAACCAGGCTCAGTAATATTCTGAGGAGTAGTAGGGGCAGTGTGATGTGCTGCATTGTAAGACTTGGTTGATGGTAGAGAAAAGGCAATGGGTGTATGTGTTTTTTTTTTTTTTTGCAAAATATCTACTGTTTATTCAATGTTTAATGAGTTCTTCATCTGAAGCAGTGACTGCTGCTGTTGGAGACAAGACAACATGTTGGACTGCTCCTGGTGACTTGTCTTTAAGACGCACAGCGATAATTATCGGGCCGATTAAGAGGAAATTATGATGTCATTTCGATAAATTTGATATCATCATATCATATCATTGATATTCGCAGTACTTCTCCACATGGTGCACATAAAAAATAGAAACATGAACTTAAAATGGCCGAAAGAACAACTAGCAAACGAGGGAACGGGGGAATTTACGTTACACCTGGAATGCAGCAGGCGGCACAGTGTGCTTACGAAAACAGAGTTCAGACTTCTTCAAAGTTTCCGAAGAAGACAGTTCGCTGGTTATTCGTAACAAATGTTCCAAGCGAGTTCCACAAGGAGGGAGAAATAGCACGAGCTTTAATACTTCAAACCTGATCAGCCACCTGAAATATAACCATCACTTTGACGGAGTTTGGAAAGTTTATGATTAGTACACTATGCACTGCGCATTGTTTTTTATTGTCATTGAGGAGTGCACTTTTTCAGTTTGTTTACATAGAAAATCGAACTTGTGTCAGTGCATTAATTTTCTATGTATATTTATTTTTGTAAACTTCTGGAATGCTCTTTTTCAGTTTGTAATCCTGGTGCATGTATTTGCATCAGTTCAAGGGGCCGTTTTTTAAATATCAGTACGTAATGCACCTTATTTAAATTGATAGGGGTGCACGATAGTTATCGGGCCGATAACAGGAAATTATGACGTCATTCCAATAAGTCCGATATCATGACGAACAGCCCCGATAACATATCTGTTTTGGATTTTGACTACCCTCACTGCCTTTGCCCTTGGATACCTTTGTTTGTCGGCTGTACTGTTTTTGTCTGAAGAGACATTAAATCCTGTGAACTTCTCGTTTGTGTTGAGACTGCTTGGTGAGTCCACTTCTGCGAGCCTTCACAGGTATAGGGGAAAAAACTGGTACTGGAATTGAAACTCTTATAGGAATCTTATGAGCACTCTTACAGATGAAGACTCCCAGCCCTAATTGTTATCTGAAATGACTGTCTGTCATGTCGGCTGTAGATTTAGCCTTATATCCTGTGTTTGGGGTGGCTTTCTTGTGTTGTTAACTTAAGAGTGTCAAGAATAAAAATGAAAGAAAGGAGAATAGCCTACGATTTTCTTTTGAAATATTCTCATATGATCCTGAATAGAACACTTTTCTTTTTTTTCGAAATTAATCTAAATATTCCAGACAGACTACTTTTTTATGATCAGAATCAGAAATGAACTTTGGTAACCGAATGCAAGGTCCACCAGATTTCATTTACAGATCATGCCCCATTTTTGTTTTAGAGTTTGTGTTAGAGGTGGGTCGGGAAAACGAAATGGAGATGAAACACCTAATCTGAAGCCTTGAAGCTGTTATCAGAGAAGGAATTGTCTGTTCTTCACCATGTTGTAAAAGAGAGAGAGAGAGAGAGAGAGAGAGGAGTGAAAGACAGTACTCCAAATCAGGAAGCTGGAGTAAACAGATTTGTAAATCACTGTGTTCTGTTTTTGTTTTACAGTGTCCCAACGTGTAATGTTGATCAAAACTGTTGACTAATACACTAGTGGAAAGGCTAGTTAAGGTTATACCTGGTGTGGTGGACGTCAGACAGCCATCTTTTGCACACTGAAAACATAATGTTCAATGGACCATACAGAGAAGACACTCTTGATGCAGAGAAAGTTTTATACAGTTGCTTAGCCTTTCATTATTTAAATCTGAAACAAATTTGGCTTCTTCTCCTAGCTACAGGCCACGTATGGCATTTCAAAACCCAGGTTTGGGTTAATGGGCATTGAAGCATTATCAATAAGTATTAGACATAAAAGAGGTTGAAATTGCAGTGCTGCACTTTTGCAGATGTTATTAATCTTTTATTCAACTAAACTGCTAACCACTCTTTCAGTACTAATGGACCGTTAACAAACATAGCCTTGTGTCAGGGGCAGCTGTGGCAAAGGAGGTAGAGTGGTCGTTCACTTGTCGCTGGTTCGATCCCTGGTCTCGGCACTCTACATGCTGAAGTACCTCTGGGCAAGATGCTGAACCCCAATGCTGTGTCACCGGTGTGTGAGTGTATATGAATGGTTAAAAGCTCCAAATGAGCTGGTGGTGGCCGAGCCACCATTGTACAAATGTGTGTGTGAGTTGTGTTTTAACAGCACTTTGAGTGGTCATCAAACTACAGTAGAAAAGCACTGTATAAATACAGTCCATTTACCATTTATAAATTAAATATACAGAGACGTGACGCTATGATCCTCGAAGATACTGAAAATGGAATACCCATAGGAAATTGGAGAAAGTAAAATATTTAGGGAAATAGAAATACCAAGGAATGTGTACTCGCTATTAAAGTTAAAATATGACAAAAAGGAAACCAAGATCAAACAAGGCATAAAGTGATGGAACATAGCTGTAGGGATGACAGTACTACCCCAAGTGTTTTTTTTCACACTTTACCATTGTATGTTAATCCAAGTATATTGAACTGTTTTGATCGAATGCTTCATAATTTTATATGTTACAGAACAAAATGGGTTATAATTAAAACACAAATTGGTCAAAATGAATAGGGGCTGACCCAATGGTGCACTTCCATTTGTAAAATGATGAACAGGTAGAGGTCAAAAAACATATTTGGGAAATGTGGAAAAACATCAGTGAACATACACATAGAGCTAAGGCATCCCAGTTCTGAAAGAATATGCTTGGAGGTGTTAGACACGTTATTTTTTAACATCTGTTCAGTTTTAATTCATCTATAGATTTTCTGCTAAGATAACATTTTCTGTCTAACCTCCATTTTCATGCACACGAAGAATAAATGCCAGGCATATTTATGACTATACATTTCTGACCTGTTCAGACTTGAAAAGAGGACACGTTTCTTGTGTATTGCTGGAGGTTACAGTATACTGCTGGTATATCGTCTTTTTCCACAGACATACAGCGGCTGAGTAGAAGTACTCTGCTTTTGAGCAGTTCACACATGCTTTTATTTGCCTGATGAATGTGGTTGTTTGCTTTGCTTTGTAAGCTTTTGGGAGTACTTTTAGTGAGTCATAAATCTGTGCAGCCCTTCAACCTGCCTCTGTGGCTGTGTAGCCTGAAGGCTGTGATGTCCTTTCTTTTCACTTTGGATGTGATCATGTGGGACAACAACTGCCCAAAGATCAGAGAGGCTTGTGACCAGGATGTAGTTGGTTGCACTCCCAAGACCTGCTGTTTTCTGTGTGTGTGAAGCCAGGACATGGTTAATGCTAAAAGATCTGCTGGCGGTGTCTTAGTTTTGAGCTGCGTTGCATCACTGCACCTCTCCTCAGTGTGTCCTCTTCCTTCTCATCCCTCTGCAGACTCAAACAGCATGAGGTTTGCTGCTGCTGCACCACATCACTACAGGTTTGATGGATTACTACAATATGTGTGTGTGCGCGCATGTGTGGGTGGAACACGATTGCAGCTCTAACCAGACTCCAGGGACTGGAGATGTGACTTCACTGTGGCTGGGCTATGTTAACAGTTAATTACCTGTTGTTGGATTCTGTACATCCTCAGCTATTTGCTTGACTTGGCTGTTGGCTGCCACTGTACAACACACATACACAGAATTAAGTTTTTTTTTTTCCTGACCTGGCTGAAATAGGCCCAGCCAACCTGAGCAATCCTTCAGATTTGTTTGACTGGGCCCATCACAGAAATAAACATGTAATTTGAAAGTGCTTCAGAACAGTGACACTTACACATAGAATGTATTGCCTTAAATAGTAAAATGACACTGTTTTCCCTTACGCAGTATAATTTCATTCATTATTCATGATGATGTGAACAGTTCCAGATGTGACTAGTCTTTATATTTGTCGTGTACTTTAGCCACTGTAATGGACAGTAAGTACAGTACAGTATAGACATATCTGTGCCCCCATATGGCCTGATTATCCTGTTATACTGCTTGCACTATGCAGCTTCCCATGGCCAGCTAAATTTTGTGCAAACAGCAGACTACACATGGCTGGATTATTTGACAACTTCTATGGTAGAATAGTAGTGCAAGGCCTCAGAATATGAGTATATGATTGAGTTTGTGGTAATTTAATTGAACTTCATGCCTCAATATGCACCATGTAAGCACAATATGAATTAGAATAATTAAGGTCCAAGAACGGTCTCTGGATTTCGACATGGGGCCCCTTGACCACACAGAGCAACATCATCATTAATTAATAATGCAGGAACCACCACAGTGGCACAATACTGTACGTTCCTGCACAATTAAAATCACTGGATCAAAACTGACCACAATCACAATCCTGGGTTAAATATACCCGGGACCCATGGGTAGAAAACCGAGACAGTGGATTGTTTTAACCCAGTGTTCCTCTTAATATCACTGTGCCATTATTGATGCAAACTAAAATTTGGTATGGTTGTGAACAGTCATAAGTTGAGCAGTAAAATTAAGATAAGGTTTTCTGCCGAGAGGGAAAATTCAGGAGTTGCTGCAGCACAAGGACAGTGTTTCAATAGAGTAAGGTAAAATGATGATGATGATGATGATGACGATGATAGGAATGAGGAGTATATAGGATAAATAAAGAATATATATATAATATAGTACGATGCAAGCAGCATACATACAGTACCAACAACCAGTGATGTACTGTCCAGTCCAGTACTGTCTCAAGTAAAGTCCTAATCAAGGAATCAAGGTCATTTTACAACACAGTGTGTACAGTGGGGTACATGAGGTTGTAACTCCTACGGTCTTATGTTCTGTTCGTGTACAATACAACACGTTTTTTTTTTGATAGAGCCAGGTTTCTGTCAAGATGTAGGCACAACAGTCTCGGGTTTCCCATTGCTGAGTCTTATTTCATCCATTTTATTTTGTTCTGACGGGACAGGTGTAGGCTGGGTAGTGGAGCAGCCTTAGGTCAAATATGTGTATGTGTGTATTTATGTATATATCTATATCTATATCTATCTATCTATCTCTCTCTCTCTCTATATATATATATATGTACTGTACATATGAGGGCTTGTAGGTGGCTTTGAGGTCGATCAGGTTGTGGTCTGATTGGTTTTGGTCTAAGTTGGGGGAAGGAAGAGGAGCTGTATGCCCCCTTCACATTGACATACATGAGGTCCAGGATTTTATTCTCTCTTGTAACAAAGTTTACATATTACTTGAAGTTGGTTAGGATATGAGAGAGGGAGACATGATTGAAAGTAATGTCTCAGTCCTACTGCCATCAGTTCAGTTTTGTGAGTGTAAATACGTTCCTTCATATTTACATGTCCAGTTACACCACTTGGAGTTAACAAAGACAGCAAGCCCTCCCCCACTCTTCTTACCGCTCTGTTTCCCCCTGTCCAATGGCACTAGTGTGAAGCAGGGTACTTCAAGCAGACCGTGCAGTATATTCCTATGTAGCCATTAGGCAGAGAAAACTGCAAGCATTCACTAAGACCATCAGACTACTTGCTGTTCTTCACCAGTCTGATTTCTTTGTAGTGATCTCACTGCATTCCCAAATATTTCAGTATAGTGTTAGCATAACCAATAGAAATCAAAATTATTAGGATTGTACCCAGGTTGTTAAAAAAATTATTATTTATCATCGTAGTGATGCAGAATCATGAGTCTGAGTCTGGATTTTAATTCAGGTGCTAAGTCATCAGAAATGAAAGCCTGTGGGCCTATGCCTAATAGGGGTGTAACCGTACACAAAATTCATGGCCTGGTATGTACCTCGGTTTTAGGTTTGGTATGTTTTCTGTACAGGAAAAGCAAAATAAAGTACAAAGTAACATAAACATTTAACTGTCAATTGGCCATCATCATTAAATACTGGCCTCTTGTCATCAAGTAAAAATAAATAACACAAATAAATGCAATAGCCATAAATGTCAGTAAAACTCACATTTTACATCAGAAGCTTGCACGCAGTTATACAGGACAGCACAACTGACAGACTGAAATCCACATGACAGTGGGTCTCAAGCACATTGAGCATGCCATGGCACAGTCTCTGCCTTTGCCTTCCAGTCTGTTTTCAGCTAATTCCGCTAAGCAAAACATTTGGGTGATGCTATCGTTCATAACATGTTTGAAGCGTGAGAGTTCAATTTAGCAATGCTGTCATAAGGTTTGACTCTGATGCTTGCCTATTTTTGCTGTAGTTAAAACATAATGCTTCCTTGCAGTGGATCTAAATGTCTTCGAGGACAGACTTCATTGAGTCTGTAAAGGAGTTTTACTTAAAATCTTAATTTTACGATAAACTCTAGAGATTTGTCATCTTGTTTTCATGGGCTGCTCAAACAGAAAAACATGAAAACTTATAGCCATTAAAAAAAAAAAACATGCTGCATCTTTCTAACATAACACAAATATCTTATCTATATTCCAAGTAATACAATACAATGGTGGATATCAGTATGTGTGGTGCTAAGCAGTTTGAACTTACCTTCCAAACAGCCACTTGTGGAATGCTGAATATAATATCCTGAGTATGTTTTTCTTCAGTCTTGACAGTAGGAAATGAGTTTGACCAACCTGGCTGGCCTAAAGAGATGCAAGAAACAGTTTGGGTCACGTTTACCTTATTTCACTTATTCTACTTTTAAAGTTTTGGCGAGTGGATTGATCGGAAGCTATGGGATGAACATATGAGGGAATAAGATGTGGAATGTATCAGAGGAGAGCAGGAAAAGAAAATTATTATTGGCAACAATACTGTTTAGCCTGTATTTTAGCCTACATGTGCAGTTCAGTTGTGGTGCTTTCAAAAAAATCTGAAGGATTTTTCAAATGTCTGGTTTATTCAGCTCTAATTAACAGGCGATTGTTTTTCATAAGCACAGTGATCCAATCTTTACTAGTAGAGAGCCTACTCCAAGAAGCTGACCGAGGTTCAAGTTCCCAATCTGCTTAAGTGTCCTGAAGAAGACAATGAACCCTTACCAGCTCTGAGCTTATGTTCTGTATCTGCCCCTGACCTCTGACCAGGAGAAAAGAGGATTTATTATTTACATTTAACTGTTTCCCTCAGTGGTTTGGTGATTTTTAATGTCCCTGGGGAACAGAAATGAGGGCAGATGTACAGCCAAGGAAATGAAAATGAAAATAGTGTGGGCAGGTTGGCTTCAGTGACAAGCCACAGAGACAGAGTTTCTCTGAGCTGTTCACATTTCAGTGTCACTGCACCTTCAGATAGTTTTACTTCACTCAGAGAGTATCTGAAAAGGTAAGGACTATGTATGTGTGTTTGTGTATTTATGAAAGGCCTGACAAGTAAGCACAAAAGTATCAAAACCTGTAAAGAACAGTCTTTATCATATCTTAAAATGCAGAAAAAGAGGCGTGACAGCTTAAATGGGTGAATTGTGAACAGCAGCTAAACCTTGACAAGATGTAAAGGATTGTGAACCCAGCTGTGCATATCAAGTGCATATCTACAGCTGCACTGTATGTTTTTTTTTTTTATGAGGAGAATTGATAAAGCCTCCTGGATAAATAGCAAAATGGCTTCAAAACAGAACAGCAAATCCAGCCACCACAGCCAGAGGTGGAACATACAGAACGCTTTGTTGTTCAGGAACAAAACAGCACAGAATGTAGGGCACTATCCAAAATCACACCAAAAATGATTTGATTCAAATGATTAAATTAAAGTCTTACTCAACCTCTAACTTCACCTTGCCTTTCCCCTGCAAATTGCAATCACGTACATCTAATTGGCATTAGCACATGTATTATGTGGGAAACATAACACTTCCCAGATTGTGTTTTTGACTTCATGAGGAGACATTTCTATGAGAATGATTGGATGAAGAACTGACTCATCACACTTTTACATGTTTAGTTTGCTGACTGTGCACTTTGTTCCCTCTTTTTGAGTTTCTGTTCATGAAGTTTGAGATTGTGTTTCTGCTGATGATTTATTGGGTTGCAATCAGTGCTCTCAAAGTCTTGACACCTTCTGGTTCTTTGGTCGATTGGTTGGTTGATATGGCTGTGTTACTTTCGTAAGAGAGAAGCACGTCTTAACCTGTGAGAGATGAGAGCGAGACTACGTAATGGTAGTCTTGGGAATATCCATACAACGCCTGTACCTGAATGATGAAAGCACAAAGATTGTCCATGTCAGATGCATTCTTCAGGTGAGGGATGGCGCCATGTCATCAACATACAGCATTCACGCCCTCTCACTCACTGTGAATTCTCCAGACAATGGTCCAACTGATTTGGACATTTGCGTTCTCACATTAGTGTACAGCTCGTCCGGGTAATGTCTAGATAAGTTCAGGCTTGCAGTGCCTGTGTGAAAGGGAGAGAGAGGTGGCTGCATCAGAGCTGAAGTAAGGATAAGATTAATAATTATAAACTCTGTGTATAGCACCTTACATACAGGAATTGCAGCTCAAAGTGCTTTACAAAAAGGAAGTCCTAAGTGACAGAAAGACAGAATGGACATAAAACTGATAAAAAATGAATGTAAAATAAGATGGAGAATAAAACCCACTTGATAATGGTTATAAGGATGAAAATAAAAATAAAGACAATGCATTAAACCACAGAATAAAATAATAAAATATAGGTAAAAATAGATTTCACAGAATGCATAAAAATCAAGTAAAATACAACATTTTAAAAGAAGTGCAGCAGTGCATAAGCGCGAGGCAAAGCACAAAAGCTTCAGACCTGTATCAGGAAGTCATAGCTAGTTATTTGAAGGCTAAAGTAAAGATATATGTTTTTAGCTTTCTTTTGAAAATATTCAGCAAGCTGTCTTCCCTGATATCTATAGGTAGTGTGTTCCAGAGCTTTAGGGCATAATGGGCAAAGGCTGCATCACCAATTTTCTTTTGACTGTTGCTGGAAACCTCTAATACACCATCAGCAGATAATCAGTGTTCTTAAAGGCAAATAATAAATGAGGAAGTTAGCAATGTGGCTTGGTCCATTAAGGGTTTGGTATACAAGGAGGAGGACCTTGAAATCAATGTTGAATGTTACAGGAAGCCAGTGCAGAGCGGCTAAAACTGGACTAATGTACTGTCTCCTCTTGGTTCTGCAGAGTGAGCTGACATCTCTCAGTGTATTTTTTCAGTAAAAATGTGTTACAGTAATTGAGTTTTGAATTGCACATTTTTCATTTATCTAGGGATAATGTGCAGATCAGCCAATCAGTTGGTTGGAGAGTAGGTAGGATTTTTGGTGGTTGACTGCAGCCCAGCTGCTCATATCTTCATCTGTTCACTCCAAACACACTATGTGCCAAGGACTGTTGTAGGAGAGATCCACCAGGCATGGTGTTTTCTTCCTGTGTGAACCTGGGGATGAATGAGCACATGTAAGGAGCACTAGAGTTACTGACAGCGATATACACTAACTCACACTCACACATGCACACATACACACAGTACTAAGCTGCTGGGTCATCTGTGTCCATTTATATTTAAATCTGAGTGTTTGACCCCTGAAGTTTCTCCTGCAGCAGCAGTCTCTCAGTGTCTCTCTCTGTCTTCGTCTGAATGGATTCATCAGGCTGGAAGCTGTTTGTTCACATCCCACTGCCCTCATTAACATCTCGCTGCCCCTCTCTCCCTCCCGCTCTTTTTAGCACACACACACACACACACACACACACACACACACACACACACACACACTCACACACACACATTCATATATGCAGCCTGATGGTAACCATGGTCTCTGAGTGTCTGACAGGCAGTTGAACAACACTGCAGGAAGAGTTCCTGTCCATGCTCTCTCTTTCTCTCTTTTTCACATTTTCATGCCACTAATCTTCACTGTAGCTGTTGGAAATGTCTGTATACTACGAGTTACAAGTTGTCTTTGTTTTCCTAGTTATCTGTGACAGTAACAGAACAATTTATGAGACTAAAAATATTTTGTCCAGAATTCAGCTGTAGCAAGACTAGGTCTGTCAAAACTGGACAAAACAGTCGACATTCGAATGTTCCCTCTTGGCTTTGCTGATATTTAGCTTCAGGTGATTATTGTTGAACCATGTGATAAGGATCTCTGTCTGTCCACTGTACCCCCCTGTAAAAATAGTCTTTAAAAGAGGGCAGCATGCTTCTATCTGTCTTATACATGTCAATATAGTTCCCTTTGTTGGAAAATAAGGTTGTTCTGTGAGAAAGAAGTTTTGTATTTTGTTTGAAATTTGTAAGGGTTTGAGCAAATTGAAGCAACTGGCATTCCACAGAGAAGTGATGGAATCAAAAGACTAAGATCATTTAGCCAACACCTCTTTTGGCAAGAGTACAGGTCAGTTTGATGACAGCATCCTCATTGGACTGAAATGGTCCTGTTTCTTTTAAGCTGCCTCATATTCCTATGTTATCAGGTATTTCTGTTGACTTCCCCCCTCCTGCTGTTTTATACAAAGTATATCAGCAGGCACAGATGTGATCGGATCACATTAGTGTGTATATTGTCAATGTGTTTCCCAGCATGCTGCTACTAACAGACTGTCGCCGCCCACAACCACTGAAAGCATGGTAGAAGTCTAGATGACAGAGGAATATGACACATTCAGATTTGATTTTGCAGGTTGATCTGCAGCTATGGGTTACAACCTTGTTAATAGTGTGTCTGGTGTGTGTATTAGGATAGGGGACGGCTGTGATGGCTGGTCTGAGGCTTGGGGTGCACGTTCAGGCAGGGGAAGAACACATTGGAGTAGGACTGGGACTTTTTGAATTGGGTAAATTGCCAATTTCTCAGCAGATATTCTTGGAATGACATTGGTTTACACAGCAAAGTGAAGAAGATATGTAGATAATAGAAATGGAAGTCCAAGTGGAAGCTTTTATTGGCTGCAATCCACTGCACAATCCCAGCAGACTAACAACTGGTCTAGGCTACCATCTCTGGAGGAAACTTTGATTTGGAGATTTTATTTGGAGATTTAGGCTGTCACGTCTAGCAACCATGATGGTTGAAGCTGCCAGCTACCGCAGGGTAAGTCCATTGAGCCTGGGTGACTGGAAGAGGAGGAAGGATATTGATAGACCTGTGTTGAGTTTAAGTGTCAGTTTCGAGTGTGTCACTCCAAACATCCCATTAAAATTATGAGTTGCTTAATTGCCCTTAAGTGTAGCTTTTTTTGCCAGACAGTCCCACTGTTCTGTCCAGTTCTTCTTTTGTGTTCATACAAATTGCGACTCTAGTCTCTGAGAAAGAACGTGGAAATAGTCTGATGTTGTTGTAGTGCCTGGAGATCCTTTAAGGGAGAAGGTCAGGTGGATTCAGACTCTAGTGACCACTTTTTACATCCTGCCCCCTACAACAATCAAAGTTGGTTTCATTTAAATATAATAGCAAATTTCCCCCAACCGTAACCAAGTAGTATGTATAGTAAAATAAATCAATATTATAAATATACAGTATATCTCAAATTTTTAATTTGTTGGAGCTAGCACGCTGTTTCTGCCCTTCTATTTCACAGTGCTTTGCCAGGGGTTGTTTCGGATTCAGAGCCTGTTGTTTTGACCATTTATGTAGGTGTGTAACTTATCCATGATAAGAAAAAAATGTCACTGTTAAGCTGTTATGTCACAAGAAGTGCATAGATAAGACTTGTTCAACCAAATCCCTCAGGATAACATGCATAACAGAGTTTCTGTCATCTCAGTAATTACTGTTATTTTACTGGGAAAATCTGCTGCGGTGCGATATATTTAAATCTCTCCAGTCATAAAAATAATTTCTGAGTTGGATGTGAAAAGATTCTGACTCTACACTATGTTTTCCCCCTCTGCTTCTCAGATGTCGGTCCTCTCTCGCCACTCTCCCGATTCTGTGAAATAAGGGTTTATTTCGACCAAACCAGAGTTAGTGGTGATTGTTGGAACAATGGTAAGGTGAACCAAGAAGGTTTTGTTGAGTTTTATTTTGTTTTTGTTGAGTTTGAATGAAGTGCATTTTACGATGGTGAAATTACTGTTTCTGTAAATGGAGTCTGGTGGCTTTGGCACGAGCACTATAGCAGCTGTTTCTGGTTAAAGAAAAATGACCTTACTCTTTAGTAAAAAGGGATCCTTTCTGTAATGTTGTCCAAGTCCATCAGTCAGTCAATACTGGACCAGTTTTAAAAAGTGTTCCCATTATTCATTCAGACAAAAAAACGTGGTCAAATGGGATCCATAGCAAATCCATAGCAAATTTAGACAATATTTAACCGGAATTTCTCATGTTTCTCTGCGACATTGAATTCTTCCAGGACACATGGACCAGCCAAAACAAATTTTTCATGGAAACCTTAATGCACGAAACACACCATAACTTATGCATTTTTAAAAATTGAATAACAAATAACAATACAAACAACCGTCCTGTAGAAAAGCAAAATCTCTACAAACTACTGCGCGCCTCACATTGACGTGTCTGGCTGAGTCCTTCCTGTTTGGTGCTGAGCATTACTCTGAATATATACACTACCTGTCAAACCTTCTCACTCTATGTTTTTTCTTTATTTTTGTTACTTTCTACATTGTAGATTCATTCTGAACACATCAAAACTATGAAGGAACACATATGGAATTATGTAGTAAACAAAAAAGAGTTGAACAAGCCAATCAGCTTCATGACTGCCTCATGAAGCTGATTGAGAGAAGGATCTAAAATATAAAACATATTCTGTGTTTTTTAATGTCTTCAGTATGAATCTACAATGTAGAAAGTAATTAAAAAAACGAGCAAGCAGAGCATTTTCAATTTAAATAGACAGCGTAGTTTTGGGAGTCACATCAGAGCAATGTTTGTTTTCAGTACCTTTGTTTGAGGGGTATTAAGATTTTTTTTAGATCAAGAAATTTCTGATCAAAGAGCAAGTTAAGAAATCAAGAATCAGTCAAAATAAACACTTCAGATTTCGATAGGCAGGGAAAGCCCTGCTCATGTCCTCTTTATCTTCCCCTGCAGCTCCTCTTATTTCCTTCCTTCACTCCCTCGGGCAGTCTCCCCCACACACTCCTTCTATCCTGTCCTTCCTCAGTCCACGCTGTGCATGAGATGCTCTCTTGCCCTGGTGTGATGACTCGTAGTCCAGCAGAACTGGAAAGAGAGGCAGACGTGAAGAGAAAAACAGGGAGGATCAGGTGTAACAGGAGGAGGGCGACCAGCAGGAGGAAGGAGATGAGTGAGCGAGAAACTCCTGCTGCCTCCTGGCTGATGGTGACAGATTAGAGCTGTTTGAGGGAGTGAGGCAGAGCATTTAAATGAGATATTTAAGAAACATGAAAAATTGGCTCTAAATTGTATCAAACAGCCAGTGGTTGGTCCTCGCCTCACTTCATAGAAGCTTTTTCCAATCCATTCTAGAAGCTCATGGTGTGCCAATGGAGGCCTGGCTGGTGGCTGAGTGATATGGAGGAGCCACAACCTCTCACCTCCCTACACCTGTGATGTGGACCATGTACCCAATGAGATTTTCGGATGGTGGAAAAGAGGTATCTATTGCTTTGCATTGACTTCACGAAATTAAAGAAAATGATGTTTTGACGGATTATAAATGAGGGCAGGGCAATGTGTGTTTATGTATCCGTGTGCATGCAACAAAAGAGTGCGAGCATCACTCCGCAGTGCTTTTATGTTTCATCACATTGTAAACGTCCGCTCACTCAGCACTGCATAAATATTGACATGGTGCTGCAGAGCGACCTGGCTCTCCAGCTTGTCATGGCTGTTAAAACAGCCACTTAGCAACTGAGAGGCTCCCAGCAGAGCAGGAGAGCAGGTCTGATAGACAGTGAGCCTGACTGGGCTGACTGCTCTCTTAAGAAATGCTCCACTAAGCCACCAACATGAATGTATCAGTACAAGGGCCATGAATTATGCAGAGCAGAGACAGAGGCCAGATGTATTGGAGAAAGTGATTTTTTTTTTTTTTCAAGCGAGAGGAATTAGGTTTCAGGCCTACAGTTGGCTGGGTCATGATGGAAGACACTATGTGATAGACAATTTTACAGTTTTATCCAAGAGAGATGTATTAGTTTTTTTGTTTGAGTCAATTTTTCTAACACATAATGTCAATTAACATTTTTTTTTATTTCCTCAAAATTCCAATGTGGCATGATATTTATTGTTAAACAGCTTGTAAAAGGGAAAATGAACAGGGAAATTCTGATTACAGTTCACTTTGGATGACTGAGCAAGACTAGCGGCTACTTTGAGTGAAGTTAGGGGATACATTCAAGTACAAACAGAAATAAATAGACGAATGTGTTTTTTTCCTCTCTTGAGAAAACAATCTTTGGCATAATTAAAACTAACTATTATCCAGACAAGAGACAAGAGTTTTGTTTGTTGTTGTTTGGCCAACTCACATAATTAACATTACGTAGCTAAGAATGAGTAAAGCAACTGAAACATTCATCATACAGCTTGTTGAAAATTGCACTCAGTTCACGATTTTGATCACAATGTTCTCCCTCAATCCTACGATATTCTATATGACTAGATTCGTAGTGTCTACGCTACCTACTTAACTTTTATTAGCTTTATATAAAAGAGACAACAAAACATTGTTGGAATTTGCTATATGTTCAAACCAATCAGAGATTGGTATGCAAGTTACAGAGATATGCACAACAAGAATTTCAAGATTTTAATGGAAAAAGCTTAACCAGTTAACCTCATCAAATGTGATTTAAACTGCAGTGACCCTATTCAGAGTTTTTATCTTGCAGTACATGTTGTGTGATAGGCAGGCCTGTGGGCCACAGTGAAGCTGACTGAGCTCTGCAGAGGGGTCACTGATTGTTGGCCTCAGTCCTCTGAGGTATGTGGTGTGAATATTTAGCTCTGAGAGGCTGACTGGACTGAACATACAAACTGAATTTAGCCTTGTTTGTGGTGTGGAGTAAAACTATGTGACACGTGTCATTGTAGAGCTAGTAACACTTGACCATCATGTGGCAGAGCTCTGGGCTCATCAAACCTCAAAGCATACGATTCTACTTTTGTTCCACATAAGTATTCTTCATGTTCTGCTTCGCAGAGGTGACAAACAGTTTGGCTTGGTTTGTCCTGAGTCGTCTGAACCCACAGCATCTCAACATCTACCACACTTGTTGGAGTGATTAGCCTCCAATCACTGAAACTGAATCCTTGCTTATGGCCTACAGTCTTTATGGATCACGCTGTCTGCGCAGGCAGATTCTTGCACGTCCCATGATGTCTGAAAGCCACCAGTGTTTATGAAGATGAATGAAAATAATTTTTATTCTGTAATTTGTTGGTCAAACTTTATCTGGACATCTAGGTTTAAACTTGGCCAAATGCAAGCTCTTCAGATGTCTTTATTTCATATAGCCACTTTTTCAATCGCATTTCAGTGACTATACTTAAGTGTGAAACAAGGCCTAACTTAACATTTACTGAAACATCACTTCACTCTTTCACCATTCCAACAATCACCAACTGTTGCCTAGCCGAAAGAAGCCCTTGATTCAACAAATTTGGAAAGGAGCAAGTGAGCGGACGTCAGAGAAGCAGCAGGGGGAAAACAGTGTGTAGAGGCAGACTAGTTTCACATCTAACTCAGGAATTATTTTCATCGAACATTACGACAAGGGAGATTTAAATATCAGACTTAAGCAGATTTTTACTGGTAGTTAAAAATTTCTGTGTCAGACTCGGAGGGCAGAGGCTCAGGCGCAGATGAAGGACTCAGTACACAATTAAGTTTACAAGAATTTATTTACAATAAGTGAATACAAAAAACCCAGAGTGCTATATACAATGAACAGTGAAGTGAGACCAACTACCAAACTATTCCTAGCAGAATATTTTTACAAATTCAATGACAAGCCCAAATGGTGATAAACCTGGACAGGAACCTATAGCTCAGAAGAAACAAGTCTAACAAAGGAACACAAAATGCTGAACACAGGAACCCAACAAAGGAACTGGGGCGCACTATAACTAATGGGGACAACAAACAAAACAGGACCAACGAGAGAAAGGGTTTACTGAAGGTGGCTGTGGGACAGGGTAGGATGAAGCTGCTGGAGGTGAGGCAGATGGCAGCAGGTAGGTGTAGCAGAGGAAGTGGGTCGACTGGAGAATGGGCTGGAGAGTTGGAGAAGCCAAGTAGACAGGAATCAGAGGAGCGTCAGCAGGGGTGATCCCAAAAAAAACAAAATTACTTTCAAGCACAACAAGCAAAGCGCAAACTTACTACTTTCGAGGAGCTGGTAATAAACTGACAGAGTGTAGTTTACGGTCCGGCGTCAAGTCATGGATTGAGGTCGGTATTTATGGCAGAGGGAGAACAATGGAGCAGAGGTAGACCACGCCCCGCCACAGGTGAGTTGAGTTACTAATTCACCGCACCTGTCTGTGCCTCACACACCAGCCTGCACACGCCCACCTGAGGAAAGAGTGTGAGAGGAAGAGGGAGAGATAGGAGGGGAAAGGGGAGAGGGATTGCCACTAGGAGAGGGCAGAGGTGGAGGGCGTGACGTGCTGGACAACAGAAACTCTGCTTCTGTGACTCCTGTCTGTCACACAGTTGAATATTATTTTCCACAACTGAATGTCTGTCTGTCTGTCTAGAATATTCATTGAGAGCCATAACACACACACACACACACACACACACACACACACACACACACACACACACACACACCCTTTACCTCAGATTGAGTTCAGCTGCAGTGCAGTGGAGTGGGTTTTTTCCATGTTGGTGAAGTGTCTCTTGATGACTGCTAACGTTACTGTCTTTGTCTGTATGTTTGGTAAAACGTCTCTGAAGCATAGTCATAGCAGGAATCAAATATCAGGCCAATGCATCAGAGGAGCCCTCTTTTGCTCACTTCTTCTCGATGAGAGACTGTTTGATAATATGGTTTCTGTGATGTGGTAACAGCTGGGAATCTCATACCTCGGCTCCAATACTGTAAGAAGATGATGAAATCCCATATTATCTACAACTGAACATCTGGTCATTAAGAGCAATGTCCTGGGTAAGAGTTGTTGCTATTTTTACTGCCTGTGGCTTGTGTCTGGACATTTTCTCTGAGTTCTCCAGTATTTGCTACAAAGTCAGTTGTTTGCTGTTAACTGCTACTAGCATTAGCAACCTCTTTGAAATCTGCATTGTGTACTTTTGATTTTTTATTGCTTGTTAAAGAGTCTACTTTTCATCCCTCCTCTTGGCAATTTAGCAGAGCATTGTTTGCAGTCTGCTCTACTTTTGCCATCATCCCTTATCCTACAATATCTGCAAACTGCTGACATTGCTCCTCCTCGGCCTACCTGCTCAAATGATCGTTGCCATGAAGTGTCATTCCTATAAAAACCCATCTGCTCTTTGTTGTGACTCGCCATCTGTAGAAATGTCTGACATCCTGTTGTTTTGGTTAATTGGCAGCAATAGCACACTTCACAAGCTATTATTATCCGCAGAACTTGGCCCTGATAGTGGCCAATTCACCGGTCACGTGTAGCCATACATCACCATTTTGCATGGAAGTCAAGTTAATGCCATTGTGTACCTGAGATTATTAAACTGACTGAGGCACGTCTCTATGTTGAAAAGCAGTGTCAAAAGTCATGACGAGAGCAGAATAAAGTCCAGTCCAATAAATGTCCAGTGTTCCAGTTTCTGTTACTAATATACAGTATGTCATCCATTGTTCTTGATTAAATGTCCGTCAGAGTCTGATTAATGAGCTATAGGATTGTTCCTGCTCCAAACTATTGTTATTATATCAGCCTTTAAAAATCCACTTTCAGTCGATCTTATGAAGTAAGCCTGAGTTTGCAGACTAGCAGTACAGCAGCAGTGCATCAAGAGCAACTGAAAGTGACTGTCAAAAGAAAAAGAGCAAACACAGGGTCGAGTGGGTGTGAAATATGAGCTTCACTTCACTCAAGGCCAACTACACTGAAAAGAAAGTGTTGAGCAGAGATCAGGGCATGGAGGCTATTAGAATACAAGCTCTGCAGTTGAGAATAAGTGACTGAATTGAGCTCAGGAGCGAGCTTTGATCTGAATCAACACTCTGCTGTTCCACAGCCAGGAGTGTGGCTGTGCATACTAAACATGCACAGAGAACAGCTCTTTACCTCAACTCACTTCCTCACACTTTCATCATTCACTTCTAGTTTGCGCACCACGGGTCACCTTTTCTTCAGAGGCCTGCAGGCGACAGTTGGGATTATTGCCAGTATCTGCATAAGCACCCTGGCCTAGCCTGCACACACATCTGTGGTTTTCACTCTATTTCTTTGGTGGAAACAACCTGTCATTTTTGTTTTGTGTTATTGTTGCAGTATGAATGGCAAACCAAATGTAACTGCATTAGAATGGACATCTTCTGTTAAAATAAAGATCCATTCACTCAATCAAATGATACCAGTATTGTTGAATTTTTAGTGTTAACTCACAAACAAACCCCTCAGTCTCCCCGACCCCTTGCATTTTAAATTTTTTTCACATGTGTGGGCTGGCCAGTTAAAGTCCAGCATCAACCAGTCAGTACGGAGTGTGGACTGGGCGCTAAAGAGGTGCCAGTTCACCCGCTTGGCACTGTTATGGTTCCCTTCAGCAAGGCACTGAACCCCTAACTGCTCGTGGTTGTCTGACTATGTGGCGACCCCATCACTGCCCAAAAAGCTGCATGTTGATGGGTCCTGTGTGCTCATGTGTGCGTTTTGCTACTACCTGCTCTCCTACAGAGCAGGTGCTTCTCCTGCTAGTTCCCTGCTTTGCTTGTATTCTTTTGCAGATATCCTTGTTTTCCTCTGCCAAAAGTTTTAGCAAGCGCAAGCCTTTTTGTGTGTGTGCCTGTAATTTAGTGAATATGGCAAAATCTGTGAGCTGCACAGACTGTGAGCAACTGACTGAGGGAATTGCTTGAAAAGAAGATTGAAACGCTGCATCAAATAGCAGCCTCTATACATGTTCCTGAAGATGGACAGACTTCTATACACAGAGTACTTCTGCTGTGGAGCATCCTGGTGCAGATTTGGCAGACACACTGGCCTAGACGTGTCCTAACGCCACTGGATCAGCTGTTGAGGCTCTCTAACAAGCCTCTCCTACGGACACTTCTTACTGGCACAGCACTGGCACCAGACTGAGAGCATCCATTTGAGCCAGGGTTTGATATAAAAATCTCACGAATGACACATCTGTCAGAGATTTATCAGAACTTTTGCAAGGCATCCTCTCTATACATCCGTGACTGGAACATTATTTTTCATATTGGATCTTTTGACATTCTGCAAAGGAGAAGTGGCTCTGAGATGCTGAAAACAAGACTTTTACCTGCTTCTGGAGGAACTGATCATCTGTCAGTGAAAACATGTATTCATATCAGACCCCATTCCAACCTTGGGGAACAGCATTGAATCTTTCAGTAGACTCCTGGTCCTGAATACATGGCTGACATGAATGCCTCAATCATGGGATTAGGTTTATTGGCAATTCCAATATCTTTTGGAACTCTAAAGAACTCTTAAGGCCTGATAGGGTACATCCAAATATCACTGGTTTCTGACTGCTCGATGACAACCTGCGTCATGCTTTTGGCATGCTGTACCAACACAAGAATACACACATAAGCATCAAGGTCAGCCTGCACGGGCAGAAAGCCTCACCAGAACCTCTGCTTTACATCACTCACAGCATCCAGAGGATGTCTCTGTCCCAGCCAGGGATCCAAAGCCCCTCATCCCCCTCTTCATCACATTCTCCAGGGACCCAGCCTCCACAACAGTCACCAATAAAGGAGATAGTTAAAGCTGCCACACTGAAGCTCAGTCAAATTGGTGAACTACCAAACAGCAGTTTTACTGAACAGTTTGTGTGAAATGACTTTGACCTGGTTGAACTGACATCATTTGAGTATCTTGCTCTTGAGCTATTTGTTGGAGTTTTGCTGGAGTTCTCAGAGCTGCCCACCCACCCAGTTCTCTGCATCACATTGTGAAGATCCGGCATTGTTCTTCACTAACAAAATGACCTCAATGAAAGCCAGCATTCCTGCTAATGTGAACACAGATGAGTTCAGTAAACCCTGTAAAAAGATGTAACCATGTAACCTGTAGTACAGTAGCTGAGCTCTGCAAGGAGCCAAGGAGTCCAACTCGTCCACCTCATGAGTTGACCCTGTACCTACAGCATTTTTAAAGCAGATGTTTGACAGTGCAGTGTTTCAAGTCATGTCCTGAAGATTATGAATACATCTCTGCAAAGACAGTTTCAGTGCAAATTAACTTTCTTGAGGAAAATAACATTCTGGAGAAATTTCAGTTATGCCTTAGAACAACGACACTGAAACTGCTCTTACTAAAATAATTAGTGACCTCAGAATAAAATCTGATAAATAAGGTCCAAAATACTTGTCCTCTTAGATCCAAGTGCAGCATTTGATACAATTGACCCTGATATCTTAATCAATCGTCTTTAACAGTTGGTCTTTCTGACTGTGTGTTAAACTGGGTTAAAACATAAACCAAATGGAAAAGGTTTTATGTCAGTTTGGAGATCATGTGCCAGAGAAACATGACATCTGTTTTGGGGTTGCACAGGGCAGCTGCCTTGGTCCATTACTATTCTCATTATACATGCTGCCACTTGCTGCCACAGAGCACAATGTATGTTTCCATAGTTATGCAGATGACACACAACTGTACATCTCTGCTAACCAATTTATGCTGCAGCTACAGACTCCATTAGTTGCTGTCTTTTGGCATTACATAAATGGATGAGCAATAATTTCTTAAGTAAAATGAGGACAAAACTGAAATCCTACTAGTCGGCCCTAAAACAAATGATGTTTAATAATCTGGGGAAATGAATTCCCTGAATTAAAACTAAGGTTACAAGTTGTGGTGTTATCCTAGACTCAGAACTAAATTTAAAGTCCCAAATGAATGAGGTGAATTTCATTTTTCCACCTTGGAGGCATAGCTACAGTACAACAATTTTTAAATTAAAAAGATGCTGAAGAACTGATTCATGCCTTTATTTCAAGATGACTCGATTACTGTAACACAAAAAACAAAAAAAACACTGAGAGACTTCAGCTCATTCACTCTGCACCTCGGCTATTAACCAGAACCAATAGGCACGATCACATTAGTCCAGTTTTAGCCGCTCTGCACTGGCTTCCTGTAACATTCAACATTGATTTTAAGGTCCTGTATACAAAACCCTTAATGGACTAGGACCAAGGCACATTGCTAACTCATTCATTTACTATTTGCCTTCAAGAACACTGCGATCATCTCTTGCTGGTTTAAGTGAAGGTTTCCAGGAACAGTCAAAAGAAAATTGGGGATGCAGACTTTGTCCATTATGCACCAAAGCTCTGAACACACTAACTACAGATATCAGAGAAGCCAGCTTCAAAACAAAGCTAATAACTTATCTCTTCACTTTAGCCTTTAACTTACAAGCCATTGCTTCGTGATACAGGTCTGAAACTGCGCTTATAAACTTCGTTTAATATGCTGTATTTTACTTGATGCATTCTATGTAATCTATTTTTACCTATATTTTATTATTTTATTCAGTACTTTTATGCATCGTCTTTATTTCTGTTTTCTTCCTCACTATCATTATCTAGTGGGTTTTATTCTCCATCTTAGTTTGTATTCATTTTTTTACCAGTTTTTATGTCAATTCAGTTTTTTCAGTGTAAAACGCTCAGTTAGTGCATGTGATTTCTTTTTTGTGAAGCACTTTGAGCTACAAATCCTGTGTGTAAGGTGCTATACAAATAAAGTTTATTGTTATTGTTATTATTATTACTTTTATTATTATTATTATTAGTAGTAGAAGTAGTAGTATTTTGGGTCTGTGTGTGTGTGTATGTAAAATAAAAATATATATTTAATTAAATTTCATATGAATGGAATACATTTGTAAAAAAAATTCTTGTATTGGTGCTGATATGGGTTTGATATGGATTTATCTCCCTTTGTTTGAAGTGCTTTTTGTTGTTTGTTTCGTGTCTTGAGTACTGGTAGGCAGAGTCAGCATGCTTACTGAGGTGTTAGGTTCCAAAAATAGCCATTTATCTGAGTTACAGGGAGAATCTTTACAATAAAAGGGTTAAAGAAAACACCTCCAGTGTGCAAGAGTTGTATTATAGAAAACTTTCATAAAGGTCTAATATAAGATCTTTACTTTTCCATCGGTTTATTTTTGAAGTTGTTCGGAGGACTGTTTCATATGCTTTCATTATAATGACATACAATTTCCAGTTATCCATGTGTTTGGAGGGTCAATTCACAACAATCCACAATAAGGGAGATTTCACTATCTCAATATGGATTAAAGTGGATTTAATGTGGATCTGTGAAATCTGGCCAATGCTCAGCACCGATCTGGCAAACTAGATCAGTGTCTGTACATTATAAAAAGGTTTTTCACAGTGCCTTTAACGTAGTGATCTTATTTTGGGATTATGCTGTAATGTGTAGGACAAGAAATACATTAAATGGCCATTTATAGCCATTTTTTTCACCCTCAAAGGTTCAAAACAAAATTAATTCTTACAATTTTGGTTCTTTGCATTCAGCAGGTTTTAATGCTTGCCAGTAGAAAATGTTTTTTCAGATGACCTTTCACTTTGGAGAGAAATGTCATGACCCGTGCCATGCACGGTGGTTTTGTTTAGTTTCTCTTGTTGTTTCTTGCCATTGCCTCATTTAGTTAGTGTTGTCTCAGTCATGCCATGTTTTATGTTAGAGTTCTGTATTGTCTTAGTCTCTATCCTTGCCCTGTCTTGTTTGTATTTTGTTAAGTTCCCCATTGTGTCTCATCTTTGCCTGGGTTTTGCTACTTCCTGTTTTATTTTGAAGGTTCATGTCATGTGTCTTTGTGTTGCTTTACTTCCTGTGTTTTCCCTCCCGTGTGATTGTCTGATTGTTTTCACCTGTGCGTCATTAGTGTTCCTCCCTAGTGTATTTAAGTCTGTGTCTTCCCCTTTGTCCTTGTCGGGTCGTTGTCTGTGTCTTCTAGCCAAGTCCATGTACCCTTGTTGCCCTTGATTCCTTTTCATAGTCCTAGCCAGTAAGTGAGTGTTTGTCATTGTGATTCCTTTGTCCTGTCCGAGTTGTGTTTCTTGTTGCGTTACCTTTGTTCATGTCCGTGTTTCTGTTCAGGTCTGAGTTGTTCCTTGGTTTGTCTTTGTCTTTAATTCGCCACAGTTCTAGTTAGTTTATCGTCTTGTTCTTGTCTTTGTTCGTGTTCATGTCTTGTTTCGTGTAGTGTACCCATTCTTAGTGTTGTCTGCCATTCCCTAGCTGTGAGTTTCCCAGGTCAAAGTTCTGTTGTGCGTGTTATTTGTTTGTTACATTTATAACTTAGTTTCTGTTTTCTTTTCTTAGTTTATAGCCTTGCCGATTTGTTCTCCTCGATAAAGAGTGATTTTCTGTTTATTTTTGTTATTTAGATTCTTGTTTCTGTTTTATAGGAATGTATTGAGTTGTGAGTTTTTCTTATCTAGTTCTTTCAGTAGTCAGTTCCGTTTTCCATAGCCCTTTGTGTTTCCTCCTTCGGGAGCGTTTTGTGTTCTTTCTTGTATTCATTGTTATTCATAGTCTCGTCCCTTGCTTTCAGGTGTCTTGTTGTAATGTGTTGTCTTTCCCTGTGTTGTGTTGTTGTTGTGTGAATTGTTACCCTTGTGTCATTAGCCATTAGCCCTCTGAGTTTGGTTGTCTTGTTTCCTTGAGTTTAATAAATTTATTAATTGAACCTAGCGCCCCCTTGTGTCTGCATTTGGGTTCAGTCCCAGCTGCCCTGACAAGAAACTCCTGTTGAAATCTTATGGAGAATGTACTTATGCACTGTCTGGTGGCATTATTTTCTTCCATTCTGTTTTTAGTCATTGTTGTCCTGGCAGGGGTTGCATGTGTGGAATAAGTGAGGCATTGAGGCATGTTGTGGTTAATGAGCAGGTCAAACTTAAAAGTACTGAAACTTCACATTTACATTTGGTTGAAAAGCATAGTAAATGTGTGTTCCTGCTGAGACATGATGACTGTTCCATACAAGTATGGATTTTTACCGTTTGGTGTCACACATGGCTCAGCCGCAGAACGTAATGAGAGTCCATGAATGAGAGTGTAGAGCAGGCATGGGCAAACTACGGCCCGAGGGTCATATGCGGCCCGTTACAAAATTTAATCCGGCCCGCCGAACTTGAACAAATTATATCAATAAACCTTGTTAATGTTTTATTTTCCCTGCAATTCTGGCTTTTTCCCAATAGATGGCGCACTCTAGATACATTGAGCTTTGTTGAGGTGGAGCGTATTACTCCACGTTTGCGCTTTACTCTTCGACCCTCAGCCCTTCTGTAAAGATGAGCGGAGCTAAGAATGTCCAGTTTTTAATAAAGAGTGGACAACTAAATATTTTTGACTGAACACCGATCAGGCGGTGTTTAAAGACTATGATACAGCAAGAAAACTGACTCCAGACTTTGATGCGCTGGATAAAAAGGGAGACCAACAACACTGTTCCCACTGAAATTGAAAGTACGTTTCTCCGTTGTGTTATGTAAAAAAATGCATTTGAAACTAATTTGTTCTGTCTGTTAAGGGATGCACATATGTGGTGCTCAGGTGCACGTACGTTCTCAAAACCAAGTGCGCAAATGCAGCGCGATCAAATATAACGCGCTCCACATACTGGCGCGTTGTCACTGTTCCGTCCTCGCGCTGCTCGTTGTTGAGTTTTGGCATTAGGGATGATTGAATAGAAGGAGAGGACAAGTAGACCTGCATCTCCTACCGTTTTTTAAATGGAGACAGTCAGGACGAGACTGATGATGATAATATCCTTAAGGATAACACAACTTTCAGTGCTTTAAAATAATAAAAAGAGTCATTTCAATAAATAGCTCAGTTCTGTGGGACTTCAAAGACAGATATTTAGTTGTAATGCTTTTGTTCATTTTCAATTGAAATTAAAGCACATGTGTTCTACATATCTCATGATATTTTATTTTCTCTTATGAGGTGGATTACCAAAACACTCCATCCATCTGCTCCTGGTCCGGCCCCCCAGTCAAATTTTAGAACCCTTTGTGGCCCACAAGTGAAAAAGTTTGCCCACCCCTGGTGTAGAGGCACCACAATCAGTGATGAGTGATTCACCCTTTGCCTTTCCATTTAGCTTTAGATGGATTAATTTCTCTTTTTGGAAACTTTCATTGCACTTAATGTAACAAAAGGTTTCATCAACTTGAGTAACATTATCTCCCCATAGCCTGTTTCTCCTTACTCCGCTATGTGTGTGGAGGGGATATGCTGCAACATTGGTGAAACAAATAGCAGAGGAGCGAAACTAGCAGGACTGTAAATGACAGCAAAATGCAGTAAAGACTGAGTTGAAAAGAAACAAGAGCACATTAATTAGGTAAATAACAAATATAATGTGTTGTATTTTCGTCGTCTTTTCTTATGACAACAATACAAATGTTGTTTTCAGTCAGTTGGCATCCAAACCCTATAGGGTTGGTTTGGGTTGAGACAAAGGCCAGCAATAGAAGCTCTGACAAGGTTTACATTAGTGGTGTATATCAGTCCACTGTATTATGAGAGCACTCCAATCCTGTCAGCACGTTGTGATTTAGAGAAGGAATCATCATCTGGCCCTGACTGAAGAACAATGCTGATGAAACCAGGATTGGAAATGAGCCTGTTGTGCCGATGTACTCTGCAGGCCTGTGTTCCTCAGCCTCAACAAGACAGCTAGAAGGTGTCAATACCACAGACATGACAACATCATGTTTTTCATCCAACCTGTCTTAATAGAGCCACCTGGTAAATGTCTACCAAGGTTTAAGACGCATTGATGAGCTGCTGTCGTAAGAGAGCTCTGAAAATCATACACAGGAAATCTGTTTTAGTCATAATGGGGCTTATAAAAGACACACTGTAATGTATACTCTACAGCAGCTGCAACATGCTTGAATGGCTCGGATCCACTTTTAACCATTTTGGAAATATGGAAAATGTATATAAACCATTTAAACCCAAGTTATACTATGCTGTATATTGCTTCTGTAAAAGTTTGCATTACTGCTGAGGATTTACTACTACTGAAATATTGACACTTTGAGACACCATTATTTTTCAGTTAATTTCACACTTTGAAAATCAGCTCACATTTGAAATTTCATAACTAAAATTATTATGACTTACCTGTGTTAAGGGTGGACCAAGCCTATATGTAGTTTAGCAGTTAGTGACATTTGTTGTAAATGTGCAAATTGGTATGGTCCTTGAAGGAAGAGAACCAGCAGAGGGCCTGTTCTTTTTCAGTGTCTCCACCTGCTTCTTGTCAGTCACCTCCATGAACAAAAAGCCACTTCCATGAATTCAGTAGGGAAAGATCAGCTTGGTTTCCATATGGATTGGTTTGTATGTGCATTCAGCCACAGATTCAGTGTTAAACAGACTCAAGCTCCAGAAAAAATGGGAACGTGAGAAAACAGTACCAAGACAAAATGAATAGGTGTAGGTGTCTTGTATTGCTGTCTTCCTATTCTGATGACTTTTCCTTTGCTTACTGCTGCCTCATTTAAAGCTGCAGAGTGGCATATGCTCTAGTAACGTTCTCTGATTAAAGTTAAAAATGACAGTTGCGTATAATTGCAGTCAGATTATAACTCTGTGCCTTTAAGGTGTTATTGTTAGCTAAACCAGCATTACTTGCTGACCATTTAGCTTTCTCTTCTGGTTTCTTTAACTTGTTCTGTTGTAGTATACTAATATGTGCAGTTATTATTTTTTTTAACTTCTCTGTGCTCTATGGACACAAAACTCACTGAGTTTGTGCTGGTCTTTTGACTCTGTACACTGAGGAAGAAGAGCTGAGTAAGCAGTGGTAAGAAGAGGCGTTACGAGCTAGCTTTCCACTCAATCATCCTGGGGAATGTGAAGTATTTCAAAATTGTGTTTTCTTAACTACCTCAGGTCAGCTGTTTCATGATATGTGAATTGCTGCTGCAACACTACAATTTCCCTTAGGTGATCAATAAAGTAGTCTGTCTATGTAATAAGATGGATGAATTATCAGTGCTGAGAGTGTAGCATTATGCTGTTTCCTCAGACATGGCTAACTATGCTAAGTCTGGACATGAATGGTGCGTTGGACGGTTGACTGGTGGTACAGGACAAAGCAGAGCAATAAGATGAAGGGGGGGAGACCTGGCAGTTATTTTTAATGATAGATGGTGTAACGCTTGGCACATCATGATTTAAGTCTGCAGTAGGGATACTGAACTGTTATCCATTAGCATGAGGCCATGCTACCTACAGAGTGAATTTCCGTATGTTATCATGATAGCGGTGTTTATTCTTCTTTCTGCAAGTCTAATGTGGGCTGTGATGTCTTCCCTGCATGCCCTCCTTCTTGTTTCTGGTGACTGAAATCATGCCTTTCTGTCCTCTACTCTGCCTACGTTCATATAATGTGTTGCATGGTGTACGAGGGATAATAAAATTCTGCATTTATTTTATGCCAACAACAACGAGGTATATAACTCATTGCCTCTCCTCCCCCTGGGAAGATCACAGTATGGTGCACCTCCTGCTTGTGCATAAACCTTAAGCACACAGGCAGCCAGCTGTTACTTTCACAGTCAACCAATGCTATAAGGAACAAGGAACCCAGCCTATAGTCTCTGGGGTCTGAAAGTGGGC
Source organism: Chelmon rostratus (assembly GCF_017976325.1). NCBI lineage: Eukaryota > Metazoa > Chordata > Actinopteri > Chaetodontiformes > Chaetodontidae > Chelmon > Chelmon rostratus. The sequence goes on from NC_055664.1 coordinate 1,193,213, forward strand.
GAATGATCTGAATCCTTTGTTCAAAAGATTTGATCAATCAACTGCCTCTTCCCATCCTGCTGCAACCCCCATCATCGGCAACCCGTATGTGCTGCCCCACCCCCTACACCCCTTTCCAACAGCGTCCAGCACAGAGCCACCCTGTACATCCACTGCATTTCACCTCCAGTGCCCTACCCCCACAACCACAACCTCCAGCACTCAGTCCCCCCGGTACCAGTCAGACCAATGGACCCGCTACAGTTTGCATATCAACCTGGCATTGAGGTGGATGAAGCTGTCAACCTACATGAGCATATTGAGAATCATGTTTTTTTTTTTTAATTCTCCAGTGCCTTCAATATCACACAACCCATGCTGCTGAGGGACAAGTTAGGGGTGGACCACCACCACACTGCATAGATCATGGAATACATGACCCACTGATCACGCTATGTGAGGATACAGGACTGTGAGTCCACATGGTTGTCTGCAGCATGGGGGCCCCACAGGGAACAGTCCTGGCTCCCTTTCTCTTCACCCTCTACACCGCAGATCTCACGATCAAATCACCAACTGCCACCGATAAAAGTTCCCTGGGAACTCTGCAAATGTCTGCTTCATCAGAAATGGGTACAACAGGGATTAATGAGAAATGCCAAACGGATTTGTGGACTGGTGCCAGTGGAACCTCCTCCAGGTCAATGCAGAGAAAACCAAAGAGCTGGTGGTGGACTTATGCAGGTGTTAACACTCACCAGTAAACATCCAGGGAACAGACACTGGGATGGTGGAATCTTAGAAGTACCTGGGGGTTCACCTGAATGATAAACTTGGTTAGAAAGGCTAGAGCAGATGGTGTCTGCTGTGGAGACTCTGGTCCATCAGAGTTCAGGGGGCCATACCTGTCAACACTGGGATTTGAAAATAATGGATAATTTCCAGCGCCCTGCCCTGGACCATCCCACCACCCTTACCACAGTCCACATACTCCTGACATTTACATAAGGCTACAGAGAGTGAATCCTAAAATCACCACTAGGGAAACACTTGCTTTAAAATGTCAGAGCAACAAGGATTGGGTGAACTAGTTCTTATATTAAGTGACTACAGTTAGGTGGTCAGAATCAGATACCTGGTTGAAAGTGAAATGCTGTCAACATCCCTGCATTATATAAATGAAAACACAAAAGACCGTATAAATTCAGCACTTGACTGATATGTAGACATTACTTACACATTATGCTTCAGTTGTGATTTAAAGAAAGGCTACAGGTAAGACCATTGGTAGGAGAGGGTGATATTGAAAATGGAAGTCAGAGATAGTATAAATGCAGTCATTGGTAGAGCATGTCTCTGTAGCTCTTGGGCAGGCTTATGCTTTGAAGATTTGTTGCTTTTCCCTCTGTGTGCTAAACTAAAATCCGCATGGCATGTTTTCCAAAAAGCATGACTTTGACCAAACTTTTAGCCTTTTTGGCAGTTACTCTATTATTGTTATTGTTGTTGTATTGGCAGGTGCCATTTGAATGAATGGCTTCTCATGTTCTATGTTCCACATACTACCACCTGCTGTACCAGAAGGGGATGCAGCAAACATGAAATAGGTGGGGAGGGTTGACAGGTCTGCAGCCGGCACCAGCCATCTTCTATGGAGTGGTCTGCTGGGTCAGCAGCATCTCGCCTGCTGACAAGAAGAGACTTAATAGAATGGTCAAGAAAGCTAGCTCTGTCCTGAGATGCCTGACTCAGTGGAGGTGTTGGACAAAGTTTTTTGTACACAGCTGTGCCTCTGTAAATGAGAAACAAGCAAAGTAGGTTGGGCAGAGCCACACTTTTCCAGCCAACCAACAACAAGTCACATTCGTGATCATGCACAGGACAAGGGGAGTGGAAATGGGCATGCAAACATGTAGCTGCATTGTGAAGCAGGGGAGATGGCAGTATAAACAGTCTCCAGAATCACTCACCCCACCTTTAATTCTAGTACCAAACAAAAAATCTTACTCTAACTCCAAAAATGGCCTTGAAAAGTGAATAGTTAATATGCTGAAGTGAAAGGCTCAAATTCAAGCTAGTCCTCACAAGGAAGCACTAAAGTGATCATACACACTCACACACAAAGTCCAAACTGATGTTGACTTATGTGAAGTGGACGTGGAATAATACTGTCATTGCTGAACTAGGAGGGACCCCGTCAGCTTTGTCTGTTACTGACTGGTATTGCAGTTGGCAGGAGGGGTAATGTTTGGACGTTGGAATGCATGGCAGTGAGCAATGGACAGAAGGGTCCCTGGCATCTGCTGCCATGGCAACCCCTCCCCCCTTCCCCTAGACCTCCATTTATAGCCATAGATAGAAGAGAAGGAGGTAAGAAAAAAAAAAGACTGGTGTACAAGCTGAACAACTGATGGAGACAGAGATAAAATAACGGTCAGTTTGTTAGTCCCTCCCACACTTGATCTGAGGCAGAGATGTGTGTGTCTGTGTGTGTGTGTGTGTGTCCTCTGAGAAAGTGCATGGTAGTGTGAAACTGTGGTAGCCCTAAATCTAAGCCAGTCTTTTTCTCAGCCACTGAACTGCCATTAATCTTGGATGTTTGCCTGTTTGTTTGTAACGGATTATAGGGCGACGGAACTAATGAGTTTTAGTCCTGAACCCTGAGCTCACTGTAGCAAGGCCATGGGGGAAGTGGAGTGGAAGGAGGAGGAGGGTGAACAAAGTGAGAAGTAAAAAATAAAATCAAAGTAATGGGATGGGATGCAGAGCCGGAAGGAGATGTGAGTGTATTAGGTGTGTAGTTGTCTGTATACCAGAGGAGTGGAGGAGCTGCAGGTCACTGTGGCATTTGGCTACAGATATTCAGACTGCATGTAAAGTACCACAGACATGAGATGAGGAGAATGAATTCTGCTGGTTGTGGGCATTGTATGAGACAGCAGAAGCCTGTCTAAACAGGATTACATTCAATTTACTGTGTCCATACCAGACACCCATTGTTTTCAGTCAGAGTGTGACAAAGAGTTGCTGCAAAGGAATCAATTTCCCAGCTTGGGATAAATAAAGTCTGTCTGTCTGTCTGTCTATTTCATTTCAGTTAAATCGCAGCAGACAGTGAATTTGGAAGTGAAGTAAATTCATGCAGTGCTTTTAAGTTCCACTTCGAGGAACTTTTGACATTGATCATACTTTTTCTGTGGCAAGCTAGGCAAGATAGCCCAGACATCTCACTTCCAGGGGATCCGAATGTGTTCCTAGGCGAGATGGGATATGTAATCCTTGTAGTGTGTTCTGAGTCTGTCCATGTCCTACCAGTTGGACATGCCCAGGAAACCAGGTGGCATGCTTAACTGGTTTCTTTAAACACGAAGGAGCAGCAGTTCTAGCTTTCTCCAAGTGGCTGAGCCATCACCCTGTCTCTAAGGAGGAGCCCAGATTCCCTCTGAACAAAACTGAAGAAGTTTTACCCAAAGCTCACGCCACTGATCAGTTGTAAACTGTCTGAAAAGTCTTGACCTTTAAGAGATCAGAAAGAACTGGAGGGTCCAAAATGAGGAACAGATAGTATTTTCTTTGCAATACCACCACCAATGCATCACCTTTTATCACTTCTAGGACCACCTATTTTGCAATGACACATAAATTAATTTTGATGTTCTGCTTTCTGATGTGACCAATTCACAGTATATAGTTTTTAACTAAAATCTTTAGTGTTCTTTAGTGTTTATTATGTCAGCCCCCCCATCATACGTTCTTTTTGCCTTTTGGCATGTTCAAGTGAACGTGTCTGTAATTGCAATTAAGCTCATGATTGTTGCGGGCAGGATGTCAGGATGTGAAAAAAGGTCAGCAGCAGGGGCCGAACAAATGACGACAATGGCAGAGAGTTTTGTTGAGAAACTAATCTATGATGGCACCTGTCACATGACCCACAGATCTGTAACCAGTTGCTAATACTTATGGAATAAGTTGTTAAATTATTTTACATTTTTAACTTATTTTCTTGTGCTGTATAAAAATTGCAAATCAATAAGTTAATAACTAGGTATTGATTAGGGCTGCAATGATTAGTCGACGTAATTGATTACGTCGACAATAAAAAGCGTCGACTAGTCATGTATGATTAAAACACAGTCCGCTTCGTGCTCATCTGTAACTGCAGTGCACTACTGGAAGTAAACTCACCGTTTACATCGTGCAAGGAAACAGAGAAGAAGAATGAATGAATTATGGCGGAACAAACAGAAGGAGAGGCTCGAAAACTCCGACCTAAACTTTCCAAAGTTTGAACATTTCACAGAAAATAATCCAGCGAAACACGTGAACTGTAATTCTGTGAAGCTCAACTGTCATTTCATGGCAGCACAACGGCGATGCACGAACACCTTAAACGCCCGGAGCCGGATCAGAGTTCACAAATAACGGTGATGCCGAGTAGATGTTTTTTATTATTAAATTACATTTTCACGACCTGGCTTGTGGGCCATGACAAAAAATGGTGAGACAGGTTGTAGTCGAGGTTAGCAAATTTATTTAAATCATAAAGCAACTAGACAATGCTAACTGGTTAATTAACCGTCCGCCTATGATGCACATATAGGTTTGTGTTGTACGTCTATTAGTCGGAAAGTCATGGAAGAAGCTTGCTGAGGGAATGCTAGTTCACGTATGTTAATGCATATTTTACGGCAGAAATCAATGAATCACAGGCAAAGCTGCTTTGACATACTTAATTTCAGCCCCTGTCGATGTTAGCGTTTATACTGAATTGTAAACATCTTTCACTTATCAACTGTGTGATGTGGAGCATATTAATTCCATATTTAAGCTGTAAAAAATCAGTGATAATTTGTTTCAGGTATTTTAACTGCCAACTGTCAAAATGGATGTTGTTTTTTTTTTTTTTTACTTTTATGGACTTAATTGATTTAAGTAAAACAAACTCCTTAGTGTGTTTAAACATTATTCTCTCTTCAACCTGCAAGGCTAAAATACCCCCAATTCTCCCCTGGAGGAAGACGAGAGATGTGACACCATGATAGATAAACAGACATGCTATGGCCTCAGTGGTTGTTTAATATTCACAGACACAGTGGGCATACAGTAGATAATTCACAAATTATTCAGTGCAGGAAAGTCCTCGCAGGAAACAGTGATAGAGCCAAATGGAAGAAGAGGTGACCAGGACTTCCATGTAAAGCTCAACACTGAGATGATACTGGAATATGAAAATGAGATTGGCAGGTGGTTGTAGGCTTGTAATAAAGGCTATAGCAACTGTAGTCTTATCAGTGCTATGTGGGATAGAACATGGAAAGGGTTCTCAATGACTTATGGATGAACAATAGATGAGTAATTATATGCTGCAGAGCTGCTGGCCGATGGGTGGAATTTGTAATGTCGTGGTAAAAATGAATGTACATGATAAAAAATAGCATTTATGTGGGTTTAGGTATGAAAGCAGGAGTTTAGCAGGTGTGAGAGTCTGTGTTTGTATACATGTGTATGCATTCAGAAAAATCTTGATTCCTTGTAGTATGTTATGAATAGCTGTTGACATGAGTTGTTATAGGAAAATTAATTTCATGTAACACGAATTCACCAATTTACCATGGCTAACAGTCATTCCAGTCCATTTGTCAAAAAAAAAAAAACACTCCACATATGAAGCATATATGTGACTATTTCTTATGATAAAGATAATGTAAAAAAAAAAATTTATTTATTTAATAAGATAAATATAAATAGATACACTTTTTTATCCCCAGCTGGGGAACTTCAGATGTGTTTCAAGCAGCAGGTTATGGCAGTTGGAAAAATAATAGCAACAGGTTCATAATTCAGATAGACAGACAGACAGACACTTTATTAATCTCCAAAGAGGGTTTTACAGTTCCAACAGCTTAAAGGGTGGAAACATAAGGGCATGTAAAATAAGAACAATTTTCCAGTACAATGTAAAGACCATTTATAAAAATACAATATAAAATATAGGATAACAATATAAGAAAAAATAGTGAGATAAAAATATAGAATTAATTAATTAAAAAGTTCCCAAGAACTTTATATATATATTTTTGTATTTTTTTTATAACTTTCTTATGGTTTTTAATCATAAGTCTTATTCAAGGGTGCAGTTCTTTAGTAATTTGATTTTTTAAATACTGAAAGATTATTTACAGTTTACAGTTTTTTATAAAAAAAATTGTGCTAAATTATATCTCAAGATCAGTCATGGAAATGAATTTATAATATTGTTCATTAGGATTTAGGAATTTGTTTCTAATCATTTTAATGCCCATATTTGTGGTATAGTAACTGTTCTGTTTGGTTGAAATTGTCCTAAAATATCTTGCCAATGATCTTGCCAGGACAATAAAATTCTAACTTTCCAAATTGTGACATGTGGGGACAAAAGTCACCCAGTGCCAAATTACCGTAATGTAGCTTTGTAAATGGGTGTGGCTTAATTTGATTTCCCTAACATGTTCAACCCTGCCAATCAAACTAGTGGATACATTATCACACCCACATTATATACAGCTTAGCTTTGATCAAACTCTAAAGAAACAGAACTTTAGGACATTGAATCCCCCTTTTCATGTCTCCACATTTTTGAGCAGGGTTTTAAACAAGGCACTGCTCAGACTGTTGGTTTGAGCAGTGCTTGGCTGTGTTTTTGCTGATGGACCCCATACTGGACCTAGTAGGGTTGAAGAGGTTGCTTGTAGAAAATCATGGTTCAGGAGGTTAATATGTTATTTCTAATGCACCAATTTTCTCAGGCCAAACCCTGTCAGGTTGCTGAACAGTTTGAACATTATTGGTAACAAATCTTCATTTTCTACATCCAGCCTGCTAGCTGACAGCTCAGATCAGTGTGAGCATGGTAAACAGCAGGAATTTATTGTGTGGTGGTTTTGTTGTGTTTGTGGTTAAGTGACTGAGAATTACCAATGACAAAATTCAAGGCTTTTTCTTGATATGTGGTGTAATGTGGTAACATTTTGTAGTTTATTTTGTGGTGACATTGTGCGGCTGTGGTGTAGGAGCTCCCAGACGGCATACAGGTTTATGAACAAAGAAAGTCTTTCTGATCTGGAATCTGCTCCTGTCCTGTTACCTTGTTGTGTCGGATGTAGTGACACAACTGACATGCACACACAAGACACTTGAGATGGAGGCTGAGAAGAGAAAGTTTTACTTGCAGTGAAGTTCCTGTCCAGATGTTCCTGCTCAGTTGTTCTATAGGAAACAGCTGTGTGTAAATGTGTGGTAGTGCATATGCATCTGTGTGAATACATGTTTTGTTATGATATTTGGACACCCCCAGAAGAATAATGATAGCAGCTCCTTCAGGTCAGAACAGTAGCATCATGTGCTAAAAATATCAGCCTGATTCTGCTGGTGTTTCTTCTATGCAAACCTGCTGTGCTGCAGGTTTTGCAAGAACCAGACTCAAGAGTAACTTGTGTTCTCCCAATATATTTTTCTTCTCCACTTGCGGGTTTTCACTGACTCCATCCATCTTGTATCCAGTCACTTATCAGCCAGTCTTGGTTTGACCCATACATATTGTCTCACCTTAATACAGTTTGGCTGCTATGGCTGCAGGCTCCTCTTTGGCACCAAGCAGCCCAATCAGAAATCCACCCACGCTCAACACTAAAATAGGCACACTATTGCCATGCACAGTCTCTAGTCCTCAAACTGTGGAGGCTGGCTGCAGTTTCTCAGTGAGCTCAGAGAGTCTTCAGTACCCCCCCCCCCCCCCCCCCCCCCCCCCCCCCAGTTGTCTTGTCCCACGCCGGAATACCACTTGTCTGGTTTCTTGCTGTGGCTAATCTATGTAACACCTGGTCACTTTGTCAAAAACTGCTCTGTCTCCAGAGCCAGTTTAGTAATATGGTAACTTATAGTCTGTGTTCTGCAAGGTTCAGATAATATTCAGTGACTCATCAATGGCGTTACTTGGAAGACATGATTTATTTGTTATTCATATATTTTAGACTAGCTTTTCACTACTACTATTGTTATTATTATTATGATTAGTTTGTTTGGTTATGTGTGACTTAAAGAGTCAAAAGTGAAAATTCCACCCAAAGGTAAGTGTGTGAGGTTTTTGTCAGATATTTAAGTTATATAAGGGGATGGAATCTGGGACAACTGGACTTAGGTATAGAAAGGTTGGTTGTAGTTCTGACTAACTGGTGGGGAGTCCCAGGTATTTAACCTCTGGGGGGTCATTTTTGAGGTCATTGATACCACTTGCTTGTGCTCCTGGCTGATCTAACAGCATTTTTGGAGTTGCTGGAGTCACCTGAGGTCAAGTGTAATTGACAGTCAGTGGAGTTGAAGGATTGTCATGACACATGCGGTTATCAGTGCAAGCATGTACTGTATCTGAAGGTTAATATGTGTGTTGTGGGAGAGTCAAAGCCATCAGTAAGTCAGGCCTGACCTTCTGACTGCTGTTAGAACACTAGCTAGACAGAAATCACTGACTCCACAGCTGATAGCATGCTAATCTGCTTGCTTCCATTCATATTCATACTGCCTTGCGATTCCTACAGCCGTAGTGTTCTGTGTGTGTTTGTGCGTTGAGAGATATAGTGAGTTAGAGAAAGAGGGAAATCTATTTTAAGATCAGCATTGGAAATACATGAGTGGGTGTGTTCTTGTTTGTTCCTCTATATGTGTCACTCACTTCTCTTTATTTATGCGTAGTTTCCAGTGCCTAAATTGATATCCATAGTGTGTGTGTTTGTGTGGTGTCTTAACGCCAGAGCAGCACACTCCCAGAATGCATTATTCATGGCATTAGATAACACAAAGATGCAAATTGGGTCATGAAGCAATGAATCTGCTACCTACTTCAGCTAAGACTCAACATGTTTCGAGTGGGTCTGGGTGTTGTTACTGTTACCACCCCTAATTCTAACAGAGTCACAGCTAGACTGCATGGATGAACACACTCCTAGAAGAAACTGGAGCTCATGGAAAGAAAATCAGAGGCTGTGTAGGCGTGGAAAGAGTACCCAATGTTGCCAAAGTCAAGCACTTGTGACAGCTGCTTCAAATGTTAGATATACATGAAGAAATTATGGACCTGGATTGTAAAAACTCACTTGACTGATAATTAATGGGCAGTCAACTCAAAAGAGACCAATTTTGTTCAGAGCTGAAGTCATTGTCTTTAACTGATTGATGAGTGTACAGATGTCATTCAGCACTGTTCTGCACTGTGAGAGACAAGTGCAGCTAATGTTTATTTTCATATTGTGCCTTTGCACTGTAACTAACGTTCATCTTTATGGTAGACCTTGAAGTTCATCTTCATGGTAGTGAGAACTCAATACTGAAAACAAAAATTCAAAAATAATCTCTGTTAGTCACTCGGACACAAGGAACATGGGAAAATAGGGTCCATTATCAGATAATAAGAAATAAGAAAAATAACTCCCGTTTTTGTCTGGGATATTCAAATGTCATTTTTGGCTAGTTTTGACATCCCTATTGATCTGCCCCTCTATCTGTTAACTTTTTTCATTATATCACCTATTTTACTTTACATTAGTGTGTGCAGCGTACCTAGAGTAGAATATGCTCCTAGCACCCATCAGATGTATTTGTTGCACCTGTGGAAGTGTGGTGTGATGCTCGTGCTACTGGCCTCTAGCTGTTGAGGTCCACAGGATGTTTTCCACAGCTGTGGCACTCTCCCCAGCCTCAGTCTTAGGTTGAGAATAAGCTCAACTGTTGAGCACAACTGTCTGCACAGAACTTGAGAAGCCTTGAGCATCTGGACCAGCAACTCTTCTTGACTTCATCCTCTTGAGCTCTGTCCTCACCTGGTTTGTTGTGAAGGACAGACGTAGGAAGAGGTGCTGTGTTCTGAAGGTTGTGGGTGTACCGGTAGGACACTGGAAAAGAAATGCAGTGGATGTACAGGGTGTCTGTGAGCTGAACACTGTAGGAAAGGAGGTGTAGATGGGGTGGGCAGTACACAGGGGGCTGGAGATAATAGGGGCTGCAGCAGGACAAGGGGAGTGATAGATGACTCATCAAATCTATTGATGATAAGATATCAGAGCGCTCAGGCACAAGGAGGCTGGACTCAAATGCAATGACTCTCAGACACTTTAGGAAAACAAAAAGGCTTGAAGCCGGTTTAATAACAACAACAAAAGTTTACAAAAATACAACAAAAGGTCTTCTGTGATCAAAAAATATCGAAAAGGATATTTCTCAAAAGGTAACACAAACAAAAATGACTCTAAGTCAACAAGGCAAGGCAAAAGGCAAGGTAACAAAGACAGGACTGACGTGAACCATGGGTCATACAAGACAATCTGGCACAGGACAGGGGAAACGTAGACTCTATATACACGAGGTAACAAGCAACAGGTGGAGACAATCAGGGCGGGGCAGACAATCAGACAGGTGGGGAACACACCAGGCCTGAAACGAGAGGAGAGTTAGGTTCCACAATAAAACAGGAAGTGCAAGACACAACATGATGCCAATGAACAAAACCTCAACAAACACGATGGGACATGACAAAAGATTCACGTCATTCACCCACTTTTAGTCCCCCACAGACTGTAGGCTGGAATTCTTGTAGCCAGAGGTGATTTTAAGGCCCTTCAAGACTCCATCAGTCTCCTGTGGCTGTTTTTTTCCCTTCCCTGATTCCCCTCCTCAGCTCCCTCTGCACATTCTGCAGCTCTTCTTTATTTCCTGACCTAAAGATCCTGTTTTTTTGCTTGGAAGAGCCTTTATGTCAGGAGTAATCCAGGATTTGCTTGTGCAAGAACACTGTCCAGTCCAGGTAGGTCTGGCATTCTGCTTTCTGTGTGTGAGACTGTCAGTGGCTCTCCCATGAGCATCACAAAGTCATTTCCAAACAGTCCTTCAAAGCCTGGTTTGTAACATCTCTTCTTAGTCCAGGCTTTATTTGGCTGTGCTTCTAAATATATTTATTAATGCAAACCAACAGCGATAGTGTCCTGTATGATATCAGATTTACACTTTGCTGTACATAGATGTTACAGTGAAGATTATAGGTGTGTGTGTAGATGTATGATTTTCTGCAGACAGTTTAGTTTAGACAGGCTTTTGACTCATTGCGTGCACAACACTGCCAACTGCCTCCAGATGATGATGAAGGTCACTGCACAGAGAAGGTCAGCCTTGATCTGGTTCCTGTAAAATATAATACCCTGTAATATGTTGTACATATTGTGATCAGGCGTGAGGAGAGCAGTCAGTGCTTTTGTGGTGATCTGCTGTTAAACAGCTTTTTAATCAGCTCCTGCTTTTCATGGACAAATTAAAACACACATCCAAGGTTCTGTTTGGTGGTCATTCTTTTTTTTTTCTACCATTTTTTTTATGATGATGACTATGATAGTCCTCAAAAGAAACTTCACTTCACCCTTTGAATCCAATTAATGCATTTTGGGTCAAAAATCACACCCCTTCTTCTCCGTTATAAGTCAGTCAAACATGAACACGACACATACTGCTTGAATCAACATGACTTATGAGAGAGAGCGACTTCTCTGATGCCCACCAAGGATGATAAATTGGCTTGCTTTCTAGTTGCATATTATTGCATCAGTATTAACAATATAATGTCATACATAATATAATAATAGAGTCACAGGTGAATCTTTGATACTTTAAGTACGTTCTTATACTTCTAAGGATGTAGATTCTTCTGATAATACTTCAGTACTTTTCCTTATCTATGATTTTAAATGCAAGACTTTGCCTTGTAATGGAGTACTTTTACATTGTTGTATTGGTATTCTTAATTAAATAAAGGATCTAAGTCCTTTTTCCATCACTGCATACAGCCATGTTGAAGTTCAAATGTAATAAACACTGCAGACTTTTGCAATCATCCATCCCCCATGCCCACCAAGCATTTCAAGAGAGGAAATTGTACTGTTTATTAGATTTCATTGTAGCTGAAGTCAGGATCTAGTGGCCATTAGAGGAACTCCAGTAACAGCTCAGTCTTAAACCCTACTTTTGTTCTGGCCTAAATGCTTTATCAGACGTCCCCCCTCCTCCTCCTATTCCTCCCCATCTTCCTCTCATGTTTCACCTCCCCGTCTTGTTTTCTGTGTCTGCTGCCTGAGACCTCTGGGGACGCCTGGAGGGACATGGTAGAGATAATGTTACATGGTGGACCCAAAACTTGAGAATAAAACCACAACCGGCATCCACAAGCACACACACACACACACACACACACACACACACACACACACACACACACACACAGACACACATCTAAGCCTCAAATGGATCATAGCTTTCAGAGCAGAACAAATGGGTCCGATAGGAACAGAAGCAGAGGGAAGGGGTGGTCTGGACCAGGCTGGAACTCTCATGCTTATAGTGTGTAGAGATATGCAGGGACACACTCACATGCACACAAGCACAAACACACACACATACATATACATATACATACGCCATAAGCAGACACACACACAAACACACATTTGGAAACAGGGCAGGTTGATTGGATTTAGTTTTTATATCATGTGTGGTGGAGCAGGGAAAACACACAAATGTTTTAGCGCTTCTGGGTTCCCACACACACACACACACACACACACACACACACACACACACACACACACACACACACACACACACACACATATCCTCAAGCTGTGCCTCTCCCTTTCTTCTGAACCACATAAGAAAATGGGGTGTCAGAGTCAGTCTTATGCAATTATTTCTGGTTCTCTGCAATGCACCCACTCTGAATGTGTGTGTGGGTGTGTGTGTGTGTGAACATGTCACAAGTGACACAAGTCCCCATAACATAACTCGTTGAATTTTTGGGTGAAGGCTTTGATTAAGGTTAGGGTAATGGTTAAGGTTAGGGTAATGGTTAGGGTTAGGCAAGTAGTGGTTATGGCAATGGTTAGGGTAAGTTTCCAGGAAATAAATGTAAGTCTATGTCATGTCCCCAAAAATTATGGAAACATGTCTGTGTGTGTGCATGTAAGAGTGAAATGTAGGAGTATCTGTGTGAAATAAAGGCTATCTCCTTGCAGCGTAGCAGAACCCACGCCTCTCTGGTGAAAAATGAATGCTTTCCACATCAGTGAAACATGTGAGTGTGAACCATCCCGTGCACACATACAGTAACACAGCGAATATTAGTGAGGGGGAGCTGCACAGCATGAATATGTATGAGTCTGAGCCAGATTCTCTCTGAGTCAACACATGTATGGATCAAAAAAATTGCCTGAGTGAGTGTGGGATGCTGCTTATCCAGCTGCCAGATGACCATGAGCACAGATAGCACTTCCTCAGGCGGCTTCAAGGTCAAAGCTGCTTTTTCACTCACTCTGTGTGTGTGTGTGAGAGAGAGAGACAGTGTTTATATCAGACACTTAAAATGTGTGTGTGAGTGAGGGAGCCAGTCATCTTACTGAGGTATTGAGGAGATAGTTGCTGTTGTGTCTAAGCATCCTCTCTCGTAGTGCAAAGCCTTGGAGGCACAGACATGGTTTGCCATTTGGTTTCATTATCTCTCTTCAGTGTATGTGTGTGTGTGTGTGTGTGTGTGTATGTGTGTTTGATGAAAGAGTAGGTGATCTATCATCTTTTATCTGTGATGGTCACTGCCTGAGTACCTTGGAGCTGCACCTCAGTCTAATAGTATTTCTTCTGCTTTGTTTTGTCCTCCAAGCGTGTACCACTGGGTTTCCCATGTGGGACAGAGCTTTGAATGCCAGTCTAATGAGTAAATGCCAGGTTACCTTTGTCTTCAAATTAGGATAGGTAGTGGTGGGTGATATGATGATAGACATTCTGAGGTGACTTGTCAACAATTTGTCAACCATCATTTTGAGGTTTTTGTATAGCATTCATACTGTAGTAACTATCCTTTTCATATTTCTGAGTGTATTAGGACAAAGTGGGCAAAGTTGTAAACATCTGTATTCTGTATATGTATATTTAATTACAGTCATTGATTGACAGTCCATATGTCCTGACACTGAAATAGTTTACCTGGATCCCTTTCCACGGTAATGATTGATCTTTGAAGTTTAGAGCATCTTCCAAGAATGCTTCTGTGTAGTCTCTTTAATTCCTACATGCCGTTCCCAAAGCAGCCTGAAGAGCTTCTTAATGCCAGCTGTCTGTGGTGCTGAGGATGATGCTGAATATACATTAAAGCAACTTTGCGTATTTAACTGTATGTAAGCCTTGTTATCTATTAAAAATACATTAGTCATCAAGCATGAGTGTTGCAAACAATGCAAAGGCATGTCAATGTCAAAAACCCAAATACAGAAAAAGAAAATGAGCAAAACATTTTGTCACCTCTCAGAATTTGTTGTAGGGGCCTCTGGTGCAGAAACTGCGATTTTGGGGACATGTTGGAATATTGCAACGTTGGTCCTAGTTGGGAGCAGAATTTCTGTGTTTATACTCATATTGTTTGAACAAATATACAAAACTAAGGGTTCATTTGCAGGGCTGAGTGCTGATGTTGTCCCATAACACCCTATATCATGAATAATAATCACACAACAGTCATATTTTTTATGAAGTTATTCATTAAAACTGTATTTACAAATTTACGAATACTGCTTTATTAATTCGCATGGGGAAGTTTATCTTTTGCATTCAACCACCCAACCAAACACAGCGATAGACTGTGCAAGGATCTTGTATCTGATCTGACACTGACAAACCTCCGGTTGCCAACTATCATTTTTCCAATTTTTGTGCCATCTGGCCAAAGATTAGGACCGACCCCTCCAATTGCAAGGCTGCTTCTGTAACCTCTGGGCCCTGCTGTAAAACTGGCTCTGCAGTAAATCATACCACTGTAAGAAATGTCCCTGTTAAATTACAGTAAACTACTGGCAGCTACAGTTGCCAGCATGAAACTTTCATTCTACAGCGTACCTACTGTAATCATTAACTACAGTTTATTACTGTATAAAAATTACAATGCAGTATAATTTGTAACTTTACACTATAATACTGTCTGTTGGTTGGTTGCATGATACTTTTTTTCTCGTCTTCCTACTGTAATCTCCATAACTAGTTTATTTCTGTAAAATGTATTATATAACGTAGTAGAATGTAGACTGAAAGCCCTGAAAATTGCAAGCACAGAAACAACTTGGATAAGTGAATGCCTTACAAAATGAGTCTTTTATTGAAGTCAATGCAGTATCCAACAGTAGTAACTGACAAATTTTAAATAATTTCATTTTTGTAGAATACACAAAATGTGATCCATAAAAACACCATCCCTCATCCTCAGGTTCTCAGTCTGCATGTCCTAATCCATGTTCCCTGAATTCACTTTCTTTTTTTCTTGAACTATGACAACATATGCCTATATCACAATGCATTTATGACATTTAGTAGCTAATGTACTTCAAATATTAAGATTATTGTAAAATATAATCCACAGCAACAATTAATCATGTCAAACATGTTCTCAACAATTTGTTTACAACTTACATTAATGCACACTGCCTTCAATATCCATCTTCATGAGTTATGATCATGTGAAATAGAAAGCAAGTGAAAGAACAAGCCTGGAACTGCATAAAAGAGACAACTGGAGTGACCTATACTGAACTTAGCAGACCATAATACTGAGACTTGTTACCTTGAAGTAACATGAGCATCAGAGTTCCGTTTCACAAAGCAGGTTTACTGAAAACTCTGAGTATGTTAACCCTGAAATGAGGGAAACTAAGTTTTCTGTTTCACATAGGAAGGTAAGTCAAACCAGAGAAAGAGGGGTAACTCAAGCCTGTTTCACAGACAGGGGTAAGTTAAACTCTGGGTCAGTTACTGCAGTAACTGACTCTATGAACCTAACCTGGTCAGGACCAGGTTTTACTCAAGGAACCTCGAGTTTCTCTGTGTCTCCGTCCTCTTTCAACCACACATCGTATTTCACTTCCTCATTCATTCATTCAGTCGGCAGACGAGTTTTGGCATAGTTCTGCCGTCTGTTATTAAAAAAAAATCATCAAAATATCAGTCAGTGGAAGTCCATTAGGCACAGTAGGTGGTGACTTTTTTCGTTAACATGGCATGTTAACGTCTTTTGATCATGATCACGTGGATGAAGGTGCAGCGATACTGCGCAGAGAATTAAATATTCGTCGGGAGAAAGTTATCAGACCACGATGTTCTTGCTTTTCCAGACACTTATCGTTTTTAGGCCACCACCCGTTCTTCGTGCATCTGCCTTCTTTCTGTTAGCTGAGTAAAAGTCTGTGTTAGTTTAAATATAGGCTTAATTATTTAACATAACATTATATAGATGAGAACACTTTTTTTTTCATTTTTAAATTTTATTTCATTCGTTAACAAAAAACAAAACATTATATGAACACAATATAACCAATTTTACAATGAAAGGGAGCCACTTAATATTTACTTTACAATGTAAAACATTCAAAATGAGGTAGCTACCTCCATGAGATCATGCAGAGGTCTTACCTGTTTGAACAATGTTTTTATATTTCATTTTAAGCTGCTGCCAAGTGCGCTTCTCCCCCGCGGGATTGCACCTAAATGAAATAAATTAATAGGCAACCATATAAGCAGTTTTGCCCTGTAATATTATTGTGATTTCAAAGGACTACATTTATACTCACGCATTGACCCGAGCAGCAATGTTCTCGCCGTCTCCCTCTTCTTTGCAGCTGCAGCGGTGTTGGACTTCCGTCTAAAAACGTGTTCATATTCGCTGTATGAGCGCATTAAAATGTCTAATTTCCAGTGGCGTGAAGTAGGCAGCCTTCCGCTTCCCCGTTGCCATGGTGACTCCTCAAATCGGGGTTCCATTGATGCTGTCTTTTTAAAGTTGCGGTGCACGCGCTTAACTCGAGGTGAACCTACTCTGAGTTAATCAAACTAACTCAAATCTGCTGTTGTGGAATCGAAAACTCAGTTTCCTATCTCAGAGTTGATCAACTCAGAGTTCAGGGTTACACTCAGAATTTGTTAAACCTGCTTTGTGAAACGGACCCCTGGTTGCAGTCTGGCTATTCCTTTGTGAAAGCAAGGTCCAGTGTGGGGAGCCACATGTAGATCAACAGTTGCTTCTTGGACGCCACCATCTCGCTGGCCCTTGTTCCTCTTATTGGGTGGATACCAATGAAGCGCCTGAATGGATAATAACAGAGAAAGCACATATTAGATGTGATAAGTAAAGATTGTCTGCGCATAATGCATTCACCAAATAAAAATTCTAGAATGTTTTCTTATGATAATCACCTCTGTGTCCTGTAATCATGAGACAATGTTGTTTCTATAAATTGTTTTATCATTATGAGAAACAAAACATGTTTCTCCACTCCAGAAGAGGGGAAAAGCACCATGACACATCATACAGAACTTAAAATAGCTCAACAACAAATGGTAAAATAGAGCCTAGTCCTTCATGTAGATTTTAAAACAACAGAATATCACTTCTTAATAGAAGATCACATCTTACCTCGGACGCCTGATTAGATTCCAAATTACCATGAGTTAAATGTGAATGACCAAGCTAGCTAACTCAGCTTAGTTAGGTGATTGCATAGAAATCCAGTCCTGTGGCTATGAAAATCAAAGGAATTGACACGTTACTGGTAACGCAGTTTAGCAGAAAGATATAAAATGTTGTCCACTCAGCAGCTAAATGTCAGCTAACATTAACTGAAAACACCTGCATGCATACTAGCGTCATGCAGTCAAAACAAAAACTAGACATGAATACAATATTAATTCAGCACAAAATGAGATAACCGGGTAACACTGACTTTGATAAAACACAGTTACAGATGGAAGGTGCTGGAACGTGTCTGTTGTCCAGGAGGACAGCACCACTTCGCTGCCATTCGGTCAAAGTAGAGTGAAAATTGTCACGTCTGTCTTTTCTTCTTATTCTTCCCTTTACCCTGAGTAAAATCCATGATTCACAATAGTTTATGACTATTTTTTAGTATCTCTACATTGACTGTGTGCTAAGTGAGGTGGTGGGACTGGAGGCCACATGACTTTGCTCGGATGGGTAATGGACGGACTCAAGCGACAGTGAAAAATAAAGAATACTGTATTATACCTTTAAGATTTTACAGTAGCTTGTTGTTAATATTTTGTTCCTCAGAGGCATCGACACTTACAGTAGTCAGCTGTGAAGAACAGTACATTACTGTACAAAATGTCCTGCTGTGCAAATAAAGTTAGCTGCCATAATGAATATAAACAGAGTTGCAGTTCCAGTTCACACAGTTGTTCTAAAAGCAGCCGGGTGGCAATGTGACCCTCCTCCAGTTCAACCCTCCCATTGATTCTGTGAAGCCTCAAAACCTCTCTTAGTGGGAGGAGGGGGTGAGCTACCTCATGCTAATCAAGAACACACACTCACACATATCTGTACTCCTCAGTAGTTCCTTAAGTGTTTCTGTGAGAAAGAGGGGATGCAGAAAACACAACAACGAAAACCTGCACGCCACAAGGAGCCAGGTAAAACCATTACATGCATACAACAGAAAGAGAAGGAGAGGGAGGAAAAAGAAAAGGGTCAGAGAGATGGAAATATGAGCCCTTGACTGATTTACAGTGAATCCAATTTCTCTACAGAGTTGGATAATGGGTTAATATTGCCTGCTTTCACACACACTGAAAATTCATTATCACCCACATACACACTCTCTCTCTGCATTTTAAGTGAAGGAGGGAGTGAAGGCAAGAAAAAAGAGGAGGGAGCGAGGTGAACAACTGAGCAGAGAGACTGAGTGAGGAAAAAAGCAAAAAGGAAACAGGAGGAAGTGAAAAGAGGTTAATTTAAACTGGGAGGAGGAGAGAAAGGAGATATGGAAGGAGAGGGGACAGAAGGATGAAGATGCAGGGATATGCAACAAAAGGAGGGAGGGAGGGAGAGAGAATGGGAGCAGATAAAGAAAAGGGGAAAATAGTTAAGACGTTATGGAGCAAGTGATTAGGAGAGGATAAACAGAAGGAAAGAATTGTGCTCTTGTCTGAATACTAACAAGAGCAAATGAAAGGTAAGGGAAGGAAGAAGGAGTCAAAATAATTGAAGGGGGAGGGGAGAGGAGGTGGAGCTTTGTGGAAGAAAAGGTGGGAGGGAGTCTAGAGGAAGGGAAGAAAAAAAATGTGAGAAGCAGGGAGTGATGTGACACATTGAATGAGAGCAAGCAGTGGAACAAAGCTGACAATTCAAGAGAGTAATGAGTGTGTGTGTGTCTGTGTGTGTGTGTGTGTCACATTGTTATGGTTATGGCTAGGGTAAATCTCCAGGAAATGAATATAAATCTATAATGTTACAAAAATGATGGAATCATGACTTTGTGTATGTGTGTGTGTGTGTGTGTGTGTGTGTGTGTGTGTGTGTGTGTGAATGCTGACAGAGGGAATTCTTCTTTTGTGCCTCTCATTGTACCCAGACAGAGGAGCTTGCTGGCACCTACCTATTGGCCATTGGTTCAGAAAAAAGCATTCCTGAATGTGATTGGTTGGCGGGGTCCAGCCCCCTTCTCCTCTCCCAGATCTCCCTGAGACTCCAGATCTTCTCACATATGGGCCAATACGGGCCACTCTGTTGTTGAATATTTGTTTTTGTTTTTAATTATTTTTTTTTACCCAGTAGTCCAGTGTGAATGGTGCAGTCTCATTAAATCTGGTCTCTGGTTAATACTTACGTTTTAACACCCTTGATAACTGGAAAAACAGCAAAAACATACAGTACTATTTTCCCAAGTGCCTTTAATTGTCCTTGTACAATTGCGACAATGAATCATTTCACAGAGCCCCCTGAGGTCATTCATATGTTACAAAAACATATGTTACAATCTTATTACTAAACTCTAAGTAGAAAAATATTTGTAGTAGAGAGTTTCAATCACAGAAAGAATAGGACTTCAAATATGGACCTTCATAAAAAAAGTCATGTTGGGAAAGATGATAGAAAGATAAACACAGATGATAATCACTGTCATAAACGTTAATTTAAACACAAGATACTTGTGCTCAAAAAGAGGATTCATTCTCAGTGAAGAACCTTGGAGCTCTAATCTGCCTATATACATGCCAAAGAGCAGTGATTCCTAGCACGTCTCTGGGGGTCATCAGGTGGAAACCTCCCTTCAACAGTGTTTCGCCTACTTAGTCCCACTACACCTCCAGGAGGTTAGGCAGTGAACTCCGGCGTCCCAGAGTCACCCCCCCTAGTGCCAGTTCACACTGCTCCTACACAATCCAAACAGCACCGCCACGTTCAACTGACCCAGAGATGCTCCAGGTAGTGGCCAGTACCGATGCTACCATTTAGCTAATGTTACGTGCTAACCGCTACCTGCTAAAAGGAACAGAAGAAGACATTAAAGCTAGATTCACCTATACTGTTAATGTTAATTGCTAGCTACCAATACTAACTGCTAAGATACTATCATACTCTCACCGCTTTAGCTATTGTTAGCTGCTACAATGCTACCACAGGCCTAGATGCCACATGTAACTGCTGATTGCCACACTACCATCATCTACACCTGCCTCTCACCAACTGCACCAAAAAAGCGGGGTGGGAATACAAACCCTGGTTCGGGTAGGGGGTAGAAAATAAAGAGGTAGAGTCAAAAGATGAAAGTAGGGATTGGATACAGACCCTTGTTCGGGTAGGGGGTGGAAATTTTAGAGGGTGCTGAAGGTGGAGGCCTAAACCACAGACTAGATTTAACAGCCTCTTCTAACATTTCCTTCAAGAAGCAACAAACCCTACCATTTCCTTCATAAAGCAAACAAAGCAGGAAAACAAACCCTAACATTTCCTTCAAGAAGCAAACGAAACAGGAAAACAACCAAAAAAATCAAAAAACAAGCCAACTCTGTATCTTACAACGCAAACTCACCTGAACAGGCCACATGGTCCCAAAGAGAGACTCTAGCTGGCCACACCCCCACCTTATCTAAACTTCCTCTTCCTGGTTCTCTTCCTATTGGCAGAGCGAGAAGATGGGTCGGGGAAAGCAGAGCAGAGGAGAGGTGTCTTGTTCAGACTTTAACCTCTTCTCCCGCCGGGTTAGGCATGCATGTCTTCTCAGCACCTGATTATGCCGCCATGTATACCGGCCTTGTGATAAGCTAATTCTACAACCTGACAAAATGTGCTTTAAACTTGCTGTACCTGAGCAGAGTGGGCACGATTGATCGCCCTGTACCCAGAGACTTAGGTTCTGCGGGGTTGGCAACACATCGTATGTCGCCCCTATCAGAAATTTAATACGGCCTTCCTCCATATTCCACAGGTCCCTCCAACTAAGTTTCCTCTTCTCAACACCTTCCCAATTCAACCATTGTCCCTGTTTGGCTTGACCAACTGCTTTTGCCCCCCTTAACAACTCCTCCTGCCTACGCACCTGTTCCACTACAAGCTTTCTTTTCTCCTTTAGACCTGCTTTATTCCACACTGGTTTGCCTGGGCCAAGCCCCAAGCCTCCCCGGCCAAATTGAACATTTCCTACTATTTCTGCATGCCTAAGAGCTGCCTCTGCCTCCTGCACTGCTGCCCTTGGGTTCCATTTCCTCCCCCCAGAAGGATTCGGAACCACATTGCTAACTAACATGTCCTTACTCCCAGATAATAAAAGTTCTGTCCTAACCTTAGTGCATTTAAACTCCTCTGTTAGACTGGATACTGGCAGCTGAAGCATTCCTTTCCCATACAAAGCTACATTGCTTAAGCACCTGGGAGCACCCAACCATTTTCTAATATAAGAGCTAACTAGCCTTTCCATTCTCTCTGCTACAGATAATGGGACCTCATATACTGACATTGGCCACATTAACCTAGGATACAAGCCAAACTGCAAGCACCACAACCTCAGTTTTCCTGGGAGCCCTGATTTATCTATTCTCTCCAGCCCTTCTGCAACATCCTTTCTAAATTGCACAACCTGTTCAACATCATTCAGGTCCACATTGTACCACCGTCCTAGACTCTTAACTGATTTCTCCCTAATTGTTGGGATTTCCTCACCATCTATAGCAAACTTCCTATCACTTACTTTCCCTCTGTAAATTGAAATACTCCTTGATTTACTAGGCGTAATCTTCATACTAGCCCACCATTCTGCCGTCTCTCCCCACCTACGACCCACTTGGAAGCCCTAATAATTACCTCCATAGCCATTGTGAAAGCTAGCGGGGAAACTGTACATCCTGCCATAATACCAACCTCCAATCTTTGCCAGCCTGTTGTGAGCTCTGCGCTACTTGCACACAGTCTGATGTCTTGGAAATATGCTTTCACCAAGTAAACAACTATCTTCAGCACCTTAAAGTAATCAAAGGAACTCCAAATAAGGTTATATAAGGTCACTGACCCAAACGCATTAGCCAGATCTAAAAATACAACATTCAAGTCTCTTTTCTCCCTCTTAGCTGTATGAATCTGATGCCAAATCATGCTAGTATATGCTCTAAGCATCCCGCAAATCCTGGTATCCCTGCTTTTTGCACTGTCGTATCTATCATACCATTCCTTTCTAAGTAATTAGCCAGCCTCTGTGCTACGATACTAAAGAAAATCTTTCCCTCAACATTTAGGAGAGAAATCATCCGAAACTGGCTAAGGTCCGATGACTCCTTCTCCTTAGGGATGAAGACACCTCCTGCCCTGCGCCATGCTCTTGGAATACTTTGTTTCTCCCAAACTATTCTCAGGTATCTCCATAGTGTCCTTAAGATGCCAGGTGCACTCTTATAGGTAGGGGACTCCATTAGGCCCTAGGGCCGAAGAAGCCTTTGCACGCCTAACCACCTCCACAACTTCTCTCCACCTAGGTGGGCTCACATCCATTTCCTGCTCCACTTCCCCTAATGGTGGCATGTCAGGTGGAAGACCTATGTTCCTATTCTCCTTTGAATCTGAATACGTCGACTTCAAATACTGTTCAATCTCTGATTTCGTTGCCTTAAGTTGCCCTCCTTTTTCTTGTGACATAGACTGTCACCACCTATGTACTGCACATAATGGAGTGACCATAAATGAGATACATGCACATGCAAGCCCTGCCTCATTCATATATAATTTATGTGAGGATGAAGCACAGGCTTGGGTATTTTGAGACTTTTTCCTGTGTACACAATAACTAAAATGCTGTGACTTCCTTGTTTTGATTTTGCTGAGAACATAAGTTACATTGTGTAGTATTTCCAACATTGATCACATGCAAGGTATTTTTTTAAATCATATTTCCTTTTTTTTTTTCGTTAAGACACAACACTGACAAAACAATGCAAGGAAGACAAAACCAGTAAATACAGGTCAGTTAACTGAATTTCATGGGGATTAATAGAACAGTTTGTGTCATCAAAGGTGTGTGTTTTCACACACACTGTTATCAAGACAGTCCCTCTGGGATTTCTTTCCAAAAGTGTTTAATGGGTGTGCAGTGCCAGGTGGTGTGAATATAGCTATCCACTCTATTTTGTGTGCAATTTGAACTGTTTTCTGACCAGTATAAAGGATTTTTGTCCAGTAAAGTGAATTCTGTGGAGTACCCTATATTTGATGTGTTGTAGGTTGGCATTTTATGGCAGAAGGGATGTTAATTAACTCGAGTTTGAGGGAGGAAGATTTAAGTTGGTGGCTGTAATGTCACATTTTGTTTGAATGATGATGATGGATAATTTCAGTTTCAGATCTTCCAGAAATTTTTTGCTGCTAATGCCATACTTCTGGATCAAGTGGGGGTCTGAAACCAGCGTGTGTTTGAGGTTTGTGATGATTGTTTGTTTCGAATAGCGGGGTGAAGTTGGGTCCGACAGCCTGGGGGAATATTAAATCCTTGTGGCCTAAACACGTGATGTGACCTGTGCAGAAAGGGACAAGTGGTGTGTAGGCTGCCAGTGCAGTGCAGCTCTCCTGCCACACAGTGATGCAGCTGGTCAGGATACTGTCAATGGTGCCTTGGTAGAAAGAGCACATGGTGGGTGCTGGGCTCTTGCTCTCTTAAATTTGCAGAGGAACTACAGGCACTGCTGAGCTTTCTTGCCTGATGCAGTATTGTTTGTCCAGGAGAGGTCCCCTGTGACATGCACACCAAGAAATCTGCTGCTTCTCACCCTCTCCACAGCAGAACTGTTGATGGTCCGTGGGGAGTGTTGGATGTGGGTTCTCCAGATGTCAGTAGCTAATCTAACTAACTGATACTAATCCCCTTAGTTTTCCCCACATTTAGGGAGAGGTTGTTTTCTCTGACCCACATGACCGATTGGTTCACCTCAGTCGGGTAGTTTGTTGCATTGTTGTTGCTAATAAGTCCCACAGTTTTCATTTGTTATGTGATTGATACTGTAGTTCGGTGCACAGTCATGGTTCAGCAGAAGAAGAACATACATTCTTGGAGGGCCCCTGTGCTCAGTGCTTGATGTGTACGACCTGTATTGCTTGTGATCTCTCAGTGAGAAAGTCCAGCAACCAATCACACAGAGAGGTGCTCAGGCCCAGCCGGTCCAGTTTTCATATTAACTACTGAGGGATGATGGTATTGAATGCTGAACTGAAAATCTTGAAACAACATTCTCACATAAGAGCCTCTTGTGTCCAGGTGGTTGAGGGCTGAGCAGCAGATGAGACTACATCATCAGGGAAGCTTGATATGCAAACTGAAATGGGTCTAGGGAGGGAGGATGGATCATATTTTCTGCATCTCCAGCCTTTCAAAGCACTTCATGATGATGGAGGCTGGTGCAACAGGGCAGTAGTCATTGTAGCAGGATGGGGATGACTTCTTTGGCACCGGTATGATGGTGATGGCTTTAAAGCACGTGGGGACAACAGGTTGGCCCTGGCTGTTCTCAGACCAGCTGCGTACCCGATACTGAAAGACGTGCTCCAAGCCTTCGTCGGCCTGTGGACATCCTCAGACAGCCATGGCTTTTGGTTAGCCCAGGCGGTGATGGTTTTAGTGTCAGTCCACACAGAGTCTCTGTATATTCATAGTGTTTGTTGTGAGTGGCTGCCTGCTAAACATGTCCCAGTCTGTGGTGTCAAAGCAGTCCTGAAGTGCAGAGGTGGGACCCTCTGGCCCCACACGTACTTCTGTCTGAACCAGTTTGGTGACTTTCACCCATGGTCGAGCTGGCATGTTAGTATTTTGAAAATTTAAACACACTTTCTCTGCCCTCCTTGTGCATCTTGCTCGTTATAGCTTTAGCAATTTATCTGCCTAGCCTGGTGGAAGACTCTGGTCATCCACAATCAGAGCACAGGTGCGCGCGACTAGACAGGTATTTAGGTAGACAGGTGGGTAGGCCATCCAACCATTTCATTTGGGTTGAAGGGTTCCGTCATGATAGCTAACCTGATGAACCACTCAGAATTGCTATTGACATTACCTGAACAGTCACCCACCAGTGATCACTGCCAATTGTGTTTGAGTCCAGCCAGGCTTGAATAACTACATCTAGGAGCAGCTCATGAGCTGATTTCCCACTGCACCAGCCTTCGATTGAAATAAAAGAAGCAGAACAGCACTTAGTTTTGGTGCAAACTATTTCTATTTAAAGAATGCAGTGTGGAGGGTAACTACTTGCCCCCTGTACAATAGTTTAATTGTACTGTTTGTGCTGTGGGAGCTCTTAACTTCATTTGTAGGCAGGAGAGGATAATTAAATCACGTAAAACTGAAATATAAAGACAAAACAACTCTGATAGAGCTCACTTTACGCACTTTCCTAACCTGTACATCTGTGTGTGAGTGTGTTGTTGTAAGTAGTTGTTGTGAAGATTGATATTGGGTGACTGACTTACTTCTTTACCTGTTTGCTAAAAATAATTCTCTATATATACATAGCCAGGTAGGGGTGTTTTATTTTCCTGAGCGGGGGGGACAGCTGATCTCAACATTGTCCTACTGTGCATACTTGGCTCAGTCTGTTAATTAATTTGTATAACCAAACTTATTCCATTTTTTTGTTTTTTGTAACACCAAACATGTCTGAAGTGGCTATACTCTGAGGTGTTTGATGCATTTTTAAGTAACGTCTTTTGAAGTGGTAGCAGAAAGACAACTTATGGCTCATGGGTAATTGAGTTTTTTCGGCCCATTGGATGCCTTTCTGCTGATTGATGTGTTAACCAGAGTCGACAGTCATGAGCGCCAGTGTGCTGTAGTTCTCTGTGTGGATGAGATACATACACACTCCCTCCCTCCCTCCCTCCCTCCCTCTTCCTTGGTCTTCTCCTGTCTTGTTGTGCTGTTTGTGTTCTCCACCTCTTACGCTTTTCCCTCTCGTCTGCCTGTCTGTCTCTCTGCCTCTCTTCCTACACTCCTTCCAGATAGAGGAGGCTGTAATTATCACAGTAGGACCGAAAACAACCCCAGTGTTTGCCAGTGAGTGCCTCTTAACTGCCAAAACATTTTCACTCAGATGGTGTGTGTTTCTTGTGTCTAGCGATGGTGGTTTTCCTTAAATCACATTTTAAATTAAATTCAACAACAGTTCAGATTTAGACCTGTTCTAGAGTGTAGATTTACATCCGCTTTATCTATATTTAGCTTTCAGGTGTATGTAAAGAAGGGTATAGCATCTGGTCTTCACATATGATAATTCAGCCAGTGTTGCAGCTCATTGCTGCTTTTTAGAGTTAAAAAGACACCAATTGGTCCAATGGTACAATAAAAAGTCTCCAGTCAAAAAACCATTTGCATGGAGCAGTCAGGCCTTTAATTGCTGATAGTTTAGAGACAGTTTAGAGTAAAATGGGTTGTCTGTCTAATTTAACAGTTTTGTGAATCATTCATTTCAAACAAAAGTCTTCAGTAAGAATTTGATGAAGACTTTAGACATCATTGTAGTCACTTACTTGTGAATATTGGATACAGTCCAATTTAACAGTTTCACCAAAGTCACCAGCACCTACTGGACTCAGTGTAGTGCTAGAAATGAAGAAAAAATTCCACCTGAGTACACAGGTCAGATGCAGGGACTGGAAGTCAGGGCAGAAAACAGATGTGATGGCTTGTCCTCACTTGTTGCCTTTATTGTTGCATTTAAAGCAAAAATATCTTGCTGTTCATGTGACTGTTGCAACTGGCAGCTGATTGGTTGGAGCCCCGCTGTAGATACATGTTTACTGCTGTCTGTCTTCACACACACTCTCTGTGTGCTGTGAGTCATGGGTAAAGAAGTATTTTCAGTCTTCTGCTGTATATTATGTTGTTTACTCTGTCAGCACCTCACTATGTGTGTGAGTTAGGGTTGTATATCTCCACCACTGAGGCCGATTCGATATGCATCTCGATGCGCTGACACCGATACGATACAGTTACGATACACTGAAGCTCCCATCGATACAATGCGATACGATTCACTCCTGCTCACGATACGATGCGATTCAAAAATGATTTGATAACGATATGACTTAACTATAAAAGGATGTTTCGATATGATGTGATCATTCAATACAGTTAGTTGCAGTATGAGAGAGTAATAGTAACATCAGGTTTTTTACCTCAATAGCACAATTCTGCTTTACTGTCTGTATCGATTTGAGGGATGTATTTAATATTTGTTTTTTTATGGAGTAACCAATAAATCATATTTTTAAAAAGACATATTTCAGTAGACAGAGCATTCAATTGTATTTATAAATGGCACTCCTAACTCCCAATTATGTTCTCTGTCTCTATAATTATACAAAATGTATAAAACTTCACAGTTAAACAGTTTCAGAAAGCACAGTATTAACCATGTGAATAGTGCAAATAACATGACCAGCAACACATACTACTGTCTGCCAGAATGATGTGCTTGTTTCAGTAAGTTGACTGATTTCTTACAAAGAATGAAAATCAAATAACAATGTTTTACAGAATCAAGTGTAAAAAAAAATAAAACTATAACTGGCAGCCAGCAACAGCTGCTGTAAACAATACTCTCACCAAGGGGCTCAAATAGAGGTATTTCTTCCTAAAGTGCAGTGTCCATAGTGCTCCTGTGTATTAGGAGGAAAACGTATTGGTGTAATTTCTATAAGAAATTGAACATGTAAATAAATAACATTTCCTAACAAGTCTTTCTTAACTGCTCACAATGTAAGCAAAAAACATCAACTACTGGCAATCAAACAATGCCATTTACTGCAAACACCTCACTGATCTACCTCATATGGCTTAGTTTCAGGTTTTTCTTTAGAAATATTAACTGGTCTACATGTTCTGGGAATAGCAAACTGCGCTGAGCAGTGAGCGCTGAGTCTATTTTTTTTTATTCTGCTTGTATTTATCTTGTTATTTGTGTTTTACCCGCACTGTAAAGTATCCTTGAGTGTTCTGAAAGGCGCTTCCAAATAAAATGTATTATTATTATTATTATTATTACTATGTCACCAGCGGTATTGAACACTGTTCAGAGGGAACGCTTGTTGCGTCGTGCTGCCGACGTACTTGATAGCCGCACGGCATTGTTTGCAAATTGCGTGCGTCTTGTCTCGCTGACCCCCTCACTTAAAAAAACCCAAAATATTGCCACACGTTTGATTAATGTGTCTTTTTTGGTGCATTAAATATCTCGTCGCGGCTATCGTCTTTCTCGTTTGCCTCGTTTGTCTGTTGTGTACAACACCTGCTTGCGTCACTGCCTGGGGACGCGATGGTGCATTCAGGTTGCCTTGAAAATACTAGAACATAGATAGAAATAGTCGATTTAACAATGGGATTTGCCGGTGTAGACAGGCTAGAAGAGATGCACCGCGAATTCACCCGTAAATTATATCCGATGCACGTTCATTCTATCGGTGCAGTCGCATCGCAAACGTTTATATCGGACCACCGATATGAATCGGTGAATCTCCACATCCCTAGTGTGAGTACATGTGTGTGTTGGCTGTTTTGTCAGCATGTGAGGCAGAAGGAAACCAACAGCCACCAGCAGGCCTGCCTCTGTCTGTTAGCTGTTAACATATACCGTAGTATTAGCCGGGTCAGAGCCAAGAGCCGGTGGTGTGTCCAGGGTGTGGAGGCTTCTGGCTGCTGTTTGCCACACAATTCAAGGCCAATTAGCCTGAAATGAAAAGCTAATGAGAGAGTATTTAGAGTTGACAGTAAGTAGGGCTTCTAAGTGGAGAATGATAGTGTTTTTCTGTGTCACTATCGCTTGTGGTGTGTGTGTGTGTGTGTGTGTGTGTGTGTGTGTGCGCGCGCCTGTGCGTGTGTGTGCTTGTGTGTGTGGACGGACGCACGTGCATGTGAGTGTGGCAGACATAGCAGACACAGGCTTGTGGGGTTTCCTTGTATAGAAACAACATGGCAATTATACGCTTAAGACCAAATAAACTGATGAATTTAAATTATTTCAGTTTCCAGAGTGTCTGCAGTTCCTCCAAAGGAATCTAAAGTTTTCTGAAGAATTATTTACCACTTTAACTCCACTGGAGCCACAAGTATGTCCATTACACACCTGTGGTACAGCCAAACGTTATTTGACAACTTTATTTTGAATTGTTGTACATATTAAAGATTCTGTATATGTCAGTTTGACAAAATAATCTCTACTGTAGCGCCACTTGCTTTGTTTTTCCAGAACTTTCTGTTGTACATTTATTTTGTAATGCATGGCCTAAAATATACCAAAATGGCCACCACAATCTGTTTAGTGTCTCACCTCTATCTACATGTATCTACATCGCACATAGACATACACATTTCAAAAAAGAGAAATGTGTTTACTGCCACACTTCAGAGAAAACACAAGCTGAATGAAGAAATTAACTGCAGAGTGTGACATGGCAGCTCCAGTCTGCCAAAAACTTCTCTCTGTGTTAAATAGTCCTTGTGATCACTGTTGTCACTGATCTCAACAATATTACCTAAAGAGGAGCAGAGCAGCATATCTGGTACATGTGCTCCATCAACCTCCTCCTCCACCAGACCCTCAGGGCACAGCTTTACATACTGGGGACAGAAATGAGCTGTGATAGACACAAGTATGTGTGTGTGTGTGTGTGTGTGTGTGTGTGTGTGTGTGTGTGTGTGTGTGTGTGTGTCCTGTCTGTGTGTCGTGACAAACAGAACAGGGAACACGTTGACCAGATGTATGTTTATGGTACTTCCAGAAATGGCTGCCTCTTGGGTATTGTGGGATTGTAACAATTGAAAGTAACATAAGATCACATTCACTCTCTACAGTGGTGTCAAAGGCTGCTAAATGCTACTGTATGACATTTCTTGCAGCACATGTATTAATAAGCACCATAACTTTGACTGACTTGTTGGTTGAGTTCTAAGCTGTTCTGAAGAGTCCAGTGCTTTGTTCTAAGACATTTCGCTAGTGAGCACACAATAGCTGTCAAACCTCTGATAATTGTTTTGTTAAACCACTAAATCATTCATGTATGCAGCCTTGCTTGGTATACCCTATGCATCCCCTTAAAACGTAGTATGATCCAGTCTGAGAACCCAACTGACACAATTTCAGATTACTTACAGATTACTGACACTTTCACAGTAGACGACTGGAATCAGGGTTTACTCTTCCGGTATCACCAGTGCAATCATATAAGTAATCATTTCTAAATCAGTTTACAAATAAAAAAAGGCATTCCTTACACATTCAGATCATGTCTTATAATTTCAGTTTAGGCATTTTCAGAGGATTAAATTCTTCCTGGTTATTATTATCTCTAATGTCTGACATAATGCAGATTTGCCAAAATGTTCTGTTTGTACAATATAAATATGGTTAAAAAAACAGAGCTCAGGTGCAGTCTACAGCCATGTCACTGACTCATTACTGTGCCTCTGTGCTGGCACTAGCTTTTCAAAGAGAGATGCGCTGACCTAGTAAAGCTGACTGAGAGTACTCTGAGACACTTCCAGGAGGAAAGTCCTCAAACCCTCCCTCCCCCCGGCCACCCCCACATCCAGCATCACTCAGATGACAGTTTAAGGTCAGATGAAAACTGAAGTGTTGTTTTGGCATTTCACTTGGGTGGATTCTAGCTTTTCTTGTCTGAATGACTGTTGAATTGTTTTTAAATGCAGGCTTAGGCATTGGTATGCATTGTTTGAAATGAGGTGGTTTATGGTCACGTTCGCAAAGCCAAATGATTTTTGTCTTTCAGTCAAGTCAAGACTGAATTCCGCTCCTGTCTGAAACAAAAAAAAAGTTTGTACTCTTACAGCAGCTGATTGTATATGTGTTTAACTGTTTGTGTGAATCTGACATTTACCCGTACACTTCAGCAGTGTGTTATTATCAGTGTGCTCGGATATGACCTGTCTTTTCCCGCCACAGCTCTTCATCCCTTGTGGTGGAAAGTGAAGAGTCATCAAAATTCAGACCACTGTGGCACTCCTATGGCCACAACATGGCTTTTACCGGATCAGGCTTTTCTCCCAAAACCCAGACTGGCACATATTTGTGGCTGTTTCTTTCAGAACAGTTTTTTTTTTTTCTGAAAAAGAGAACAAAATCTGAACACAGTGACTACTTGACTCAGTTTCAAAACCATATCTGTTTTGCTTCTGGAGATATTACATGGTTTTAAGACACAGGGCTGCAGTTTTCATGTATTTCAGGAAAAGGGTTATGATCGGGTCATGGTGTGGCAGCCCATCATTTTGACCTCTCTGGTTATTTCCTTTGATGTTTGTTTTGGTGATGTTACACTTCTCTTCCTAGCCATACAATTATTTTGTTCCTTCTCAAACCACCTCTGGTTTTTCTAAAACTTGCAATTGACTGCCAGTGTCCAGAGACCACACAAGGATGATGTCAGCCTTCATTTTGGTTGCCTGGTAACTGTGGACGCCCCCTCCCCTCCTCACTTTCAATCTCTCTAGTCCAATGGATAATTAGTAGCCTGTAAATGTGTTATATCCCTCACCCTGTTGCTAACCTTTTTCTCCCTGTCTCTGTCTGACTCTTTCTCATTCAGAATGGAATGACGATGGGATGGATGTGAATATGGGCCAGTGGGCAGGCATGCGAGCCCCATTCCTCAGCCTGGCCCTGCTGCTGCTGTTGCTGCTCTTCCAGCCACCACCCTGCTGTGGCCAGAACACCCAGCGGGCCTCTCAGGATGGACCTCACTTTGGCTTCACTCAGGCTGTCTACCACGCAACGGTTTATGAAAACTCAGCTGCACGTACCTATGCCAACAGTAAAGTTAAAATGGGCATCCGCCTGGCACAGCGCTCCTGGGAGATCCGCTACCGAATCACCTCAGGTGATGACGAAGGGTTTTTCAAGGCAGAGGAGTATGTGCTGGGTGACTTCTGCTTCTTGCGCATACGGACTAAAGGTGGCAATGCAGCTATCTTGAACCGAGAGATTCAGGATAATTATGTATTGACAGTGAAAGCCTCAGTCAAAGGAGAGGCCTTCCTTGAGACCTGGACTAAAGTCAGCGTCCAGGTCTTGGATATGAATGACCTTCGACCCTTGTTCTCACCCACCACTTACTCAGTCACCATCGTGGAGAGCACCCCTCTCAGAACTAGCATAGCACAAGTAACAGCCACAGATGCAGATATTGGCTCCAATGGAGAGTTTTACTATTTTTTCAAGGAGAAAATGGAGCTGTTTGCAGTACATCCAACCAGTGGAGTAGTTTCTCTCAGTGGAAAGCTGAATGTTGATGAGCAGAACCGGTATGACTTAGAAATCCTGGCAGTGGACCGTGGCATGAAGCTCTATGGAAATAATGGGGTCAGCAGCACAGCCAAGCTTTTTGTCCATGTAGAGCGTGTGAATGAGCATGCCCCTGTCATGAATGTGGTCACTCACAGCCCCTCATGGCTAGATAAAAACCCTGTTTACATCATGGTCACTGTTGAGGACCTAGATGAAGGCTTAAATGGAGAAATCGACTCAGTGGTCATTGTGGGTGGAGACCCCTCTGAGAAGTTTTTTGTAGAAAGATCTGAGGAAGGCCAGTTTGCCATAAAGGCCTCTGAGTCAGTTAATTGGGACACTTACCCTTATGGCTGTAACCTCACTTTGCAGGCTAAAGACAGGGGAACCCCCCAAAAATACTCTGCCGTCAAGGTTGTCCACATTATGGCCAAAAAACGTCAGACACTAGAAGCCAAGTTTGAGCTAGAGTTGTACGATGTTAGTCTGAATGAAATTTCACCACCAGGCACGATAGTAGAGGCTGTTAAAATCAAGCCTGAGCCTGATGATGCAGAATACATTCTGACACCATCTGCAGATTCAGTTTTTTTTCAAATTAACACCCTAACAGGCGTAATCGCTACCACTCGCTGGTTCACTCAAGTGACCCAGCATGTCTTCAATCTAGAGGTATTGGAAATAGATAGTGAGCTCAAAGTTAAAGTACGGGTCACCATTGAGGACGCCAATGACAACACACCAACTTTTGATCAGTCCTCTTATGAGATTTTGGTTAATGAAAGTGTACCAGTTGGGACCAATGTATTAACAGTTTCTGCAGTAGATGAGGATAAAGGAGAAAATGGATACATAACTTACAGCATTTCCAGCCTTCAACCATTACCATTCAAAGTTAATCAGTTTTCTGGTATCATCAGTACCACTAAAGAGTTGGACTTTGAATCCTCATCAGAGAGCTTTGTTTTTGTTGTCAGAGCATCTGACTGGGGGTCACCTTACAGGCGAGAGAGTGAAGTCAATGTAACAATCCACCTGGAAAATGTAAATGATAACCAGCCATTGTTTGAGAAGATTGCATGCCAGGGGGTGCTGTCAAGGGATTTCCCAGTGGATGAAGTGATTACCACAATGTCTGCGATTGATATAGATGAGTTAGAGCTAGTAAAATATAAAATAATTTCAGGGAACGACTGGGGGTACTTCGACCTCAATCCAGATTCAGGAGTCCTCACACTGCGACGTTCCCTTGCCACAGCCAGTCCAAAGAATGGTATTTTTAGTCTCAAAATAACTGCCACAGATGGTGAGAACTTTTCTGATCCTATGTTTGTTAACATCACAGTTGTTTATGGGAAATCTCCTCCCAAAAGTTTCAACTGTAAGGAGACAAAGGTAGCCCAAAAGTTAGCTGAAAAGTTACTCAAAAAGTCCAAAGCTAGCACCAAGCCCAAAATCGAAGAAGGTTTTATTGACCTTTTCTCTGTCAATCGGCAAACACCCCAGTTTGACAAAGCTTTTCCCACAGATATTGCTGTGCGGGAAGACCTAAAGGTTGGCTCGAGTGTTTTCAAGGTGAATGCCTATGATGGTGACACAGGTTTCAATGGTCAGATTCTATACTCTATTTCAGGTGGAAACACTGACAGTTGTTTTACCATCAACATGGAGACTGGCGTTATCAGTGTCTTTCTACCAATGGACAGAGAAAAGAGGGATCGCTATCTCCTTAACCTCACTATCTATGACCTTGGCCTGCCACCGAAAACTGCTTGGCGTTTGCTGACTGTCTACTTAGAGGATGCTAATGATAATGCACCCCAGTTTTTGCAAGACGGAGGCTATACAATTGTCATACCCGAAAACACTGCCATTGGTACAGATGTCATCCAAGTTGATGCCACTGACAAAGATCTTGGATCCAATGGGGAGATTGTGTACTCTGTTTTGACCAGCACCACCCAGTTTGGTATCAACTCCACAAATGGAATAGTGTATGTTGCAGGCCAACTAGACAGGGAATTTGTTTCTGCTTTTAACCTGAAGATTGAGGCCCGGGACAAGGCTGAGAAAGGAAGCCAGAGGTTTTCTGTGACCACTTTGAAAATCATACTGGAGGATGTGAATGACTGTCCTCCACTATTTATCCCTAGTGTGTACAAGGCCAGGGCTCTGGAGGATCTTCCAGTTGGAACTGTTGTGGCCTGGTTAGAAACCCAGGACCCAGATTTGGGGTTGGGAGGCCAGGTCCGGTACTCTTTAGCCAATGACTACAATGGATGGTTTGAGGTAGACAGGGTCAGTGGGGCTATTCGCCTGACCAAGGAGCTGGACTATGAGACCCAGCAGTTCTACAACCTCACCGTGAAGGCCAAAGACAAGGGAAGGCCTGTTTCTCTTCTCTCTGTCACCTTTGTGGAGGTCGAGGTTGTAGATGTGAACGAAAATCTCTATGCGCCGTACTTTTTTCACTTTGCCTTGACAGGATTGGTTAAAGAGAATGCAAGGATTGGAACTACTCTACTCCAAGTCACAGCTAAAGATGACGACACTGGCAGAGATGGAGAAATCCAGTACTCCATTCATGATGGGAGTGGGCTTGGACGTTTTGCCATTGATGAAGAGACCGGTGAGTTTTCTTTGAAAATTGTCTTTTGTGTACCATGCTTTTAATGAGTTTTGCCTTATTCCTATGACTAAACTAGATAAAATTGAAGATGAAAGAGAGTGGAAAACTGCACTTGACTGTATAAATCTTTAATTGACTTTGCTCAGAGAATTAGATGTGGACAGAGTGTCATGGAAACTGTTCAAAAGCACCCAAATAGACATCAGCTAATGCACAAACACATTGGTGGTTGAAAATTTTAAAAAAAGTAGCTACAAGAAAGAGATGCACCTTCATAGAAACAAAGATCAGGGAAGCTCAGGCTCAGGCGCAGTCTCAAAATGCAGTTTTTATAGTCTTCTAGACAAAACTACACTGACCTCAACTTCATTAACTTATTGATAGCTCCATCTCAAAATTTGGTCAGTTTTTACAGTTTGGACAGTTGTTACAGTGTTAAGTAATGCTCTGACCTTGATCAGTGATCAGACCTTGACCTTGATTACTATCCCGTAAACACGCATTCACATGCACAGGACATAGGTACCGTTCCTTCTGTGTTCGTGGTTCACAGATCATGTTCTTTCAATCTTGCCTTACCTAGTCGAGTCTCTTTCGCAAATCACTGTGACACAGAGAATAAAATAGAGAATATACTGTATAGACTTAAGTAAAGTGCTAACTAATGATTTTACATCCACAACAGTCCAGTAGACCAACATGTACATCAGTACTCTTAATTGTAGAAGAGCTGCTCTTGAATTAGTAAGAAAATATTTATATATTTATACATATTGCCAGATTTAGGATTTTGTTCTGGTGAAACTGCAAAAACACTGCACACCGCACACAACCCCTCAACCGCCCACTCCAGCTGAAGGGCTGAAAGTGGTTGATAGGAAAGTTTTTACTTACTATACACTGTATCTAACACACACTTACACACAGATTCACACACCCCCGCACATACATGGTCGTTAACACGGTGTGGTTCTCCCAAGGTGATGAACAGGAGCAGAGTGGAGGGAAAGATTTATGGTCCTTGTTACCCAAGCATTGGCAAGTCTCATAAATCAGTCCCAAGCTGTGAACGCACGCACACACAGACGCAGACACTTCTGGGGTCATTACATAGACTTACATTCATTTCCTGGAGACTTACCATAACCACCACTTGCCTAGCCCTAACCCGTATCCTAACCTTAACCTAAATCTAACCTTACACTAACCTGAATCCAAGTCAGTTTACATTATGGGGATTTGCATTTTGTCCCCACAACATGAGTAATACATGGCCACACACACACACACACACACACACACACACACACACGCACACACACACACACACAAACACACACACACACACACACACACACCTCAGTGACTAGCTCTGTAAACCATGTTTACATTATATTAACTTATATTAACCAGGTGTGGCCTGGGTGGACAAGGTTGAGCAAGCAAGTGAAAACCACTGGCTGACTATGACTGGCTGAGACTGCTGTCAATCAACCACCTCAGACTCACAAAGTTTTTGGTTTAAAATAATTCCTCAACTTTCTTCCCCTTCTTCGTCATCTCTATACCCTCATCCCTCCATCCCTAGCTCCTTTTCCCCTCATCCCTCGACCCTCATCCTTCCTTCCCTTCACCCCTCACCCCTTATCCCTGCATCCCTTCATCATCTTCCCTCATCCCTTCATGCATCACCCTACAGCTCTCATCCCTTTGTGACACAAAGCATGCTGTAGATCTGTTGAATTGAAATGACCTGCATGTGACTTTGTCCTGTACAGCCCATTCCTCACTCAATGGAACAGTCATCCAGTATGTGTTTCTTTTAGGGACAGGCAGCAATACGTTTGACCATAAGCACTAGCAGCTATTGACACACTTGGCACATTACAGGAGCTGCACTCCTTCTGTTACCATAAGTAGTGAATTAATGACTGTATTTATCATAATTGCAGACTGGGAAGGAGCATGGGTGTTTTGTTGAGTACTTTGCTCTGCTGAGGTACAGCTTGGATATGGAGCATCTGTGTGTGTGTGTGTGTGTGAGTGTGTGTGTGCGTGCAGAGGCTGGGAATGATCATGAATTAGTGATATTTGTATGTTTTATTGCATATTGACTGGGGATAAAGCCACATGGGATTTTGGCTGATTTTAATGTTTTATACAAAAAGTCTTTCATTTTAAATAAAAAAAAAATGTAGCAGTGATCGTCTTCAAAACAACCTAAAGAGAAGATTAAAATAAAATGGAGCCACAGTACTGGTCACCGTTTCACTGGCAAGTGATGATTGAAGATTGGAAACATTACAGAAAAAACTCACATCCCAAATGTGCTTCCATGCTAAAGATGGACATTTTTGGATGGAGTTGAATATGATTATGTGAGCATTTTCAAGAAATAGACGGTACCATTATACAAAAACTATGCTCATAAAGGTTACCAAACATATGGATCAGGAAGAGGATTATGGAAAGAAATTCTTCATTTAGCAAGGATCAAAAGAGCCCCATTGATTGACGTTCATTGCTGTGCAGTGTATCTTCCTAATCAAGAGCTTTGTCTAATTCAGTGTGAAGCCATCATGCAAGAGTATTACATAAGGCCAATGCCACTGGAAATGGAATTTGGAACAGATTGCCGGAAGCCCATGGCAAAGTGTGTGGAATTGGTTAAAAAATTCAGACAGGGGACTGACGAAAAGGTGTAATGAATCTTTGACGAATCCAGAGTGGTTGAGTCCAGGAAGGGACGGGTCCAGGTTCTTCGGTCAGAGCAGACTTCGGCAGGGTGTGGATGACAACAGGTGAATATTTGGGCACCTGAGCACAGACACACAAAAGGAAGGTCAGGAAGGCAGCTAGCAGGCAAGGCAGAAAACTGACAAAAAGGTTTGTTTGGTCTAGTCATGACCATGCAAGTAGCCAGATGATTCAACAAATACTGGCTGAAACCCTGGTGCTTATATATTGTGTAGGCAGGTGAGTCTTGATGGCTTGATTGAGCACAGCTGTGCTCAGAAGAGAAGGCTGGTTCAATCGGCCATATCCTGCATTGACACAGACGGAAAAGGGAGGAAAACACTGGAGCACAAAGAAAAAGAGGGTAAACTGCAGTTCTCTACAAGTTCTGCTTGTTTTAAACTGCAGGCAGAGCAGTAAGTACTTGTTTTCTGAAAGAAAAGACAAGACATTCGGATATAAGAGTCGCACTTGAAGGCATGCAAAGAGCAGTTGGAGTGAGAGGCCAAGATTGCTGCATCAGACTCCAAGGTAAAGGTTTATGCAGGTTATGAAGGTAGTCAAGGTGGTATGAATAATTACGACAAGTGAAAAGAGCAGATTCAAAGGACACTTATGTTAAAGATGAAAAATGATGAGACACAAGAAGTGAGCTTTTCTGCATCTGTACACTCACAGACTGCTAATGCTCATGTTGGAGCTTTGTCACATGTAGCAGCCAGTTCAGCAGCACCTCCAGATCATTGACAGCAGGATATTTTAACACATCACTGACTCAGGACCGTGTTGTCATGTTCTTCAAGCCACAACCAGATATTGTACTTTCTCATAAACAGACCACAGACATGTTGGCCTGCAAGAGTACAACAAGGCTTGCTGAAGGTATTGCTGAAGTACTGTCCAGGAAGTCCTGTTTGATTGATTGATGACTGATGATGATGATTATATTAGTCAAAGACACGACAGCAAGTGGCATTTTTATCTTTATCTTAATTTTAAAAAGCATGTAATTACTTGTGGATCTACAAGTAATGTACAATTAAATGTACTTGATTGGCCAATTTATTGGCTTGCCAGATGACACTGTGCTTGCAGAATTAAATTTGGTCTGACTACATCCTTAGGTGCTGTTTTTTCTGTTTGTGATGCTGCTGTATAGCTGTACAATATGCCCAGAGTGTGTGTGGTTGCAACCAACAACAATATCTGGCTAGTACTTGGATGTTTTCTGTATGTGTGACCGTTTCCTTCCAAGTGCTTTGTTTCCCACTGTCCAGACACAGATTATGGACAGGTGATCTTAAATACATTCCTTTAGGTTGGTCCTGTTATTGATCCTGAGATTTGCTACAGCTTCAAGTCCCTCTCCAGGAGTATACAGATGGATGGGTGTACTGTACTAAAATCATTTAGATAATCAAATAGGGTAGGGCAGAGGCAGTGTGTCTGGCAGTTGAGATCAGAAAACAGGGACACTCACAGCTAGAAGATCCCCGGTTCGATCTCGCCTGGGGTCTTTCTGTGTGGAGTTTGCATGTTCTCCCTGTGCAGCGTGGGTTTTCACCGGGTTCTCCGGCTTCCTCCCACAGTCCAAAAACATGTTGAGGTTAATTGATAACTCTAAATTGTCCATAGGTGTGAATGAGCGGTGTGCGTGGTTGTTTGTCTGTATATGTAGCCCTGTGGTGTCCCCTGCCTTCGCCCGAGAGACGGCTGGGATAGGCTCCAGCCCCCCCCCCCCCCCGTGACCCTGCAAAGGATTCAGCGGTGTATAGATGATGGATGGATGGATGGAAAATATGACTGCTTTTACTAGTATTTATTTCCTATACTGGAGACACACAGGTTGACTGTCTTGCTGGAAAGGGAACTAAACACATACTGAGACTGTGTTGACAT
Organism: Chelmon rostratus; assembly: GCF_017976325.1. Lineage (NCBI taxonomy): Eukaryota > Metazoa > Chordata > Actinopteri > Chaetodontiformes > Chaetodontidae > Chelmon > Chelmon rostratus. The sequence continues at coordinate 1,233,120 of NC_055664.1, forward strand.
TCTCTTTGCACTATCTATGCACACTCTTCGCATGCACTATGGACCAATCGCAATCAAGCATTGTTCAGCATCCGTTAGAGATATCAGTTGCCATCTCATAGTTCTAACATTGCTGTTAAACAAGCCTTACCAATATATTCTATATGAATATTACAAACTGCAGCCAACAATTAGGCCAGTTACCTTCAGAAAGTTGAAACTGAGGTCAGGAGAAGGAGAAGTGTATCTATGTGTGTGAAAGATTCTGCCTTATGATATGTGTTTGAAAAAAATGCCTTTTGTTACTGTACTATACTATTGTGTGTGCAGTTGCATACTCTTTGAATGCATTAGGTGAAGAAAAAGCAGAACTTATCAGAAGGTTGATGGTTTTGACCTGGCCTCAGCAGTGTACATATCCAAGTATCCTTGGGCAAGATACTGAACTACAAATTGCCCCCAATACTGTTCGTTGGCATGTAAGTTTGCGTGAATTGGTGAATGCAGACTTGTGTTGTAGAAGAGCTTTGAGTGGTCATCATTTACGATTTACCATTCAGGTAAGATGTGTTGGTAGGCAGGCGTACAGTAACACAGCAACTTTATTATTATTATCATTATTATTATTATTATGATTATTATCAGTTATTAGTTGTTTCTACTACCACTACCACTGCTACTACGCTGTATGCTACTATGCTAACACTGGCTCAGAAGGCAGAAACAGCTTTTCAAAAGCTGATCAACTTTAATACGAGACATGATAAGATGGAACGTAATTCAAAGTTGATATTTCCTGATATTTAGAGCTGTTGCCTACTGACTTTGGAACTAACATTATTCAGCCGCTTGATCCAAATGTTGGTTGGTTCTGATGCAGAACCTATAGGTTGATCAGTTTCAGTTGCTGATCTTCAAAGTTGCAGTATGTGATGTCATCAGCTGGATCATTTTAGGAATCATTTTGATTTTCCAGAACTATTGAAACACCCAGTGCAATCTGATTGTAGAGTGGTGTTATAGAGTGGATGTTGTTCCCTCACAAATAATATTTATTATTATTGAAAAAACACCTTAATACTGTTGAAATTCTGCCGTAAATTTACAGAAATTATTTACAGTGTGTATATATATATATACACACACACATATATTTGTTGTAACCTTGTCAAGAAAAGTATATATATATTTACAGTATATATACACAGTTGCCCATAAAGTTGGAATAAAATATTTTTTACCTCTTCTCATGAAATGATTGTGACAATGTGATTTATTCTTGATAAAGTGCATATCTTCTCAAAACTATTGATCAATTTCTTCCAAAAATATCACAGTGAAAATTAAACCACAAACAAAATTGGAGGTAAAGAACAATAGGATGAAGGGCTTTGTTTCAATTTTTCAGCCTTGGTCAATTTAACAGGAAACACATATTTGAGGGGACTCCATGCATGAGAATGTCCAATGTTAGTCTTTCAAATGTCACTCAGTCAGTAATATTGAGTATGGCCACCCCTGACATGGCTCAGTGTTCAAGACGTCATGGTATACTGTCCACAAGCTTGTTGAAGCGATCAATGGAAAGGCGACCCACTATTCAGTCAGATCCCAGGCTAATTCCTGTAGACTCTGAGGAATATTGCCCCTCTCATTAACGGCTTGGCCTAAGGCATCCCAGGAATGCTCGATAGGGTTCATGTCAGGGGAGCAAGCAGGCAATGGCATCTGCTGCGGTTGGTTCTCGCTGGCATTTTGGAGCTGGTTCCCCTGGAGGGGGAGTGCCGTTGCTGTTCATAGGGACCAGAAGCAGCAGGCCTGGATTGTATTGCTGAAGCATGTAATAGACCTGCCGAGCCACTAGTGGATACTATGTCAGTGTGATGGTTTGCGTCGCCTACACATGAAAGTAAACATGTGTATGAAGGTGCAGTATCAGTAGGGGGCAATAATGATGGTAACAAAGAACAAATGTATTAAGGATAACAAAGTCCATCTAGGGGTGGAGGTTGGACATGGCTTTCACACAGAAGACCAGGGTTTGATTCCCACGTAAAACCAATACTCATTGTTGATTGTTTTAATGAAGTAGTTATTTTAAGACAGACCAGATATTTTCCTAAACCAAACCAACTAGTTTTGGTGTTTAAACCTAAGTTAAAAGTGTGACCATCGCCTTAAATATTTCTCAGCAAACTTTATTTTGCAAGTCTACCTGGAGGTTGCATTCTTTCTAACTTGACAGCAGAATGAGAAAGTGTTGTTTTCATGCCTAGGCAACACATCGCTGTGGACCAGCAGGTGTGTTACGCGCTTTGGCATGATACCGGGTTTGATGGAGAGGGAAGAGGAGGCATTGATATAAGAAATTAAAAGCAGAATTAGTTTTAGCAAAGCTGCTCACAGCAGAAGTTGAAGTCTGTGAAGACAGAAGCGGGATATCCTTCAGCATGATCCAATATGTGGTAATGGAGGCACAGTAAACAATCAGATTAGGATCAGTTAAGAACATTCAGAGACATCAGTTTCAAAAAGGTGTTAAAAACTACCTGCTTATATGCACTACTATGTGGAAGCTGAAAATCTTAGACAAAGATGTCTTACAAACTAAATAAAACCAGATGTACCTGCAACTTGGGTGAACAGGCACTTCACAGGAGCCTTGTCTTCACCGGGAGTGAATGAAGACGTCTCTTATTCATGTGCTAACCTTTACATTCATTCAGCTACTGTGTTACTCTCCCTCATGCTGATACAGACTTCCCCTCTCTTTGCCGAGCACTTTATCACTCTAATGATAGTTGGCTAAAGAGGGTTCTGCTCATGGGGTCTCAGGTCTAATCCTTGCTCATAGGTGAAGCACTAGCTGAGGACTCATAATGACCTTCAGACAGGCCAGTGTAAAGGGAGTGTGATGAAGGGTTCTTGCTGCTCATTTCTCGCTAATAACATCTTCACAATCTGACATGGCTGATCTCCTGGCTTCTCACACCTACAGCCCCTCTTTATCCATGCTGTTGTTCATGATTCCGCCATTATCTTGCCAAACTCCACGGGGGGATTTAGCTGTTTTACTGATGCAGGGCCTGCACTGTTTGTTGAAGTTTAATGCTCAAGCTGCTGTCTTTCTTCTTTCTTTTTTCTCAGTCTCTCCTCATCCTCTCCTTCTCCTCTGGCCTTTACTGAATGAGGAATGAATGAGGTAGCAGATATAAAACGCTGACTGTGGTGGAGAGAGAGAGAGAATGTATGTTTCTCTGTGAAACAGACTGAACCCATCCCTCTACAATCTGAATGTTTGTCCTGAATGACTTTTCAATACTTAGCAAGATGTGTTTACTACAAAAGGCTAGATCGCCACAGGATCCATTTGGTATGCAAGGGTCTCCAGTGAATTAAGTTTTCGTTGTTAATTGTATGGGTTTTGAATCCAGTTCAGATTGTATTTTGAAGCTGTAATGCCTATCATGGTTGCCAATACAATGATATTGTGAAAGGTGAGATTTATTATCAGATTGAGTGAAAAAGTACTTGACTGATGCTGGACTGACTGCAGAGATTAAAATCAAACTACAATGTTATTGTTTCCACTCTTTCCCAAGCTTCCATCTAACTCTGCTTTCACCACCATTCTCCTCTCACTTTTGTCTTTCTTAAGCACCTTTCAGCCCTGTTGACATGAGTGGAGGTGACAGCAGAGATGGAGGTGGAGTAGATATCAGAGCAAAAACTTACTCGCCTGTAGCTTTATGTTGTCCATCCTAATTTTTCTCACTGATATTTCATTTGTTGTCTTGTATGTCATATAGATTTCATATTTTTGCTTTATTCCATTAAAACTTCCAATGGAGTTGAGTATTGTACTGAACAGTGTGGCGACCATCATAAACATGATTAAACTGTACTATCTGGTTGGTGAACTGAGTGGAAGAATGACTCCTGTCCCATTCCGTTCCCCTTCCTGTGATGAATGAAAACTATTATACTGTACTATTATACTCAAGTACTGTTACTCAAAAGACATTTTACTGAAGTGAAAGTACTTGTGTAAAAATGTGCCTAGATAAAAGAAAAGAGTTAGTTAAAATGTGCTCTGAGTAAATGTTACTGTGTTACATTGGTGAAATGATTGTGTGTGTTTTGGGTGGGCGTACCTTGATACACGTGATATACTGTATGATGTTACTGTTAAATTACTGTTAAACACCTATAGGGTCCAGTTGTATTCAGTGTCACTCCAAAAACCCTAGAGGGACAATTTCACATCACAGCACTAAGCCCAGATGTTCCAACCAACACTAAATTCCATTTCTATTGACAGATTTTGCAGCCAGTGTTTACCACTAATTATCAATTACAGATGTGTGACAGCCTTCCTCTGTAGCTGCTATGTTCTCACTTGTCATCATTCTCTGATCCTTGTGCACAGTGAAGTCCTCAACAATCTGGTCTTGGTTCAGCAGATACCTGTCAACATTGGGATTTGAAAATAAAGGAAAATTTCTGCCACCCCGCCCTCGACCATCCCACCACCCTTTCCACTGTCCACATACCCCAATTAGGCAAGGGTACACTCAGTGAATCCTAGAACCATCACTAGGTCACTTTAAAATATCAGAACAACAAGGATTGGGTGAACTGTTTCCTACTATAAGTAAATGACTTTTGGGGTTGAAAAATACAGTGCTTGAAATTTGTTTGACATTGGAGTTAAATGACATATCCTGAACAAAGATAGGTCCCAGATTCCAGACAGTGGTGCTGGAGACCAGGGCAATGTCATCCAGAGTAGCTATATCATTAGGTCATTAGGTAGTGAGTTTCTAAGGTGTTGAGGACCAAGATAAGATAAGATAAGATGAGATAAGATAAGACAAGACTTTATTAATCCCCAGCGGGTATTACAGACAGCAGGTAATAGCAGTTGGGGAAAAATTGCCGTAAAAATATACTGGTAAAAAATTCTATCGAATTATACAGTTTTTAAACAATTGCACTTGGGTAGAAATTGCACATGGTGCAGATAAAGTGACTACAGCATTTATGCTAGTGCACAGTAACAAATGTATGTATGTATATATGTGTGTGTGTATATATATATATACACACACACACACACACACACATACATCTGTGTATGATAAATCACACATCGGTGCAAAAAAACAGTCTGAATAAGGACCCAGTGCTACATTAAGCAACGCTGGAACTGAACACTCTGACAGCTGTTGGTATGAAGGACCTGCGATAGCGTTCCTTCTTACAGAGTGGATGCAGCAGTCTGTTACTGAAGGAGCTGCTGAGGGCCCCCACTGATTTTGGAGAGAAAGGGGAGGTTAGATATATGTCTATAGTCAGCTAAAACGCCTGGATCAAGAGTGAACTTTTTAAGAATAGGATAAATTACAGCTACTTTAAGGACTGACTGACTCCCATGTTGCTATACTTGAGGTTTGTTCCATTTTGCCCATTCATGGTAGTTTTCATCCAAGTCAAGGGTCTATGGACAGAGCATGTCATATTCTGTGCAGACTGTGAAGCCACTTGAGACAAATGTTTTGATTAGTGATAAAGGGATGTAAAAATGAAATTGATTTGACTTGAGTGAGGTTTGAAGCCACGTGGAGGACAGAACAAATCACATCTATGTCACGTTCCGCAGATGTGCCTGGTGGAATCTTTGGCTTATAGTTTAGACAGTCCTAAGTCCACTGCTGCAGTGGAAGGTTCCAGTTAATGAAGGCCACGACAATGCCTTGCTATCATCCTTCATCAGACCGGTCTGCTCTCCGAGTTGCAAGCTCCACTCTCCAAGCTGACGAGTTACTTGCTGCAAGCAAGGCTAAATTAGATTAAGGAACCCAGTGCATTTCCAATTACTACACATTATGTGTGTGTGTGTGTGTGTGTGTGTGTGTGTGTGTGTGTGTGTGTGTGTGTGTGTGTGCTGTAAACGATCATTGCAGTAATACCTCACTCATCATTTTTTAACGTCAGAAGGGTGATCAGTAATCTGTAGAGCTGATATTGAAGCAATGTCAATAAAAATGATAAAATTAGCCTGATATTGTGATATTTCAAAATTGCTGTGTGGACTGCCAATGTAATAACAAAATGAGTAAAACTAACAACCTAAAGAAGCGTGAATGTTTTGCTCTGAGGTCTCTCAACATTGCATCGGTTGCTAGCTCTTGAAAACCATGTGTGGCTCTGGTCTGAAGTATGCGTGAGGTGCTTACTTTCTCACCTAATATTCCTGCTTTATAAATACAAGTTTATGTTTCAGAAAAGGCGTACACGTGGTTTTTGTGCGTAAACATCAGGCACATCTGATACATCTGCTCCCCACTCTTGGTGTGGATGGTGTGAGGAGTGTTAGTGTAATTTGTGTGAAATAAATCAGGTGGTGGTCTTTTTTTTCTTTTGAGCAAGCACAGATATAGTGACATTTGTAAACATGTGTTACACCACAGTCGTGTATATCAAAACATGCACAACTTTGAAGGAGTAGCAAAGCAGAAGAGGAGATGAAACATTAAACAGTGGATTTGGTGGTACCACACAGACGTCCTTTGAAGTCCTTTGGACACCAGTAAGACTGGTTGAGATGGTTCCCATGGTGTATACCTTCCTAATGCACACACACACACACACACTCAGACTAGTCAATGTTTACATCAAGCAATACTGCAAATTGGATGTATTTGCCTCCAGCTTTAGCAGGCATCATTAAAAGACAGTGAGTGCCTGCCTAGTGAATTACAAAGGGCCTCCACTCTCTTGGATTAGTGCAAATGCTTATCACTGCCTTAATTAATCTTCTCCTAATTCCCAATTAAGCCTGAGACTCACTTGGTCTGGCTTTCCCCAGATACCCAGCAGCCTTCAGGCCAGTCAGCCTCAGGAGCCTCACACCTTACTCCAGCTAGAGTCAGGGCTGCAGAAGACAAAGCTCTTTCATGTCAGTATTTTATCATAGCCATCTCATTTAATGGACTGAATGTATAGAATGTACTCTGTTCTGCTTCAGAACTCACTGAACGGAATGAAGTGAGCTGATCTTGATGATGATAAAATGGTGTCATGATTACCAAAACGCTTCAGGTGATGTAGGTCTACAGCACACCCGTTCTGTACTGTCTCAGGGATTGTATTGCGACATCACTGTTTTAGAAAAGATTTTGTATGTGATGAAGTCTGGCCCCAAAACAGCTTTAACCTAAAATGATAATAATGATGATTTAATGATGTTTAATAAAATCACAGCAAAATTGACCATATAACTGCTGTATACAGGTAAATCGGAATCAAGCAGTCCTTTTTACCTCTCTTTTTTTTAAAAAAAGGATTTGCTGTAACATTGATGGGAACCATAAGTACCTATTTTATGTGACTGCTACATCCCCCACTGGTACAGCAGGTGGCAGAGTATGTAGAACGTTAGCTGTAACATCTAGTGATGACAAGTCATTCACTCAAATAACACCTACTGTTGACAGGTATGTCAAGTGCTTTGCCCTAGAATCTTTAACTTACCAACTGCAATGGTGCAGTACAATTACTGTACATGAGTACAATTTTGTAAGAAAGTACTTGTATATTCAAGAAAATATATCATATATTTTCTGCTACATTCATTGAACTGCGGTAGTAATATGTAGTACTTTGATTTTGCATATAAAACATATAACCTTGTTAAATATAATACGTTGTTTTCGGTTCCTTTGCTGATTAGACACACTCAAGTTGGAATACTTTTGATACTTTAAGTACAATTTGCTCATAATACTTCAAATTCAGGGCTTCACTTACTACACTGTGGTATTGTTACTTTTCTCAAATAAATGATCTGAGTACTTTTGTCACGACTGCTAGACTGATAACCTGTTAATTTGGGATTTATTGTAAAACAAAATTATGTCCACATGACATCCATGCTGTATTGCTAAATTGATCATGAGATTAAACTTTTCTGTTATTATCCACTGCTTTATATTTTAAGATTAAGACATAGTTAGGAACTGAGTTCTGGCCCACCACCATGAAATGAACCCGAGGCTGCTGGTGTCTGCTGGCAGCAACATGCAGCTGTAATGGATAGAGACTAGATAAAGGTGTAGACCAACAAAGGGCAGCCTGTTTTATTTCCGGATAGTGCTTCTGGTGAATCAATGAGAAATTTTGAGGAGCACTGGATTTGATAATTGAGCAGGTGTTCTCAGTTGAATTGAAATTCAAACATACTGTCAGTTATGTTAAATAGTAGAACCTGACTCATACAGTAGCCTGGTTGACATTAGCATCCATTTTTCACATCCAATTTTCATATCACAGATATACTGAGTTTTATCAACATGTATAAACGTGTGTTTATGATATAGGTTTGCCCATACCACACATAATTTATTCTACATTTTATTATTGTTTTCTATAGTGTATAGTATTTATAGTTAGGCTCTTATTTTACTCTTCTTAACTTTAATATATTTCTGTTGTATCATGCTGCCTCTTGCTCTGTTTCTTACTGAACATTCATTACAGTTTTGGTAATAATAACAATATTAATTTCCACTGAAGTTTACTTTTAAAATTTGCTTTTGAACTCTTCAGATCTTGTTTAACTTAAAAATGTCCTGATCTTGGGATCCTTATGAAAAATGTTGTGTTCACATAAAAACAGATATGAGCTGATGTATTATCAGGACTCGGACTATATATACCTGAGGCAACAATGAACAGGTGGAGACAATCAGGGCAAGGTAGACAATCAGACAGGGGGGAGGGCACCAGGAAGTCAAGGGTCTGAAACGAGAGGAGAGTTAGGTTTCACAATAAAACAGGAAGTGTACTACGAGACATGACACCAGTGAACAAGACACATTAACAGACTCGATGAGACATGACATCAACACAAGAACAGATCTTTTTCCAGTGCAGTGCTTCCTGGTCAGACAGCCCATATATGTGGAGTTTGGATATGAGTCAAAAGGCCAGTAGCTCACAGACTGTAACATATTCACCACATTTTCATTCTCTATCATTCAGCTTTCAGTGGTTTGCTGCAGCATTGCAGCAGCTCTGCTTTGTTTCTGCTCGGTGCTGAGAGGAAGCTGATTGGATAGCAATGCAGACTATTTTGCACCCTCCTCTCCAGTGTGTTTTCTGTCGAGCACTCCTGTGACATTTGTTGTTAATTCCACACTCTTAATTGGAAAGCAGGCTTGTAAGCAGGAGCTTAGGCTATTAGAAGCAGTGTTGTAGCGTGGTGCATAGCTATTTATGGCAGTTCAGTCAAGGGGCTAGAGGGAGGCAGAGATGAATGAAGAGTGAGGCAGAGAGAACACAGCACAGGGCAACTCTGAATTAATTATGGCTAACCTTGAACGATGAATTGTCCCACAGGACAAAAACAGTGACGCACTGTTTGTGGTCTTGATAACATATCCTGCAGTTTACCTCAGTGTGTGTGCATGTGTACCAGAACAGTGACTGAGAGAGAGATTCTTTACACAGGATGAATGATTAACAATGCAGCTTTGCAGAAAGTGTCCAGTCTACTGGTCTGATGGTAGCAATTAAAGGTGTGTAGGACTGTCAGTGATTCAGTATAATATTCATAGTTATATTTCATTTGGGTATTATTACCAGACATTTCAGAAATATTGTATTTTGGTTACCTTAGGTTTAGCCTTTTACAATTGTAGAGGAAGGGGTCCTCTTCCATGGAGTCCATGTTTTTACAGTAGCCCAGAACAGACAAACCAAGCACTGGCTTTATGCATTTCTAGTGTCCATCATAGGGAGAATGAGGTGAGGAGTTTCAGTTGGTTGCAATCTGCAACCTCACTGCTAGATGCCAGTAAATCCTACAAATGGGACCTTTAAGCAATACATCCAGAATTATTTTGATCCCAAATGGATTTTGATGGTAATATGAAGGACAAAAATAAACAGCAATTTTATGTTTTATCCTACCTCTCTATGCTCGAGAGACATCTGAAAGAGAAAAGAGAGAGAGTTTTTATTTCATTTCACTTTTGGTTTGTTTTATTAGCTTTAGGAAAGTGTTGAATGCACTGCAATAAACCCACCAACTGTTCATTAACCACTCAGTATTTACTCCCCATATCTTAGATAAATAACACAGCACTGTAGCCTCGTGATATATGCAGCAGTTGGAAGGTTTGCCTTGTTTCATTGCTAAGCTGTGCAATCATCAAATTTATGTTGTTTCATTCAGAAAGCAGAAGGTTGGTTGTGGGGATTGTGATTAATTGATGTTTTCTGTTTGAAAAAACACAAGCAGCCCATGCTGACCAATCACAGTTCTTGAAGACCCAATGCAGTATATTTGTAGCCTCTGGAGCCTCATGTGTAGTTAGGGGGCATGCATCATGTACAGCTACATATACAGCAAACTCAAGCAGTAATCAAAGCAAAGAGTTTGTTGGTGCAGCAAGAACAACCATCCAAAAGAAAAGGGGCTCACTGTCTTCTATTTCAATGCTATATCTGGCATTGAAAAACAATTGAAGAAACATGACTTTTCAGCAATGCTCCTGTCTGAATAATCCACAGTCCTCACTTAGGAGCTACTTTTTGCCCAAGAAACTGTCCCTATGGAATCTCTTGACAGTGTGTTCTGTGTCTGTGAAGACTAATTTCATAAGACATTCAGGTAATAAACTATTATAAAGGTTTGTTAAAAACACTGCACAAGAGTACTTGAGGAGATGTTACATTTTCTCCAAGTTCTTTTAAGACCCAAAATACCATACTGAGACAGGAAGACAGGAGGTGAATAAAGGTTAACAATTTAATGAATGTCAAGGGAATGTGCAAAAGACGAGTCCAGATGAGTCCACAGTAACTGAGTCCGAGCAGAAACAGGACCACGTTCTCGGTGAGAGCAGACTGACAGGGCAGGAATGACAACAGGTGAGGATTAGACACCTGAGCATAGACAGACAAAAGGGTCAGGACGACAGGTAGCAGGCAAGGCAAAAAGACTGACAAAAGGTACTTAGCGCTCACAGGTCTTGGTCATTAGCAAGCAGCAAAGTAGACAATTTGACAAATACTGGTTGAAGCCTTGGTGCTTCATATACTGTAAGGTCAGCTGAGGCTTGACTGCTTGATTGAGTGACGCTTTGCTCAGGAGGAGAGGAGGCTGGGCCCAACCTGTGGACCACACCCTGCAGTGACACAAACACAGACTCTAGACAAGGGAGAGACAGACAGGAGACAAAAGGAAGAGAAACCAAAGAGCACGAAAGGGAAAAAAGGAGGGGAGACAGCAGATCGACAGATTTTATTGGTGTATGGTATAGTTTTTACAGAGCATTATCTTTTTATGAGGGCTAATCCTCTTTGACATGGATGAACTTGTTGACACCTCTTTCAAACTAGCTGTATTCTCTGTCCAGGATATGTACCTCATAATCATTAAAAGTGTGTTTCTTTTCTTGTAGATGTTTGAAAACTGCTCAGTCCTGTCCTGAGGAGATTGCTCGCCCTTGTTGAGGCATGCATCAGTTGAGCAGTTGATTAGTTTCCTGTATATAGAGGTCCGTACATTCCTTGCTGCACTTGAACACATATATGGCATTGTTTTTGAGACATTTGGAAGTGCGGTCCTTTGGATGGACCAAAGACTGTGTTTTACACAGGGATTTCGTGCTGGGAGAAATCACCCTTTTCCTTAATTGTCTACCTTTGTGTTTTGTGTGTGTCCACTCATGAAAAAACTGCTACTGGAAATAGCATTTCCTCTGGCAAGCACAAGCTTCTCCCTGTCACTACTTTCGTGTCCTTTTAAGTGTTCACTGTTTATTAAAGCTTTTGAACAGTGTGTTCTGTGGGGTTTTGAGAGAAAACAGGACATACCTTTTCAGCTCTTGAATATGTGAAAGAGCATTGTGCTAATTGTCAAAATTGTGGATATACTACAGGCCATATAATGTTTTGGTGCTTTACAGTGGCAGTGTCTTCAGTCCGTAACATCCTCGGGCTATTTCTCTCTTTTCATTCACTCTTTTACTCTTTGTTGCGTTGAGGACTTCTGACATGACACAGTGAAAAAATTGAAATAATTGGCTGTGCTATTGCAGTAAAAAAGTGTTAACGTTTTTGCAAGAATCAGTTTTTTGCACTTGGTGTCGTTAAAGTTCTTTATTCTATACTTTACTCCTTACTCTGTCTGGATGATGAGAACAGAAATAAATAAGCACAACGAGTATTCTCTTTGTCTCTCCACCAGGGATGATCTACACCACCGATATGTTGGATCGTGAGACCAAGGACTCCTATTGGTTAACGGTGTATGCCAGCGACCATGGCGTGGTTCCCCAATTCGCCACTATTGAAGTGTTTGTCCAGGTGGAGGATGTTAACGACAACGCCCCACTGACCTCAGAGCCAGTGTACCGGCCCTCAGTGCCCGAGAACTCTCCGCGGGATGTTTCTGTGATCCAGATCCAGGCCCAGGACCCTGACGCCACACCTTCCGCCACTGTTGATAGGCTGAACTACCGCATCATCAGTGGAAACCCACAGAACTTCTTCACAATCAACACCCGCACTGGTGAGGAATGTGTGTGTGTGAGTGAAATAGGCAGTGCTGAGTCTCGGGTTTGAGAAGAATGTAGAGCAATGAGTTTTCATATGCAGGTGTGCATGACTTCTAGAGAGAAAAGAGTTTGAATTGTCCTTCTCTTAGTTTGAGTATTGTAGTGGCAAAGCAGCTAACAGTAGCTGACAGATGACAGTTTAGAAGGAGCAGCAAATTTCAGGCTCCTTCAGTGACTGGGCTGTAAGACAGAACTTTGATCTGGTGGATTCCTCTGATTCAGTGCAGGACAGTGTTGATTTAGTTAACATACTGATGATGGAAAATGCTTTGTATTGTAGTTGATGACTTTTATGCTCGTCATCCACTAATGAACAAGATTAAAACTACGTAAAAAGTGACCTTTGAAAGTGAAATATATTGAAATTGACATGTGACAGTACATATGGACAAGTAAACTAGATACTGTTTAATGCAAAGTCTTAGATTTCATTAACACAATCACTTCATGCGTCTTGGGTGGGTCAGATACTTATCTAATCTCTGTGTGAATGCATCCAGGAAGTATTCAAAATGGTCTGAAAACAAGCTGGTATAGTGTTTATCTGATCCCTGATCAGTTCAATCACTGAATCTGTGTGGATGTGAGAGCAGTGTCAGCTAGCGCCTGTAAGTCATGAGAGACAGTACTATTACTATTACTATAACTACCTCTTTTGTGGTACATAAATACTATATGATTGCTTTGTGTTTGCGTTAGCTTATGCGTTAGCTTTGTGATCTGACCAACAGACAACTTCCTAAACAAATGTACGCACAAGCCAGATCATGATCTGTATGAAAGGAGGCAGTGAAACAACCCCTTTTGTCCACAGAGACGGCCAAAAACACAAAAGAAAAGCTCCATGTAGTTTCTTTAATTATTACTGTAATTGCTTTTATTATTAAAAAGGCTTTTATTTTGATGTAGTTAGATTTTGTAACATCTCCTCCTCTCAGGTCCTCCAGCACTAGTGCTGAGGCAAGCGTTAGAATAATCGCACATGTATAGGATGAAGCAGAAGGGGTGAAAAGAAGGAAGACAAGACGGACGCTGGGAGAAACAACAGCCACAACATTGTCTGGGAACATTAACACTCACATCCCGTCTGCACGCTGCCTCACACTTATCTGCAGATACGGTTCGTGGTGCAGAGCGGTATAATTAGCTGCTGCTATATTTATATTTTCTTTAGTTAAGATCCCTTTGCTTTGAATTTGATAATATTCCACCCACTCGTCTTAAGCAACAGCTCCTTTCTTTCTGTTTGGTTTTATTGCAGAGATTCTTCTGCTTCAATTTTCTGTATCGTTATCCCTCATCTCCTCATGTTCTGTCTTTCTGTCTTCACACTCTGATTTCCTGCCAACTTTCTCCTGTCTTCTCATGATAAGTGTTTTTTAGTCACCTGTCTGTCTCTCCCTGCCTTGATGGTGGATGCTGAATATTCAATTGTGTTGCTATGAAACATTGATGAGGGGCTGCAGATCATCCATAAGCCTGTAGCACTCTACCTCTCTAATTTCTGTTGTGTTTATTTCCAGTCCATCTGCCTGATTATCTTTTTAGTTGTCTGTTTATTCTCTTGTCACTTCTCAAATTCTAACCTCCATTGTCTTCCCTTCCTTTCTCCTGGTATCATAGTGACCCTCAGTGCCTGAAGCACAGCAAATTTGGATGTTAAGTTGTGATGTCATAACAACAGCAGTAGTTTGCAGGCTGTGAAGTCAGTTTTTCAGTTGATGTTACTGAGACATTTGCACTGTTTTTAAGACACATACGAGTCAGGTGCAGCTACAGACAGCTGCACTTTATCCAGTGCAGTCTGCAAACACTGCGTCAAGTCTGCTTCCACTGGGTTGCTAATAACCTGATTTCTTAAACATAAAAGAATGGTTTTCATAATAAGGGTAGGGGATTAGAGACATCTGCTATTCTCAGCTACTTTCTCCTGGAAAAAGCACATTTTCAACCATGTTTCAGACCTGCCTTAGTCACATTGATAGTGGTATTTTGATGGACATTTCAGTAGATTATGTTGATGCAGTGCTATAGAAAAGTAATCGAAGCAAAATACATATATGTAAACAATAACTGTGTGCACACCTCTGCTGAGCTAAGCAAACTTGTCTTGCTTTCTGCTGTTTTCATTATGGACCAATTTTGTGCTGAAGGCAGAGAAAAACACTGGGGACAACTCCACTTACTGTAAAAAAAAAAACAAAAACAAAACTTTACCATCTTACCATTCCCTACAAGATGGCGCTGCATGAGTGGCAGCAAATTACAGCAGCTGTGACCGCTTTCCTTTGCGATAGTGTTCTCTTGTGTTTTCCTTCTTCTTCTTGTGTTTTTTTTCCATCACTGGTCTCTGTACAACTGGTGAGACTAGTAATTTGCTTTTTACCCTTCTTTGGATTATTTAAAACAACATTGGGAGGTCCATTCAGCCACGGCTCTATTGTTTACACTTGGGAACAGCTGTTAGCGATGTGCAACACAAACGTACTCCCAGTGGAAAGACCAGAGATCCCCATGGGACAAGGGACAAGAAGAGACAGTACAAACCATCCATACTGTCTCTTTTTATGGGGAATGCAGGATCTCTCCCAAATAAGATGGAAGAGCTGACAGTGGTAACCAGGCAGCAGAGGGAATACCACGAGTGTAGCATCATGTGCTTTACAGAGACGTGGCTGAATGTACTCACGCCGGTCTCGCATGTTGTTTTGATCGGATTTCTACTGCTGAGAACGGACAGGAGAACGACAGAGAGTGAAATGAGGAAGGGTGGGGGCATAGCGATGACAGGTGGTGTAACCCAGGACACATCAGTGTAAAGGAGCAGCGCTGCACAAGAGACATAGAGCTGCTAGCTGTTAGCATTTGGCTACATTACCTCCCAAGGGAGTTCTCGCATGTCATCCTGATAACAGTGTATATCCCCCCTTTGGCCGATGGTGCAGCAGCATGCAAGCTCCTGCAAACTGTAGTTTCACAGCTGCAGAAATGGCACCCCCAGGCCCTCCTCCTCATCTCTGGACTTCAATCACGCTTCCCTGTCTTCAAATCTCCCCACCTTCACCCAGTATGCTAAATACCACACTAGAGACAATAGAACACCATACTTACTGTATGCAAATACAAAGGATGCTTACAGTTCTTCACCCCTCCCCCACTGGGCCACTCTGATGACAACCTGGTTCATCTGCTCCCTCTCTACATACCTTTGATGAACAAATAACTGTACTGGGAAGTGTTGTGCAGTCCACACGGGGAGGACATTGTCAGTTTGACAACCTGCATCACAGACTACATAAACTTCTGTGTGGACAACACTGTGCGGACCAGGAACGTACAGTGTTTTCCAAATAACAAACCCTGGGTGTCCCTGGCACAGAAAGCCCTATTAAGTGAAAAGATAGGGTTTTTAGATTTGCGCACAAAATGAGCTGAGGAGGGTGCAAGGGAGCTGAAGAAGGAAATTAGGAGAGGCAAGGACAGCTGCAGGAGGAAGCTGGAGGAGTGCCTGCAGGGGAACAACGGCAGAGAAGTTTGGAAAGGCCTGAAAACTACTTCAGGTCAGGGCTGTGACAGTGGCAGGGGCCCTGAATCTGGAGATCAGGAATGAGCAAATGAGCTGAATACGTTTTCCCTCCCCCACCCACCAGTTCAATTCAGTTCAATTTTATTTATATAGCGCCAAATCACAACCGACACCACATCAGGGGAGGAAGGAGCTCAGGAAGATGGAGGCAAGGAAAGCGACTGGCCCTGATGGCACTAGCTCCACAATGCTCAGGAACTGTGCGGATCAGATCTGCGGGGTCATCCAGCACATCTTCAACATGAGCCTCAATCTGGAGAGAGTTCCAGCCCTCTGGAAAACTTCCTGTATGGCTCCAGTTCCAAAGACTGCACATCCCAGGGAGCCCAACCTCTTCAGGCTGGTAGCCATAACTTCTCTCCTGATGAAGACCTTGAAGAGGATCTTACTAAACCATCTCTATCACCTGGTGAGCTGTGAGCTGGACCCCCTACAGTTCACATACCGACCAGGCATTGCTGTGGAAGACACAGTCATCTACCTGTTCCACCAATCTCTTTCCCACCTGGAGAACACTGAGAGCACACTGAGGGTCATGTTTTTTGACTTTAGACTCCAGTGCTTTCAACACAATCCAGCCATCACTGTTCAGGGGGAAGCTGGAAGGGGCTGGAGTTGACTGTCACCTGGCTGCATGGACAATCAACTACCTCACCAACACACCACAGTCTGTGAGGCTTTGGGACTGTGTGTCGGATGTGGCAGTTTGCAGCAGCGGGGCTCCGCCGGCTACAGTGCTGTCTCCTTTCCTCTTCAACCTCTTTATATCGGACTTCCAACACATCACAGACAGCTACCACCACCAGAAGTTCATCAACGCCAGCAAGACAAAGGAGAAGGTGATAGATTTCCACAGGAAGGTGCCACAGACTACACTGGTGAGCATCCAGGGTTTTGACATTGAGATCATGGAGGAGTACAAATACCTGGGTGTTCACCCCAACAACAAACTGGACTGGACCAACAACACAGATGTCCTGTACAGGAAGGGCCAAAGTTGTCTCCATCTGCTGAGATGGACAGAGGTCCTTTGGAGTATGTAAGACACTGTTAAAAACTTTTTATGACTTTTTTTGGCATCTGCAGTCTTCTACGCAGTGGTCTGCTGGGGCTGTGGGAGCTCTGGGAGGGATAGAAAAAGACTAAACAAACTGGTCAAGAGAGGTGGTTCTGTCCTGGACTGCCCTCTACACTCCATTGAGGAGGTAGGCAAGAGGAGGATGTTAGCCAAACTGACTGATCAATCATTGACAACCCCTCTCACCCACTGCTTGAGATTTTGGCAGCCTTAAGCAGCTCCTTCAGTAACAGACTACTGCATCCACCTTGTAAGAAGGAAGGCTACCACAGGTCCTTCATTCCAACAGCTGTCGTCTAACTGTTAACTCAAGCATTGTCTCTCAACTCTAGCATTGTTCACTGTAGCACTGCAGTTACATACATACTGTTTGTACTACTATGTGATTTATGTTTCAATATGTTGCTATTACATCCATGCAATATCTTGTGCCATATTGTTTTTTTTCTTCAATATTGCATATATATCTTGCACACCAAGCCAAGACATTTTTTCGACTGTATTATACATTTGTCTACTGTGCAATAGTGCAAAAAACTGTACTGAATTATCTTGTGAGCATGCACATATCCCATTACCCAGTGCAGTACATTGCTGGATGAAGTCACATTACATTGTGGCAGATGTTGAGCACCCTGCTGTACCAACACAGCCGTCTCACTTAAATCAAAATTCTTTTGACACAGTGTTAATTTTGGTCTTGAACACAACCTTACTGAGACCTGAAGTGTCTTCAAGGCTTCAGTTCTATTTTTGCCACTTATATGTGTAACTACATAATTGTGTATTGAACGTTGAGTACTTTCAAAGTGCCTCTGGTGACACAGCAGTACTGTGGATCAACAGTTCCAGTGTAGACACTGAAGGAAGTCTACAGCTGATGCAGCTGTTGTGCTGCTTTCACATTTTCCAGAAAAACAGTAACACAATAATCAAAAAACAATGATAACATTGATACAAAATCTTTTAGCTTTTTTGTGGTATTTCATGAATGAAGCAAGAGGCCATGTTCAGTGAACTATGAATCAGTTAGGAGATTGCACTCATTTTATGATGCGTAGCATTTTTAAGTTTGGCATCTTTTCACCTGCCATCTCCTTGATTAGAGTTCATGATGGGTCTCATATTTACTTAATTAAAAACAATCACAAAGATTTTCTCACCTAGAGTCTCACTTTAAACCGCTGAAATTGTTCTTTCAGTTTATTAGTTAGTCATTCAATTCAGCATCACTGAATTTAGCTTTTTACTTCTTTCTGAGTTGGATAAAGACTAGTAGAAATGAAAATGCCAGGACTGCTCAGACTATTGTCCCTACCTACCCGATTTGGTCCTCAGGTCTGTTATCCTGTTTCTCATTCCCAATTTTAGCCATTAAGATTCTGGCAGCCAAGGTACAGCTAGCAGAAAAAGGGTGTGTGCATTTGTGTGTGTGTGTGTGTGTGTGTGTGTGTGTGTGTGTGTGTGTGTGTGTGTGTGTGTGTGTATTATTGTGAGGAAAGCTTTTTATGCAGAGGACAGACTCTTTCTGTGTTAAGCAGAATTACTTATCTTGACGAAATGACCAGTATTAAGTTTTCTTCATTTAAAAATGCAGTTCATCAAAACAATGCTTTATAGCTGTACTCCCTATGTTCTATTCTCAGAATAGGCAATGGCCAGCCAGATGGGGCACCAAGGATGAGAGATTTTGAATGTGTTTCATTAATTCAATTAATTAATTTTCAGGGTTTCTGGTCTGCTAGTTTCTTTCAGCCAGAGTTTAGTCCAACACACGTGTGGCTAGATTAACCTATTAAGGTACCCCAAGGCAATCATTTGTTGTTGGGCCCTCAACCAACATCCCTCCAACAACACCACCACCTTTCACTCTTTGTAAATTGTGTATGTAACATGTTGTTCGCATGAAGTGCATTGCACAAAACAGACATCACATAGCAGCAAAAAACCCTGCTTGTTCATTTCCAGTTCTTTTTCTTCTATGTAGACATTGATGACAGAGTCCTGCATTTTCTGATGAAGAAACTTTTGTGGTTGAGACAAATTGTTCAGTAATCAAACTACCAAAAATAAATTGGGTCTCCCAGACAGTCACATTTATTTTCTGCTTTTTACCACAGATGTGATGTGTGTGGTCAGATGATTAAATTATGTATGAATATACTAAAATGTGTGGTCTTTTCTTCAGGATCTTATTATAGAAGTACATGTATTTATGTGTCTTTTGTCTTATGTGTCAGGTGTTAATATTCTGTATGTGGAATGTTGTGGGGTTTTGTATGTGTGCATTGTCATCTTTAGCTTTGATGCTGTGACATAACAGCTGGACACTTACAGAGAGACACTAGTTTATAGACTTTGTGTGTGTGTGTTGTGTAGTGTAGTTGGTGATGCATTGTGTTGCATTCCCTTCCTTGTTAAAGCTGATAAATTGCCACTAACAGACACAAGAACTGAAATCAGCTGTTCCTGGCTTGTTAGCATATCAGTCTGCTTGGCTAATGTTGCATAAAACCAAACAGTTGTGTTCTCATTAATAAATAGCATTTTTCTCTTATTATTAAGCTTGCATTTATGACTGGAATTGCCCACAGCTAAGTGGTAAATATAGAGGGTGTCAGTGTTGATCAATATTTTTAACAAGTTGGACCCTGGCTCTGATCCTTGGGGCCAAACCAGTAGAAGATTTTTATATTCATATCGCATCATATTAAGCACAGCACCCTCAATTCAACTGCCAAAATATGTTGTGTTTTATTGCGGTGGATTAAACATCCCTGGCATCACTTTCCTTCTGGTGGTCTCAAGTCAGCGCCATATCTCTGCACTCACCCTTCCACTGCTCTTATCTTTTTTTCTTGTGTCTCATCTTGTGCTTGAAATTAAATGGTTTTATTTTGCTGTCCCTGGGAGAGAAAACCTTTGACATTTGAAAAATTAGGCATTTTCATTACAACAAAAATAACACATTTCAGAAGTTTATGTATGAAGCGTCCCCCAAAGAATTGCCACCTTAATGTGGTGGAGGGTTTTGTGTGACCCTGTGATCCTTGGAGCTGACCCCTGGTAGGGTCTCTATCAAGGCAAATTGGTCTGTATAAAACAAGGAGCTGCAGCAACTTGCTTTATACAGGAAAAAGGAAACCATGGCTCCCTTCTGTAGCCGGACCTGGGAGAGGAGCACACCACCTAGCATTTTGCAGCCAGTTCTTGACCCAGCACCATGCTCACCCAGGTATTGCTGAAAGAAGTACGTGGAGCCACCACCCTGAGGAGCCACCACTCGCCAGGATTGGCATTAGGGCCAAGTGCACAGCTGTCAACTGATCACCACCTGTTGATGAATTGGATCAGATGGTGCGAAAGGCTGCTGGACAGTCCTGATAAGCACAAACATGTAACGAAAGGGAGCTGGTAACATCTGGCAGAGGCCTCTAGCAGAGCTCTTCAACTCCCACCTCTGGAATAATTTGCTTGTACATCTTGTGGGAGGTAGCGGGCATGATGTCCGAGTGGGCCATCTTCAAAACTTCCAGGCTGGCAGAAGCTGTGGTCAGAAGGCCATCCATGCCTGTTGTGGCAGCAACCTAAGAACCCATTGATGGACACCTAGCAATCTAGCTGAAGAAGGACAGGGATTAAGAAGGGCTTGTTTGGCACTGAGGGTCTCCTAAAGCAGCAGACAGATACTGGGATACCAGAGGGGCTGCAGCTTAGGCAGTCACTGAAACAAAAGCCCGGGTGTGGGAGGAGTTTGGGGAGGGAGTTTTTGGTTGGTCTCAAGAAAGTTCTGGCAAACCGTTCAATGACTCAGGAAGGGAAAGCAGGGCTTGGCTCAGGCTGTGTTTAGCCAGGGAGGAGAACTTCTGGGACCTGCGTGGGGGATTTTATTGAGCGGTGGAAAGAACACTTTGAGGAGCACCTGAACCCAAATAACATGTCCTCTGTGGAGGAGGCAAGCTCTGAAGCTTTGGACAAAGCCTCATCCATATCCCTGGCAGAGGTAGCTGAGATAGTCAAGAAGCTCCTGGTGTGCATGAGATTTGCACCTCTGGTTTTTGCAGATGGTGTGGTTCTGTTGGCTTCATTAGACTGTTTGCAGTTTGCAGCTGAGTGGGAAGCAGCCTGAAGGAAAGTCACCAATTCCAAACCAGAGGCCATGGTTTTCTGCCAGGTGTGAGCTGTTGCCCCAAGTGAAGGAGTTGAAGACAGCGTAGGATGGATTGTATGGTTGGATGGTGGATTGCTGTAGTGTCAGCAGTCATGTGAACATTGTACTTGTGGTGAAGAGAGAGCTGAGCCAGAATGTAAAACTTTCAATTTAGAAAAAGATCGACAATCAAGCCCTCAACAACGGCCATGAGCTGTGGGTATTGACCGAAAGAACAAGAATGCTGATTCAAGCAGCTGAAATAATTGTCCTTCATAGGGTGGCTAGGCTCAGCCTTAAAGATGGAGGAGCTCAGACATGTGAAGGGACCTCGGAGTTGAGCCGCTGCTCCTTTGGGTTGAAGGGAGCCAGATGAGGTTTATGGGAATCTGATTTGGATGCCCTGAGGGCCTTCCTTTGGAGTTTTCCAGGCATGTCCAACTAGGAGGAGACCTCAGAATAGACCCATAGGGGGAAGGGATTATATAGCACCTTGGGATCCCCCAGGAGGAGGTGAAAAATGTTGCAGGGAAGTGGAATGTCTGGAATAGCTTGCTTCCAACATAAGCTGACCCCATATAAGTAGAAGAAAATGGATGGATGTAATAGATGTATGCAGTGTCATGTGATGTGCTATTGTCTCGCTTTTTTGTGTTATTGTATACATTTTTTATGCTATGAACCCTTTCAGAAAGGGTTTTTTATCTTTTTTATCTAAAGAGTTAACCAGATCTAACACATTTTAAGCATTGTCTCTATCCTGAACTGCAATTAGTGACTGTGATTGGATCTTGACTTACCACAAAACAGTTTGCTCCATTGAGCAGTCTGCACTTGAGTGGTGGGGTGTATATTAAACAGGCTGTTGGTCATCTGTACTGCCAGATCCAGGGTGGAAAGTAATGGTCTTAAACCTATTTTCTTCATCAGTTCTCCTGCTCCTACATGATCATGCCAGTGCAAAGTTTGCCACCAGTAGAGTAACTTTAATAGCCAACTAGCAGAACAGTTGCACCTGCTATCAGCTGAGGATGAAGACTGGATTGATTTGATAAGATACCCAATCCTAGTTACAGTTGGGCCTCAGTTTAACACAAGAGGACTTGTGTTAACAAGATACTGAAAGCTTTTGTTTACGTTGTCAATTTCTAACATTTTTGGGAACAAACATTGTGGCCTTCACACCTGTGTGTATCTGTGTGTGTCTAGTCACTTGGTAGATGATATGAGCAGGGCAGTGAACTAAGGTGAGAGAACAAAGTTGTTATTTTTCAATGCCTTAGATTGCTTAGATTGGCTATTTGACTTGTCAACAAACATGAGCAAGTATGCTCTGGGACAGTTTTGGAGAAGTGCTGATTTTTAATTATTATTTAAAGTTTACAAATTTTCATTATCTCTCAAATAAGGAGTTGCTGCCATCTGCGGATAAATGCTGTTGATAAGTAACTAAACCTTTATTAAATTTTCACTCATTAGGTGTTTTTAACAAACAAGCAACACAAGTCCCACTAGGCAGGAATTCAGAACACGGGAGGGTGAAGTGGCCTGCTGCCATCATTGGCTAAAGCTCAGAATCCATCGCAAAGGGCAGTGTCGACCAGAAACTCCAGACCATGTGTACCATCATAGTAAACATAGGAGCAGATTGGTTTGGCGTTGAAGAAAAATGAGGAGCAAGCAAGCTGGCAAAGCTCAACCAGCGAGAGGCCATGATTAGTCAGTTGAGACAAGAGCTAAAATCCCTGAGACGTCAGTTTAAGATGGGCAAGGAAGACGAAAGGACTCACTAACTATGATAAGAAGGAAACTCATCTCGTTGAGGAGGGTGGAATGGCACTGAAGGAAGGGCATGGAAAAGGCTCTGAAACGTAGCGTTTTTATTGGTAATCCTTTCGGCTTCATCAAGAACCTACTGAGCCAGAAGCATAGCGGCCATCTCTCTTGCCCGGTAGAGGAGATTGACCGTCATCTCCACGCAACCTTCAGCTACACACAGAGAGACTGTGAGCTCGGACCTTGTAGGGATCTGGTGGCACCGGCAGAACCAATTCAACAGCACTGAACCCACCCTGAGGGAGGTGGAAGTAGCGGTAAGAGCAGCAAGATCCAACTCTGCTCCCGAGCCCAGCGGTATCCAAAGTCTACAGGCAGTGCCCACAGCTCCTCAGACGTCTCTGTAAAGATCCTGAAGGTGATCTGGTGATCAAAACCACACTGGTAAGGCACCATGTTCTGGAAAGATCTGCAACCTCATTATGGACTATTATAGCAACTTCAGCGCGCGAGTCTCCTCAGGCCAAGTAACATCAGCTTGGCACCGCCTTGAGAAGGTGATAATGACCAGCTGTACAATCTCTGTAACCCTCATTTCTCTGGTCATGAACATGATTGTTAAGTCTGCCCAGGTGGAATGCAGAAAGCCCAGGTCGAGATCTATGACTTGGCAGCCCCCCATAAGAGCCTTCATGGATGACTTAACAGTGATGACGACATCTGTCCCAGGGTGCAGATGGCTCCTTCAGGGGCTTGAATGGCTTATATCCTGGACAAGGATGAGCTTCAAGTCCAGGTCTCTGGTCCTGAAAAAGGGTAAAGTGTGCGACAGACTCCGCTTTACCCTGGGTGAGACCATCATTTCATTAGTGACCGAGAGACCGGTCAAGAGCCTGGACAAGATTTTTGACAGCTCCCTGAATGACTCGGCTGCCATACAACAAACTAAAAGAGACTTGACCACCTGGCTTTTCAGCAGTTGACAGATCTGGGCTCCCTGGAAAATTCAAAGGATGGCTGTACCAGCAGAGAGTCCTTTCAAGAAAACTCCAAGTTGTTATTGGCTCCAAGTACCAATAACAACGGTAGAGGCTCTAGAGAAGTCCATCAGCCAGTTTCTGAGGAGATGGCTGGGGCTCCTGCAGTCCTTGAGCAGCATCGCCCTGTACGGCCACTCCACCAAGCTGCACCTTCCTTTTAATGGACTAACAGAGGAGTGTAAAGTCACCTGCTCCAAAGAGCTGTTGATGTACAGGGACTTGCAGACACCAAAGTCGCAGCAGCAGGAATACTAATAGGAATTGGCAGGCGCAAGAAGCTGTCACTAAAGCTGAGGTGTGACTGAGGCATAAAACGCTGGCGGGCTCTGTGGCAACAGGAAGACCAGGTCTGGGTTGCTTTCCTAAACCACAGTACAATATGGTCTGTGGGAGGGAGAAGCGCTGTCTGATCCAGGATGAGATTCAAGCAGAGGTGGAAGAACAGCGCTGCAGCAAGATAGCAGGCATTTCCAAACATGGAGCATGGAAGAGGTGGGAGCACGCAGATTCCTGTAAAATCACTTGGGCTGAGCTCTGGAAAGCAGAACCATCATGCATCAAGTTCCTTGTCCTTGTTTATGATGTCCTCCCAAGCCCAGCCAACCTGCACACCTGGGCCTTGGTAGACACTCCCGAGGGTAAGCTGTTCGAGAAAAGGGGCACCCTGGAGCACATTTTGAGCAGCTGCTCAAAAGCGCAAGGAGAGAGGGGTACCGCTGGTGCCACGACCAAGTGTTAAAAGGTTTGGCGGACTCCATCTGCACATCAGTCCAGCACAGCAAGACCCAGGCAGCCCCCAAACAGTTAATCACTTTCATAAGAGCAGGGCAGAAGACACCACCTCACCACTGCTCGTGACTGGCAGCTTTAAGTCCACCTTGGAAGACAGCTCAAGTTACCAGCCAACATCACAACCACTTTGCTGTGCCCAGACGTGGTATTAACATCCGAGTTCATCAAGCAAGTGGTTATCCTAGAACTGACTCTACCCTGAGGAGACAGAATTGAAGAGGCCCACGAGCATAAGAGGTCTAAGTACGCAGAACTTAACGGCTGGAAAACCTGTTGCGAGCCAGTCAAGGTTGGGTGTCGAGGCTTCGCTGGCCATTCACTTCTGTGTACATTCAAACTCCTTGGAGTAAAAGGGCTGCAATTGAATAGAGCCATCAAGAGCATTTTAGAGGCCGCAGAGAGGGCCTCACTGTGGCTGTGGATCCGTACAGGGGATCCATGGAGCATATATATGTATATATATATATATATATATATATATATATATATATATATATATATATATATCACTGTTTACCCCCAGAGCTGAGCTTCCAGAGCATGGGAAAAATGCTGTAGTTGCTGCCATACATTTTTCTCATTTAGAAACAATATAAAATGTATCAAACAACTGATGCACCACTGATGCATTCATCTTATTTGGCTTTCTGCAAGATGTGGTTTCCTTCAAGTAATTGCAGCTGATTAGAATTTAGCTGTGATATAAAACTATCATGATCAGTGGATTTAGATTCCAAATGATTTCTGACCTCTGTATAAGCCATCACTGGACATCTGCTCTCTGATGCAGAGCAGAGTGGGACAGCTAATTGTAGCATGTCTCAAGAGTGTTGTACATCTCATGACTTTTTATTCTAAATGTTTACTGCTTTGTGTTTGAGTTCATCCAGCCATCCATTTTTTAAGTCTTGCTGCCAGTAGGGTAAGAAAGATAACTCAGAAGTCCTTCTCCTGTGGGATTTTTTAGCTTTTCCCGAGCCGAATGGGATAATCCCTCCATTGTCTTCTGGATCTGTCCTGGGCTCTCCTTGTAGTTGGATGTGGTAGGAATAGCAGCAAAATATGCTGTCCAGTAGGCATCCTTTTCAGATGCTTGTGCTATCTCAAGTTTTGATGTGAAGGAGCAGTAATTGCTGCTGCTCCTTGGGCGCATGGAGGTTATGTTGTGTTCAAGCGATAATCCAATGCAAGCAAGGTTATCCAAAAATAATCCAAACACAAACTAATCGTGCCCAGATCCTATTATGATCATGTCATCATATTATGATGATTATGGTCATCATAGGGGGGTTTCCCTCTGCGGAGTGTGCTGACATAACTCCATTTGTTGATGTGGATTATGTAATTTGATCCTCTGTTAAAATGTTCGAGCAAATGTTTTTATTAATTCATTTTAGGGCAGTATGTTATTTCAATGGAAATTATATGTTGGTAGTATCTGCTCCACAAGCTGTGGCTACGTATTAACTGAAACCAGAAGTGTTACAGCTATGAATATAAATTTAGAACTGGGAGGATAATGCTCCATCAAAACCATGCTGTAGCCTGAAAATAATGGGAACTATAAACCTCCAACAAAATCAGATCCACAGATTTTTTGTGGCTGTATCTTCGGTCAGGTCATTCACTGTGTCTTCCATTCATAACTAATTACCATATCACTTTGCTCATTTTTCTTACTGGCTAATTTAATTGTTTTTTCTGGTTCAGGTCTGATCACCACAACCCCCAGAAAACTGGACCGTGAACAACAGACAGAGCATGTTTTAGAGGTAAGGACACAGTGTATGTATGCAGTGTTCACACTTCACAAGAACATGCTCAAAGTTCAGTTCACACAGATTAAAATGAGTTACTGAAGAGTTCACAGTCCCAAAAAATGAACTGGTTCACATTAATTTCTTTGTTTATTTCTTTGATTTTTTTTATTGAGTATCAGCTGCAAAGGCTGCAGATCTACAATATACTGTAGTGAGTTGAGTGGAACTTTAAACCCGCCTTGTGGTCTACCCTTTGTTAATGGTTTCTTGTGATCATTTCACTCACAGATATTTCCCAGCAGTGATCAGATGTCGATTCAGATTTGTTGCAGATGTGGTTGACATTTGAACCTGTTTTTTCAGACTCAGCAGGCACATTGCATAAAAATTTGAGAACGAAACTTATCCGTACCCACCATGTGCAATTTCAATGCAGTTTCTGCTAAAAATGTGAAATTCTCCTCAATTTTTAGGCAGTATGCTTTTTTTATGGCATTTTTTTTATAGTTCTCTTGTGGCAATATGTATTTCCCCTGTATTTTTTTTATAATTCTTGTATAAAATATACAGATATAGTCAACTTTTATTTTGTATTTTCTATTCTGTTGTTATTCTTACTGCTACTGCCTGCTGCCTGTAACACTCAAATTTCCCCAGCTGGGGATTAATAAGGTCTTGTCTTATCTTATCTTATCTTATCTTATCTTATCTTATCTTATCTTAAATAGTTGCAGATTAATTTGTGTTGGTTGACCAATGGATTTATTTGATAATCATTTCAATTCTGCATATTTGGTCTTATTTATAGATATGTGAGTTGTATCAACTGTAATCACTAAAGGTCATCTTACCCCTTCCAGGGTTTAGGAGAGCTAAAGAGCTACAGAGTAGTTTAATCGATTACAGCTGCATCACCTGCCGTGCCCGCTGCAACTTCTATTACTATTAGCTATACTATCATTATTATTAGATCACTAGTGCTGTACTGTGTTCATATACTATCTGCTATTAATATGTTAATACATCACATACATAAATATATCACATATGTATATACTATTTCATATGTACTTCATGTAGCTATAAATCTATTAGAGCTGTCAATACTGTGATTCCTGTCCATCCCTGAACCTCTCTCTCTCTCTCTCTGTCTTTCTCTATCATTTTAAGTTATTGCCTAAACGTGATCCTCATTAAGTCACAAAGTCAGGAAAAAGCATGTCATCATGTCAGACAAATCTGTCTTTTGGCCTCAGATGATCAAAAGTCAAGAGAAATTGCTGTGTTATAAGAATGGGCCTCTCAATCAGACCCTCGCATCCTCCAAGGGACAATCCCTCTTGGATTGCATCTACCAGTTCGGTAGATGTCTGGATGTCCGGTTTGGACAATATTTTCTGTGTATGTATTTATATTGAACCTCTCACTCTGTTCTGCCCCTGCAGGTGTTGGTGTCAGATGGGGGTCCTACTCCCAGGCAGAGTACGGTGTGGGTGATGGTTCAGGTCCTGGATGAAAACGACAACAAGCCCACATTTCCTGAGAAAGTCTATCAGATCAAACTTCCGGAGAGAGAGCGGAAAAAGAAGGGTGAGCCCATCTATCGAGTGTTCGCCTATGACCGTGATGAAGGGCCCAACAGCGACCTCTCCTACAGCATCGTGGATGGCAATGAGGATGGGAAGTTCTTTATCGACCCCAAGACTGCAGTTGTATCTTCACGCAAGGCCTTCACTGCAGGAAGCTACGACATCCTGACTGTATGTGAACTGAATGTCAATTATTAGTTATAAGTTTTCAAAGATTTTTTGTTGAATTCTCTTCGAAGGCTTAGTCAGTGGATGAATGTTTGAGTGTTTGAGACTGGCTCAGTGCCACAGCTTCAGATGTGTTTCCTCTACCAAGGACGTTATGTTTCCTGTTCTTCTGGTGGTGGGATAAAAACTTTTAAACTCTTTCTAAATTCACGCCAGTATCCTAAAAATTACATCCATATTGGACAATTCAGCTCACTTTCTGTGTGATTGACTCTTGTGAGCCTTTTCCCCAGTTTATAATGTAACTTCTGTGCTTTTCTCTTCAGATCAAAGTGATAGACAACGGCCGTCCTCAGAAGTCCTCCACAGCTCGCCTGCACATTGAGTGGATCCGTCGACCTCCTCCCTCCACTCTGCCACTCCTCTTCGATGAGCCAGTCTACAATTTCACCATCATGGAGAATGACAAGGTGGCTGAGATCGTGGGAGTGGTGTCCCTGCAGCAGAGCTCGGCCCCCTTGTGGTTTGACATCACAGGTAAAATCCCGCTGTAGGTGAGGACGATCCCTGTGAGCCAGTGGCGGGCTTTGTGTGGTTTGAGGTAGGGTGTGCCCAGGCTCGATGCATGGTTTGTGTTGGGCTGACAGTGTTAGTGTGTGTTGGTGTGCATCAGTGTAATAAGAGATGCAGCTCAGGTATTGCGGCCTCACTGCATGATCTGTTTTGTTCTGCCTATCCCAGTCACCATGGAGACAGTTTCTCCAGCCGTCAGGTCTGTATGCCCTGTAGGAGGTAAAGCAATAAAAAACGTTGACAGTCCATTAAGAACTGACATGGATTAAGCCAGGATAAAACTTAAACATATCTTCATGTTTGTTGTCCTGAGATTCTTTATTTAAGGGGACTTTTCCTTCCAGTGATTTAGTGTTATTTATAAGTATTATTCGTGACTTATTTAGTTCCTTTCATAATGTCTCTGCTTAGAGGAGGCACTGTCTCACTCTCAATAAAGAACATTCTGACAGATTTTTAAGCCAGTGTGACATTCCCCCATAAGTGGGAAATACCCAGTGTGGCACACTTAAATCCCTTTGATCTGTTGAAGTTCACTTTCAGCCGCTTGAAAGGCTTAACCAGATTATGTCTTGCCCAGTGCACTAAGCTCAGTTTTTACGCATTATGTGTGGTGATGATTCTAGTGTGGTAAAAGTGATTGAATCATTTTACTAATCAGTACTTTTGATTCTAATTCTATTAGTTTTCAGTGCAATACTTTATATACACTCACAATTCCTTGGCCACGATGCATGCACTGTGGCCAACAGTCAGCCCAAACTACATGGACAACAGTGACCAGGAAGGACTGTGGTTTCCACACTGCTCCATCCATCTTTCCTTTTGTTGTCACTGAGCAGTGACAGTCAGTGTGTATCCGGCTGGAGATACCTTCTGGCTCATGCTTCTGGCTCTCCATAGCTCTGTCCATCTCTCTCTCTCTCTCTCTCTCTGTCTTTCTTTCCCTCTCTCTCTCTCTCTCTCTCTCTCTCTCTCTCTCAATTCACATTCATTCTCACTTTTTCATTCATGATTTGTGAGTCTGTATACATCCTGTCTCTGGAATCACAGCTATCACAGTTATTAATAGCTATTTGTGTCTTTGGATATGTGGGGGGAAGATAATTCCAGAGGGTTGTGGCTGAAACTGAAAGGCCCAAGGGCTCGAAGGAGTCAGGACTCAAAGGCAGGAGACCAAACACAGTTCCAACAAAAAGCGAGCGCTATGGCTGATTTATTTACAAAAAGCAAGAAGGCAATACAGGCAAAACTCAGGGCTCAGAGGTTGTGTCAAAAGCAAGAACAAAAATCGCTATGGCTTTCAAAAAGAGAACTAAGGACGCTAAGGTAATCAAGGCAATAAACTTCTTAGGTATTTTAGCAGGACTGATAGCAAGACGAGATACAGGGAGCACATGACGTACAAGACAATCTGGCACAAGACAAAGGGAGACGCGGACTATATATACATGAGGTAACAATGAACAGGTGGAGACAATCAGGGCGGGGCAGACAATCAGACAAGCGGGAAGCACATCAGGAAGTCAGGGTCTGAAACGGGAGGAGAGTTAGGGTTTCACAATAAAACAGGAAGTGCCCGACAAGACTAAACACTGTGAACAGACACATCAGACACAGCGGGACATGACAGTACCCCCCCCTCTAGGGCCGACTCCTGACGGCCCAGGCTCGTTCTGTTGGCGTCATTCAAAGTCAGTAATAAGTGATTTGTCCATCACAAAACTTGCAGGCACCCATGACCTCTCCTCTGGTCCGTATCCCTCCCAATCCACCAAATACTGAAAGCCTCGGCCCCGACGTCGTGCCGCAAGGAGTCTTTTGACTGCATAGACGGGGCCTCCATCAACCATGCAAGGAGGAGGGGGCGGTTTGTGGTGGGGACCAGAGAACTCTCGTGGACCGGCTTCAGCTTGGACACATGAAAGGTCAGGTGCACTCTCAAGGACCTCGGAAGTTTCAGCCGGACAGACACAGGGTTAATAATTTTGGCGACTTCGTAAGGACCTACAAACCTAGGTGACAGCTTCCGAGAGTGAACATGGAGAGGGAGGTCTCGGGTCGACAGCCAGACCTTCTGGCCCGGCACATACTGCGGAGCATCACGGCGGTGGCGGTCAGCAGCCTTCTTCATCCGGTCCTGACTCCTGAGCAGAACCTTCCTGGCTGCTGCCCAGATGCGCCGACAGCGTCTCACGAGAGCGTGAGCAGATGGCACCGCGACGTCATGCTCGTTCACCTCGAATAGCCGGGGTTGGTAACCGTAGACACAGTGGAACGGTGACATGCCTGTAGCTGTGGTAGGAAGTGTGTTATGTGCATATTCAACCCATCTGAGATTATCACTCCAAGAGGTCTGATTCTGGGAAACCAGACATCGCAAGCATGTCTCTAACTCTTGGTTGAGTCTTTCAGTTTGCCCATTGGATTGGGGGTGATAGCCTGACGTCAGGCTCACTGTGG
Source organism: Chelmon rostratus (assembly GCF_017976325.1). Classification (NCBI taxonomy): domain Eukaryota; kingdom Metazoa; phylum Chordata; class Actinopteri; order Chaetodontiformes; family Chaetodontidae; genus Chelmon; species Chelmon rostratus. The sequence goes on from NC_055664.1 coordinate 1,264,703, forward strand.
CCCCGAATGACTTACAGAACTCCCGCCAGAACATGGAAATGAATTGAGGGCCCCTATCAGAAACAATGTCTTTGGGTAAACCGTGGATCCTAAACACCTCCTTGAGGAGAACTTCAGCCGTTTCTTTGGCTGAGGGGAGTTTAGCCAGAGCAATGAAATGAGTCATTTTGGAGAAACGGTCTACCACTGTAAGTATGGCTGTGTTACCTCGGGAAGGGGGTAGTCCGGTCACAAAATCAATAGAAAGGTGGGTCCAGGGTCTGGGAGGAGTCCCATCGGATTCTGCTTGGGCGTCTTGTTTCTGCAACATACTTCACAAGCCTGAACATATTCAAGAACATCACTTCTCAATGTCGGCCACCAGAACCTTTGACGTAACACATATAAAGTGCGTTTGACCCCAGGGTGACAGGTAAGCAAAGATGTGTGTGCCCATTGAATTACTTGGGACCGCAGCTGAGCCGGTACGAACAACCGATCGCTGGGACACCCTGCCGGGGATTCTAATCCCTCATTGGCCTGTTGCACATCTTTTTCTATTTGCCACGAAACCCCACCTACCACACAGTTCAGTGGTAGGATGGTCTCAGGTTCCTTGGCGACCGGTTCCGGTTCGTACAATCGAGACAAAGCATCGGGTTTGACGTTTTGTGAACCCGGACTAAATGAAATACTAAACCGGAACCGGCTGAAAAAAGAGCCCAGCGTGCCTGTCTAGAATTCAGTCTTTTAGCCTTTTTGATGTATTCAAGATTCTTATGATCTGTGAGTACCACAAACGGATGCTCAGCCCCCTCCAGCCAATGTCTCCATTCCTCTAAGGCTGTTTTCACCGCTAGTAGCTCTCTGTTTCCCACATCATACCTTCTTTCCGTAGGTGACAACTTATAGGAAGGCACAGGGATGAATCCGGTTGTCCTGTGTGTTACGCTGGGATAGGACCGCCCCCACTCCCTCATTGGAGGCATCAACTTCGACTATGAACTGCCGCTGTGGATCGGGAACGGTGAGAACGGGTGCTGAGGTGAAGGCAGACTTGAGACGCTGAAAGGTGTCTCCAGCTTCAGAGGACCACTGAAAAACGGACTTAGCAGAAGTTAGTTGGTGGAGAGGTGAAGCAACCGTACTGAAGTTGCGGATGAATTTGCGGTAAAAGTTGGCAAAACCGAGAAACTGCTGCAGTTTCTTACGGTTGGATGGAACTGGCCAATTAGCTACCGCGCTCACCTTCTCTGGGTTCATCTGGATCTGGTTCTCAGAGATTACATAACCCAAAAACCCAACTTGGTTGCTGTGAAATTCACACTTCTCCGCTTTCACATACAAATGGTGTTCCAGTAGGCGGGACAACACCTGCCGTGTGTGGCGCTTATGTGAGTCTATGTCCGGGGAGAAGATCAATATGTCGTCTAAATTGACGAAAACAAAGTCATTCAGATAGTCTCTAAGCACATCATTCACATACCCCTGGAACACTGCAGGCACGTTGGTGAGTCCGAAGGGCATGACCAAGTACTCATAGTGGCCGCTAGGGGTATTGAACCCAGTTTTCCACTCATCTCCCTCACGGATGCGAATCAGGTGATAAGCGTTCCGGAGATCAAGCTTCGTGAACCAGCAAGCCTGTTGCAAAAGTTCAAATACAGTGTTCATTAAAGGCAGAGGGTAACAATTTTTTACTGTGATATCATTTAAAGCACTGTAATCAATGCAAGGTCGTAAGGACCCGTCTTTCTTCTCCACAAAGAAGAACCCCGCTCCAGCAGGGGACGAGGAAGGGCGGATGATGCCGGCTTTCAGTGACGTCTGAATGTAGTCGTCCATGGCCTTACGTTCCAGCCCAGAGAGGGAGTAGAGCCAGCCCTTGGGGATAGGAGCACCTGGAAGTACATCAATGAAGCAATCAGAAGCCCGATGAGGCGGCAGAGAGGTGGCTTTCTCTTTATTGAAAACTTCCTTGAGATCCCAGTAGCATTCTGGCACTTTAGCCAAATCGGGATAACGCTCCTCCGCTCCCTCTGCTGGTCGGACCGAACCGACAGTCAATTCACAGTTCTCCGTGATATGAGTTACTTGAAAGAGAAATCTGCCGTTTAAGGCACTGGCGTTGAGAGGTTTGGACAGTTTTATAACCCCAATCTGGTATTTTCTGGCTAATTTCCAGTCCATAAAGTTATCATCAGCCCCCAAATCTATGAGGGCTTCGAGCTCTATCAGCTGGTTATTGGCACGCAGAATTACTCTGGTCAATATGCGGGGAGGTTTAGACAAGTCATTAGTACGGCTCACCACCTCCCTCCTTTCAGCTGGTGAGCCCTGTCTTTTACCTGACAGTTTATCACTTGGTGGCCCTGCTCCCCGCAGTAGAAGCACGCCTTTTCTGTGACGCCTCTCATCTTTTCCTCCTGACTCAGTTTTGTCCTACCCACCTGCATGGGTTCTTCGGGACCAGGAGATGGCGGTATCGGATTAAGATTCCGATCCCGTGGAGGAGGGGCACGCTGTCCCCCCGCAATACCTGGACGGCCTCTCCAACTCTCCGTCATGGGGAACGCCTCCCTTTGGCGACTTCGCTCCTGCTCGCATAGCCGTGAATCTATGCCAACAGCGGTCAAGATGATGGATTCCAGGTCGGGCGGCAGCTCCAACGGGGCGAGTTGGCCTTTTATGGCGTCCGAGAGTCAGTGGGTGAAAGCGTCATTCAGAGCCGGGCCATTCCAGCCACTGTCGGCTGCAAGTCTGCGGAAGTCGATGGCATAGTCGACCACGCGGCGGCGTCCCTGCCGCAAGCACAGTAGCGCTCGAGATGCGTCCTTGGCTGGGGACTCATGGTCAAAAATAGTCGTTATTGTTTTAGAAAAAACCTTAGCATCATGACACAAGGCTGACCCTCTGGCCCACTCAGCAGTAGCCCAGGCTGCTGCTCTCCCTGTGAGGTGCGAGATTATGAATGCGACTTTAGCAGGTTCAGTTTGATACGCACCCAGATAATGTTTAAAGTGGAGGTCGCACTACACCAGAAAGACCCGGCAATCACCGGAGTCTCCGGAGAATTTATCGGGGGAGGCGAGGTGTGGGGCTCCCTGGATCGGACTGCTGATCGGCGGAGCACTGGCCGCCGGTTCGGCGTGGGGTCGCGGCAGAATGACTCTGAGGGGAATCGTCCAAACGGTTACTGATTTTCAGGAGTTGATCGGTGAGTAGATTTACCTGACTCATGACCGTGTGTCACATCAGGAAGTCAGGGTCTGAAACGAGAGGAGAGTTAGGGTTTCACAATAAAACAGGAAGTGCCCAACAAGACTAAACACTGTGAACAGACACATCAGACACGGCGGGACATGACAGAAACAACTAAGGCACGATCATCTTTTGATTTGCAGTTAGAGCAGGAAATGGATAAAAGGCCAGGATCAGAGGATTTGACCAGTTAAAAAGTGGATGAGAAGATCAGAAATGTAACTCATGCTGAGCCTTATGTGTAATCAATAGAATCTTGTCATTTATTGTTCTTGTTAATAGCCTGGCAGCTGCATTCAGAACTAACTGTAAGTGGTTTAGAGCAACGTGACTGAGTTGTAGAAGGAATGACAATAATCAATCCAAAAAAGTAAGATAATTCTTAGCTGAAGAAACAAGCCTAACATTTGGTCAAGTGTGGTGTGCTGATCAAAGATGATACCAAAATTCAGGTTACTGGGTTTAGCATACATCTGTGTATCATTGACATAACAGTGATATCATACATCTCAAAAGCAGCTGAATAAGTGACCAGAGGAAGCATGTACAATGAAAAAAGAACCGGTCCAGGGACTGACCCCTGAGGGACACCACAGAGCAGGGGAACTGAGGAGGACACCTGATTATTGATACAGATATTAAAATATCTATTCGTCAAATAGGACAAGAGGACCTCAGACCATCGAACTTAAGAAATTGAAAGACAAATTTTTCACAGTCAGTAGATTAGGTGGGAATGACAGGAGCTGGTTAATAGTGCTAAATAAGAACTTTAGGTTGTGTTTATAATAATCAGTCAAGCCAGAAAAGATGCCTGCTGGTATGTCCTTATTGTCTGGTTGATCTTAGGCAATAGCCTTTATATGGAGGTGATGAACTTTAAGTTTAGATCTTTTTCCATCTACGTTTACCCCTCCTCTATTCTTTTCTTTGTTGTCGGATGTCGTTGTTGATCCAAGGGGCTATATTAATAACTGGAACAGCCAAGGAAATGTATGAAGCGGAAGCATCAATGGTTGATGTGCACAAATGATTAAACCACCTAACTCGGTCATTAATATTAGTGAAGAGAGGAGGGTAATTGGCCAGATTAGAAACGTAGGTGGACAATGCGGCCAACTGCTCATCAGAGATGACTGTTAAAATTACATTGGTAAGGTTAGAGAAAGCAGCTGTTAAAAATATCATAGATAGATAGATATACTTTATTTATCCCAAGATGGGAAAATATGAAGCTGTACTAAACCAAAAAAACTAAAAGTGACTTTCAGTAGACTCCATCCCATGTACAAATAATTTGAGAGGTTTAGCTCATCTGAAGAAGTTGCTGTCTCTGTCCTATCTCATCACTCTGTCTGCTCATCTCCTTTGTTCATCACACCATCCTCCTGTCTGCCTCCCTCAGTCCTGTCTGTCCTTCCTGGCTCACCTTCTCTCTCCTCTCTCTCCACAATGCTTCATGCCTGGAAGGTCCCAGGTCTTTCCGTGAGATGTTCTATATTCTGCAGAGCGCTTGTGGCAGGAACTGTTCCTCAGAAGGTATCTCGCTTACAAGTTCCCCTACTGCTCTTTGCTGTCCCCCCTCTACTCCTTTCTTTTCCTTTTCCTCGTCCTTTTTGTTGACTCTCATCGTGCACCCCTGTGCTTATCATCAGTACTGCTGACCTATTCCTATGATTGGTTGATTGTAGGTGGTCGGCTGAAGCAAAAAAACACACAAAAGCTCAGCCTGAGTGGACGTATGTGTGTGTGTGTGTGTGTGTGTGTGTGTGTGTGTGTGTGTGTGCGTGTGTGTGTGTGTGTTTGCGTGTGTGTTAGTGTTTATCCTGTGTCAATGTGTGTGTGTATTTGTGTTTGTGTGTTTCACATGAATAGGCTACATTACAGCCAAGGTTAATTGAAGGGATGAGACTGTGGTTAAAAGGTATCACAACCTTTTTATCAGCTCCCATGGCAACAACCCCTGGGTTACCTCGTTGACAGCTCTGTCGAACAACTTGCTCCTAGCAGCACCTGTACACACAGTTCCAATGGAATTAACACATGCCTTCATGTCGCACTTTTTACAAATGCATGCAAATCCCCTACTATCTGCTGACCCACTAGCTAAACTAATGGCTGGACTCGACTGTTGTTGTTGAAGAAGCAAAATACCCTACATCCAGAAGGAATACCAACCACACAGCAGGCAGTGTCTAAATACCCAGTAACCAGGGCACAAAACTCATCCCACAACAACCAACACACATGCTTTAAAGAACCCAGCACTCAGTTTCTAGCACCCAATACCCAGCAGCCTGCATAATCATATGTGGGGAGGGGGGGCAGAGTCAAAGGGAGGAGAAAAAAGAAACCGAAAATAAATTATGAAAAGTAAAAAAAAATAGATCAATAGAAGACAACAAGGAGAGTGGTTTATTTTCTAGATTGACAAATTAAATGAGATTGTGGAGTAACCCTTAATTCCATTCCAAGTGTCCATCTGTTTAAATCACACGAGCTCTGAGATGTGTGTGGAGATTACAGAATACATACATAGAACATATGCATGTTCACACGTCATCTTCGAAACACACACCAGTGTTCCATTTATAGCTGAAGCTGCTTGTGCTCCACCCAGCAGGCTGAGCCAGAATAACACACAGACAGTCGTGATCAGACCGGATCGCAGACCAGCCTCAGTCTGGTCCACAGTACCTATACACACCAACACTCAACTGTTCAGATATCACCCACACAGATGTCTGCACACACTAAAACAAACATGTGCACATCTTTAATCTTTATATACAGTAGTCAGTGAAAATAGTGTTCATTAAAACTGTATATTGGGACATTGTGTTAAGAATATACAACATCTAGCCCTGTGCCTGTCAAACATCAACGTCATAGACCACCCAATAATATAAATTTGTCTGCAGAAATGTAATCACAGTATTGACAGCTCTAATAGATTTATAGCTATATGAAGCACATATGCCATAGTATATACATATGTGATATATTTATGTATGTGATGTATTCACATATTGATAGTAGATGGTATATGAACATAATATAGCACTATTGATCTATTAATTATGGTAGTACAGCTAATAGTTTCAAATCAGTCTTACCTTATATTATGGACCTTAGAGGTTTGCGTTGACTCCCATGGGCTTTCCTCCCAATTTTGAAATGTTGAAAGATTTGTAACTGTAACTCAAGGCAAATGCTGGAACCTAGCTAAAGTCAGTGATCATCCCTAGACACTTGACAAAATCAAATTCAGGCAAGACATTCAACAGATGTGAGGGTAAGAAATAATATTGCCCACTGTAGCGATGTCTGAAATTGTATTGCAAGATTCTTCCAGACAGGAATATAAGATATTATTATATATATATAATAATAATATATTGTAATACTTACACATGTGATTTTTGTATTCTCTATTTTTACAAGCCAGGTCACTGCATGATTGAAGTAGAGTACCTTAGAATTTATTCATTGTCCATTAGGTACTCATGTACTCTCTTTCACCATCGCGCAATTCATTGCATAGTTTACTTTATCATCCACAGGTATTGCTTGTTTTTTCCACTTTGACCATTACAGTGTGATTATCAGTCATTTCATTTATCCTATCTTCATTCATTATTGGTTAATAAATTCTCATTAAGAGCAGGTTATATGTAAAGTAGGTTATTGTAAAGTATACTCCTTTGGAGTACTGACAGAGATCAGTTTAATGGTTTAATTCTAATTCTTAGAATAAAAATATGAATCATCCTATAATAAAATAAACTCTAAGAATTGCAAATCTGTTATTGATCTTTCAACTTTTTTTAACACAACTTTTATTATTATAACATTTCTGCTTGAAGCTAAAGGTTTTGACCATGATTCAACCTGCCAAATGTAGTGTCTTTGTCTGGGTAACACAAACTGACAAAATATAACTTAAAGATTCAATTGTTTGTTTGTTTTTACTTTATTTACTTGCAAATGTTGAAAGCTGAACCCACAGTAATTCAATTGTTGTATTGATTGATTGAAGGACTTTCATGTAATAATCGGATTTAATACAGTATTCAGATCCACTAAAATGCTATTGAACCCCAAACCTTAGTATGAATGCTCATCTCATTATAGTAGTGCAACGTTAAGACAAAACATCACTCATTGTGAGACTGCTGTTCTGCTGACAAGTGGGGAGAGGCTTGTGTAGATCTAAATCTTAGGAGCCCCTGTTTATTACAGCATTAGAAATGTCTTGAATGTGTGACGATGCAACTTCAAGTCTATGATTTCAGTCCAATTGATTATTCTTTTTGTCTAGACCCTGAATAGACGAGTGCAGACTGACTACCCAATGGATCTGGGAACTGAAGTATTCACTCATTTGACACTTCAGCTGTTAGTAATGGCAATCTAAGGAACCAAAGGGGGGCTGTGTTTTCACAGCTGATTTACGGCAATTACTATGATTGACGGGATGAGCCAAAATATTGCTGAACTGAGAGGAGGCTGGGATAGAGGCTAGTTTGTGGGCTTCTTCAAATGTGCTCCACACACAGGACATAAATGCACATGTTGCTGGGCACACACACACACACGCATGCACACACACACAGTAAGCTTTGGCTGAGAGGTGATGGGCTGAGACCTTAGCTGATGCTGTGCTGAAGGGAGCATTTCTGCTTTTGTAGTCTGTGATGGTCTGGATCAACTACCACAATGCTTGATGCCAATTTACAGCCTTGCTCTGCAAGCGTTGCATGCTTCCTTGTCACATGATGGAAAGGCAGCTCTAGAAAAAATCTCTTAAGTCTTCATCATCCAGGCTTTCTAATTGGGGAATTATTTTATTGTCTTTGTAATCAACACATCATCAACACATTTCCTTGTGTACGATGTCACAGATTATGTATATTTTTTAACATTGAGGCAGTTCCTGGGTGACAGCATCTCTGAACATGTGCCAGTCTGCACTCAATAATCCTGTAGAGCGGCTGTAGCTTCATCTGTCTACATTGTAGCTGTTTTTTTCTGATGGTTTGATCATTTTAATCAGCTTGGAGTGAGTGGGCAGGAGAAGCACGGAGAGACGGTCTGGTTGACCAAACTGCTTCCCTTGGTGGGGATGTGGACATGTTGGTGGAATTTAGGTAAAATACATGTGAGGTCTGTTTGATTATAATAACTAGCTAAAATAATTGGTTGTTTTGTCATGTGACTGCTGATGACCTCATACAGCTCCTATAGTGTATTTTTTGAATTTGTATCTGGAGGAAATGTAAACAGCAGCAACAAAAAACACTAGTGAGTTATCTGGCAGATAATATGGTCGAGATTTGGCAAACATTGCCCATCAACTTTGTCTACACAGGCACCAAGCATCATTGATGTGTTCCACCTCCTTCAGTCTTACTGAAGTCCTATGTTCTGTTGCTGCAGAACACCATCCCCCCGATGTTGTGATGGAGCAAGGTCTCTGTATAGATGTGAGCACAACAGTCTCTGATTTACCATAGCTGAGTTAACCTTATTTAGAGTCTTATTTCATCCTCTTTATTTTCCTGTGATCAGACATTGGCCATAAGAAGGCTGGGTAGTGGAACAGCCTTAGGTCCAAGCTGGGTTAATTTAGCTCCTACCCCAGCTTTCCTCCCCCTCTTGGTCCGGCTGGTCTGGCTTGATGGTCAGAGAAGATGTTTTGGGCGGTGATTGTCTAAAGGTCCACTGCACTTAATCCAATCCCTGCGCTTCCTTTTCCAATGAGTGTATTTCTGTCGTAAGTAATTTGTGCTTCAGTAATAAAAGCAAAAAATAACAAATTAAAACTGAAGTGTAGCCATTTTATGAGAGCTACTGTCACACACACACAAACACACACACAGTTTGTGTTGTTCTTGCTGCTTGCATGGCCAGTGCTTGCACTTCATTGTATTCCTGTGATTTTTGCAGGACTGTGCGGAACTGACCTATGTGTGTGTGTGTGTGTGTGTGTGTGTGTGTGTGTGTGTGTGTGTGTCTGTGTGTCTGTGTGTGTGTGTGCGTGTGTTTGTGTGTGTGCTTGTGCATGTGTATGTGTGCTTGTGCGTGTGTGTGTGTGTTGGGGGGGTGGCATCCCTCCCTCCCTCATCTACACCATCAGACACTCAAAGAGTGTGTGTGCAGCAGTGGTCTCCAGTCATGTGGTCTTAAGTCAGTCTGATCACTGTAGTCACTCAGTTCCCAAGCTAAGAATATATATGTTTTACGCAAAGCAGCAAATATACTACTGGGTATGACATATTTAAATAAATGTCCGGACATTTCTGCACATGGTTGCACATGACTGAAAATCATTGGTCCATAAATACAACTGTCTTGTTTGTGTGCGTGTATATTCACATATTCATCATAACTGGTGTATTTTCAGAGTATGTCTGTAAGATTGACACTGTGTCCTCCTCCTGTCTGACCTTCCTCCCATGGAGCAGGTGGGAACAGCGACAGTGTGTTTGACATAGAGAAAGCTGTGGGCACCATCATTATTGCCAAGCCTCTGGATGCTGAACAGCGCTCCTTCTACAACCTGACGGTGCAGGCCACAGACGGCACCAACACTGCATACACACAGGTACTGCTTAACTTTTATTTCCCCAACCTTTCATTGTTTGGTGGTATACAATTATCCCTTGTATAACCATTTTTGGAACAACTCCAAATACTAATGCACCAGATGCCACAGAGGAAGAACATGTGTCCATGGTGAAAAAAGGTGTTAATCATAATAATTAATTATTTGAGCACTTTTGTCTTTTTTATTTTTATTTATTTATTTAGGACAGTGCACATTGATGAACATTGCTGTAAATGTGCCAGTTTATAGCTGATTAGCTAATTTGCAACTGTAGTCCTTGGGCAGAATGTTAGTTGCCTAATAAAACAACATGGAAGTACACATGTCGCAGGCCCTGGTGTTCATACCCCTGACAGTCCTGTTTTTTATAAATTCGTTCAGAGGTGGAGGGGCAAGACTGTGAAGACTTTTGTATATAGCACAGGCAAATTTATAGACCTTGAAACTATGAAAACTTAGAAAACTATACTTTTTAAGGATATTACAGATGTGATATGAGTAAGGTTTTTTTCCAGTGTCTTTAAAGTTTTTTCATAAAGGGTTTCTATTGGTTTGAATGCTGTTGAACATGCCAGTGCCCAGCTGTGTGAGAAGATCATGCAATGTAAAAACATCAGAGCAGCAGTATTAGTTAATGAGTTCCTTATTTGTCTGAAGTTTGCCAGGTTGTGTTTAACCGCATTAGATACCTTTTTAATGTGTTTCCTGAATGAGAGTGTCGAGTCCAGGATGACTCCAAGATATTTGAACTCATGTACCAATGAGAGCTCCTCTCCTCCCAGAAACACACCAGATTGAACAATTTTTTGATGGCTGTTTTGCAAAAAAGCATACAGACACTTTTTTTGACGTTTAGGCAAAGACAGGATTTAGTGAGCCAGTTTTGAACTTTACCCATTGCTAATGTGAGACTCTGAGCAGCCTATGTTGTATTTTTTGCGGTGGCAAAAATAACCGCATCATCCGCATAAAGCTGGGCATGGACACCTTCACAGACATCAAAGAAATCATTTATGTACAAGGAAAACAATAAAGGGCCGATCCTTGATGATCGTTGGGGGACCCCCACTGGGCAATCCAGGCATGGGGACCTGACACCATCGACCACCACACACTGCTTTCTATGTGCAAGATAGGATCCGAACCAATCAAGGGCCTGTGTAGAGAAATTGAATTTAGATAGCTTGGTTAGCAGTATCTGGTGATCGACAGTGTCAAATGCCCTTTTGAGGTCCAAAAAAACAGCTCCCACACAGCTGTTCCTATCTAGAAGGCACTTAGTTCTTTCCATAAACATAGTCATGGCTGATTCTGTGGAATGATGTGCCCGGAATCCAAACTGCATCGGGTGTAGTGTTGTAGAACTCATATCAAGATGTTCTATTAACTGTGTGGCTACCCATTTTTCTATTATTTTAGAGATGACCGGAAGAATACTAATTGGTCTGTAGTTGTTTAATTCAGATTTACTCCCTGATTTAAAGATTGGAGTTATCACGCTCACCTTCCAGTTGTTCGGGAAAACGGAGTGCTTAATAGATATATTTATCAACTGTGTAATTGGAACGAACCAGGGACTCCTTGTGATATATTAGAAAATTTATGTCAAGTCCATGAACATCCTTGGCATTAGACTTGTTAAGAGCGCAAAGTCAGCAAGGCAACAAGGCACTCCTTCACAAATTATCCTTCTGAATGATTTTTCAGCTTCTTAGGTAGTAGCTTACTCACCACATAACTTGCCTGCATACAACTGACTCTAACAGAATGTGGTGTTGTGGAAGTTGCTTGTTGGGCATCCAAACTCCACCATTGACCCTTAGCTTTATCCAAGTGCATCTGTCCTTGCAGCTCATCCAGTTGGGCATGTTTTAGAGCTCCAATGACGCTCAATATTAGTCTTTTTCATCACTGCTACCACATCCCCACAAACCAACTTATGCCAGGATCAGACTACACAAATCTGGCCCGATTTTGAGACAATTTTGTTGTGGCCGACAAATTACCACCATTGTATCTGATCATTAATGACAATTGGGCGTCTATACTCATGTACAGTGACATGCTAAACAACCTGTCGTGCAGCATCTGGGACAGCCCACAACACCCCGACGAAAAGTCATGTCAGAAGTTTCTTGTCTTGACAGGCCTGGAGTGACATCTCAGGTGCTCTCTCCAAAGAGCAATCAGGACAAACATGGCAAAAAGGAGGAGGAGGAGGAGGGATGCTGAGTTTGCTGCTGTCACTTGGGACAACAAAAGAGAGGAAAAGTTTGTTGAGCTGTGGCAGCAGTACCATTGCCTAGTTGATGATTCCTCGAGGGAGTACCATGAGTACCAAGTCAAAAAAGACTAATGTTGGCGAGAAATAGCGGAGGCACTTAGCTGGCTACGCTGTCATAACATTATCCCCAGTCCTAATTGCGAGAACATGTTTGTCCTTACTCTAGTAGCACATGGTTAGCTAGCCACTAATTCCAGATCTAACGTTGAAGTAGCCTGTTTGATGCGGCCAACGCAGCCAAGTCTGGTCCTTGTGGAATAAATAACTATGGAAATAGAATTACTATATGTGACTCGTTGTACTTGACGTAATTGTGATTGATATGACAGCCCCACAATCGAGGCTTTGTTTCAGCTGTGTTTGTTTTTAAAGTGCTCTATAAATAAAGTTTACTTGAATTGAGTTGAGGCAAAATAATGTTGTATAGGCGATAGCAGCAAACAATAAACATCAAATAATAATGTTAGGCCAAGATGTGATTTTTATATAATTTTATCTGAGTGTCTGTCCAGAAATATTCTGACCCTCCGACAAATATAGTTGGTGACCCCTGCAGTAGATGTATAGAAAAATGACTGAATGGGCCCAAGTTTACACCACCTCTTGCATTTGCTTTTAATGTTATAGTGCATCCAAAGCTAGATCTGTGCATCCATTTACTTTTGTCTAATCTATTTTCCCTTTGCTGCATCATACTGCTACGGCCCAGGTTCCCCACAGGGTTTGATAAAATTAAATCTACGTCTTTTTCTTTTTTTTCAGTACGCAGGAACACCAGAATCACACACGCCATGTAGCCATGATTGACAGTTGCTTCACCTGCCTCACCAATGAAATCTGAAATCTGTCATATGTGTAGTCTTGTCACCTGACCAAGATATGGCAAGAGTTTATGGAACTGTGATCGTTAGATCTGACCATCATAAAGAAAAAAAAATTGTTACAGTCTGATCCCGGCATTTGGCCCACTGGTATGCTTTTTACTTAAAAAGAAAAAAAAGACATTGTCCATTTCTCTTGGAAATATGACACTGCATCAATTTTTGTTTTGTAGACAGCCGCCATGGTGCATTGATGTGATATCAGCCACTCCATGTGTGCTGCATTCAGGGCCTGCTCAGAACTACATCTTAATCCCTTATAATGTGTTATTTTCTTTATTGCTGAAGAAATGTAATTTCTTTTTGTATTTATGAATTGCTGCATGGGCATGTGATCAGGGTTTTAGGAGAATCATCCACTGAACACCTTGAATATGAAAAGTAGAATCCTGGTTGATTCACATGACATTCTGGCTCATTTTTATTGTGGTTCAGGGGGTAGAGTGGATCATCCATTAATCCCAGTGTTGGTAATTCCAAAGTGTCTTTGATTAAGACACTGAACCCCAAGTTCCTCACACACACACAGTGTTACATTGTAGGCATATATTGTATGCACATGCAGTCTTTTATAGTCTTTGACTGATAGTCAGCTCTATGCTAAACATTTAGCATACAGTACATGTTGTGTAACAGCAGTCTCCATTCTAGCACTATTATGAAATATTGTGTGCTCTCTTTTAGTATTGTATGTGACACACAAACACACACTCACACACACAGCACGTGATATTTTTATAGAGCATGAAGAATTGTTCTGACATGAGGAATGAGTGAAATCCCTGTGATTCTGCCACACGGACAGACACACACACACATACACACACACAAACACACACTGTTAATCTTGACATTTTCAAGCACAGCCAATTTCCTGTGAACTGTGTATCAAGTAGTGTGAAATAATAGCAATAGTAAAAAGGGGCATATGCATTACATTTGTATTGCATTTAAAATCATCCAGAGAAAGTTTCACATACAGTAGTCATTTAGACAGGTTGTAACCAATCCCCAGGCTAGTCAAACGTGAGTAGTAGTTAGTGGGTTACGAAATAGCTATGGAGCCTACACTATGGCTTACATGTACAGTGGCTACCACGAGGAGACCACGCGAACAGTGATTGGTCAACTTGGGCTGCTTGTGTCTCCTACACTTTATTTTGGGTTTTCCTTTCTTTTGTCACCCTTCTCTATCTCCCTTGCTTGCAACGGCCTGCGAATCACTCTGCCCAGCCCTATCTCCTCTTTCTCCTGGCATGTCAATTTCTGTCACCATCCAGACTGTACCAGCTCCTGACCTCTTTTCCTTTTGCTCAGCTCCTAAGTGTAGCAGCAGCTTGTACCCTGCTCCCCATTGCTTCCAGCCCTGGCCCCTTACCTGAATCAGTTTGGCATTCTACCACCCTTGCCCTGAAACTCACTAGAGTGGGCAGACACAAACACTAGTAAGCCACATTTTCACATTGAGTAGGTAAACTGGTACGCTCAGTGATTTATCAGAAATGTCTGATGAAGACATTTTGTATCACTTCTGTTTTTTTTAAATATAACAGACGAGCTTTTTAAAGTAGTATAGGGACAGTGAGGTGCATTTTAAAGAGACAGCACCAGAAATATTTAATTCTTGAGTTATTTATGTTGGCCTGCTATATATTTATTGACACCCATGACAACAACAGTGGGGCAAGTAAAACCTTTATTTCAGTAATCAGTGGCTAGATCTGTGCATCCATTTACTTTTGTCTAATCTATTTTCCCTTTGCTGCATCATACTGCTACGGCCCAGGTTCCCCACAGGGTTTGATAAAATTAAATCTACTCTTACGTCTCTCATTTCCTGCCTTTCTGTCTGTTCTGTCTGCTTCCCTACCTGTCTGTCTCTGCCTCTCCTTCTGTATTTTCCTGACTCATGCTGGGTTTCATTACCAGTCACCTATGACTCAGGAACTTTCCATGAGTCATGACATACGCAAACCACAAACACCCTGCTTGACTTCTCTGCGGTCTGTGCAATGACACTCATTATTTTCAGCATACGCTCTGTTACATTATTCCAACGACCCAAAAGATGGCCAAGTACAGTGGCGAGAGTCGTGTAGTTAAGACTTTTCGTATTTCTTAGCACCACTACATTATTTGTCAAAGTTCATCAAAGTCTACATCTACGTGAAAGCGCCACAGAGATTTACTTTGCCTCTGGAAGCGAATACTGATTGCAGAATTGAAATACATTGATTTTGATCTGAAATTTTACTATCATGAACTTTTTAAAGAGGATAAATTACCGTGCACAGCAACCCTTTATATCCCTGTGGAGGTAATACCTGAGCCCTCAAGGGGCTGATACAACAAGGAACTGGTCACACTGGGTTGTGACAGCAGTGACAGACCAAACAAAAGCTTCAACCTGTCATTTCCTGTGATTGTACTGAAATATCTGAATCTGTTTTTGGTGGAATTATCGTGGCTAAGAGATTCATAAAGAGGAATCCCCCTGAACCTGTCTGTCCACTATTGTATTTCTGAAAAGTTCTCAGCCATGAGAAATAACTGACTCCCCAACCCTGTCTCCTACAAATTAAGTTAATATACAACTAATCTGCATTAGCAAATATGTTTTGTAGGAAATGTAATGCTGCCTGCATTGTTTTCAATTTGAGGAGGAAGCATTTTGAGTGAAAATGTCCACCGACAACATAAAATGTGTATTCTGAAAATAAGTTTCAGCTAATCAAAAGTCAGATAATATAAATCAGTAAACTATGACTTCTTTCATTCCTCTCCTTCCTTTCTCTTTGTCAATGTTCCAGGTTTACATCACTGTTATGGACAACAATGACAATGCTCCCATCTTCTCCCAGCCAACCTATGATGTCACTATTTCTGAAGACACACCACCTGACACTGAGGTGGTCCAGGTTCTGGCGTCAGATCGTGATGAACATCACCGGCTGACCTACTCGCTGCAGAGTTCCATAGACCCCAATAGCATGCGTCTGTTCCGTATCCACCCAACCCTGGGCACCATCTACACTGCTCAGAGGCTGGACCATGAGGCCTGTGCCCAGCACATCCTCACTGTTATTGTAAGTCTATGCCACTCTGTCTGCCAGTGATATTTAGATTAATTATATTTATGATATTAAGCATTTTGTTTTTATGTGCCTTTTACTTCGGACAATGATGTCACTGGGAACCTATGCACCTATGCACTTTACTCCTCAAAACGAAACTCTCATGGTCTCCCTACCTGTGGGCTAGCTCTCCACCCACAGTCAACTTGGATTGCAAATTATTTGTATATTATGGTATGTGTTCCACAATGTGTTTTTTTTTTCTTTCCACTGTTAGTACTTGTTTTATATTGCTACTGCTTCTTTTTTCTTTTTGTGAAATGTTGTACTGTCTTAATTTGTTTTTTATGTATATGGGACTGTGGATGGAAATTAGCATCAAGCTACAATCTGGCATCTTTACATGTTTTAACATGTTCATCAATATGCACTGTCCCATTCAAATAAACAAATAAAATAAAATAAAAAAAATGTGAATTCTCAGTTACATGATCATCAAGATTTGATGTTTATAGTGATCCTGAAGGATGACCTTTGTTGTTTGTTTTTTTGTTTGTGTTGTCCACAGGTGAAGGACCAAGAGTTCCCATACAGAAAGAACCTGGCTCGTGTGCTAATAGAAGTGGAAGATATAAATGACCATGTACCCATCTTTACCAATGCACTGTATGAAGGCTCCGTCTATGAGTCAGCAGCAGTTGGATCAGCTGTGGTTCAGGTCACTGCCCTAGACAAAGACAAAGGCGAGAATGCAGAGCTACACTACTCCATCGAAGCAGGTAGGCACCTCTGACAACTATTGCTTTTATATGTTGAAATGTCTATTTACTGTCTATAATTGCCCTTAAAAACAACCATACTGATAATTTTGTTTAATCTTTCTTTTTGATTTCTTACAGGAAACACTGGAGTTGCATTCCATATCGAACCAGTTTTGGGTATCATCAGTGTTGCACATGACCTGGACTTGTCGAGCATAGGCCATTATGTTCTCACTGTCAGAGCTACTGACAATGGCTCCCCTCCCCTGTCCACCACCACTTTAGTGCGTATTGCTGTCACCCTCTCTGATAACACCGGCCCAAAGTTCCCTCAGCCTGAGTACCAGGCTGAGATCACAGAGAATGCAGTGGTAGGGACATCTGTCACCACAGTCAGTGCAGTCAGCCAGTCCACACTCACATATGACATCAAGCTGGGCAACACCAATCATGTTTTTCAAATAAATCAGTACAGTGGAGTGATTACTACTCAAAAATCTCTAGATTATGAGACTACAGCATCTTACAGCCTTATAGTCCAGGCTATCAACATGGCTGGCATGGCCTCCAATGCTACTCTCTTAATCCAAGTAGTGGATGAGAATGATAACCCACCAGTTTTCCAGCAACTTCACTATCATGGTAGCATCAGTGAGGCAGCACCAGTCAACAGCGTGGTATTAAACTCAGATGAATCACCTCTAGTAATCAAGGCCACTGATGCTGACCGCAACCAAAATGCTCTTTTGGTCTACCAGATTGTTGAGGACACTGCAAAAATGTTCTTCACAGTGGACTCAGGAACTGGCTCCATCAGAACCATTGCTAATCTAGACCATGAAACACTGGCCATCTTCCACTTCCATGTTCATGTTAGGGACAATGGCAGGCCACAGTTGACAGCAGACAGTCCAACCGAAGTTACAATACAAGTGATTGACACAAATGATTCACCGCCTCGCTTCACTCAGAATTCCTATGAAACAGTCCTGCTACTCCCCACATATGTGGGAGTAGAAGCATTGCAGGTTTCAGCCATAGACCCTGACAAGGATGTCTCTACAGAGCTCACCTACTCTCTCACCGATGGAGTACTGGAGCACTTTGCCATCAAACCTTCCAGTGGAGTCATCATAGTCAAACACAATTACTTCTCCAAAGAACGTTTCCGCTTCAGTGTCAAAGTTTCAGATGGGAAATTCTCCAGCACGGCTATGGTGACCATTCTTGTCAGAGATGCTCTTGACTCTGGTCTCAGCTTCAGCCATAGTCTTTACTCTTCATCTATTCAAGAGAATGTGTCAAATATCACCAAAGTGGCTGTGGTCAATGCTGTTGGAAACCGTCTCAATGAACCATTGAAGTACAACTTGTTGAATGCTGGGACATGCTTCAGAATCCGTCCAACATCTGGTGTGATCCAAACAACAGGTATACCCTTTGACCGTGAAGAGCAAGAGTTTTATGAACTGGTTGTTGAGGCGAGAAGGGAGCATGACCATCTACATGTGGCCAGAGTTATGGTTCAAGTCCAGGTTGAGGATGTAAATGATAATGTCCCTGTGTTTGTTGGACTTCCTTACTATGCAGCTGTTCAAGTAGAAGCTGAGCCAGGATCACCCATTTTCAGGGTCATGGCAGTAGATGGTGACAAAGGGATTAATGGAGAAGTGTCTTACTATCTCAAGGATGACCATGGTCACTTCGATATCAACCAGCAGACAGGTAGTCTCAGCCTCAAGAGGGCTTTTGAGTCTGACTTGTCCAATATGGAATACCAGATGGTGATATATGCCAGAGATGGTGGTTATCCACCTCTCTCATCTACTATAGAGTTTCCCATCACTGTAGTCAACAAAGCCATGCCTGTCTTTGACAAATCATTTTATTCTGTCTCTGTGAATGAGGATGTGGCTGTACACACCCCAATTCTTGGTATTAATGCCACTAGTCCTGAAGGTCAAAACATCATCTACACCATTGTAGATGGAGACCCATCTCTTCAGTTTGACATTGGTTTTGATACTGGAGTCATAAGTGTCATCCACTCTTTGGACTTTGAAGCAGCACCAACTTACCACCTGACTGTTAGAGCAACAGACTCTCTGACTGGTGCCCATGCTGAGGTTGATGTAGATCTGGTTGTCCAGGATGTAAATGACAACCCACCTATCTTCCAGAAAATGTCCTACAGGGTAGTTTTGTCTGAAACAGCTATGATTGGAACTCCAGCACTTCAAGTTATTGCCACTGACAAAGACTCTGAGAAGAACAATGTTGTCCGATACCAAATCTTCTCAGATGCGCATAACAGCACAGACTACTTTCACATTGATAGTAGCAGTGGTTTAATCCTCACAGCACGTATGCTAGACCATGAACTAGTCCAGAAATATGACTTCATTGTCAAGGCTACTGATAATGGCTTCCCACCATTAAGTAGTGAAGTATCAGTCATAGTTGTGGTGAATGACATGAATGACAACCCTCCAGTTTTCAACCAGTTGCTCTATGAGGCATATGTGAATGAGTTAGCACCTAGGGGTCACTTTGTAACCTGTGTCCAGGCCTCAGATGCTGACAGCTCTGATTTTGAGAAATTGGAATACGGCGTTTTGTCAGGAAATGAAAGAATGAACTTTGTGATGGACAAAAAGACAGGAATCATCACATTGTCCAGCCACCGCAAACAAAGGATGGACCCTGCCTATAGCCTCAATGTTTCAGTTTCTGATGGGGTGTTCACCAGCACTGCACAGGTTCATGTTCAGGTTTTGGGAGCCAACTTGTACAGTCCAGTGTTTGGACAGAATATGTATGAGGCAGAGTTGAGAGAGAATGTTGCCGTGGGAACCAAAGTTATACAGGTAAGCGCTATAGAAATTCACTGTATTTTTCCTTTGTCAATCTTTTTAGAAGAAACATTGATAACATAATATTACAAATATAAAATGCTCCTGTCTCCACTAAGACTTTTTTTTTTTTTCATTTCAGGTTAAGGCAACAGATGCAGACCCTGGAGTGTTCGGTCACATCATGTATTCCTTTGTTAATGATATGGGCAAGGACCAATTTAGCATTGATGGAAGTGGTCAGATCACCACTGTAGAAAAGCTTGATCGTGAGGACCCAGCCAATAAGGATATTGTTTTGACAGTAGCAGCCCAGGACTCTGGTGGATGTGTTTCTTACTGTACAGTGCAAGTTACTCTAATGGATGATAATGATAATGCACCTCGCTTCCGTGCCACAGAGTACCGAGCTTCAGTCAAATCTGATGTGGCTAAAGGATTTTTGGTGATGCAAATTCAGGCTTATGATCCTGACGATGGCGCTAATGCCAAAGTGACATATTCTATTTACAGTGAGGCACATGTCCCTGTGGTGGACATTTTGGAGATAGACCCAGACAATGGTTGGATGGTGACTAAAGGCAGCTTCAGCCACTTGAGGAACTCTGTGTTGTCGTTTTTTGTGAAGGCTGTAGATGGAGGAAGTCCAGTCCGACACTCTCTGGTGTCTGTCTACATCCACGTTCTTTCTCCAGATGCCTTCATTCCTTCCTTTGGCCAACATCAGTACTTATTTAGCATGCCAGAGGACACCCCCCTAGGTTCAGCCATAGGGACAGTGCGTCTCAACACTCCTCCTGGATATGTCTCGCTCTCTGCTACCTTTGCCCTGATTAATGGAGAGACTGGAGAAAACAACCAAGATGGGGTGTTTGTGGTGGAAAAGGATACAGGTTACATCAAACTTGATAAGCCCTTGGACCATGAGATGATCAAGGGATACCACTTCAAAGTCACTGCCACAGTACAACAGGCTAAGTTGGATTCTGTGACTTCTGTCGACGTTGAAGTCAAAGTGTTGGATCTTAATGACAACAAACCAGCATTTGAAGCCAACTTATACGAGGCCACAGTTATGGAGGGGATGTCAGCTGGAACCAGAATAATTCAAGTCCAAGCACAAGACCCAGACTCAGGGGCCAATGGTCAGGTAACATACAGTCTTGGGTCTTTAATCCAGTCAGAAGGGGATTCAGACACATTGATCAGTACCTTTAGCATTGATAGCAACACAGGCTGGATCTCCACACGGAAGGACTTGGACCATGAGACCAATCCATCCTACACATTCACAGTGGTGGCCTCGGACCTTGGGGAAACCTTGTCTCTTACCAGTACTACCACTGTGACCGTAGCAGTGTCTGACATCAACGACAACCCACCAAGGTTCCTGGAGCAACACTACTTTGGTTCAATTCAGGAGAGTGACCCACCAGGTGAGGTGGTGGCTGTGCTGAACACCAGAGATGATGACAGCTCTGCTGTTAACCGACAAGTCAGCTACCACATCACTGGTGAGTACCACTATAAATTCTTGTATGTCATTGCAACTGTATTGCCAGACAAGAACGCTGATATTGGACAATTCTACAAAACCCCGGACTATGTCCAATGACAATATTTTTGGGGTTGTTTGTTTGTTTGTTTTACATCCAATACAAATGTTTTTACTTTCCACAATATCTGTGCATACCAACTACTGTGTAGTTAAGGTTAGAAAAAGATTGTTGTTATGGCAAGGAAACTGTAGTTAAGGAAGGGTTAACTAACTGGACAACTAAAACACTTAAAGTTAAAGTTAGGGAAAGATTGTGGTTATTGTCGATGAAAAGCTGAATGTTAATTGCAGATCTTTGATGGGATGCAAACCCTAGTTTATTGCTTTAAAGTCAGACACTGCACATGCTCATTTTTAACCATGACCTCCACACCCTCAATTTCTGCTTTACTACACAGGAGGCACACAACTTCCTGCTTTGTCATTGAATTTATATTTGTTGTTGGACGTAAATAGTGAGGTAAAGATTCGTCCAATATGGTTGGAATTCCTAGGGATAATGGGCTATGTTTTGTGGCCCATCTACATAAATACTTATACATAAAACTGTTATGTATCTTTCTGTCTTGGCCCACTGGCTTACTTAAGATACAGTAGTCACCAGGTTAGTATTCTGTATCTCCAAACCATTGCTACATTCATGAATGAACATGAGAAGAGAAGTAAGACACTAAATTAAAGGTGTGATTCCATCCTTAATTCATATGCCATACGTTTACCCAGTTACAGTTCTCCAGAGGTGGAAGAGGTAGTGAATAGAGTTAGAGTAGACAATTGGAGGACTGCAGGGCATTTGATGAAAGTTGCTGTGAACAAGTTTATCTTTTGGGGCTTGAATAGATATGCAGTTCTAATACTAGCCTAAAAAGCCACCCAGGGAAATCAATGGGAGGTCAGGATCATTTTCTGAATGTGCAAGATAAACTGCAGACAAACTGTTTCCATGACAAGGCAAACAACGATCCAAGGCACAGAGAGATATTTTTCAGTCCAAAGAGAGAAAGAAAAGAATAGAGGAAGGGACAGCTAATGAAGTACTTTTAATAGGAAAGACTTTCTTTCCTTAATAGCATTAATAGTTACGTCAGCTAGACAGCTGGGGTGAATGACAGACATGTGAGTGGTAATGAGACCTTCAACAGGTGAAGAAAGAATGCGAGGAGGAATGAGCTGCTTCTGCAGTGGAGGGAGACATGAGTGAAATATATAGATAACAGAAATGCCTGCAAAAAAGCAAATGATTTGTCAACAATACTGACAGATGTGACCTTTCTCACTTCCAAGAGAGAACAATGTGATGTTATTTAATCTCACAGTCCAACAGTAAATCAAAAAAAGCACTTGCTGTACCTTCTTGCTGTAAAAAAATGCCTCAGTTTCATCTATAGTGACACTGATATAGCCTAATAAAGGGAAAGTTATTTGATATTACTTCTGCAATCTTTGGTGTCTTTATATTTTGATTGGAATCAGAATTTTAGGATATCCCTTACAGATGCTAAATTGTCTGTAACTCCCAAAGGCTTGTCTTCTTTGGTGTCTTTATATTTTGATTGGAATCAGAATTTTAGGATATCCCTTACAGATGCTAAATTGTCTGTAACTCCCAAAGGCTTGTCGATGATTTGCTTGTGTTTCTGTGTTTGCATGTGAATATATCATAGATAGAGATGACCTGAATATTTGATCAACTGTAAACCAAGGTACATGATATTGATAAATAATATAGTATTAACATACGACAGCAGAGGTGGTTGGATAAATACTAACTCCATAAGCAGTGTAGCAGTGCATTTGAGGTCTCTTTCGCACCTGTGTTTAGAATTCAGTTGGTCTATATCAAAAAAAAAAGAAAAGAAACGTTTGCTTTAAGGTCGACTCTGGCTTGTTGAGACTTGCCTTTTACATACAAGAGGAATGAACATGATGTCACACTGATTGACAAGTAACTGTCACTGTACAGTTTTTGTGATTCTTCATCACCAGGACTACATGGACCAACATGGGGAAATCAATTTAGTGTCTGCCAATTCTGATTTTTTTCCAGTATCAATTTTTGACAGTTTAAAAATGTTTTAATGCTATAGCAGGCTGTATTTTTTTTTTAATTGACATGCTCATTTTCAAGTTCTTACTATTACTTACTATGCTTTAATGTTCAAAAAAACACATTTTTCTCATACTGTTCTTTGATGCAACAACTCTACCACTCTGTCTGAAAGCCTCTTTTCATACTTTAGCTAATGTCGCTAAGGTCCGCCCCCAAAAAGCCCAGTCTGCTCTGATTGGTCAGCTCACACAGGCCTCAGCCAGCGACTTAGAAAAAGAGATTTTGACACTCAGTCACGTGGTTCATGTAGCTTTCAATGGGTCCGAACAAATCAGAGCTGACCACCTGTCTGAACGGTTTCCAGCAGGATAGACAGCAGCAGCGATTATATCTGCAGCAATTTTCGGTCAGTATTAACACATAATATAGCACTTTTTCTGTGGAGTATTTTTACTTTCTGCTGCTTTGTGCTTCTATGCCACTAAATTTTAGAGGCAAATATTTTAATTTGTACTCCACAAGATTTATAACTCCAATTTCTTTACAGATTATGATTAATAATACAAAACATAATTAACAAATAAATTATGATACAAAGTAACATACACGATGATCCCCAAGGTGAAATTCACAAGGTACCCAGCCAAATTTTTTAGAGGTTGGCGATATGGCCATTGTACCATTGTATGTGTAATTTTATATTATACTTATCACAGTAATGGTATATATCATGGTATTGTAACTGTTATGTAAATTAAATTAAGAAATGGTTTAAAATAACCATACTGCATCATACTTCATTACATTTTATCATTTTCTTCCTTTACCGTGACTAAAAAGAGTAAATTTAACATTCTCTCAAAATGGAAGCTTTAAGGTTCCAAATGAGAACATGGATGCAACAGAAGTGTTTTATTGGAGCTCTCAGGTCACATGAGAATGTGGTAAGCAGTCCTGATTCCTAAATGACGTGACCTTGCAAGGCAGGTGGATTGCTACATTGCATTGCCCACCCGAAATATATTGCAGAGACACTAAAGTTCTTTACTTTTATGAATTCAGGACAATGTCCGGACCTGATTCTGCAGACATCCTTTGGTGAAAAGGGCATTGCTAAATCTCTGTTGTTGGACACATTTACACCGTAACACTGTCAAACACCAATATATTAGTGTGGCTGGCCTAAGTGAAAGTTCTGAGTGCAAGGGAGAGTAGACAGACTAGATATTGATGAGGTCCGAAGGGGGTGTTTGGATGATCCAAGGTCTCCGCAGGGAGAGCAGACAGTCAGGGCACAGACGAGAACAGGTGGCTGATTCGCCTGAGCACAAACACAAAAGTCAGGTCAGGGAACTTAAGTACCGACAGATAAATAACAGACAGAGAGACTAGGCACATAAGGAGATCTCTGTCGTTACCACACTGGTAGGCAGACGAGTTGACTAATTCTGGATGATTTCCTGGGGCTTATATACTGTGTAGTCAGGTGGGTCTTGATTGCTTCGTTGAACATACACTTGTGCTCAATTGGCGAGGAGGCTAGACCGAGCTGTTGGCCCCGCCATGCAGAGATATGACTAAACAAGACGGACAGGGGAGAGACAGACAAGAGACAAGAGGAGGGGAAAACAAAAAAGGGAAAAGGAAGGGAGACAGATCTCCACACTCTGAGGGTCAATACAAAGTAGGATTAAAAACTCAACCCAAGGATTGATACTGACTTCATACTTAGAACCTATAAGTTTTGTAATTTTTATGTTGCTTTACCACAGGTAGGGTCCATACTTATTTGGCTTATTGGCATTATTTCTACTATTTTTGACGTGTGCAGAATCTGAAATAAAACAAAATGACTGTGGACTTCAAGTGGAAACTCTCATCCTAAGTTTGTGGGTATTTTCAGATGTATCAAGTGAACCATGTTTAATTATAGCCATTTGACATTCTGCTACTTTCAGGGGACCACAAGTTGGTAGTTGGGACCACAAAGTACTTGGTTGCAGATTCTTTGAATTTGATGACCTAATAATCAGTGCCCTCAGACTAAAGCTGAAAATCTGCACTTAAAACTCCTAATAATTATTTAATTTCAAGTCCAATGTGTTGAAGGAACAACCCAGAATAACAAACAATTGTTTTGCTGTCTAAACACATAGCCAAGGTTACTAGGTCAATAGGTAAATACCTGAACTTCTCCTTCCTCCAATTACAAGGGTTTGGACATGGAGTATGTTCTTCACCATCAGGAATCTGGAATGAATCACTGGCGGCATTTTAGCTGTTCCCTCTACGCATGACCACCACTAGGGAACACCATAAGGACAAGTCTCCTTAATAACAAAAGTAACAACACAGAAACACTCTATTCTGCATTTTGTGGGTCCATCACTGTGGAGATTTGCTGTAATTTAGGTGGCAGGTTAGCTCAGACCTTCTTTGACAGAAAAAGTTGGAATCACCAGTATGAGATCTTTCTCTCATGTCTGACACATTCTCACAAGCTGACAAGCCATGTTTTCTGGGAATTAAATTGACATTTTTCACCATTTTTGGTCTCAGGCAGCCATAAACTGAGGAGTTGCGTTTTGCAGCTTGCATTCATCACTATATTCTATCTTAACAACTGTTATAAGACTCCAGTTTTGTGGTTATGCACAAGTAGCTGTCCTAAGTGAAAGTTTTGAGTGCAAGGGAGAGTGAATACAATTCCACGTGCCTTAGCAAGTCCTCTCTCCCTAAACCTGCAGTTGGCATGTAACTAGCTCATACTAGCTCTATCACAAAACAAAGGAAAGAGTTTCCGGTCCAGTTATTAAAGGGTTTTTTGGTGTTGTTGTTGTTGTTGTTTTTACATGGAAAATTAGTTTAAGTCCATTATATGTGAGTGTAATTCCAGTTAGATGTGAAAATATTACGGCTCTACAATCTGTTTCCCCCAATGCTTCTCTAATGTCTGCCCTCTCATAAGAGGTGGTACGTAAAAGTCAGAGGAATGGATGGAAATGTTAAGATATTGCTGCGTGGAGAGATGGTAGTAGAGGATAGTGGCTGGGAACTCTGAGTAGCGTAGCAAACCAAAGAATGCCAGTAAGAACATGGATTTTGAGACTTTGTCTATAAATGCAGACAGATCAATTGAGTGGAGAGTATGCTGCAATGAGCAAGGAGGTCCTAAATGAGGGCCAAACGTTTAGGCGTGGATCGCCTTGTAGAGACCTTTGATCAATGAGCTGATGTGAGAGTGGGACAAGGAGGGACATGGTGCACCCGTGGATAAATTGTGAAGAACTTAATTGGGTTGATGTAGACCTGCATGGTGAAAGTTTTAATCTTGAGGAAAAATTGAAAGAGGCACAGAGGCTGGTGGCAATTGTCTGGAATAGCGGAATGAAATAGTCTGGAGTAACAAGAAGGTGTGTCAGCATTGATTAACTGTTGTTGTATGGTACGTAATGGTGATGGTCTTCTTGGACCATTCGTGCCCCCAAAGAATGGCTGCTATGATGGCTGGGTACATTTCGCCGACAGTGAAGGAGAGAGTAAGAGTTGTGAAGTCAGGCAGTCATTGAGAACCGCCTGCCGCCTGGGGCAGGTTCAGGTGGTTCAGGTTGCATCTGTGAACAGGTAAACATCTTCTGGCTTAGTGAAATGGTTGTCATAAAAGACAGCGATCCGGGGGGATAGGAACTGGTGCCACATTTTAAGCCACATCATACATGCTTTTTCAAGCATTAGGTGGCCGTGGAGAGATGGAACAGAGGAGGCAATGGAAAGTAGGTGTCACAAAAAGGATCGACCCAGAGGGATGATGCTGATGTGAGGTGGCCTTGCATCTGTGGGCCAGAAGGAAATCTGAAAAGAATAAGGGAATCTGCAGAATTTATTTATTAAGTATTAAATATTGATTAATTAATTTATTCATTTATTTAATTCATTTTCCCAATAGGCAGCAATACAAGGATTAAAATAGAGTTGAGGATGATAACGAGAAATTCTATGACAGATCACAGAGATCAGACAAGATCATATGAGCCAAGTTATGTGCTTGTGGTCGAACCATATGGCAATAGTATTCTTTTACTTTTATACATAATGTACATATATATTGTTGATTTTGTATTCTGTGTCCTTTTTATTTTCTTTTTGATCTATATTTCTCTTTAGTCTTTGCTGTCTGTAACAATTTAATTTCCCTGGTGTGAGTTTTATCTTATCTTATCTTTTCCAAACAGTTTCCATGAACAACTTCCCAGACGGTTTTGTGTAGCAAACCATTTCATCCCACCTCTGCAAACAAATGAGAATCTCTTCTTTGAACACAGACATAACACTTTACAATTATTTACAGTTTTGCATGTGTAAAATTCTTACACCAAGTGATGACGGTCTTATGGGGTGACATTTAAATCACTATTTGTTACAAATAGTATGTGTTGTACATGTAACATTGCATGTACTACTTTACTGCATTTTTTGGCAAACTCTGTAACAAACCTGATCTTGGCTTACATGTCTTAAATCTTCTTTACTGATCCTGTGTCTTACTAGACCTCTCTCTCTCTCTGTCTGTGTGTTGTCTAGGGGGGAACCATCGAGGTGTATTTGCATTGGGTCTAGTGCAGGGTGAATGGAAGATGTATGTGAAGTGGCCACTGGACAGGGAGGAACGCAACCTATACATCATCAATGTCACTGCCAGTGATGGACTCTTTGTTTCCCAAGCAACAGTTGAGGTGACAGTAATAGATACCAATGACAACAGCCCCATCTGTGACCAGGTGAGGAATGAAACTGCGTGTTGCTCTTTTTAAAGGGCAGATGCAACCACAGTGACAGGAAAAGACAGTGGAAAATGGCTGTTTGTTTTAAATACACTGTAGGCCTACCACATCTATTTACTAGCTAGCTGTAAAAATAACCAAATGAAAGGTTCACCAACCTTCCATAATGTAATTTCATTCCAGTGACTCAGTCTCTTTATCTGTTTGCTGTGTGTCTGTGTGTGTATATATATATTTGTGTCTGCAGGCTGTGTATACTGCCTCCATTCCAGAGAATCTCCCAGTCAACAGTGTGCTCTTGCGGGTTAGAGCTACAGATGCAGATGTGGGCATCAGTGCATGGATCCAGTACTCCTTACATGGTCCTGGTTCCCAGGACTTTGTTATGGACCCGGACACTGGTATGACTTAGTGTATCCTGTTGATACTTGCGTGAGACACTCTCTTGCCCCTTTATGGTTCCGTCTCTTAAATGTTGTTTCTAACCTTCCTAGGTGAGGTCAAGTCATCTGTGATTCTGGACCGTGAGATGACACCTAGTTACCGGCTGGTTGCACAGGCAACTGATGGTGGTGGGCGGTGGTGCCGTGCTGACATACAGCTGGTAGTGACTGATGTGAATGACAACCCACCCATCTTCACTCTGTCACAGTACACCGCCAGTGTCTACGAAGACACTGCCACCAAAGCCCTGCTTACCCGCATCCAAGCCATAGACCCTGATGAAGGTGATACTCACTAACTAATAACTACTAGTATTACTGGTACTACGGCTGGTGCTACCACTACTGCAAGCAGTGCTTCAGATTCTACTGTACATGCTATATTTTATAAATAAGAAAGTCTTCACTGAGTAAAATTTTAATGAAATACAAAATATGAATAAAATACTTTCACTTACACTCCCCCACCCAGAGTCTCCTCCTGGCACACTCCTCCCTGATGTCTGCCCAAAAACTTTGTGTCTTTAATGTGTCTTTGTGGTCTTGACTGAATTCAATTTACTAAAGGGGACAACTGCCCACACAGTCTGTCCTTGAATTATTACATAATTATTCATGGTGTTACACTCGGTTGTTCATATCAAAAACAAACAAAAATTGTCAGAAGTAGTCATCATTGAGAGACATGGTTAGACGATCCAGCAAGCACTTTCATGGGATCATACTGATCATACCTCTATGTATACCTGACACTCCTGTTTTGGCTCTGCAGCAGGTCCGGGCCGTATGGTGATCTACTCCCTGGCTGACTCTGCAGGAGGGTCCTTCTCGATCGATAAGTCCTCAGGCATCGTGGTCTTGGAACGCATTCTTGACCGTGAGGTCCAGCCAACTTATCAGATAACAGTCCATGCGTCTGACTTGGGTTCACCACTGCCCCTCTCCTCGTTGGTCAATGTCACAATCACTGTGCTGGACATCAATGACAACCCGCCTGTGTTTGAGCGCCGTGATCAA
The DNA here is from genome assembly GCF_017976325.1 of Chelmon rostratus. Lineage (NCBI taxonomy): Eukaryota > Metazoa > Chordata > Actinopteri > Chaetodontiformes > Chaetodontidae > Chelmon > Chelmon rostratus. The sequence continues at coordinate 1,294,254 of NC_055664.1, forward strand.
CTGGCGACCGTGCCAGAGGATGTGGGAGTGGGAACAGAGGTTCTGAGAGTTTATGCAGCCAGCAAGGACATCGGGACCAATGCTGAGATCACTTACAGTATCCGGTCAGGCAATGAGCATGGGAAGTTCCATATCCACCCACTGACTGGTGAGTGTGCTAACCACGTCCCTACACATCCCTAGTCATCCCTCATTTTGTTAACACTTACTGTATATTGGTCACTGATAACTAGTATCTGAGATCACACTGTCATTCAGCTTTATTTGACCTTAGATCTTGAACTCTGGACTGATGCTAAAAATGGCCAAATATGTAATCAAACAAAGTAAGATAGAATCAGAATAAGTTTATTTCCAAGTAGGTTTTCACATACAACAAATTTGCCTTGGCATTGCGTTACAATAAACGCAGTAAGTAGAAAACAAAAAATACATTTTTAAAATGAAAAACAACAAAATATGAAAATATATTATAGAAATACAATATGTAAAAAGAAACCAGAGGCATAGGCAGAACATGCAAACTCCACACAGAAACTGCCCTGTCCCAGCTGGGAAGTGAAACCAAGACCTTCTTCCTGTGAGGTGATTTGTGGGGGTCCGAGCAGGCAGGCATAAGGAAAGTTTAACAGAGGAATGAGGATATCAACCTCTTTGACAGGATGCGCCGTAGTGATGAAAAGGCTAATCTAACATCATTACAGCTCAAAACATGCTAAACTGGATTAGCTGCAAGGACAAGTGCCTTGGATAAAGTTAACACTCTTCGGTGGATTTTGGATGCCCAACAAGCAGCTCTCACAAGACCACATTCTGATAGAGACAGTGTTATGAAGGCAAGTTTTCTGGTGAGTGAGCTGATAGCTAAGAAGCTGAAACCTCATTCAGAATGAGAATTGGCAAAGGAGTGCCTTGTTGCTGCTGTTCCAATGTGTCAGTTTGTCTGGAATAATTCATAGAGATGGAGGGAAGAACCTGAAATGGAAACTCATTGATAGTAAGTGTCCATGTGATTTAGCCTTTATGTTGGACACTATCAAGTATCTCTCAGAGCTGAACCTCAAGCTCCAGCCAGCTTCGCAGCTCTCTGCTTTCAAATGTGAAATAATATTAAGCGAAATTAAAGCTGTGGCAAATGTAGCTAGACAGAGGTTAGTGTGATGTATGTGTTGAATATTTTAATATGGCCAAGGCCATCCTGACACAATTACTTACCCCCTGCTCTGTCCCTTCCTGTAGAGGACATCAGTGTTGTGAGTCCAGTTCAACCGCAAGTACACGTACTGTATGAATCCACGGTCTCCACTTCCTCTCCTTCCTTATTCTCCTTATCATATTTGGTGTATCCAGCATGGGAGAGTCAGGAAAACTTTTGAAGGTGGCAGGAACCCGAGTAAAAGCGGAAGTCTGAGGTGTAAATTGTGAAAAGGGATGGTGCCGGGACAGTTCCTTGAGGTGTGCCAGTGTGTCTTACCACAGCTTCAGAGGCCTTGTATCTTAAGTCTGGAAAAGGCTACAGAGACAGCCTGGTGCTCAGTATCAGGCCATTACAACTCAGTTCTGTCACTTCCTCTGCAATCACCTCCATGTTTTAATTTAGTTGTTCTCATTTAACACATTTTTTTCTTCCTGTTGTCAGACAATTCAGTTAGTGAGTTAATCACTGTTCAAATGTCATCCAGACTGCTGCTGCTGTGGTAGTCAAATCCTGATTTAATGTCATCTGACAAAATCAACATAAATACAGATTAATGATAACAGCTGTGTGAGCAGCTGTATCCACACTTAAGATGAAAACAGAGAAATTCAGAGAAGAGAGAAGGTTGTCTTAACTTAACAGCCACACAATCCCAACTATGCTCGCAGACACATCTGGTTACATCTGTTCCTCCTGCTCTCTCTGGTCACCTATACTGTGTATTAATGCAGTCAGATTCCAGCCAAAGAGTTGACATGTTTTTCTTTTTCTGTTGTCAAACAGCGGAATAAGTAAAAATAGAAAGAGATTTGGTCATAAATACTATAAAGCTGCTGGCTGCTGATCAAATCTATATTTTATGACTGCGACATTTCTGATGAAGTAAACGCAGGTTAACGCCAGCAGCTGTGCAATATATCCACATTTAAAATGAGTGATCACATAGACATTGTCTTCTTATCTTTATACCATGTTTAATATTTCTCAAACTTTTGGTCCTTATCCTGAATCCTTTAATATTGGAAATCTTCTCATACCGATCCAGTCATTACGGTATATTTACCCTAATGTTAAATATGCATCTGACACCTAAAATAACAGCTGTAGCTACTAAACTGGACACACCTTATTTTTCACAAGACATTTGATCCAAGTTCAAAGTTAGCATGTTTTGGGCTTTAGGAAATTTGGACTGGAAAAAAATGGAAAATGTGACTAAAATCGATGTGATGCAATCAGTTTGAGAAAAGACATGTTACTCACATGGGTTGGTGGAAAGACAGAAACACTTAATCCACTCATGGTTGTCCATTTGTGTTACCAAGTGGAGGTTCCTCTCTCACAAAAGATCTTTGACTCTTGGTTTGTAGGGAACACAAGTGCAAGAGACAAGTTTCATTCTGGCCTGTAATCAAGTTACTCACAGAAGTAGCATTAATCAGCAACAGATAAGCTGCCACTAGCAAAGTGTATGAAATGGTGGTGTTTAGCAAAAGTGTTTATTTTGCCAACCAGTATTTCTGAACTCAGCATAAGTTGCACTGCTGCGGCCAAACAATTTTTCACAGTCACACACAAATTCTAACTTGGATGTGCCGTGGAGTGCTGGCACTACAGTGCTGTCATAAGGGAGAGCAGTATTGCAACATTACAGTAGGCTGATGTGGACAGAACAGCAGAGTACAGTAAAGAAAGGGTCAGAATTTAGCATTGCTGGGACAGTTTGGTCTGGTCCTCTTCTCATTCCAACAGCCTATTGAGCTTGTGTCTGTCATGATGTCATTACTGAAGCAGCCAGCCATAACACGGCTGACTCTGCGGCGGTCGGCTACGAATACGCAATAACGAACCATAGCTGTGCCAAACTACAGCTAAACTAGCCGACCGCCGGCTCAGAGGGGAATAGCACCAGCATATCATAACAAAATATTGGAATATGAGCGAAGAAGATTATGCGTTATATAGAGGCTACGCACGGATGCCCCGAGTACTCACATTATACGGATATACGCGCCGCTCCTCTGGGGCTAATTTCTTCAAAATGACTCCAAATGCCACCAAAGTTGTCTGGGTGAGTAAATGGTCGTATTTAATGCTAGAAATAAGGTCAAGGTTGTAAAAAACGAAAGTTATCCTTTAACCTGGAATTCTCTCAGCCTCTGGAAAGAGGATCAGCTACTACATTGTTTTTGACTGAAAAGTGCTTGACCTCAGTGTTGTACAGCTGCAGGAAAAGACTCGATCAGAGCATTGGCTTGCTGGAACGTGGCCACGAAAGTTAAAAATAAAAAAACAACGTGTTCTGATTTTGTCCTGCTAATGGGTCTTGTCACTAATGGCTAAATAGACATCAATAGTCAAATATTCATGTTGATATTCGTATACTTTTGTGAAATAACTTACTACTGTTCCCTTGCTCCAACCATCCATTGCACACATCCACAGCAAGAGCAATTTTGCTATGAACTATACAAATTGATGTTTGATCTGGACTAAATTCTTTCTTCAAGAGACTAGTCAAAGTTGCATTAATGACAGCCAAATTGGGAACACATCCTGAAAAACACCAAAAGACCCCTGAGCTGTGTTTGGTTACAGGGAACATGAAAGTAAACAATGGATAAGACTTTTGCTCTTTGGAACACAGTTCACTTGATAATCATCACTAACATCCACAGTCTCACTGGTTTAGCTCAATAAACCACTTTACTCGTCCTAACACTGTGAACTTTATCTTCATCGGCTAGCTCAGCTTCACAATTTGGATTACTGTTGTGACCGCAATCATATTTAGGTGTGTTAGTGTGTTTCACTGCAAAAGTATGCATGATGTGTGTCAGTTATGAGCATGTGTGTATGCAAGTAGGAGCAGGGGAGTGGTGCACCACCCACTGGCACCCAATAGTGAATGGCTCTCTCTGCTCTGAATGACATCCTGTTAAATAAGGAACCAAAATGGCTCCCCTCTCCTTCCAACTAGCCACATGTGTTACTGTGCAAAGCTGTGCATCCTTTTGTCGGATCTCTGGCTGGCTGTTGTTCTGCAGGAGTTTGTTTTTAGTGGATTGCACTCATTATACCTCCCCAGCTAGTTTTGTTTGTTTGTTATTTTGGCCTTTGCCCACCCTGAAGTTCATTCTCAGCTCCAGTTATGCTAAAACACATCATAAACAAACACTTCAGTTGTTACATCTTAGCAATCTGCCTCTGTGGCTGTTTGAGAGTTTAGTTCAGTTGTTTGAGTTTGTAGCTTTGGCACCCCCAAATGGGTCACAACAGCTACTTACTTTTTCCAACTCAACTTCTTGCAATGTGTGTCATTTTGTATTTGTGATTAACTCTTCTTTTTTGAGTTGGCTAAACTGCGTACAGGTCATATCCTCAAATCATAAATTCTCCAAATTAAACTATTATAGTTGTAGCTGCTGATATGTTAGTCCAGCTCGCTGTACTTTCTGACTTCCCTAACCTGTTTGTGACTCACAGCCCCAAGTCCATTGTTTTCTACTGATGATGTAGATCTTTAAAAAACACAAATATGTACTTTTGGCTTTAAAAAAGGCTCATGAATTTCTCAAAACAGTGAGCCAGTGTAGCTTTAAGCAAACATTACTCAACAAGGGTAAATAGTGCATTGGTTGGGAACTATTTTCAGCAGCGGAAGCATTTTTGTCCAGGCCTGTTTCATGAGTTTATTATTTTTTTTAATAATTCTGTTGAACCACAGTTCAAAAGCAATGAGTTTCATTGGTTAATTTTCATAGAATTTTTATTTATTGTTACTTTTGTCAGATTCAAATTTTTTCTGTGACCACTGTGGGTTTTTCTTTCATTAACCGAGGGGTACCAACAATTCAAAATGAGCTATGAAACAAAACGTTTTTATTCATAGAACCTTAATTACACTGATTTGACCCCGCTCAGGACAACAACATGGTGGGCTGCTGCAGTGATTCTGATTTGGAAACAAAAATAAATAAATAACAAGAAGAACCAAGCCAAAAATAATCTGAAAGAGTCCATGAATTCATCTTGAGGATGGAGACAAACTATGCTGAGATAGAAATATATAAAGCAGTATGCTCTTACCAAAAATATCTTTTAGGAAATATTGGATACCAGGAGTCTGATATTGCTTGTAAAAGAATGATCGGTTACAGAAAGAAATCTGTGATTACATACATGACTACAGTGGTTAGGGAGGAAAATTGAGGTGTGATGGTTGCTTCTGGATGAAGAAAAGTCGTATTATTATTATTCACCCTCATTCCTTTTCACTTCTCAGTGAGCTAAACTATGAAACTGTGTGTGTTCATTGTAATGAAGGAACATGTCACCCAGAACAACAGTGTGGCTCACTGACGTGTTTTTAATAGTTTTTAGGTAACGATGGAGCTCTGTGGCATATAGGAAGAAGATAAGGCTCTAGATACTCACATAACTTGTTGGTAGATCATTTCTTTGTTGGTTTGGCTCTTTGTTGGCTCTCTTTGGCGCTTCATGAACTTTGTTGACAGGAATAAAAATAAAGATGATCACCAGGCCTTTAACTCCTTTATCTAGCCACAAACATCCATTTGATGTATATCATCATTCTTTTCTCCCCCATATGACAGTTTGATTTCATTCTATGCTTTGCATTAATTCAAATGCGAATTTCTGTTCTGTTTTTTTTAAAAAAAAGCATATTTCTGTTCTTTTCTTTTTTTAAAAAATGCATATTTCTGTTCTTTTTCCTTCTTCACCTTCCTCAGGTGCTATTTTAATTGCCCAGTCTCTGGACTATGAGACCTGCAGGGACTACTTCCTGACGGTGGAGGCCCGTGATGGTGGCACACCACCACTGAGTGCCGTTACTACAGTGAACATAAACCTGACAGATGTCAATGACAACGCACCCATGTTTAGTTGTGACCTCTACGCTGCAGTAGTGTCTGAGGACGCCACTATTGGAGAGTCTGTCGTCCAGGTAGGTTCTGGTCAGAGTTTTTCACTGCATGCATGTGAGGCCTGAGAATGCAAGTGGTACTGAACAAGATATCTTTACAGCTAACTCATTGCCTTCATTTTTGCCTCCTGACAAATCTAGACTGAACTTAACATAACTAAATGTACAAGTTAGAGCAGTTTGCTAGGATTGTTAATTGCCACTTACTCTTACCAGTGTATGGCATTACACTTTTGTCCTTTTACCAGAAATGTTAAGTGGAGTCTTTAATGATACTAATCACACCCACTGTGAGTTACCACTACAAAAGTTAAACATTTCATGTAAACTTTTGGTCCATTTTACATTAACAATTCAGCATTGCGTTGAAGAGACAATGCTGGGAATGATGACACAGACAATGATAATTTTAAAAGTACATGAACTATTACAGCAAATTATGAGTCTCACTACAGTTGATTGCTGAGATGTGTTTAAGTGTGCACAGGTAATCATGACTCCCATCACAAAAGCTCCATCAGTCAGCCTATAGTTTATCAATAATTAAGGCAAACGCATAGAGCATAAGACACTTGAAGTTACAACTCATTGTAAGTCACATTTATAATGTTTCATGACTGTTGATATAGTGCACCAGAAACCATTATGTGTGTCTATGAGTGTAGTTATAAACCATTATGAATCTATTGTAATTCATTATGAATGCCTCGATAACACACTGTAGATGTGGTCTTCATCGAAAGTGTTACCTATTTTGGATGTATTTTCTCAACACTCAAGACATACCTCCTTCAATTTGTGTCATATTGTGTCCTTGTATGGTATTGCACACTTTGCACACACAATCGATTTGCTCTTACTACACGATGATAATGTAGAACTGTCAAATGAATGAAGGTGACTCACTGTTAACTGGGATGAATAACTTATCTTGAACATGTTTCAACTTCCTGCAAATTGGTTTTCATTATGTTCCCACGATAATTGCATCCAGTGGCTGCATGGCAGGTACTGCAGGATAATATGGGGGTTATTGCCCCAAGTGAAGCAGTTGAAGTTTGTTCACAAGTGAGGGCTAAAGGGAGCATGAGGTGGACAGATGTATGCGTAATACATGCATTGTACCAGAATGTTGTGGTGAAGAAGAAACAATGGGAACACAGAAGGCTCATATTTATACATCTTATAAGGAACTGGTAATATATTGATGAACTGGAATTACCGCCTCACGGCTGTATGCCTCCGCCACCCAGTCAAATTGCATTTTACATCCATGTCTGTCCAGACTCGTACAATTACTACTGTATGTAGTGATGGCTCTGATGGAATTTAATATAAGGTATTAAGTGCATTTTTTACAATGTGGAAGTCATCACTATATTTATGTATGATTCCAGTTCATAGTTTCCAGTTAGAGACATGCTGTCTTCACTTTGAGACTGTTTTTGTAGAGTACAGGGGACTGATAGAGAGCTTCATCACATGGTGCAACAACAATCACCTGACACTCATTATCAGGAAAACCATTGACCTTGTGGTGGACTACAATGCTTCAAAGATAGATGGTGCTTCAACCCAGCAGCACAGAAGATCTATACAGTCAGCACAGTTTCAGGTGGACACCCAAGATGAGTGTCACCAATTCAGTTTCTGACCAAAAATGAAATATGGTCACAATATTCCTGAGTTATGGTAATGAATATTTAACAAAAAAGAGTTTTTGCAGAACATTATGATGTCACAGTGAAGTTGACCTTTGACCTTTAGGATTTAAAAGGTCATCAATTCATCATTTTATCCTGAGACATTTGTGTGAATATTCTAATCAGTTCATCATTGAGTCCAAGTGAATGTTTGTGCCAAATTTGAAGAAATTACCTCAAGGTTCATCCAATATGCATTTATAAAACATGTTTTTAGTAAGGTATATGGCATGGTCAAAATGAGCAAAATGTGGAAATTGAAGCATTCACCTTCCCTCTCTGTGTGTGTTTGCAGCTGGTAGCTGAGGATGTTGACAGTCAGCTGAATGGAGCCATCCTCTACTCCATTATCAGTGGAGACCGAGGCAACCAATTTTTTATTGACCCACTCCGTGGAGTCATCAAGGTCAACAAGCAACTGGACCGGGAGACAGTGAGGACCGACACACATATGCACACTACTGTTTAGCCTACAAATACCTATAGAAAAGTATCGCTACCTCACAGTCACACTTGAGTGCAGCAGTGTAGTACAGCTTGGCATGAGAGGCTTCACGTACATGTAAATGGAAGAGCAGGAGCTATATAGCCTACTATTAGTGTTACATATAAAGAAATATAGTAAATGCTCTGCATTAATAAAGCGTTTTTCTCTTCTACCGACCACTCAAAGCATTTTACAGCACATATCACAGTCCCCCATGCACTCACACAGCTATCTCGAGCAATTTGGGGTTCAGTATCTTGCCAAAGGACACTGACACTAACCCTAACCCATGCAGACTGGAGGAGCCGGATTGAACCACTGGCCTGCTTAGTGAACGAACCACTCTACCTCATGAGCCACAGCCATCCTAAACATGTCTGTTAAATGTAATTAAAAGCATAGTTTATTTTTCACGAACCAGCATACTTATTCCAAACACTGGAGATCTGAATTCAAGACAATTTTTACGTTGATCAGTTTACATTTTTTGGCTATGGCTTTTATCATATGAAAATTCTCATGGGAGATTAAGACTTCTGAAATTGAAATGAGGCAATGAGCTGTTTAAGTAGTGATGACTCACTGCTCTATTGATGAACTGCAAAAATACTTGATTGTGTGGACAAATTCATCTTTATGGCATAAATGTTGATGTATAGTAAAATATCAAACGTACATGTGTCTCTATGGTCCAGTACAGACACTGGCTTGCAGAGGGCACTTTAACTACAGAGTTTCACTTCACGTTTCTCACAGCATTAATGTTTGTTAGTTACAGCTGATATAATCTACAGCTAGTGACAATTGGGATTCTAGGGTGGAATCAATGTTCAAAGCTGACTGTCTTCCTGAAGTTTTGCACATTACACCTTACTAATGAAAATGGAACAAGGGGTTTAAAGTGAGTTCAGGTCATTTATTAGGCTTGTAGCTTGTAGAATATGTACATTTTATCAACCTAAACCTCTTTAAAGTTATATGGAAATAGTTGCAGCAGTCAATGAATTATAATTTTAGCATTAAATGTTTCACCCTGCAGCAAACTAAGCTTTAATATCTTACATCAATTATCATCAACTGGTGGTCTGCGGGCCAAATTCGGCCCGCCGAGCCGTCCAATCTGGCCCGCGACTGGATTCCAAAATTGTGAGGATCAAAGAGAAAATATCGTGTGGCCCCCACTATTAAAGCTACTCAGTAATCCCACCATTTATGACAAAATGAGGACAAATTTGCTGCACTGTTTCGCATTTATTGTTTCACTTTTTTTTTTACATAACCTTTCTTCATGCCCTTGCTTAACATTTGATTTTTAGTTAAAAATCTCAACAACAAGCTTCAAACTTGTAGACCTCTCAGGACAAAAAAAGGAGAAAAAAAAACTGGCATAACTTGAAATTGCAGGTAAATACAAACCTGGTATCAGAACATAACACAGGTCACAGATAATGTTCAGCACATCAAATTCAGAATAAATGTTAAGTAGGCTGTAGTGATTTCAGGTCACAAGGCTGAAACAGGCCTCTTCACATCAGGCTGGCAGCTGTCAGACTGCTCTGACAGTGGCTTCCTCTCGTGTGTTTTTGCCGAGTTCATCTTCGCAGGTGTAGGTTGAACCGAACACGGTGAGCACACAGATTTTATTCTTTTGCAACAGCAAGAGTTTCGTTGCAGATGAGGCATACTGATGACGCATTTCTGAATGTTGGTAAATGATAAATGCGTACTTTTCAGTCCATTCATCATTCAGTTTTCAGCATCAGCTTTTCGTTTAATGGCCATTGAGGTGCCATTTTACCTGTGTTAAGAGGCCTTTTCCTCCCACTAACTGATGCTGTACTAGCGTTGAAGTCAGTGATTGGTATGACAGCCCCACAATCGAGGCCTTTTTTCAGCTGTGTTTGTTTTTAAAGTGCTCTATAAATAAAGTTTACTTGAATTAAATTGAGGCAAAATATCTCTATCACTCCTGGTGGCTGACTGTGGTATAGGTGATAGCAGCCTGACTGATACAGGCTACAAATGCCTTCAGTTTTGTAATAATAAAATAAAATATGTATAAACAATAAATATCAAATAATAACGTTAGGCCAAAATGTGGTTTTTATTTCATTTTATTTGAGTGTATGGCCCCCAAGGTGTCTGTCCAGAAAAATTCTGTCCCTCCGACAAATATAGTTAGTGATCTCTGTCCTATATGTTCAAAACTGCAACTAAAAATCTAGCATCTTACTTTGTGTTTTATTCAACAGATTATTGATCATGCCTCATATTCCCAATACTGTGTATTGATGAAAACCTTATGATATGCAGCTGTTTGTCAATCAAGTCTATTTGTCACATATAATCCTATAAAGTACAATGACACTGAAATCACAGCTAACTACCTCCATGCAGATATAAACAGCCGCTATATGAAACGAGCGGCTATAGTGTTTGCTCTGAGTCAATACCTCGAGTGGGAGCTCTCATGGTTGCTTTGATGTAAAGAAAGAGTCTTTTGGCAGCTGATGAGCTCAGTAGATGAGATAGATCCCTGACCAGATGGCAGCTAATCACATTTGAACAGGAAATACACACACAAAGCATCTCTGAATATGAGCTTTTTAATTTGTAGCGGGAAAATATACTTAAGCTATGAACCCCTACATGTCTCATGCCTCCTGTGTTTTCTCACCCTTCTTCTTCTTTCCCATCTCCTGCTTCTTCATCATCTTCTTTTCCTCTACAGCACTTGAAAACTTCAGAAATGTTCATATTCCTATCATAAAGTATTCATGATTGCGGTCGATGAGCTGTCAGAGCGTGCTCAGAAAGAGTGCAGGGGCGTGTGGGGGATCAAAGCTTTTGGCTGATGAAAGTGTGTTTGGGGTTATCACACAGAGAGTAGGAGTCTTCTCTCATCAGTGTGGGTGTGTGTGTGTGTGTGTGTGTGCATGCATGCGTGTGCACATGAGTGTGCAATGCTGATGTGTCCATCCGTGTGTCTATGTGTTAACATTTAGTTATAGGTGTGTGTATGTGTGTGTTTACATATGTTACTTCTTCTCATTTCCATTCTGGTTCTTCTGTTTTCTCCGCCCCTGTCTCCCTGCTAAGCAGGTCATAGTTGTTTATTACTGAGGTTTATTTTTTACACGTCTCAGGCAGCAGTATATTGTTTTTTTGTTGTTTGTTTTTGTTTTTTTGTTTGTTTGTTTTTTTTTGCTTCTTTTGCAATTCTCCTCAGCATGCTTCATTAGCTCTTTATTACAAAATAATATGAAAATACAAGAAAATATGCTGTAGATATGCTGTAGTGGGTTTAGGGAAGACTGAGCAGCATGTCAGGAGAACAGCATTCTCAAATTACCTTCAGAAAACCACATACATAGGCACTCTGTTTTTTTCTGTAATAAAAAAAAACTTCTATCCGTCATCTCAGAGCAAGATTTGGAGGAATCAACAGCCCAAAACCAATTAAGCTTTTATTTACCACTTTACACACATTAGGAGTCATACTTGATTAGCATCAGTTTCAGTTGCATAGTATTTTTATCCTATTATACCAGTTAAATATTAAAACAAATTTCCTCCTAATACAATTAGCGCAAACTGTCTATATACCTGCAATAACTGCTTCCTTTTGGTTGTTTCTGGTCATTTGGGGCCAATGGGAATAAGGTGTGAACATTGACATATCATCACATTTTAATGTGTAGCTACTGACTGTTACTCCTGCTTGAAAGTTGCTGTGAGGATCCAACAACCACATGTGCATCAAATGTTACTGTGTCCTGCTCTGCTGAAGTGGTGGACTAAACCAGGAGTTGTTCTACTTTGGCTACTCTAAATAGCTGCTTGTGAATATTTCACATTTTAGGTGCTGATCCTTGACTCATATGAAGTCAGAAATGGGGAAAAAAAAATACGAGGTTTATTAAGTTAGCATTCTACAGCACAGAATTGTACAATGAAATGTTAGTTGTCTTCATGCTATATACAAAAAATCATATCAGGGATCGCTAAATAATGTGACAAAAATAAACTATTATTTATTGTGGAGTATTTAGGGTGAGTTGAAGAGTCCCACAGCTTGAGGAAAGAAGCTGCCCTGTATTCTGGTGGAATGGCAGCAGATACTTCTGTATCGCTTGCCAGATGGCAGCAGGGTGAACAGGCTGTGGCTGGCGTGGCTATTGTCTTTTGATATCCTTTGGACTCTCTGCATGCAACTGACATCATATATCACTGTGGCTCGGTAGATGGGTACTAGTGATTATTTGGCCAGTATTAATCACCCGCTGCAGGGCCCTCCTGTCCTGGACTGTGGATTTTATTGCTCCTTTGTAACAGAGACAGGGAATTTTGCCTTCTTTCTGCCATAAGAAATACCAGCTTTTATTTCTTTACCAGGTGCAGATGTCTGATATCCATTACAGATTGTGATGCTGATTCACAGGAACTTGAAACTATTCCCCTGATCCACCTCAGATCAGAGGTGTGTGTTTCTGACTCCTGTTTTATAAAGTCAACTTTAGCTCCTTGTGTTTGCTGATTTTGAGCAGTAAGTTGTTCTCTGCCCACTAGTCTGCAAGATTGTTGATTGCCTCTTGATATGAATTCTCATCATTGTTTGAAATCTGACCAGTGATGGTTTTGTCATCCAGAACTTCACAACAGAGTTATTTCCATGCTGGGGATTGCAGTCATATTTGTACAGCACGAATAGGAGGTGGCTGAGTACACATCCCGGGAGAACTCTAGTGTTGAGTGGAAAAGGTGTGACTGCCTATCAAAGCTGTCTCTGGTCTGTCAGGTCTGGAAGTCCAATATCCAGATGCAGATGTGGTACTCAGTTTCGTGGGAGGTTCTGTTGAATTTTCAGATGTGTGAAGACTGAGCGAAAGGCACTGGAGATGGCATTCTCTGTGGATCTATTGGCTCTCAATGTAAACTGGTTAGGGTCCAGGCAGACTGGGATGTTGTTGCTGGAGAACCAGTTTCCCAAAGAACAGAATGTGGTTCAGTGTCACAGGGCAGAAGTCAGACAGTTAGACTAGGCACTGTAGATTTTTTTAGGTACAGAGAAAATGGTGGCTGGATGGTGCAGGCGGGAACACTCTCCTGTGTCAGTGTTATGTTAAAAAGTCAGTAACAACATCAACTCGCTGGTTTGCAGGTGTTTTAGTCCATGTCCAAATATGTTATCAGACTCAGCAGCTTGAGGCTCTTCCCACATCCACTGTGGGTACCGACAGTGGTAGGTCCTCAGGAGGTGGAGTTAGCTTGACATCTGACTCGGCTCATCTGGCAATGTTGCCTCACACATGTTGGGGGCACTCCTGCTTCTGTAGCCTGTGATGGCCTGGATTGCCTCCCACATATTTTTGGTGGTATTGCTCTCCAATCTCTGTTTACGTTGCTGCCTTGCCTTGTTGATGCAGTTTTCCATAAGCATGAAGCTGCTAGACCAACAGACGACTATTCGTTTAAATCCAGCCAGCAACTTTATTGTATGAATTTTTCATTATATTAGAGGAGTTTTGATTAACAAGTTGTGTTCTGCTATGTGTGAGAGCATGAGTGAAACGTGCCCATTAGTTTGTATAAGTCCCACCCACACAGGCTGTATATGAATGTGTGTGTGTACACACACCCATTGAAGACGTTGTGCCCTCCTGAGTAAAGAGGGGAAAGTCATCTTCTGTGTTTGACAAATATTAGCAGGATAATTGATGACAGAACACATTGCATTGATTACACAGACAGGGGCATCCTCATTAGATGGACTATTTTGGAAAACACTTGTGGTAGCAACTTGATGATTGCACAGTAAGAATTAAAAAGTCCACCACAGGCACTGTAATATCCATATATACCACACAGATATTTATGTGCCTAATGAATGCACAAATTAATTAATGATTTTTTTTTTACATGGTGCCGTTTACTGCAGAGCCAAAGACCTATTGCATAATGTCAACATGCCTGTAATGTAACAGGCATATGTCATATGACGAAAGTGTAGGCTATGCTATTGACCAATTACACATGCTAATGTCAGATGCCCCAAATCATATTTTAAAAATTAAATATGATGTAATGGAACATCCTGCAGTAATGCACATGATCAAGTATACATGTTTTTCCATATCATGCATTTCATCCTAATTGCAGAAGTTCTGATCATTCAGGAATGTGGTCAGCATCTTAGCTGGGAAAAGCATCATTGGTGTAAACACAGAGTCCTCCCCCCGTCTCACCGGAGTCTTACGTTCTGTTGGAGCAGAACACCATCTGCCCGTCAAGTGCAAAAGCATGACCTGGGAAGTTGTGATGGAGCCAGGTCTCTGTAAAGATTTGAGCACATCAGTCTCTGAGTTCCCATTCTCAGTTAGTCTGAGTTGTATTTCATCCATTTTATTTCCCTGTGACCAGATACTGGCCACCAGAAGGCTGGGTGGTGGGATAGCCTTTGGACATCTGGATAAACTCTTAGACTGATGACTTGTTTCCAATGTGTCTGATCATCCGGCTCCTCGTGTTTGTTGACCCAGTGGACTTTCTAGTGATGTCCTAGTGTTCCCAGATCTCAGCTATTGACATGGGGAGCACGATGTTGGCCAAAACTATGAAAATAAGACTCAAGTTGTAATATAATTGAATTATCCTGTAAAGAAACAAAATGACAATTTGGAAAATTTTCAATTTTGACCAAAATTTCAAAGCAGACTAGGTTTCTGGCTCATGGTTCAGGGTTCACATCCAAACACAAGAATCAGCCCATTTTTTTCATAAGGGTTAATATAAAAGGAAGACTTTATAATAAAAGGAAGATGTCTTTAACAGCATCATACTCCTGAGGGGATAAAACCTTTAGATTTTAAAACCCTTTCACTATCATGCACTGCCACCATCAGGGCAAACTTTACATTTTCACTGAAAGGAAAGGCTCTAAGAATAGTAAAATCATCATTATGTTGTTTTCCAGAATTTTTAGATGCAGGACATGATGAACATGACAGCCTTTATAGCCTTAGTATAATTTCCCGCCAAAATCAGGATCTCAAAGATCTGCTGTGATGGTTGCTATGTGTTCATTAAACCTCAGCCCAACAGAGCCCAGGCTGCTCTGCTTTCATCCAGTCTATATTTTCTGCCTCCACTCACAGCCATGATGGGAGAAATCCAAGTTTTCAAAAACGTATTGATGTCATCACAGGCGCTACATCCATGATTTGGCTCATGCGTTTGTTTTCTTTTTTCATGTTTTTTCATCTTCCATTATGTTTGTCCTTCTAGGTTCCCAGCTATTCTTTGGCCATCAGAGCTCTGGATAGTGGAATCCCACCAATGTCATCCACCGTGATGGTCAACATAGACATCTCTGACATCAATGACAACCCTCCCACCTTCTCCCCTGCCAACCTCACTGCTGTCACACAGGTAACATGCTATTAACGTAAACACAAATATAAGAATGTGATGCATTAGTTAAAGAAAACTTTGCTGAAAATTCAGCCATCAGTGGCTCTTACTGTATAATCCCAGAGCACAGAGATCTGCAGACCCTACGTAAGCCTGCCTTCCCCTTTTAATACATTCTCTACAAATCCTGTACAAACAACTGACTCAACAAATAGACATGTGCACCTCTTGTTACTCTTAGGGAAATTGGAGGTGAAGTGTTTGTAAGTATTTATAGTGGAATTCCACCAAAAACTGTCTTTTAAAATTTCACAGTAGAAACTTTTATTTTGTTAGGTACATTGAGGTGGCTACTGGTATAGTCAGTAGCTGGTAGTGTGTGGGTGGCAAGCGATGACGATGAATGCGCTCTAGATGCTTTTTTGCCCTAAAAATGCCTGTCAGATTCTATGTTACATCCTGGAACGGTACACAGAAGTAAGTCACCGTTCATTGCAAGTTCAGTACAAAAAGAAAAAAAAACAACTGCATAAGGATACATTTCTCTTCATTTCCATTTCATTTTGAACAGACTGTGTGAAAAGACAAAAGCATTCAAACATTCAAAGCACAGTAGCATGTATGTATTGTTCTGTATTAAGCGGTAAAATTAGCATGTTCAGTGTGTCTCTGTTGCTGATTTAAAGATACACAGGTGGGTCTTCTAGCTCTGGTGTTTCAGTTTCGCGGTTCATAGTGTGACTGGCACGCATGCTGTTATGATATCAGTTTGTTGGGCTAACCTCATCACAGGGTGCTTACGGCAGATGGTTAAACATTTCTAGGCAGAATTCGCACTGGAACTTCGGTTCTGCAGCCAACATACCATATAATGTATGTGCAGCTGCGGGCACCAGACCGTGACCCCCATACCATGACATTTTAGCATGGATAACCAGGAAATGATTATTCAAAGAGAACTGAATTTACCTCCACACATGGTATCCACAAACATGCAGGCCTTTCTAATGGTGTGCCTCCACCCCCAGGAAAACAAGCCAATTGGCACCACCATCCTGCAGCTGTCTGTCACAGATCAGGACGCCTCCCACAACGGCCCGCCATTTGACTTCCACATCCTATCAGGAAACGAAGGTGGAGAGTTTGTGCTGGAGAAAGATGGAACACTGGTGGCCAATCAAGTGTTCAGGAGGGACCTGGCAACCGAATATGTTATTCAGATACAGGTAGAATCAAACTGCTCTTCAACTTCACACCTGCAGAACTGCTGCAGTTATTCTTCTTTAGTGTCACATGGTTTTCAAGAAGAGTGTTGTGAATCACTGAATGGCTCTAAAACATAAATATACAAATAACAAGAAGGCAAAGCTAATATGAGGTTTCAACAATCTGAGTTAAACAGATCAAGTGGGTATCATCAAGAATTGGGGTATTTTTTAGGACAGAATGCTCTTTTTATTTTCCTGGCATGAAATTATTTCAGTATCTTAATACGCTGAATGTATGGTGCTTTTGAAACAGAGACTTCCTCTTACAAAAAATAGACACATTCATTGGCAAAAAAACATTGCTCAACTCTTACTTTCAGTGGTTTTGCTGCTACAGCTGTGATTAATCTAGTATGACCAATAGCTTACTACTGTGACTGTGACTATCACTGTGACTAATGTTAGCTAGTAACAGTAAATCTTAACTAGATATTACTGTGTAACTACCATTACTGAATCAGCTTGCTGTCTCACACTCTTCTTCACTTGTGCAACTGTTACAGGTTTTAGCATTGACCATTACCTTGCACTTGTGAGCTGTGCCACATTGGCTGCTATTTAGCAAAAGTTGCATAGTCTTGCTCTCAAATGCAAAAGTGGAATCTAAAATTAAACAACTGAAAGAAATTGAAGTGGCAGTTGAATAAGAAAAACAAATATAATGACTAAAATTTGAACTGTAGGTGCTGAATCAGTATCAGTTAAGTATCAGTTGAAGAGTCAGTCAAAGTACATTAAAACCAATTTAAAGTGTAATTTAAGCAGGAAACGCTGAACCCAATTGAAATGTCAGGTGAAGACAGTGAAGAAGGAGATGAAAACAATTTCAGCAACTGTTTTGATATGCATGTGGTATGTGAATAGTGTATTAAGAGATCCTTGAACAATCCCAAACTATCCTTTATTTATTCCTTTATATGTTTTAAATAAAGCTACCTGTTACCTTGAGAAACTAGATTAGGAGAGAGTGGCCAGAGAGGTCCCAAGTCCCAGTTTCCATCACAGACACCCACAGATCACAAGTGAGCCCAACACATTCCAGTCACTCCTAACAAATGAAGACAATAAGATCACAAGTGAAACGAAAGTGAAGTGGCAGAAGAAAAGAGATAATTATGTCATCATGAATTGCTTATTAAATACACTGGTGTTTACCCTATTCACTTTTACATGGGGATGACCATCTGTGGTTGAAACATCATATTAGTCCACACATTTGTTTTTCACATGCAGAATTAGCGCTCTACTTCTCGCTCTGCCTCTCCTTATCAGGCTATATGAATGAGTTTGACTAGTTGAAAGGTTGAGTCAGATGCAAAGATACACATAGTATTACTCTCACTCGCATCAACACAACAGTGTCTGCCAGTTCAGCGTTCGCATAGTTCTCTGCTGACCAGCTTGCTGCACTGTGGTCTCTAAGTATTAGCTGCTAGCGCTATTTGATAGCCATAGTCTGACAGTGTAAAAACAAAAAAGTGAGGACAAGGATGCTCCATTTCACCTGAACCCTCTGCTGTAGCTTAAGCCATTATGGGGGCATGTTTGCAGCAGGGTAGCATTGGCAGACCTGGACAATGGACAACCAGCATCTTAATTGAATGTGCAGAAATAAAAGTAGCACAATAAATGTCTCCAAATCTAATGGAATCAAAGAATGATTTTGTGTAAAAACTTACCATATTTACTCAAACAAAGAAGTGCATTTAAATGTAAGTCGGCAGTATCCACCTCTATATATGAACTTCCTAACCAAATAAAAATCATCAAGAGATGTTATTAAGTCTTTTTTCAGTCCTGTTCTCCTTTCATTTCGTTTCTTTTTCACGTTTCTTCTCCTGTCTTTCCTATGATCCCTTTTCTCTTCCTGTTCTCAATCCTCCATCCAGGTAACAGACTCAGGGAAGCCTCGTCTGTCCTCCTCCTCCATGCTGACAGTCAGGGTGATTGAGGAGAGCCTCCACCGGCCAGTGGCATTGCCCCTAGAAGTTCATATCATCACTATGGAGGACGAGTTTCCTGGTGGTGTGATTGGCCAGCTGCACGCCACGGATGCTGACCCTTATGATGTGCTGACCTTTGGCCATGCTCCGCCAGCCCAGCGCAGTCTCTTTAAGATCAGTCCCCGTGATGGCAAGATCATCGCCCTGGGAGGATTGGATGCAGGCAAGTACTCCCTCAATGCCAGCGTCAGTGATGGCCGCTTTGCTGTGCCTGTGCCTGTGAGTGTGCACGTGGAGCAGGCGACACCAGAGATGCTGCGTGAGGCAGTGACAGTACGCTTTGAGAGCGTGGCACCACAAGACTTTGTAGCTTTACACCTGAAGAGCGTGTTGAAGGTGTTGCAGAAGGCTGCTGCTTCCCAACAGCAGGACACTGTGCACCTGCTTAGTCTGCAGCCAGTCGGTGGTACACAACAGCTGGACATGCTCGTTGCAGTGGAAACTGCGGGGGATGGGTACTACAAGGCAGCCTACCTCACCCAGAAACTCAGTGCATCGCGGCGGCAGCTAGAGGGGGTCCTCAGAGTGTCAGCTATCCTAGATAAGAACTGCTCAGGGCTGGAGTGTCGCGGGGCGCAGTGTGAACAGAGCATCATCCTGGACTCACACAAGCTGGCCACATACAGCACCCCACGGGTCAGCTTTGTCTCACCACGCTTCCACCGGACTTCACGCTGCACATGCAACGGTGAGTGATAGAATCTTGTAAATGTGCCAAGGCTTTATTTACTGTGCTGCAGTCTGAACAGTCTTTCATTTCATATGTCATAAGAACGGTAGTTTAAAAAAAACAATCCAATTTCTGTTTATTACTTGTTTTTAACTGCTTGTAATATCCACAATTTCCCATGAGCCTTACAGCTCTGTGGGATTAACATCATGGACCGCCATGTCTGTAATAACAGCAAGGCAGAAAAGACTGAACAGTCTTAAAGTTTTTAGAGAGCAGAGATTACAGCTAGTTAATACTGGAGAGCTTTGCAGGGTTTTATAGAGAGGCCTGAAGACAAAGCAAAGCTATGATGATGACGTACATGTCTGCACTGTTGCACCTTTAATTTTCATATGAGCTGTGCACACAAAAACATTGTGTTTAACTTCATGAAATTCAGATTCAGTTTCTAATATCAAGTGCTGTAACTGATGCTCATTCGTCATAGAATATGGAAAGTAAACCTCAGGAAAATACTTATTTTTTGATCAGTGCAAGAAATGCATCATGAAAGACTGCATTGAGTTACAGAAGCTAATATAGTAGAACAGGCTATCCCAGGTTTAACATCATTACTCTTCAAATTTGAAAAATAAGGTGATCAACCTACTGTCTGTTCTAGCTTGGCAGTATCTACCATCATAGTGTTCACTGGCAGCCACACAATGGAGCTGGGCTTTCCACTGACACATGCTGGCCTTTTGAGTAAAGAGAGAGACAAAAATGTGGTCTGTCGTCTGTGGTCTATGCACCAAATGCACCATGAGCTGCAAAGTGTGTGTGTCATGAAATGCATTTGGCACCACACAATGAAGAAAATGAATTTGCCAGATTTTATGATATGACACTATATTTGCAGTGCTTTTTTTTACTTGTAACACCAAGGGTGAAATGCATGAAATAGAAAACTTTGCAAGTATTCCATGTAGTTAAATGCACCCCATGTTTTGTGCATAAATTCCAAGTATAACATTAGCATGTTTGAAGTACAAACTGCACTTCAAGGCAAGTCATGAGATACATGTAATGGACCAAATACTTCAGACACTACAGTCTGAAGTGCATGAAGGAAATAAGGGATATGACTTTTTCTTTCAAGTGTAATAATGTAACAGTGTAATGCAAATAGCAATGATATGTTGATAATTACATTAATATTATATTCCCAAATTAATTGCCATTATGATATACAAATTGATGTCATGAAAAGAAACATGTCACTTTTCATGCAGTTACCCAAAGTGCATTTGTGCACATAATACAGTTAATGCCCATAAACAACAAGACATGGCACAAAATACATATTGTTCATAAAACACAGTGTGTGACAGTGTAATATGAAATACATGCTGTTGTTCATTCATGGTCTACAGAGCCTCACGAGGGTCATATGCTATCAAACCTTGGAAATCTTCAAAAAGATTAATAAAGCTTTCATACTGTATGCCAAATGCATATGTCAGAAGTACAATCAAACCATGCAATCACTTGAAGACTTAAAAGCAACATACTTTTGTCTCTGTGTGTACAGATGCCAGCTGTGCTGTCCTGTCAGAACAGTGTGAGGATCAGTCGTGTCCACCAGACATGCAGTGTGTTTCAATTGAGGCCACCAGAGGGCATTACGCATGCCAGTGTCCACCAGGCAAACTGGGAGAGTGTGCAGGTGTGTGTGTGTGTGTGTGTGTGTGAGAGAGAGAGAGAGAGAGAACGAGAGAGAAAGAGAGGAAACACACAAAAGTCACACCTCTGTGTGAAAATGTTTGATGTATGAATAATACAAATGACAACTTTTAAGTAAAAACATAAATTATTAGAGTACTAAGATGTCATGTATATGTGCTTGTGCATTGCTCTGGAATTTGTTTCATTTAACCACATGTTTTGTGTGGGTGGGGGTGCAGGCCATTCGTCTCTGAGTTTCTCAGGTAACAGCTACATCAAGTACAGACTGTCTGACCGGCTGCAGACGGAGCTGAAACTCAGCCTGAGAATCAGAACACTGCAGAGTCGAGGAATCATCATGTACACACATACTGAACCCTGCACTGTACTGAAGGTACACACACACACACACACACACACATACACACTGGCCTAGGCTCTGACATTTTAAGGGGTATTTGCTGCTCAGTTGGCCATAAAAGCTGCCAGTCTTCTCTCTCTGTGAGCTGAATCAATGTACAATTGAAATAAATTAAGGAAAACATTTCTTCGAATGCTTGACATGGACCATGTCTAACATATTTATTTAAGGCAGAATGCATACAATTTTCCAAAAAATAATCCGTAGACTCATACAAAGGAATCCCACTCAACACTTATGACCAGCTAAAAGTATGTGGTAGTTTCTGTATCTGCAGAGACCCTGTCCTCTGCCTGTATTTTCTTATTTTGCTGTGTTCGGGACATTTCTGGAACCCTTGTGGCAGTGGGTGTGTAGCCTCCAGCCAACAGGACTACAAAAAATGTTGCTGTCTAAGTTCTTGCTTAAATTAGGTGGCAAAGTCCACACTAAACAATACTTTGAAACTAGTTAGTTTGATACTAAAGCTCTGTTGCTGTGTGGTTGAACCACAGAGATATATAAAGTTCATCTGAACTGCTCTGGCATACAGTCCAAGATAACCAAAATGTTGTTGCAGAAAATGATGTGTATACTTGTTGTGGCCAATCAGTAAAAAGCACTATTCTTAATGAAGTTTTTTTTAGTCAAGTAACCGTGTTTGCTAGCCCTATAACATGGTGGAATACTATGTTGGCATTAGTTTGTCTACTATCATAGAGAACGTGTTTCAGACGTCAAACAGCTGACACAATTCACTTTCTCATCCTATAAATTACCCCCTATATAATCATTTAATAACAATGATGGTAATAATAATAATCATAATAATAATAATAAAACCTTTTATGCACAAATTACAGCTCAAAGTGCTTTATACCAAAGAAATGCAGAAGTGCTTCACATAAAGAAAACACAGACTGAACATTACAAATAAGGATAGAAAATTAATGTAAAATATGCAGAATAAAACCCACTTGATAATAGCAATAGAAATAAGATAAAACTAAGGCTGAAAATAGAAGCATCAAAAGTCTCCAAACTCTTTTATTCCTTTAATACAATGGTAGCGATTCAAGTCTTAATAGGCGAGAACTCAGAAAGTATTTTGGCTTGTATGCACAGTCTACCAATCGGCATGTAGGCCACTGAAACACAAGCATAACAGAGTCTCCCAATTTCCAAATGGAAATTCACCATCGGTCTTCATTAATCTACATAGGCCTATTTGAGCCTACCCTAGAGCGTCATCCCATGGGTTTAACCTTACTGTGAGCGCTATCTGTGCACAGTCCAAAGTTGCCCTGGAAAAAATCACCCTGTTGTGGTGCTGTGGGGGTTAAAACAAAACAAAACAAAAAACACTGTCTTTTATAAAGAGAATGAATAATATTACATGGAAAATTAAACCCACAAACACATAAATCACATCCTTGACCATAAAAACAAGGATGGAAATTAATATAAATAAGAAGGCATAAGATCAAGTAAAGTACAGCAATTTCTTAGCAGTAACAAAATAAGGTTAAAATGCACATACATAGAATACATAAAATGAAGTAAAGTACAACATTTTAAAGAAGTACAGCCATGGGGTGTAATTTATACAAAGGTTACATCCCTGATTTTCTCTGGGCTGTTGCTGGGAATCTCTAATAAACCAGCAGCAGATGATGGCGGTGTTCTTGAAGGTAAATCGTGAACAAGGGATTTAACAACTATTAAGGGTTTGTATACAAGGAGGAGGACCTTAAAATCAATTCTAAATGTTACACGAAGCTAGTACAGAGCAGCTAAAATTGGACAAATATGCTCTCTCCTCTTGGTTTACTGGACAAGTTGCAGATATTTGAATGAGCTGAAGCCTTTCCCTTTATTGGGGGGAGGCCAGTATAGTATAGTGTGTTACAATAATTGAGTCAGCTTGAAATAAAGCTGACTGAAACAGTTTTTCAGCATCTGTTTGATTCATAATGGCCATACTTTAGCTATGTTTCTAAGGTGGTGGTGGTAAGTATTTGTCATCTTGTTGATCGTCTTAGAACTTAGATCTGTATCCCCAGATTGTTGAATAACATTTCTCTTTTTGTTTCAGGGCCAACTAGTAGGATTTCAGTTTTGTCCTCATTATTGCTTATCCATTTACCAATTGCCAAAAGGCACTTAACAATGGAGTCTGTAGCTGTAGCATCATTTGGTTGGGCAGAGATGTACACTTGTGTGTCACTTGCATTTGGAAACTTATTGTGCTCTCTAATGATGTCACTAAGTGGCAGCATGTACAGTAAGAACAGGTGTGGACCAAGCAGCTCCCTTATGCAAAAAAATAAAAACATGCATAAAAGATTTCTCCCTGCGATGTATGTTTTAAACCAGTTGAACACACAGTTAGAAAAAACCAACCAACTGTTCAAGTTGATGAATTGAATGATTGAAGATGGATGCAAGTTCTTCAGAGTTTCATGCAGAGAACTGCGGATAGGTGGTGGCACTCTTGAGTCAGTAGTGGAGAATAGTATTCTAGAGCTCTTAGCATTCTCTGTAACAATCTTGAAAAGATAAAAAATTACATTACATTTAAAAATCTTCATTCACCTGTTGGATAAGTTCAAAGCTGTAAATTAGTTAATTAGCAGTAAATTCACAAGCTCCAAAGCTTTGCAGTCATTGTTTTTGTTGATATGTTCTCAGTTCTTCATTCAAATTTAATCTGTCATATCTAGTGATGCCAGGTGTGATCAGCCCTGAGAATTCCTGCAAAAACAGATGAATATCTTACAATACAACGTAAATATGTGCACTGATAATTCTGCTTTGAGCTCAAGAGCAAGGTATTAACTATGTAGGAGAGAAGGAAGCATCTGCATCTGCAAGCAAAGAAAACACTCAATACATGCTTTCCATGAAAATTATCCTAAGAAGAGATTTGAACTGTTTGTAAGAGAATTTGATGTAAGACATGCAGTAAATAAGATAATTTTCTTTTAATGAATTGCCTGATTGGATATACGTTGCGTTAAACATGTGTGTGTGTGTGTGTGTGTGTGTGTGTGTGTGTGTGTGTGTGAGCAGTTGGAGGAGGGGAAGCTGTGGTTCCAACTGGCCTGTGGCCTTGGCAATGGCGGTGGAGGTGGTGACGGTCCTGATATGTTGGGCATCTCTGGCCGTCGTATCAACGACGGCAACTGGCACACAGTGGCACTGGAGCTGAACCGCAACCTCAGCAGCTTGGCGCTGGATGACAGCTATGTAGAGCGACGCCGTGGACCATCATTCATACAACCACTTGCTCCGGACAGAATCATCTACTTTGGAGCATTGGTCAGTCCATTATTAGTTTAGCTGCCATAGAAGGTTGTCAGAGTGGCAGCCACATGGGGGATCCTGAGCTTTTTGGCATCCAGAAAACATTAAATATAACCAAAAGCAGCAACAACCAGGGTCCAAGCAGATCGTGAAAAATTGTAACATTTTTCGAGCTACATTTGCACACACGTTGCTATGCCAACTATGTCAACCATAGGGAAATAAGCTACATTAAAATCACATTAATCTTGCGACAGGATCGCTGTGAATGATCTCCAGCTATACTGTACAACTCTTCTTTTTAAATGAAAATAGAAAGCACAACAAAAAATGTAATAAATATGCCATACTGTAATTTCTTATGTGCTACATTGATTTAAATGTAACAGTAACTTAAATTTAATATAGTGTGTCTGTGAGAGTGTGTGTGTGTGTGTGTATGTGTGTGTGTGTGTGTGTGTGTGTGTGTGTGTTTGTGTGTGTGTGCGTGCGTTTGTTTTCCGGATTTCCTTTTGGCTGGTCTTCACCTCTTGAGGGTGTCTTTGAAAGTCTGTGCATTCATTTTTGACCCTTCTTTCCTCAGTTGCAACACCCCAACTCTCGCAGTCTCATGGACTCCCGGAAGGACCCGCGGGTGCTTGAGGGTTTCCAGGGCTGCCTGGACTCGGTCATGCTGAACAACAATGAGCTGCCACTGCAGAACAAACGCTCGCGCTATGCAGAGGTGGTTGGACTGACAGAGATGAAGCTGGGCTGCATCCTCTATCCTGATGCCTGCCTGCAGCAGCCTTGCCGCAATGGAGCCACTTGCACAAGCCTGCCCTCTGGTGGTGAGTAACAGGACATTCATACATCCCAGCTTCGACACACTGAATATCCTAAAAACGGAGGCCTGTTTGGATTTAATGGCACAGAAATTAATAAATTGAATGCATTTAAATTGTCTTTTGAATGATTTCTTTAATTATTAAGGTTAATTGTTTGAAAGTATTGCAAGTATTAATTATTATTTACTGCAGGGCAGGATCTACCAGGGTGCATCTACCCTTAAAAAATGGTCATATGATCAGTGTTCATATGATTGGCCGCCATGTCATGTGGTCAAGTGACAGCAGTTTTTTTTAATGCAGCTGAGCAGTAAAGTGATGACAATGCGTCAGAAGGCGTTGATTAAAGTTTACAAGTTTAGGATAGTGCTAGTCATTGTTTTGTATGGACTATATTGTAACTGAAGGTGTTTTAATAGTTTTGCTCCTCTGAACACTGTATGACTTTCTCATCCTATAAATTGATGTGTATACACACACACACAAAAAAAACAAATTAGTATTTATTAAAGGCCTGCTGTAGTGGATGGCATTACACCTTGATAGTGCATTTTTTGAGCTAGTCAAGTCAGTTTTATTTATCTAGCTCAATATAATCAAGGACCTTCACAATCTGGACAGCGTAACACACCCTTTGGACCCTTGTTTCAGATAATGAAAAACTCCCCCCAAAAAATCTTAAACAGGGAAATTAAAATGGAGGAACCTTCAGACAGAGCAACAGAGGAGGGATCCCACACCCAGGAAGGACATGCAACAAATGTCACAGTGTGCACAGAATAGACCAACATAGCAACATTACAGTATGGACAATCAGGATGACAAAATTATCGACAGATTGTAAATATAGAGAATATGAATCTAGGGGGACATTGAGCAACTTCAGGTGTCACCAAACAGACAGTACCTGAGCCCTATGACCTCTTCTACCTGGAAAGAGGACAGACAACACAATTGCACAAGATGCAAAGCTCAAGCACACGATTCTGACAAACAGGAGGAAGGAAACAACACACAGAGGGAGAAAGAGATGAGGAACACTCTCAAACTCTATAATAGAAATGACAAATAGCTATCAAAATATCACTTTCACAAACTTTTCACTCATAGTACCCACTTTTAATACGGATTAGTTCATATTTATATAAATGTATCAATGAATATATAAATCTGTAACAATTTTGTATTTGTCAAACACTAAAACACTTTGATGATTTGTTAACAGTTTTCATATTCTTCACATCTGGCAACCATAACAGGGATTTGTGAAAATTAGTTAATGGATGTTAATAAACCAGAAAAGACTGGTTTAATCCACACTGCAACTGTCATATTAAATGATAAGGCAGGTGCTAATAAAACCCTGTGTAAAGACCCAAACCAACATCAGTGATTCTCCCAATAGTTTCTGACTTCTCCACCCTGTCTATTCCTCTCAGGTTTAAGCCCACTGGTTCTTATGGAAGATGAAAAAAAAATGAAATATATATTTTCCTTTTTTAAATTTCCAAAAACAGCTGGTGTACAGATTGTAAAGGCAAACTTTACTAAAACAGGAGAAAACAGTACATTTGTTTGGGACTATTTAATCCAGATTTGGTGCTCTAATGAGCATTTATGGCAGCAGGACAGTGTGTGTGGGACTGAGCCAAAATAAACTACAGTGTGTGTGTTCATGGTAATGAAGGAACGTGTCGCTAACTCCAGCAGTGTGGCTCATTGATGTGTTTCTAGTAGTTTTTAGACCACAATGCAGCTCTATCGCTATGCCAGACTGCCCAACTGTGTCTAACAGCTCCAGATGAACAGCAGCTGATGGTTGAAATCCCCACACTGTGTGGGTAAAGTTAATGCACCAGCTACAGTGCCAGCATATAGAGTTCTCAGCAGAGCTGTGTGTGTTTGTTGTAATGCTACAGTCCCAGAAGGCCTCCCTAAATGCAACTACAAGATTTCCCACATGCCACATGTTCCTCATTTATATTGTGAATGAGCAAAGCATCCAGGGAATCGCAGCCCACAGTTGTCATTTACACACTGCTGTGGAGTGGTTAGTGTGTGTCTCAGATGTACTGTGTGTACACAGTAAATCTTCTTTAGTAGTAGTAGTATAAATTTATTTCGATCACGTAAACCACAATAAAAATAAAAATAAAAGCTTACATGTATACATGCATACGTACATAGCAATACATACACATAGTACCTATATAAAAAATAATAATCATAAGGAATCATAAGGAAATAAGTGCACATTAAAAAAACAAAAAACAAAACAAAAACAAAAAATAATCCGGAAAACAGTCACATCTCATGAGCAACATAGTTTACATGAGCGAAAGGGAGTAGGAAGAAGTATAAACTTATCTAATCATACCCTTATAAAGTATATTCAAGTATACATTTGTGATTTAAAGTTTAGTGTATGTTCCCTTCCCTTGATTGTGTGTGTGTGTGTGTTTGTGTGTGTGTGTGTGTTTTGTGTGGGTGTGTGTACTTATACTTGGTACATGTTAACTGCAAAAAGTTTTTAACTAACAGAATGAGGGCATTTTAGGAAAGTGAGGACATTTCGGCTGGTCCTCACAACTTCAAAGGGCTGTTTGAGGGTTAAGACTTGGTTTCCAGTTTTAGGTTAGAATTAGGTTTGGGTTAAGGTTGGCCACACAGCACTGTAAACAGTGCACAGACTGCTCTGACTCATCACCCCCCTCCCCCCTGTCTCTCTGCCAGGGTACTCATGTAGCTGTAGCCCCCAGTTCACCGGAGGGCACTGTGAGATGGAGATAACGGCGTGCGTTCCAAACCCGTGTCAGAATGGTGGTGCTTGTAAGCCTATTGGCAACGCGTTCTTCTGCAGCTGCAGGAGAGGCTTCAAGGGTCTCACGTGAGTTCAAGTCCAACACACACACACACACACACACACACACAGTCCTTAAAGGGTTGATTCATCCACATTCTGGAAAAATATATTTTTGTGTAAGTTAGTAACAATGGGTCCCAGTGCAGGCTATCATGATGGGCCCGTGAGCTCCTCAGTTAAGAAGCAAACACACACACACATACGCACACACTTACCGCATTCCCCAGACCCATCATGAGAGCCAGCCCACCTTCCTGGCCAACAAAAATATATGTTAATCAACACCTGCACCCAATCCGACCTGCAAATCACCAACTTTATACATTACAGCAGCACAAATATCAGCACAACTGTCAGGATCAGCTTCCTGAGCTCTCCAACAGGCTGATCCTGCTACTGGAGCAGATACTGTCAGAGTGCGCTGATGTTTCTCCACACACACTGATGGAACAGTTTAAGTTTAATAACTGCACAAATTAAAAAAAAATGTGCTCTTTATTGTTGAACAATAGCAAAACAAGTAATCCTTCTTCAGATCTAACAGTGAATTTTAGCAGAACATCTGTCCACCTGTGGAGGTCTATACTGTCTGTGTTTAGCTGCTGTTTGAACTTGGAGACGGTGCCTGAGCACACAGCTGCAGCAGCACTTATGATCCTGATTTAGAGAGGCAGACAGACAAAAACAACAGCAAAGAATTTACAACTCAAACTATTAAAGGATCACGCTTCAAAATGCTGCAACAGACGCCGGACTGGAGCGCCTCATGTGTAGTATTTCACTCTACATATTACCCAGCAATCAAACCCAATTAAACCTTTAAACTTTCATAAAGTGTTTTGACACAGAGATTAGTGAATGAGGTTAAAGAGGTTAAAAACTTTTTAAAATTATTATTATTATTACTTAAAAAATTGATTGATGAGCAAGAACTGTCCTTTCCAAAATCAAGAACAGACCACTTCACTGATGTTATTCTAATTATAACAGCAGTTTAATCATACTAAAGACAAAGGGATTGTGTTGTGAGCCTGTAAAGGGACTACGTCTTCCGCAGTCTGTCCTCAGTGCATTTCATCTTACTCTTGCTCTCTGGCTTTTGGAAAGAAATCCACCTGGGAGCAGGTAACTGAGCAGTCCAAAGTTATTCATACACTATTATCTCATACCAGTCTTGTCCACTCTTTCCTCCATCTCTCCATCCTGCAGCTGTGAGGAAGATGTTAATGAATGCGACCGCAGCAATCCAGAGGGTGAGTGTGAGAACGGCGGCGTCTGTGTTAACACTCATGGCTCCTTCTACTGTAACTGCACAGCAGGCTTCGTGGGCCAGCGCTGCAGCCTACGACCCGTTGTTGTCCCTGACATGCAGGCTGGTCATGCTGTGGTTGGTAAAGAGGAGCTGATCGGCATCGCTGTGGTGCTTTTCGTCATCATCACCCTCATCATCCTCTTCATTGCTTTCCGCAAGAAGGTTTTCCAGAAGAACTACTCGCGGAACAACCTTTCTCTTGTCCAGGACCCAGCCACTGCAGCACTCCTCAACAAGGCCAACGGTGTTCAGTTTAAGACCCTACACTGCACACCTGGAGACCCTCTCAACCTGTACACAGAGACAGGACTAGGGCCCACCGTGGTTGGGGGGGGTGGGATGATGGGACCTCCACAGGTACCTGTTAGGCCCATGGCATACACACCCTGTTTCCAGGGTGACCCACGGTCCACGCTGGAGAAGATGGTGGATGGGCGCAGTGTGGAACATACAGAGATGAGCACCTTTCACCCAGAGTCACCAAGGATCCTGTCAGGAAGCACCAGGAGGGGAGTGGTGGTGTGCAGCGTAGCCCCCAATCTCCCACCAGTGTCACCCTGTCGTTCAGACTGTGACTCCTTACGCAAGAGCCCATGGGACAGTGATGAGGGTGAGTGTATGTGTTTCTTTCCCAAAGTGAAAACTTGAGCAGGTAGGAATACTTTGGAATAATTTAGGATTAACAAAGTAACAGTATGTGAAGATAGAATGTGTATTTTGGAGGTTATTTTTCCCCAGCTATAAATTGCAAACACAATTATGATCCAAGTCCTTTGCTAATGGGTATTGACTGGTACAGTCTGACTGGACACTTTAATTTACCAAAACTTTCATTTCACCACAAATTTCACTAATACAGCAACCCAATCCACTCAACTACAACCTGAAAACACAATAATAATTCACCCCAAAGGATATCTAGTGCCAAACATGCTCATATTACATTGGATGAAATAATTATATGCATGGAGGGAGAAGATATGTAAGGTTTCTGTGAAGATTGTCATTCATCAAGGCCGTAGTACTTGTAAGTGCTTTACAAAGGCAACTGGACTTGCTTGAGGTTCTAGAAGATGAGATGAGATGAGCTGAGTTCTGACTTGTTCAGTTCTAACTGACTGGGGGGGAGTCCCAGGAAGCAGTTTGAAAGAGGACTGAAATAAGCCATCTAAGGCAAACTGGAACTACCATCACTGAACAGAGGAGGTGGTCTACGACACCACTTATCAGCCACTTACAATGCAGTCCTGAAATCCCTCCCCAGGCAGCTCAACGGCCATTCACACCATGACTCATGTGTCCCTAACAACTCAAAAGATGGCCGGGTGGGTCACCGACTTACATGTGACCTCACCGACTCCCAAGGTGTCGTACAAGACGACTAGTGCCTGGGACTCCACACCAGTCAGTTAGAACTGAAGAAACCTCTAGGATGGCAAGTCCAGGTACCTTTTAAAGCAGTTAGAAATAGCTGCAGTGGTGATTGAAAATGTATCTGTCCCATTGAAATAACAGTTGTGACATTATAAATTTAGCACATCATGCTTTTCATAAACTCCAAATACTGTCACTTGCACCATGGAGCTGGTTCAGGACAAAGATTCAAGAGGACATTCACATGATAAGGGGGGGGGGGGGGGGGGGGGGGGTTACAATCTCCCCCCTTGTATGATGACATGTTATTACACTTAGGTAGTATGATGACAACTGAGTTAGCTCCATTCACTGATGACATTAATTGGAAATGTTGCCGGTGTGCTGCGCTTCATTTGGTCAGTACCTCAGCATGTCCCGTTGAACATGTTTGTTTTTTTATGCTTCAGATGTCGTTCTCCTAACCCGCTTATTTCAATAGCAGAAACTCACAGGACGTGACAAGATCGAAGTAGCCACATTCATGCTTGATTGTGTATGAAGCTCAGGGAACTTATTTATGAAGACAACATTCATTGTAGTCTGTCATGTCTTTCATGACATCTGCAAATCACTTTGATTGAGTGAACCTCTGATTTAGATATTACATAGTTAAGAGCTGCATAGAGAAACAAGCTGCTCATTTTTGCCTGTTGTAGAGAAAAGATGCCTTGCAAGGCCACACAATCGGATATCAGATTTGACTAATCCCCCCAATGTGCTTACATGAACATTAATGACTAAATGGGTTGGAATATTGACTGCTCCCATGTGTCCTTGCATTACTACGTCTAAGGCAGATCATTAAAAATAGACATTCTTAAATTCAGCTTCCACGAATATATACTTGAATATTATTCATTGTTTTTAGTGACATTTGTAGTTGAGACATATAGACAGAAATACAGTTCTGTTGCTGTCAGCTTCTCCAGCGTACTCTGATTTGGCATATTACAAAACCAGGTGCCAGTGGAAACATTGCAACCTCAAACAGGGGTATGAAATAGTTTGAGCACTGCCACCCTTACCCTAGTTGTGCAAGCTCCAGTTCATCTGCTATTGAGATTGTTCAGTACTACTATGGATGCATACGCCTGACCAAAATTGGATGTTGGTGATAACCACCTTGATGCCTTACTTTATCTCTTCTTATTTATGCTACCCTCATGCTACATAGCTTAACTTGTAAAGGGTGAACCCTAACACCTAAGACTGGACCTGAATATCTTTGGTATATTTATAGGTAAAAATCTGATATGTACTTTAGCAACATAAGATTCAAACTTAGAAGAATACATAAATACTGTTCATATCACACACAGTCATAGTTTCAGCTCCTCAAAAGGCAGTTTGTTTTACATTTGTATTTGTTTTCTAATTTGGCCCTCCTGACTTCTGGCCTCTCCCTGTAGGTAAAACGGTTGACATGGCAGAAGAAGTAACATGTTTCTCAGGGAGCAACAAAGGCAGCAACTCAGAGGTCCAGTCACTGAGCTCCTTCCAGTCTGACTCCTGTGATGACAATGGTAAGAAGCACACGCACCGACAGCAAGAGTGTTTCAGAATTCTCAGAATATCCCAGATCCATAGTGTTTCAGTTCTTTTAAATGTGGTTATTTTAAAATTATTTGTTTGCTTGTTTATTAGTTGGTTTTACTGGGTGTCTATTTCGTGAATTTTAAAATTTCCTCATCAATGCCCATGCAAAATCTGTGCTCTCCTTCAGACTTATACATATATGAAATATATAGACAGATCTGAATAAATCAGTGAGAAATGTCCATGTGCTTGTTGCAAAACAAAGAGAAGTCACAGAGAAATACTTGAAGAATAACTTATTTAGCTTCAGAAGCAATGGTCATAGAGCCTGAAAGTACCTGAAAGCATGGAAGCAGAGAAAAGAAAGGGGGAGCACAGTAATAGCACTTTTCCACTATAAGAATCTCACATTACAACAAACTCACAAAATCACCTGGAGCTTCCTCTATCATGAATCTGTAAGAACACATAAGGCCCAATTTATTTCCCTGCATTATGTTTCCACTTTGTTTCACAAACCAGAATACTTCACATACACATCACTGAAAAGGCGGCGTCCTATGGTGACACAGAGGCCATGGTCATCATGTTTATACAATGCTTAGTGGGTGAGTGAAATGCAGTTGCAGGGCAGGCAGTGATGGGAAACTGGGTGGTAATATACATTATCTTTTATATTTACTTGTGATGATGTTTAAAAGTCAGTATTGTTAAGTATCGATCCCCACGTGCAGTAGGAGGTTGACAGAATAGCATTCAGAGAGAAGACCAGACCAGTCCAGCTGACCAGTTGTGGATAAATGTAGAATATTGCAGCAACACACACGCTGGGTATTCTGAATCAGACTATCCCAATATATTGGAACATGCTCCTTGTAGTCTTTAATCTAAACACCTCCTGCTAAATGAATTAATTGTGGTATCTGACGTGTTGCAGCTGTTGTACTTCTTTCCCCTGACAGTACCTGGCACCACCTACTGAGCAGGGCAGAAATGAACTCTGGAGTTGGTGGAGAATCACTAAGCTTGTCTATTAGACGAGAGGTGTCACTTGGGTTTATTTTTGTTGGCCAGCTGTTGTATTGAGTATTTTTGTCCTGAAGAGGAGTTTTTTTGGATAAGAACTTCATTAGTAGTTGAACTGTGGGTTTTGTATTGAGCACTGACTGCCTCCTTTTTAGGTGAATATCCAGTTACCATTATGGATTTTCAGTTTTTTTAGGACTCTGTCCACACTGCTATGAACTCGTAAAAATAATGTTATTTTTGTAAGAAAGTGAAAATATGAAATAGTATTAGGCTAATTAGGCCTAAATAAAATTTATTAGATATTTTATATGAATGTCTGGTTCCCACTGTGTCTGCTTCGAGTAATTGTTTGCTAATCTAGTTGAGGGTCCCTGCTGTACTGTACTATCTATAAGAGTGCATAAACAAAGAGAAGAGAGGCGGAGAGGAATAGAGACTGACAGTATTTGGTGTAAACCTGCCCATGTCGAACCCCAACACAGTGGTCCATCACAGTATGCCAAATTTGTCATCCCCAGAGCACAAGTACAACTCAGAAGTCCAATCTAACAAAAATGGTAGAACTTGATGATGATGATGAGGAGGAAGAACACAAGTCTGAGATCAATAGCATGTTGAGTAATGAGGTTACATAAAGTTTACTGTGGATATTCATTGTTTCCAGAGGATGAGTGGATTGTCTCCTCTAACAGCCAGACTGTCATGAATTTTGCTAAAGAAATTCATGTTGAGAAGAGCCAAAATGACCCTGTGGTCATTCCTCATGTCAAATTATATTTTCGGGACTCCACAGTAGCTTGTATAGCAGTTTCCTTGCATGCTAAATGGCATCAGTTTGATTCTATCCAAGGATCTGCATTGAGTTTCATACACCTGTCTCTCTCCCAACATTCCCCATCTGCTCTGACACTGTCAGTTACCAAGTAAACTGGCTAAAAGAAAGATATATTTTGAGCGTCACTACTGGTAAAGCAAAATTAGCAGTACTGTATGGTGTCAGTTCTGTGTGAGATTTAATTTGTTCAGACATTTACTCATGTATGTTTGCACATATTATCAGTTTGCTAAAATAACACAGGAATGCATTCCCAAGGTTTCCCCAACTTTTTTCTTACAACTGTACATTACAATGATTTAACAAAAGGTAATTGTAAAGAATCTCAAAGAGGCTAAGGGGTTGTGACTGCTTCACAGTGGTGTTGGTGGTCGTGGCCTTTGTGCTAGAGCTGTATGTATAGTTTTGTGTTTACACTGCGTCCTGTTCCCATTACATTTATTTGCAATCCATGACATTCATTGTTTTACTTTTCAGAATGATCGTGATTTTAAAAATGAAAGCTTTTTTGCCAGTAATCATGATGATGATGTTGATTAAACATGTGAATTTTGCATTAACTAAATTGATATTGTTGCCATTTCTGTGTTTGCTGAAGTCTGACTGACTTCATCGGATGAGGATGTGTCTGCACTAAAATGGCAAGCAGTAGAAATGTACTGGCATTGTTTCTGTTTAGTTTTGTTTTTTTATATTGTGTTGCTTCCCCATGGCTTTCTTTGCATTTGTGTAGTTCATTTTCTTTGTCTGTCAGTGTTTACCTTGTCTTTTTTTTAACTTCTATCTCCATATGTGTGAAGAATACTGTAAGCAAATTACCCCCCCAAATCCCTCCAAAATCAGTCAGAAGTCTTGACAATGCCAGAAGCAGACCAGGTAGACCTCTCTGCAGATAGGACTGGCAGTAGTGGGAAAGCAATGACACAGGTGTGAGGGATGACCCCCGACTAACACCATGAGTAGCCTTTTCCACTTTGAATGACTGTATTTCAAAACTTATCTCCTCCTTTTTTCCCTCCACAAGCCTCCATAGTGACCGTCATTCGACTGGTCAATGATGCAGTCGACACAATCGAAAGTGAAGGTACCATGTCTCATTCCCTTTGTGTCTCCCATCTCACTCTTTTACTATTGTCTTATCTCAGTCTTGTTATCTGTTGACCTCTGAAAATGGTGTTTACAGTTTTATACACTAGGTGAATACACACTCACTACGTTTTACATACTGTATGTTTCAGTAAGTGAACCCTCCTGGGCACTGTACAAAGAGTAGCTTCAAACATGGCAGTACCTAGATTTACAGATTATTTTTCTCCTTTCTCACACAGTCTCACAGTCAGTGGTTAGTCAGTCCAATCCATTTCAGGTTGCATTAGCTCTCAGTTTTCAGTATATTTTTTTCATCATCAAGCAGTGATGGCAAACTACATTCCATTGCCAACAATCTGCAGGACACACAGGTATTCTCTCCAAGCAAACAAGACTGATGCTGTAATATGTCTTGCGAGGACAGTCTCTGGAGGACATGAATTCCCACAGCACCTCCACTCTAAACCGTCTTCTACCCTGTACTACTACATATAGAACAGTGGACACACTCATGATTGAATGCTAAAGGTCACTGTGTTATGTTGTTCTTCCATCTGACAGTGTCAGTTATGGACCACGGTCAAGGCTACAACAGAGGTGACAAGTATCTGTCTATCTATCTATCTATCTATCTATCTATCTGTCTGTCTATCTATCTATCTATCTATCTATCTATCTATCTATCTATCTATCTATCTATCTATCTATCTATCTATCTATCTATCTATCTATCTGTCTATCTGTCTGTGTGCCTGTCTGTCTGTCTGTCTATTTGCAGCGAGTAGACAAAATAACAACCACCCAATGAAAATAACTTTGTGCAGTAACGAAATCTACATTGTAAATACTGCTAAAACAGTGGGTCATATTAGGCTCAACAGATTTTGTTGCATTATTTTTAAGTGTTCTGGATACATGAAATAATTTTGCAGCTGATTGGTTAATGATGAAGAAGCTGGTAGGTCAGTCTATCTAACTATTTGATCCAGAACAAGATATTACGACCAAATACCCATTGAATTCGCTATTGACTCACTGACCTTTCTTCTACTGCCAGCATCAGGCCAAAACTTCCACTTTTGTAACAAGAATTCATCGGTGAAACACGCAAAAATTTGGCATAGCAAGCCATTGAAACCATTTTCCAGCCAGCAACCTAGTTAGCTACATTAGTTCATTAATGGGCCCTGGGAGTTGTCACTAAGTCACCAAGCTTCCAGTACTGTTTTTCAGGCCAATTGCTCTTGTGACCAGGCCGTAATGTTAAAGGTACCTTGTGGAGTTTTTGACCACTCGTACTATGGAGTCAGTTTTGTCATAGTATCCCTGTTTTCTTTATTCTTTTGCTGGTATATGAGGATGCAGATCAAAATACACACAGGTGATTCGATACACATTTTTACCAAAGTGTTTCACAGTATTCCACTAGTCTACGGATGGCAGTAATATGTTAAAAAATATAGTAATGCACCCGCAAAACGCAGATATCAAGACTTGTAGCTGGTAAACAGATGTGAACAATGCAGGTTTAAACCTTTTCAAAATTTGGCTTTGCAAATGTTTTATGAGAAAGGAAAATCATTTAATACATTTGTTGAAGCTCAAGGTCACACATTGTGTGCTTTGCTGACTAACACTGAATGTAAACCTAGCTTTGGCTTTTTTACAAGAAAGCTCCACAGGATATCTTTATGCTTAAACCTACTGCTCCTCTCATTCTTCTGCAGGGAAGCCAATCGCCAATTAATACCAAATTAAATGCACTTATGGTGCACTAGTCCAGGCTCTCGAACCTGAGGCCAACATCCAACCTTCACCTTGCCCAAGGGTGGGGGACTTGAGTCACATGACTTGACTCCAGTCAGACCACAGTTCCAAATTTGAGGACTTGCTTGACTAACATTGAAGACTCTACCTGACTTTGACTTGGTATTCATGTCGAGACTTGACTTCGACTTGAGACAGATGACTCGAAGGGACTTGACCTTTTTTAGTACACATGTGGACAAAATTGTTGGTACCCCTTGGTTAATGAAAGAAAAACCCACAATGGTCACCTGATCTAAATCCTATTAAACATATGTGGAAGGAGCTGAAACATGCCGTCTGGAGAAGGCAGCCTTCAAACCTGAGACAACTCAAGGAGATGCAGAAGTCTCACTGACAGTTACAGAAATCATTTGATTGCAGTGATTGCTTCAAAAGGTTGTGCAACAATATATTAAATTAAGGGTACCATCATTTTTGTCCAGGCCTGTTTCATGAGTTTCTGTTTTAAAATAATTCTGTTAAACCACCGTTCAAAAGCAATGTCTGATTTTCATTGTTAATTTTGATAGAATTTTTATAGATTACTACTTTCTCAGATTCAAATTATTTCTGTGACCACTGTGGGTTTTTCTTTCATCAACCGAGGGGTACCACAGTTTTGTCCACGTGTGTAAATATTTGTTTTTTTCTATATATTGAGGAGTTACTTTAAAAATACATATGACTGAGTGATTTCTAGTGCATTACGCGTAAAACTGTTAACTTAGCAGGACATTGGCAGAGCAGCAGAGGCCAACACATGAGACAGCTTACATGGTAGCATTCAAGGATTATGTTGTTGATGATGGTAGTAAAAAGAGAACAGCTAGATTTGCAGCTCAGAAATCAGTGACACGACCACCACAACATCCATCTGTCACTACAAAAGCCGCAAAGAAAGGTATGTGAATGTCTTTATTGCTATTTAATCGGTGGGTCAGATGTTAGACTGAAAGCTAATGTTAAGTGTCTAAGTGTTGTTAGACTTGGTTTGGAATCAATTCTTCAATTTATTGAGAAGACATACACATTGTTAGTGAAAAAGATAATGCGGGACTGATTGGGGCCATAGTGGTGCTTTTTTTTTAACTGTCGAGGCAACACGGCTGCATGCTCATGACTAAATGGCTTCAGGTGTAAATTCTCATGACATGCAACTATACCCCTTTCTATGCTGTTTTAAGAGCTTCTTTAAAACACCATTAATTTAATTTAAAATGGCTACATTACAATTTCGAAGCTGAGTCAGTTCTGTTGGTAGCTGTGGTCGAAGTTTTCCAAGTTGGTGATGTAATGCAGTTTTGTGCTGAACCGATCTGAGTGTACGGCAACCACAGTGTCTGTGGTTTTGGTTAATACATATCCATGATTTGGTTTGTTGTTTGATTTTGTTTTTTCAAGAAGTGTTGATCCGGGGGCCTCTCATCCAAGGGGCTTCTTCAGTTCTATTTGACTGCTGGGGATTCCCAGGTATAAGACCTCTGTAGAGTCGATATCTAGATCATTGATACCATTTGGAGCGTTAGTGCTCCTGGCGATTTAATGGCAGTCACTAGTTTCATTGGAGCCTCTTGAGGCCAATTGTAAACAACAGTTGTTGGGTGTCATCACATGAGGCCAAATGTGGATGGTTTTTAAATCTCTAGGAGAGGGATGAATGGACAGCATGTAGTTGGGGCATAAGTGATAGTTATGGTGGTGGTAATTTTGTTTTCTTCTTCAAGGGAGAAGTCAGCAGCAGTAAGTCATGATAAATCTCGCTTCTGTGTGCAATTGTCATGGTTTTGACTTTTAGTTTACTTATTTCCTGTTTTAAGTTGAATGTTTCCTCATGTGTCATGTTGTGTTTTACTTTCTGCCTTTGCTACTTTCCAACCCTTGTGATTACAGATTATTTTCACCTGTCCCTGGTTAGTTTTCCCTGTTTTGTCTATTTAGTCTGTGGCTGTGTTTGGAACTGGCTACTGTGGACTATGGATGTCGTATGTCCTACATACTGCGTTCTGTTTTTCATAGCAGTATAGCAGTATGAAACTGGTAAATCTGTATTTTCCCATTTCTCCTTTTGTTATGTTGTATTATTTCACTGCAAATATAACGTGAGTTGGAGCTAGTCCTCCTGGTATTTCTGTTGCTTTGAAAACGTAACATTATCCTACCTATCCTTCTTTAATCAGACTGGTTGCCTTTTCCTAAAGTTTGTTATTTGATGGTATTTTTGTTTGTGTTAATCCCCATGCTCATCTGGTCATACTGTGAAAATTTACCCCTTGGCAAAAGGTGCATGAGTTCAATAAAATACATAAAAAAACGTATGTAATGACAGAATAACAGAGAAATGAAAATGAGAAATATCTTTCTGTTCAGTTTAGTTGTTGAAAATTGTGAAAAAAAGTTCCTGTTGTTGTGAGTGCTCCAGTGCTTTGCATTGTAAGATTCAGACTGGAGATTTTTTCAGAATCAGCATAACATCTGGGTATTTTTGGCATACTGCACATTTTGCTTTTGTTTGTATGCTGCATGCTACATTCTACATTTTGGCCAAATCAGTATATACAACCAGCATAGTAGGTTCAAATACAGCCAGTGTGTTTTTCATCTTTCAGTTGTGAGGTCGTCTGCATTTGTTTCCTGCCTGTCTCATACTGGTTTGTTGTTAGTTTGTTTTTTGGAATTTGCCCCCACCTGGTCCTGCATTTTTTGCCTGCCTGTTTGGGTTTTCTGGTTTCAGCTTTGGTTATTAAAAGCTAGCTTTTTTTTTTTAATCTGCATTTAACCTGAGTTTCCTGCATTTGGGCCTTTTTGAACTGCCAAACATAACAGCTCTCGCAGTCCCACTCTCCATTGTTGTTGATTTGGAGGCTTGCTATTGATTGCAACAAAATATCAAGTATTAGTATGATTTATGAGGTATAAGCAGGCTGCAACAGTTTTCTTTCATGTTGAAAAGAAAATTCAACTTTTAATAACCACTGTATTTTAGGTGTGGAAACTGTGGGAAATCATCCGAATTTCGAATGACTTGACTTGTGACTTGCTTGACCTGAGCAACGACTTGATTTACTGTACTTATAACAGCGACTCGACTTTACTCGCTTCTCATGACAGTAACTCAGAATTTGCTTAAGACTTGAAGGTTCAGACTTCAGACTTGGACACGTGTAACTTAGTCCCACCACTCCCCACCATGTCCTGGAACGAGCAGCATCAAAACACCATCTACAACCAGATGGACAGGTTTATTTGCCATCCATCTGTCAGGCATTGACCCAAGATCAACACTGACTGAAGCTATTTTGTCTACCCCCTGCGTCTTTCTCTCTCTATGTATACCCAACTATACTTTCATACTTCTATACTTTGCGATTGGTAAATTCCTCTGCTCTTCCCTTTCCCTAGTTGGAGCTTTGTGTGTGTGTGTGTATGTGTGTGTGATCTGATGTGACTTCCCACCCCTCGTACTCACTGTGCTGTGCTGACTTAGCAACCCACTATACACACCCCCACCCCCAAACTACTTGTGCCTGCCACTTTTACCTTACTGCATCCCACCATGACGATTTGTTTGGATTGTTATCTCCAGCCCAGTGATGGTACTGTACCAGTTGTTGTGTAATGAAGTTCTCACAGCCTCAGTCTTGGTTTATGTTTTGCTTTGATGCATGAATGTCTTTTTGTTTGATTTGTCATCGCTGAACTTCACTCACCATTTGAACTTCACTTACCATTTGCTCTTAAATTGAATTTGCCTTCACTTAAGTTAATCTGCAGAGTTTTTGGTAGATTGTCCTTCTGGTCAACCAAACCTTTGTGATGAGAATCATCATTCATGCTATGCCAGTAGATTGTTGGCTCCAGTCCTCAATCCTAACACCTTAGTATACCCCTGTTGGGTTCCATTTCAGGCATGCACTCCTTCAGAGTTTGCATTTCAAGATAGACTATGTTCTGATGGGTCAATAAGTCTCTCAATTCCAAAGGCCCTGCCAAACATGGTCAAAAAATGCAGACTTGTTTTGCTTGAATTTGGAGGAGATGATCAGTGTGTTGTAATGTAAAATTGCACCATCCCAAATTTTCTGTCACTTCTTTATGCTGCATTTGGTTAGTCTTCATCCACTTCAGAAAATCATGTAATACTTACCATTTTGTTTCATTTTGGTGGTCATCTATTACCAGTAAATGCTTCACGAAAAATGGACCAGTTAGATGCATATAATGGGAGTGATGCACATATCATTGACTGTTGTTGGTAGTTTGGTTGCTCACAAGCCTGATGGTAGGCTGTTGGAATATCTTATACATGTTATGATAGAAAATAGTACTTAAATGTCAGTGCAGCATCCTGCACATTACTAGTTTTAGTTTCTTTGTCATTTCCTGTCAGGATGAGCTATATGAATTCTCTGATCCCATGCCCAGACAGAATGAGATACCCAATTTGTTACCGCCTTCCAAAACAACCTACAAGACTCAAAAATTATTCATATGAGATCGACCACTTTTGGTAAAGTTAATCAGCCAACTAAAACTATATGAATAAAGTTAGGCTAAGAATGTGGTCATAGTAAAAAGAAACCAACATTGACTCTCAGCAGCAGACTGGATGTGAACTGCAGTCATTGGTGTCACCATCAACCACAGCCACGTAGCTTTGAGGTTTTGTGGTGTTTTATCCATAACAGACTACTTCTGCTTTTGCTTCTGAGAGTGAACAGTCGTTATCTGCAACACCACAACAGGTCACTTCTCAGGAAAACCTAAGAATATCATTACTTTGACATTAGACTTTATTATACCAAGCTGATTAATAATATGTGTAATCATTGTATTCATACTGCCGATATAAGTATCTGCATGGAGTGTAAGCAGAGTTGTAACAGGGTGCATCAGAGCCAACGACCCACTGAAAATGCATAGATGTTTCATATCACTTTGCTATATTGACCAATAGGAAAATGTACCAGATATTTGATGTATCCCTCTAACATCCAGAATCAAATGTGTGTGTGTTTTTTGAGCCTTTTGACATGGCTTGAATGCTGCAATTCTTCATAAAGCTCAGCATGCTGTGACTCCTGTGATCCTGATCCTAAAAGGCTCCTGTTGTGCATGCCACATAGCCTCAAAGACCTAACATGTTTTCTGCACAGGTTGTGCTTTGCGATGTACCTGACCTTGAAGACTTCTGCGTGTGGTTGAGTCTAACGTGCCTTGTGCACAGGCATCGCTGCTGCACAGCTTCACATTTTGGAGATTAGTGTATTGGCTCAACCATTTTGGGCTGTTGACTCCCATTTTCACAGTCCAAATTGTTACTAATAATCTCCCCTTTTACTATCCAGCATATCACTGGGACACATCAGACTGGATGCCGAACACCAGGCTGTCAGACATTGAAGAGGTGCCAGGTTATGAAGCAGGTCCTGGCAGCGATGTAGCAGGCTCAGCGCCCCACCTTGGAGGAAGCACCCGTGCACTGGAGTCAGACTACTACCTGGGGGGCTATGACATCGACAGTGATTACCCCCCTCCCCACGAAGA
Organism: Chelmon rostratus; assembly: GCF_017976325.1. Taxonomy (NCBI): domain Eukaryota; kingdom Metazoa; phylum Chordata; class Actinopteri; order Chaetodontiformes; family Chaetodontidae; genus Chelmon; species Chelmon rostratus. The sequence continues at coordinate 1,337,614 of NC_055664.1, forward strand.
AGAGTTCTTGAGTCAAGACCAACTGCCACCTCCACTGCCCACAGGTGAGGACTTTCCCGAGCCCTACACGCCGATGCCGTCCAACCTGCCAGTCTCCAAGGAGAGCACCCTCAGCTCTGGCAGCGCTGGGCACCAGCATGCCAGGCCACACTTCCACCCCAGCCAGTACCTGCCCCCACACCAGCTGCCCCTTGGGGACTTCGCCACTGCAGTGAGTGGGGTAACACCAGGAAATGGGGACACTGATGACTCTGTGTCGCTAAATATGCGACTATCTGTTGGTGCGTCTTCAGCCTCGGACATGTCGGCCCCCTGTGGGCTCGAGGACTCTGAACATAGCAGTGACTTTGACAGCATGGACGAGCTTCGTCGAGGAGTGACCATCATCACTGACTCACAGCAACAGACTGAGGTGTGATTGATTGACCAGTAAAGGGATGCTATGGGATGTATAACGGGCCAGAAGGAGCATAACATTAGTGCAGATGGCAGGAGATGCATAAGAGGATGTTATCACAAGGGAAGAAATATTGTCAGCAATAGGTACTGCTACAACCATAGACTATAACAATGTACTTAAAACCACAAATTTAAAACCACAGTTGTTCTAAGTACTATCCTTCCATGCAACTATGTCCAGAAATGGGAGTGTTAAGTTTTACCATGAACAACAAACTGTGTTGTCAGTCTTGTCCCTGCTATGCTGAACAATCAGAAGTGTCCTTCCTGTACCAAAAGGGAGTCATTTGTAATGTGAAAAGAATGGGTTAGAGAATGTGAATGAGAAAGACTTATCCAAAAGAGATTGAAATTTACAGGTGCGGTAGAGAAAATTAGACAAAAGAGAAGGGACAATCATGTCAGTGAAAAGGTTGTTTGGTTCCCTGCTCCTTCACAGAAGCCCATCAGACCACTTCTTTCTGAAAAACAAAAACAAATCCACATTGTCCTTTTTCCTCCTTGATTTGTAAACTTTGTAGTGCTTCAAGCTTGTACAGACTTTGTAAAATAGTATGACCTTACTGGTGGATAAGTATGAAACAGTGTTGTGGCCACATTTAAAAAAGTTCTTTATTTGTTTTAATGTGGAACGTGCTTGCTCCTTTCCCCCCAAAATTAAGCCCTCCCGTCAAGCCATAACATTTCAGGCATCCTTTCTCGTTCGCCCAAAGCGTTGAATGTGTCACTGATCTTCCAGCTTCAGTTTTTGTACCAAGTTTAGTGCAGAGGCCGAGAGTTACTGTAGTTGCTAATGTATTGGAGGCCTGTTCTCAAAAGATCATCAAATTGATTATTGTATCTACTGATAGGACACAGTACCTACATTTACACAAACACACAGACACACACAGTCACATCAGTAGAGCTGATGAATGAGCCAGTTATTGTTAAGCATGAATGAAGCAGCTGATGACAATCAGCTAATGCAAGTGTGACTCAAGTGCTCAGCCTGAATTAATGCTATGCTCCATTTTGCTGGACTTTTATTGTAATGGAGCATTTTTATATTGTCATATTTTTACTTAAGTAAAATCTTGAATACTTAATCCACAACTGGATAGCAATTTGTTATCTTGTAAAAAGGAATAATTAAGACATGTTTATGAGGAAAAGTTTGTCTTCAGGTAACAAGATAGTAGAAGTAATAATGTTAAGACAGAACTCCTTAAAATGTATGTTAGCGACCACATCCATTCTTAGCTTCAGTCTTTTTGACTTGACTTTGACTTTGACTTTTTGTGGAATGTTTTAGTGACTTGGTGTTGGCTATCCATGATGTTGCTTATGACTTTTTGTGCCATGTTCTGAAATACTGCAAGCCTTGCTGCCAGTATGCCACTGCAATTGGTCAATCAAGATCAAAAGTCATTTTAAAGGACAGAATGCTGGGATGCTCTGGTAGCACACCTGCTAGAGTGTGCGCCCCATGTATCAAGGCAGCATCCCGGTAGCGGGCCCAGCTGGATTCCAACCTGCTGCTCCCTGCTGCATGCTGTCCTCTCCCTCCACCCTGTCACTCTGCCCTCTGTAAATAAAGGTGAAAGCCAAAAAAAAAAAAAGCCAAAAAAATCTGCATTGGAAATCTTTGGCAAAAAGAATTGACAAGCACCGACTGCATTTGATGATGTCCATATCTGGGTTTCCCCCACCTGTTTAATGTTTTCATACCATTATTTCCAAAAAGCAATGCAGAGCAGACACATTTTTATCATTGCATTCCAGTGTTTTCTGTAACTTTGAAGCATCTTTGCCATGACTGCAGCCAGGAGTCGAACCCTTATCCAGGTCACCAATGGCTTAAATTCCATCTGGCTACCAGGACAGGTAGCACATCCAACTGCTTCAGATCATCACTGTATTGTACTATAATTTGCCTGATCCATTCAGGCATGCAGCTCCTCTTTTTCTTTGTAAAAGTGTGTGTTTGTGTTTAAATCTCTGTACAGTGTACATAGCTAGGTTGTTAAAATGCAGATTTTGTAGATATGGAATTGCAATATTGAACTACCTTTGTTTCTTTTTTTATGTGAACAATGATCAAATAAGAGACTGGATACCAATTATTTTCACATGATTCCTCCTCTGCCACTGACTGACTGAATGCCATTTCAATATTATAGATGAATTCTGCACAGTATTAAATCCAGACATTACATCCAGCAAATGTTTTTTATTTTGTTTTGTCAAAAGATGTTTATGGTTGTGAGGCAATGTTTTGTACATTTATTTCATCTTTAATGTTTGATGAATTCCCAATGTTCAAGGACATTGGGCAAAGTCAAAAATATGTCCCTTATCTATAGACATTGAGTGTACAGAGTAACTGAGCAAGCTTTTTTAGCTTTTTTTTAATTCAGTGCAGAAAATAAAAAGGTTCTTGCGCATCATGCCACTTGTTCTCAATTGTGACATGACTCCACCCTGACAGATCATCACAGCTGTTTACTGGATATCATGTTAAATACCATTTGATAATACATTGAATATTGTCACACATCTGAGCTGCTGAAATATGTCTAGGACTTAGTATAACTCAAACTGTATCATTCACCCACTTTTGTCAGGTTTTGCCACACACCAGAAGTAAGTGTTTCCTTGTGCAGTCCGCAAAATGCTCCATATTTTGCCACTCAAACCAGCTGGCAATTTGTTATTGAGCTTGATACATTAATGCAGTGGTCCCCAACCCCCGGGCCGATCAATTGGTACTGGGCCGCACAAGAAATAATTAAATATTTCAGTTTTATTTATTATCTGAGTCTGAACAATCTTTTATTTTGAAAAATCTTTTACTTTGAAAAATTGAGAGCTCAAATTTAACCCACAAGCGACCAAAATGAGTAAAAAACAGATGTGTTTAAAAAGTTTCTTTGAGAAGGGGAAAAGGTGACCAGCTCTCTAATGAGGCAATGAAGCCTTTAAAACTGCTTTGCCACTTGGATTTATAATAATAATTTAAAAAAATGTTGTGTAGGTATTTAAATAATAGAGAGAATTTATTTAGGGGGCAGAGAGGATGTTACCAGAGACTTTGATGTTATACTCATGTTACATTGTTGGCGCAATTTGTTAGTAGATTAATGCACAGGACAGTAAAAGCTACTCACCCTAGCAAAATGAAATGCCAGTCATCCAGGAGCTTCTCTTCATTGTTTGGACAGATCAAAAAAATCTCTCCTGCATCAACATCGCCAACCATTTGAATTCCTGGCAAACCAGGTGGGCCATGTTTTTGGACTGATTTTTAATTCACTTGTTGTCCAGTTTCTAGGAACATCAAGCCCAACACCCTTTCCTGCCAGTTCACTGACAATAACTCCAAATCTGAGCCAGAACCCATTTTACCATTGACCTGCATCATTGCATTTTCTTGGATATTGATGCTTTTCAAGAAGTTTAATTACCTCTACTTAAAGGACTGTGGCACATGGTCTGTTGATAATATGTAGTAAAGAAGAGCCAATTACGTTAGAGAGGCTCTAAGACCATTTGGCCCAGGCGAGGGTCTTTTTGCAACAAAACTTCATTTTTCTGGGATCCACGTTCTCTTAGGACATAAGGTGGGCACTCATTATAGACACTGTCATTACAAAGGCCCAGCAGCAGGATGTACTTTCTATGACTGCTCAGGAAGTTCAGCCTCAGGAGCTGCTAATTCAGTTTCACTATGCAATAATACAGTTTCTTCTCTGTTCATCCATCACAGTCTGGTTTGAATCGGCCACCAAACCATCATTCTGATGAGTAGGTAAAGCAGTCCAACAGTCTTCCAATTTCAATAACCCTCTCACAACAAATCATCCAATTAATTCTATTATATATTGTGTTTTACAATTTAAATGTTTTACAAAATGTACACATGCATATGTACAACAGAGGACTGTTGTGATTAGTTTAGTCCCTCCCAAATTGATCAACTTGTTGATAGCGCTACAGGTTCATTGCGTATGACCCTTGACTCTATTCCCCCCAAAAAAGATAACAAAACAGAAGAGGTTAGCTCCTTGGTATACCCCATAAGCCTGCAAATCATAGCAAACGTAAAAAAAAAAAACTTGCCGTTCCACCAATTTGGAACTATTTCGTTTTGCCTGGCAAGACACTCTTTTCATACAAGAAAGTCCTCCGCGGTGCCAGAGCAGCCTATTACTCTTACTAATAGAGAAATATAAGAACAATCGCAGGTTTCTCTTCAGCACTATAACCAGGCTGATGGACTGTCATAATTCCACTGAACCACGTACTCCCTTAACCCACAGTAGTCACAACTTCATGAGCTTCTTTAAAGATAAAATTCTACCTATCCTTTGTCTCTAAAATCATCGACAAAGTAGTTACCTATCAGCTGTGTGACTTTCTGCAAAACAATATTTTATTTGAGGATTTTCAGTCAGGATTTAGAGTGCATCATAGCACAGAGACAGCATTGGTTAAAGTCTCAAATGACCCTCCAATTGCCTCAGACAAAGGACTTGTTTCTGTACTAGTCTTGTTAGATCTTAGTGCTGCATTTGACACCATTGACCATGGTATCTTGTTACAAAGACTGCAACACTTCAGGGCATTAATGGAACTGAACAGATCAATTTCAGTTTGTACACTTTAATGATGATGTCTGTGCATGCTAAAGCCAGTGCTTGGACTATTATACTATAGTTAATTTAAACACAAGATACTTGTGCTCAAAAAGAGGATTCATTCTCAGTGAAGAACCTTGGAGCTCTAATCTGCCTCTATACCTGCCAAAGAGCAGTGATTCCTAACACGTCTCTGGGGGTCATCAGGTGGAAACCTCCCTTCAACAGTGTTTTGCCTACTTAGTCCCACTACACCTCCAGGAGGTTAGGCAGTGAACTCCGGCGTCCCAGAGTCACCCCCCCAGTGCCAGTTCACACTGCTCCTACACAATCCAAACAGCACCGCCACATTCAACTGACCCAGAGATGCTCCAGGTAGTGGCCAGTACCGATGCTACCATTTAACTATTGCTAATGCTAATGCTAACCGCTAGGAAGAACAGAAGAAGACAATACAGTTCCGATGCTACCATTTAGCTAATGTTACGTGCTAACCGCTACCTGCTAAGAGGAACAGAAGAAGACAATAAAGCTAGATTCACCGATGCTGTTAATGTTAATTGCTAGCTACCAATACTAACTGCTAAGATACTATCATACTCTCACCGCTTTAGCTATTGTTAGCTGCTACAATGCTACCACAGGCCTAGATGCCACATGTAACTGCCGATTGCCACACTACCATCATCTACCCCTGCCTCTCACCAACTGCACCAAGAAAAAGCGGGGTGGGAATACAAACCCTGGTTCGGGTAGGGGATAGAAAATAAAGAGGTAGAGTCAAAAGATGAAAGTAGGGATTGGATACAGACCCTTGTTCGGGTAGGGGGTGGAAAATTTAGAAGGTGCTGAAGGTGGAGGCCTAAACCACAGACTAGATTTAACAGCCTCTTCTAACATTTCCTTCAAGAAGCAGCAAACCCTACCATTTCCTTCAAAAAGCAAACAGAGCAGGAAAACAAACCCTAACATTTCCTTCAAGAAGCAAACAAAACAGGAAAACAACCAAAAAGATCAAAAAACAAGCCAACTCTGTGTCTTACCACGCAAACTCACCTGAACAGGCCGCATGGTCCCAAAGAGAGACTCTAGCTGGCCACACCCCCACCTTATCTAAACTTCCTGGTTCTCTTCCTATTGGCAGAGCGAGAAGATGGGGCGGGGAAAGCAGAGCAGAGGAGAGGTGTCTTGATCAGACTTTAACCTCTTCTCTTGCCGGGTTAGGCATGCATGTCCTCTGCCTGCCCCCCCCCCCACTGTCCCTATTTCACCCCCCAACTACTATTATTTCTCCTGATCCATATCCACTGACTAGACCTAGCAGCCTCATCTGACATCTCCCTCACTGTCTTTCTTAAATTTTGCCCATGCACTCCCAGCTCCCTCAACAGTGAAACAGCTGACCCTGCAACAAAACCTCTACACCCCACTTCAACCGGACAGACCCTGGTCTTCCATCCCCTCTGCTCAGATTCTGTCTTTAAATCTGCATACTTAGTCTTCTTCCTTTCATAAGCTGCCTCCACTGAATTTTCCCAAGGGACTGTTAACTCAATAAAATACACAGTCTTTTTACTCATGGACCATAAGACAATGTCTGGCCTCAGATTACTATAAACTATTTCCTGGGGCACAACTAGCTTTCCTCCCAAGTCGACCTGCATTTGCCAATCATCAGCCCCTACCAGGCAGCCACCTACCTGCTTTCTCCCTGACTTAGCAGCTCTATTTTTCTCCCCCTCTCGAACAAACTGCACATCTAACCTTTCCTTTCTAGAACTTCCAGAATTCACCTGCTTCCTTCTCTCCTCAATGCCTGCGGCTAAGCTTCTCAGCACCTGATTATGCCGCCATGTATACCGGCCTTGTGATAAGCTAATTCTACAACCTGACAAAATGTGCTTTAAACTTGTTGTACCTGAGCAGAGTGGGCACGATTGATCGCCCTGTACCCAGAGACTTAGGTTCTGCGGGGTTGGCAACACATCGTATGTCGCCCCTATCAGAAATTTAATACGGCCTTCCTCCATATTCCACAGGTCCCTCCAACTAAGTTTCCTCTTCTCAACACCTTCCCAATTCAACCATTGTCCCTGTTTGGCTTGACCAACTGCTTTTGGCCCTCTTAACAACTCCTCCTGCCTACGCACCTGTTCCACTACAAGCTTTCTTTTCTCCTTAGACCTGCTTTATTCCACACTGGTTTGCCTGGGCCAAGCCCCAAGCCTCCCCGGCCAAATTGAACATTTCAGAGGAGAGGTGTCTTGATCAGACTTTAACCTCTTCTCTTGCCGGGTTAGGCATGCATGTCCTCTGCCTGCCCCCCCCCCCCCCCCCTATTTCACCCCCCAACTACTATTATTTCTCCTGATCCATATCCACTGACTAGACCTAGCAGCCTCATCTGACATCTCCCTCACTGTCTTTCTTAAATTTTGCCCATGCACTCCCAGCTCCCTCAACTATATATATATATATTTTACTATGATATTATTCACCCTATATGCTTCCTTTCTTTAGGCAACATTATCAGGAAGCATTCCATAATTTTTTTCATTGCTATGCAGATCATACCCAGCTATATTTATCTATGAAGCCCGAAAAAAGTTGACTAAACTCTAAGCGTGTCTAAAGGACATGAAGACCTGGATGACCTGCAACTCTTTGTTACTAAATTCAGACAAAAGTGAAGTTATAGTACTTGGACCTTAACACCTTATAAACTTACTAGTGCAGTAACTATGGATGGTATTGTGCTGGCGTCCAGCACCACCGTAAGGAATCTGAGAGTCATCTTTGATCAGGATATGTCCTTTAACTTCCACGTAAGACAAATTTCAAGGACTGCCTTTTACCACTTACGTAGCATTGCAAAAATCATGCACATCCTGTCTCAAAGTGAAAGTGAAAGTGAAAAACAAGTTTACAGAAACAATGGTTTTGGATCCAGGGAACAGCTTTAAATTGGTTTAAGACATGTCTGGAAAGCCAACGTTTTTCTGTTAGTGTGGAGAATACTACTCCCTCCTCGACCCCCTTCACCTGTGGGGCTCCTCAGGACTGTGTTCTTGTGCCTTTCTACTCTGTGTGTATCTTCTACTCTCTGTGTACGTACCCTGACCCTATCCTCTCACCAGAAGGCATCTCTTTCCATTGTTTTGCAGAGGAAACCCAACAATATATCCCTCTAAAATCCCACAGCCTTCATTCATTTCAGCCTCTATTTGACTGTTTCCAGGACATTAAAGACTGGATGTGCCAAAACTTCTTGATGCTAAACAAAATTAAAACAGGTGTTTCTCTTTGGCCTTCCTGAATCTGCCAGCACTCTGTGTGGGATGCTCAGCTCACTGTCATCCTTTGTGAAACCCTATGCAAAAAACCTTGGGATGATTTTTGACTGCAATTAGGCCAATACCATGTTGAGAGGCAGCTTTTTCCAACTGTGAGCCATAGCAAAACTAAAACCCTTCTTGTCATTCCAAGATTCTGAATAAGTAAGTAATGATTTTATTACTTCTCGCCTTCACTACTGTAACTTCTTGCACATGGGAGTCAATCAGTTTTCTCTCTGAAGTCTGCAGTGTGGTCAGAATGCTGCTGCTAGGTTTCTAACTGGTTCCCCCTGTACTTGTTGAAATTATGCCAAGGAAAAAAACTGGAATGGAGCCCATATGCACACTAACAAAGGCTGGTGCAGTTTAATCAATTTATTAAAGGAAATGGTGATTGACTTCCGCAGGAAAGCACCACTGACTACACCGGTGTGCATCCAGGGTTTGGACATTGAGATGGTGGAGGAGTACAAATACCTGGGTGTACACCTGAACAATAAACTGGAGTGGTCCACAAACACTGATACCCTGTACAGGAAGGGCCAAAGTCGTCTCCATCTACTGATGATGGATCAGTAGCCAAGCTGGCATCCACCATTGACAACCCCTTCCACCCTCTGCATGACACAGGCCCCTTTAGCAGCTCTTTCAATAACAGACTGCTGCATCCACCCTGTAAGAAGGAACACTACCACAGGTCCTTCATTCCAACAGCTGTCAGAGTGTTCAACTCCAGCAATGCTTAACTTAGCACTGTTTCCATACTCAGACTGTTGTTTTTTGCAGTGATGTATGATGCACTTAGTACCTTGCAATACTGCTCTTTTCCACTCTCAATGAGTACTGTACATAACAATTCATAATAATATTCTACTGTGACATATACATATTTATTTCTGTGCAATATCATTAATGCTGTAGTCACTTTATCCATTCCATGTGTAATCTAGCTACACTTCTTTGCAGCAATGTATTTTTTTTACATACTTTTTTTCCTGACATAAGCCCTTTGTATAATTTGTACATACATATAGTCAGCTTTTATTTTGTATTTTGTATCTTACATTTCTCTATTTCTATTTTTTTTTTTTTTTTTTTGCTCCTCTGCCACTGAAGCACACCACTGAAGCACGCCACAAGTGCCCTCCACTGTCTCACACTCCTCATGGCAATCCCTGCCCTGGCCAGTTTGGTGTCTCTCTATTCAGTGTACTGCACATTTTCTCAAACCTGCACCACTATGAATTGCTGCTCAAGCCATTGGTGGAAATAGCTTCTCACCTTGCTCTCAAAGCCTTCCACTACAGTCATGGGGACTTCATAGATGAGCAGAGGCCAGAGGATTCTTGGGAGGATCCCTTGCTGGTAGGCCCAGACCTCAACCAGCCCTCCAGGTCAACACTGCTAGCCCCCAAGGAGTCTCTGTCCGTCAGGCAGCAGTCAAAGACCTTCCAATGACTCTTCACTGTTTTTTTCTGTGATGGATGGAATTTGGTCATCTTCTGCCTCTCTTTTGTACCAACATGTTGATGTAGTTCTTACACAACAGGAAGTTGGAGATTCTTGTGGCCACAATGTTGAGGAATTGGACTAGTGGTTGGGTTGCTCGCCCCATTCCAGATCTTGCAACAAACACCCTTGTCCAGGTGGCATTTAGTGCCATTTACCTGAGGAAACACTGGAGAGTTTTGCCCTGGTGGATGCAAGGACACTTGGTCGAGCTTTCTCCCAAGTAAACTCAACAACCTGCCTTTTAGACCCAATTCCTACATCACTTTTAAAAACATTTCATGGCTTCTTCAAGGAACAGATTTTAAATATTGTAAATTACTCTCTTCAGACGGGTGTCTTCCCCGCCGCCTTTACAACATCGGTGGTGAAGCCCCTTCTGAAGAAGAGTAACCTAGACCCCAACATTTTTAATAACTACAGACCTGTGTCCAACTTACCATTTTTAAGTAAAATATTAAAACAGCTGGTTTTAAATCAAGTAAATGATTTTTTAAATAGTATCAATGTTTTAGAAAAATACCAATCTGGTTTTGGGATGAACCACAGTACAGAGACAGCCGTTTTAAAGATTTTAAATGACATTAGGTAATGCAGATTTGCATAAACTCACAGTATTGGTACTACTGGCTCTAAGTGCTGCCTTTGTTACAGTAGATCACCATGTTTTATTAAACAGACTGAGAAACCTAGTCGGCCTCTCTGGTACTGTTTTTAGCTGGTTCAGCTCCTATCTCACAGATCGATATTTCTGGGTAAGTTTGGATACATGTTCCAGAACACATAAAATAAGTTGTGGGGTGCCCCAAGGGTCAATTTTAGGTCCAATTCTTTTTAATCTATATATGCTTCCCCTTGGGGTGGTCATCAGGAGACATGGCATCAGCTTCCACAGTTACGCAGATGATACATAGCTGCACATTGCCGTGTCTCCTGAAGAACGGCCAATTGATGCCCTTTTTAACTGTATTTTAGATATAAATTCATGGATGGCAGAGAATTTCCTACAGCTCAACCAGGACAAAACAGAGGTCTTAGTCATTGGTCCTGAAGGCAAGAGAAAGAAACTTTTACCAAAACTACAAGATTTCAAACCAACACAATGTGTAAAGAACCTGGGTGTCATTTTTGACTCTGAGCTGAATTTTATTCCACATATTAAAAATAGGTTTTATCATCTTAAGAATATAGCCAGAGTCCGCCCATTTCTCTCTCACGCTAACACGGAGGTGCTGATGCATGCTTTTATTTCCTGTCGTTTAGACTACTGTAATGCCCTGGGCCTCCCCAAAAAGACCATTTCTAACCTGCAACTAATACAGAACTCAGCCGCATGCATGCTGACGAAGACCAGAGGGCGGGCTCACATTACACCGATTTTAAAATCGCAGCATTGGCTCCCTGTGTGTTTCAGGATCGATTTTAAGGTTCTTTTATTAGTTTTTAAATGTCTTAATGGTCTTGGGCCCACTTATTTATCCGACATGCTTTTATCATATCAACCCTTGCGGGTCCTGAGGTCCTCCGGCACTGGACTTTTAATTATTCCTAGAGTTAATACAAAAACCCATGGGGAGGCTGCATTCAGCCATTACCGCCCTCGACTATGGAATAGCCTGCCGGAGCATCAGGGCTGCAGAGACTGTTGATGTTTTTAAAAGGAGGCTCAAGACTCACCTTTTTGGTTTGGCTTTTAACTGATCTCTTTTAAACTTTTAATTCTTCTATTATGTTATTTTTACTTCTTACATTTCTTATGACTTGTTCTTAGTAATGCTTATACTTTATCAGTATTACACCTTAAAATCTTATTACTTTTATTTATTATTTACTATTTATTAGTTATTTATTTATTTGTCTATTTTATCTCTACATTTTTAACTTTCTTAAAGCTTTTAATTTTTGTGTATTATACATGCCTTTATCTTTAATTTATTTGGTTATTTATCTATTTATTTATTTTTTCTTTAGTCTTTTAGTTTTTAGCTTCAGTGTTTCCTCATGGGGGGCCTCCACACTGGGGTGTATGCCCGGTCTGCCCGGCCCGAGTGGCCGCAGGCTGTGGCGCTTCCCAGTGTGGATGGCTCCCATAGCTGTTTCCTCACATGGTTCCTCAGTGCCCTGCCATGTCTCAGCACTGTGTGTGTTTGTGTGTGTGTGTGTGTGTGTGTTTTGTGAGTGTGTGTGTGTGTGTGTGTGAGCGCATGTGTGTATATCTGGAAGCGAGATATTGTCTGTCATATTATGCTTTTATTCTCTCTGTTGTTGTATTGTTTTATCATGTGAATCACTTTGTGTTGCATTTTAAATGGATGAAAAGTGCTATATAAATAAAGTTTGATTGATTGATTGATTGATTGATTGATTGATTCTACTGGCCCCACTTGTCACCCCTTTTAAGGCAGAGCCAGGTATGTTGCTGTAAATTTACTGAGGTGACATGTCATCACTTCCTACACTTCAATGTTAATGCATCATCACTTGATGAACTCAGGAGCACAAACATGTTCAAAGTTGGATGCATTTAATTTAGGTGAGAACAAGCAAGCAGGCTTTTGAATATATATTGCTTTTGCTCTAATGATAATGCTAAATTATTCAATTTGTCATTTCCATAAATCATTCAAATTACATCAGTAGGAGCACATGTACTACTACCAGGTTGAAATTAATATGTTTAACCTTTTAACCTTGACAATATCCTTTCTGCCTGTTTGTATATGTATGTTAACACTGTGTGTGTGTGTGTGCGTGTGTGTGTGTGTGTGTGTGTGTGTGTGTGTGTGTGTGTGTGTAAAAGAGATGTTTTAGAGATGTTAGGGATGATGCCAACGATATTTGTGAAGGCAATTTTCTGACAGTGTAAACATCAGTGGCTGAGTGCTACATTTGAAGTACTGATGTTTAAAATCAGTTCTGATATTCCTGTGTGCTTATTATCTGTCTCCCTCCTAAACTAAATAGTATTTTTTTATCAGAATTTTCTGATTTCATTTCTTCTATTGTTCTTAGTTATGACCACACCTTGATAATCTTTTCATGTATTTTTTTTTCGGTGTGTGGATTGTTTTCTTCTTGGGGGATTTTACCTCAGCTCATCATTTTTTAAAATTTATTTAACTGCATTTCTTCTCTTCCATAGTAATGTAAACAATATAGTAAATCAATTTAATTATATGTGCTTGAGAACCAGATAGCCAGACATGAAAGCTATGCCATGTCATTCCACCAACCCAAATCCCTGGAAGAATGAAAATAAAACTAAAAAGAGAATGTGCCTTAACATCAGTGGAAACAGTTCATTGAGTCCATATGAGGGTGATATCATTTCATTTAAGTCACTGGTAAAGAGTGAGAGACTTACTTTTCCAATCTAGTTGACTCTAAAAGTTAAGCTGCTAAAATTTCGCTGCGTTTTTGTTTGTGCTACCTTAGTAGTGGACTGTGAGGGGTTCTTAAATTATTTTGTTGAAAAGAGCCCTTTGTTGAAGCTTCAATTACCCCTGCTGGGTCACTTCTACCTTCACTTGAGCTCTCACCCTCCATCACATTGTTAGATTATGTTTACCCTTATCACCCTTATCAATTTAATCCACATTGCATCCAATATTATTGTATTATTTGCATGACTCATTGACTCCTTTTGTACCTACAGCACTTTTAAAGTGGTTTTTGACAGTGTTTCAAGTCATGTCCTGAAGATCATAAATACATCTCTGCAAACAGGCATCTTCCCAGATGCTGAAAACATACTTTCAGTGCAAACTCCTTTCTTAAAGAAAATAATATCCTGGAGGAATTTCAGTCAGGCTTTAATACTGTAATAATAACTTAATAATAATAGTGTTCCTGGACATTTTCAACCTGTCCCTGCAGCTGTCTATGGTTCCTGAGTGCCTCAAGTCCTCCACCATCATTCCGGTAATGAAGAAGACATCCATCACCTGCCTGAATGACTACCGGCCTGTTGCTCTGACCCCGGTAATGAGCGGATTATTCTCGGGTACATCAGAGGCTTCATCCCCTCGGACCTAGACAGCCTTCAGTTCGCCTACAGAGGGAATCGGTCCACAGAGGATGCTGTCTCCATCACCCTGCACACAGCCCTGACCCACCTGCAGCAGCCCAACACCTACATCAGGATGCTATTTGTAGACTTTAGCTCAGCTTTTAACAACCGTCATCCCAGACAAGCTGGCGCTGAAGCTACACGCAGTGGGTCTGCATGCAGCACTGTGCCACTGGATCAAAGACTTTCTCACCAACAGGCCTCAGGTGGCTAGAATAGGGTACTTAACATCATCCCCTCTGGTCCTCAGCAAGGGCACGCCACAGGGTTGTGTGCTCAGCCCGGCCCTCTTCACCATGTTTACTCACGACTGTGCTGCCATACACCCCACCTACACAGTTGTGAAGTTTGCGGACGACACTACAGTAGTGGGTCTGACCTCAGATAACAACAAGACCCACTACAGAGAGGAGATACACCAGCTCACCCAGTGGTGTTCAGCCAACAACCTGGTGCTGAACACAGGGAAGACCAAGGAGGTCATTGTGGACTTCAGGAGGTCCAGGAAGACGGATCAGGCCCCTCTCCTCATGGACGGAGAAGTGGTGGAGCGTGTGGACAACATTATGTTCCTGGGCCTCCACTTCACATCTGATCTTTCCTGGTCCATGAACACCTCCCGCCTGGTGAAGAAGGCACAACAAAGGCTCTTCTTCCTCAGGAAACTGAAACGGGCTGGACTCTCCTCTCGGTTGCTCGTCAATTTCTACAGGGCCACAATAGAAAGCATCCTTTGCCTTAGTGTGACAGTGTGGTATGGCAGCTGCATGGCACAGGAGAGGAAACAACTGGCACGGGTGGTTAAAACTGTACAGGGCATCGTGGGCTGCCCCCTCCCTGACCTAGACTCTATATATGAAGGCGGGGTCAGGAAGAGGGCAAGATCCATCGCCACGGACCCCAGCCATCCGGGCCACAGACTGTTTGTACCGCTTCCATCAGGAAAGCGGTACAGGAACATCCGCACCACCACTAACAGACTGAGGGACAGCTTCTTCCCCAGAGCTGTTAGAGCTATCACCCCCAGCAGCCCCTCACTGGAGTGAGAGACTGTGAGGACTGTCAACCACTGCACACCGCACTTTTTCCACCTTCACCCCCACCTCCACCTGCACCTTCTGTGTACTTAACTTTTAGGTACACACATACACTTAACTAAATTATATACATTTTAGTATATTGGCACATTTCATTTCATTGGCATATTTTATTGTCCACTGGTATATTTTATTCTGTCGGTACATTTCACTGTCTATATTTTATTCTGCTTGTATATTTTATTCTGCTTGTATATTTTATTCTGTTGACACATTTCACTTCCATATTTTATTGTTTATTGTTTAGTATATTTTATTGCCTTAGTATATTTTCATTCTGTTATATTTTGAATTGCTTTACGAATATTTTTATTCCATGTTGGTTTATTTTATTTTATTGTAGTTATCTTAATTTTATTCTTTCTAGTCTTCTTATCTTTCTTACTATCTGTTCCTAACATGGGGGTTGCAATGCAAATTTCATTGACATGCTCAATGACAATAAAGACTCTTGAATCTTGAATCTTGAATTGAATACACACAACAGCACTGAAACTGCTCTTACTAAAACAATCAGTGACTACACTAAATTCTGATGAAAATGTCAATACTTGTCCTGTATTGCACACATCTTTCAGTTGGTCAGACACAGTAGTTAAAGCCTTAAAGTGTTAGACCAGCAGCTCTGAGAAATGAGAAGTGAGTTGAGCCACATTAACTATGGTACAGAGATCAGTGGATTGGTGCCAAACAGCCTGCAACCAGTGGTGTTTAGATGCATCCCACTGGGCTTTAAGCAGTCTTTGCAGTGCCAACAAACATTGAATTTGTCAGTACACTGGGATCATGGATAAGGCATGCCGCTGTCAACCATGCATCAGGGGAAGGAGTCACCTGAAAGGTCTATCCATTTTTAGCACCCTGTGCAGCAGCTGCCACAGAGTCAATGGATTGCTCACTGTCACGCCCTTGATGCAGTGTTTCAATCTTTTCTTCAAGCTGTGCAGTTCACAGATTTTGCAATGTTGCTCCATCCTGATCCCAGGTTTCCAGTTATAGACACATCAAAAATTCTTTCATTAGACATATGCTTTTTAAACCCTCCACAGACCAACAGGTGAGGTTCGAAGCACCGAGACCTGCAGTGTACAACGGAAGCAGAAGACAACAGGGAAACTGATTTTTATGGTTTGGGGTGGTAAGTAAAATGAGGTGTGCATCAGGAGAGTCTAATGAAAAATGTTGTTGACTTACATTCAGCAAAGTGTGGAATCCAGTATCTTCAGTCTTTCACAAGTCTGCCTGATTTATGGAAATGCGAGAGTGCTCCTTTAAACATATTCATTTTCCAACTTCAGCCATTAAAATGCTCATCATGGAGCAAATTTAAAGTTTGTAATGGCACTGTAGTCGTTCTACTTCATAACTTATGCCCTGCTCGCCTGCAAACCTCAGCCCTCAATTAAATGTTCTCACAGATGAAAATTTGGAGAAAAACGAATTGCTTGCCATGTTGTCACATAACCTGAGAGAGCAACAGTTGGTAGCGATAATGCACCTCTATTGTTCTCATATTCGTCATGGTAGTTTTACTGTTTTGAGTCTTTTCTTTTTAACTCAAGTGTGGTCTCATGTGAGGCAGCTGATTTTATTTGTACGGAAATTCCCAATAAAAGAAATTAAGTGAAGCAACTTTAAATTGCAAAACACATACTGTACTTCTGTTGCCTTGCTGTTTCTACCTTAAGATACAATAAATGTTATGATTTCTCTATCTGGTGGACAGGGGGAATAAATATATATTTAGCTTCTACCAATAAATACAATTTGAAACTTTTTGTCATAACATCACTTTCAACACTTTGAAGAAGACCATGGTGAGTCTGTAAAGTTGCTGACTGCATCCTCATCCAGAAAGTACAAAGGACACTTTCACACCTGATTCAATGTATAGAATGCACACAGATGCATTTTGTTAAAAGTCCTAGTCTTCCAAATTGTGTCTATAGTGTAGACTGAACTGCACTATTTTCTCAACTGGTAAATGACACAACTTACTGTGTGTGAAGTATAAAGGCCTACATCTGAACATCGTCACATAAAATCACATGAGAACAGGTAGTTGTATATGGAGGAAATCAATCCATTGATGAAGGCCACAAAATTTGGCCTTTAGAGAAATCTAGTAAGTGGATCTTGAGAAGGGAGTTGTGATCCCCAGCTATAATGTTATTTATCCTATTGAATGATATTTACATCAGGTATGAATGACATGGTGTGTGAAGCTGCTTTTTCCCCAGATCGCAAATAAAACTCTCCTTTACACAAGTCAAGATACAAGTCAGCTGTGTTGCTGTTTCGTTTAGATCAGAGCTAACACAATAAAGTTCATTATTGTTGTTTAGCAGTCTTAAAGACTTTGTGCTCTGGCAATAATAAGTATTACCATCACACTTGTGGAATATTGTAAACCAAGTAAGAACAATGCAAATATTAATTGCTGAAAATCAGTGCAGGGGAAATGACAGGCAATTACTCATGCATATTTGTTAGCATATATATCCCCCAGTGTTTAGTTGATATATGCACCTGTTTGTGTGCGTAAAGAAGACTGGACTCAAGTAAAGATGCAGTCTCCAGACCACATTAACACTTCCACATTGCTGTTATATTCCAACATTAAAATATCATTACTGCTGTGATATAGCTGGATAAATCGGTTCACACACCAGCTGTGTGATTAAATATTGTTTAGAATCAAAGATTTGCCACTTTGTCATGGACACCTGCCTTCAGGCTCTATCTGACACAGCCCAAGTAAATCTCTCCAATAACAGTGAACCGCAAAGCAACTCCTTAATGGAAAATACTATTAAGGTTGTAAGACATCACAGCTGATTACAGTGGCCATAGAGCTGATCATGTGAAGCTATACTGGGCACTGTGGAAGCAGGTCATGCAGTGAGTTACTTAGAATTATCATCATTACAAAATTCTAGAAAGAAAAAGGTTCAAGGACAAAACTCTGCAATGAGCCTGTGGAAGAGATTCAGAAGCTAGATCATTCATCTCTACCATCTGAGTTCTGTTGGTGAGAAATTGATAATCCATCTGATAAGGTGATGATGATATAGTATGCCATTATGGAAGCATCTGCATTTATTATTCATCTATTCAGGTTTTTCCATCGATTTGTTGTTGTCTTCTGTAGTTTCAAAGACTAGCCTTTATTTTTATTGAAGACTATATTTAATTAAGTGTCATCTAATGCCACAACTTGTAGACAGGTGCATAGGGAAGCCATGCAAAAGACAGTGCTGAATTCCAACACACTGTCACCGTCAAAGTATGAGTTATTTAAGTAAATTTAGGCCATGGACTGTCACATGGTAAGAAATTCATCATATAAAACAAAAACCTCTTTATATTAAAGCTACACGCTGCAACAACCAAACAAAAGGGAAGTCAAGTCACAAACGCTTGAGATCATTATCACATCAATAATTGATATATGTTATGCATTATACATTGGCATAACATTATGCCAATGTTCGTAGAATATAACACAAAATGGAAATATAAAAAACTATGGGCAATGCAAGGTCATTTTCAATGAGATAATTAAGTGATAGAGGAAGGAATATTTCTGCTGTGGAGATATTCTCTTTTCACTTTTGTATGAGAATACTTACTTATGTTTAATTGGGAACGAAAGACCACAAACTGGACCAAAGTAGTGACTTTTACTACTAAAACACACAACCTACACTCCTTGTTTTGTGACAAGTGAGACAACTGGATGAAACGTTCAAATGACCTGCCGTATCACCACAGTGAACAAAAGCCATCTAGTGTTCACACTGTACGGCACAGTCGCTGTACAGACCGCAGCGGAATGCCAGAGGAGGCTCGGAGGGTCGCCTCGAGTCTCGTAGACAACAGAGAGCGAGGGGGGCGGGGATGAGGAGCATGAAGTCTGGGGAGACAGAGCAGGGGAATAATAGGAGGAGGAGGTGTATTCATGCGGCGCATCTTTGCACTCAGCATCCAGGGTCCCTGGACTAGGTCTCGGCCACCGCCACCCGCTCCAGGTGGACTGGCAGCGGGGCGGCGGAACGGCTTCGGACTCTGGCGCAGGTTACGCGGCTGGACGCAGTGACAAGGCAGAGAAAACCCGTGGCCACTGACGGACACAGCTGATATCTTTGGGTGTCACACTGAAACAGCATCCCAGCGATCACTCACACCGAACATAGGGTGTGAAGGAGGGGAGAGAGGGGCAATGGACATTCCGGAGGATGAGTCGCTGTTGAAGAATGGGACGGAAAACGGGCCAGAGCCGAGCCAAGGTGCAGCGCGCCCTGCATGGGCAATCACAGCGCTGGCCAGCGTGCTGATCTTCACCACTGTGGTGGATGTCCTGGGAAACCTGCTGGTCATCATGTCCGTACTTAGGAACCGTAAACTACGAAATGTGGGTAAGAAATTGAAAGCTATTGTATGTTAGGTAGCCTACCGGCGTGTGTACGTGTAAACAAGAAAGAGAGATTCAGCTCCGGTTATTTTACATGTGAGGTCTGCAGAGAAATGACATCCAGAGGTGATCTGGGCTTTAGTGTTACTGACAACAAATCAGGATGATCGAGTGAACGGTCAGTATGTTCATACTGAAGACATACTGTCCTGCCTGGAGCTACTACAAAAACAGGGTAACCTGATATCACAATGTGTTTGACTGAAATATGATTGTCTCCATCAGCAGAGAATGGATGAATGAATGAAATTACACATGAGTATAGACCATGCAGAAATTAATTAGTTTTAATTCATTCATTAGTTCACTCGTTTGTTCGTTCACTGCTTTACTGAGTGAGTTGTCTTCAGCAGTCTGCCTCATTCATCACTGTCTGACTAAACTTGTCAGCCAAATGGCTCCATTTCCATTTCCATCCATTATTTGTAGTTACAGGAGCAAAGCCTCTTGCAGGTTGAAGGCTTTTGCCTAAATATGTCAAATCAGCTTAATTCTATATAATTAAAACTTTGTTTTTATATATTGGCTTTTGTTTGTCAAATCCATTTTCTAGTAATAAAACTGAACTGAAAAATAAAAGTTGTCTCATGACACTCATGTATGAGGTCATATAGTCAGGACCATACTTGCTCATGAGGAAGTTGTTTAGTACCTGTACATGGACAAGCCAACGGTGGCAAGGACAAATGTCCTTTTAGCATGCAGAAACTTCAAACAGAAGCAGCTGTGGGTCTGCAGCTATTTGCCATGTCCAGTTGGGTTTAAAGTGGGGGGGCTCACTTGTTGGCCACCTGGCCAGCAACTGTATCAGGGCATCCTTGGTCCCCCCTGACCCTCCCTTGGCAGTGCCCCTGATCATGCTAAATAATTGAACAAATATATTACATTAACCTCTGTGATGGCTAGACCTGCTTCTCTTCATTGAGGCCTCTCATGTCAAATGGTAGTGATGATGATGCTACTCACAGCTGGTTTACCATGGTTGGATCAGCCAGCCTGAAGCAGAGCCAAGTCTTTGCAAGAGTCACTTACAACTGCTCACAGTACTAAGTCATTGCTTTGCAGCTCCATGGAGCTGGTTCCACATTAAAGGTGAAGGAAATGTGTTCAGTAATATGTCCAGTCCTTTTGTTTACATATTAAGACTGGAGACCTCTCACCAAATGACTGAAGGAGTTTTCACGCTCACCAGCATATTCAGATGTCATTGCAAGCTTTTGTTCTTGCAAAGGCGGAAAATGCACAGTGTTACTCCTTTCCAGTTGCACTTGCCACAACTATAATTTTACTTCAAATGATTTCACACGTGAAGCTGGCTGGAGGTTGAGGTTCAGCTCTGAGAGGGACTTGGTAATGTCCACCATGAAGGACAAATCAGTGGGGTTGAAAGGTGGTCATAGACCCATCAAAAGGTTGGTGGTTTGATCATTGAAGCATCCTTGGGCAAGATATTGAACCACAAATTGCTCCTGATCCTGCCATAGCCATCGGTGTGTGTGAATGGGTGAATGTGGAATGTGCTGTAAAGCGCTTTGCGTCAGTGTAGACTAGAAAATCACTGTGTAACTACTATCTTAACTAATGTTGGCTCACCTGCTTGCCTTTTACTTAAAAAAAAAAGTTTGTTAATTTCTCTTGGAGAGCATGACTCTCTGAATCTACCCATGTTTTGCTGACAGTCACCATGATGTGACATGTTGACTGACATGTTATCAACTGCTGTGTGTGTGTGTTGCTTTCAGGGACCACTCAGAAGGATGTGTAAGTCTAGTATTTGATGTTAATTTCTTTATTGCTGAAATAAGTAATTGCTTTTGCCAGAGGTTTTTCATCCCTGCTGTAGAGAGAGAGTGAGCTTTGGCTAACTGTTTGATTTGCAGTTCAGTGATAACTGGATGATCCTTTTGACATTGGATCAGAGATCACGTTGTTGTCTGTGTAACAAGGGGTAAGCTTTCTGTAGTTTGTAGTCATCAGAATCCCTTTTGAACTTCTTAATTTTGAGGGATTTTATTTCCTCAATATTCTTTGTATATATTGTTTATTTTTTATTTTTAACTAGTTAACCTGTTGTTCTTTTTTTGTCCTCAGATAGCAAAAAGAAGGAATTTTCCAGATGTTCCAGTCAGAAATGCTAGATTAGATATGCTGCAGGAAGAGCTAATGCATGATTGTGTGTCCCAGCCATCTGCTTGTGAGAGCATTGTGGCCTATTGGCAGAAATACCACCAGAGCCTCTATGGTTGCCTCTCCGTCCAAGTCTGACGGCAGCAGTTAAATTGTCTGATTTATCTGCTACCTCACCTGCCCTGACACTCCCTGTGAGACAGCATTCACCACATGGAAGCAGCCAACATGTAGAACAGAAATAGCATGGTGCATATTTGTGGTTAGTTTAAAATGGTTTCAAATTTCTGATGGCTGACAGATTATCTATAACATGACTGCCCTTTTCATTACAACATTGTGTGTCATTTTTATTTTGTTATGTTTTCTATATAAATAAATATATATATGTGTGTGTGTGTGTGTGTAAAAATATCACTTTAATCCAGTCAGGCTCTCTCTGATCTGTAGGGGTTGGGAGGTTGGGCAAAGGGAGATCAATAATTTTAGAGCCATTGTGAGCATACGTAGTGTAGTAGCATATAGAACAGTCAAGGAGCACAGGCTTCATAATGCTCATGTACCAGAGGAGCTGAACGTGCGGTGTGACTGAGTTACCAGAGTTTCTGGATGAGAGACAGCCTCTGCTGTCAGCTTTTCTGGCTGTTGGTACTGCCATGATCAGAGCTGAGTTTATTGTTAAGGGTGCAAGGTACTCACTCAAGATCTCCTCCATCTCAACACTCACTGTTGATGGAGATGTGGCATACCAGTTTTGTTTCAGGTTTCAATAAGGTGTTCCTTAGTCTTGGTGACATTCAGGGGTATGTGATCCTCTGTACACCGCTGAGTGAAGTTGAACATGGAGTACTGACAGGCCATGACTGAGCTATTGTCCTGCAGAGTGCAAGTATGACTGTGTCATTCAAATATTTGAAATACTGTGTAATTGGTGAGGGACTGAGATAGTCATCTGAGAACACAGCCCCTTCTTTGGGCTCTGGTGTTGTGATGATAATGGGTGATGTTGTGGTGCCCACCCTGATGGCCAGCACTCTGGTCATAGGAGCCACCACCATGTCAGACACCATTTCTCTACGTGAAAAACAGGATGTCTGGTGGAGCTTTGACAGTCACTAAAAGCACATTTATGATCCTTTGAGAGTGACCATGTGGGTAATTGTGTTGTGGCTGGCTAGCGGCTGTACTGTGTATCTGTGAGGGAGTGTCATAGTACATAGCCAACTGTTCGCCAACCCGAAATGTCTTGTTAAACTCTGAACGTAGCGCAGTTATCAGTGGGTCATTACTGCAATTGAAGACAAATCTTGTTCATGTACAATGTGTTTTTGAAGAACGTCACCTATATAAATGTAACGTATAATATGTAACAAGAATCTATGTGATCATGTGTACAGTGCAAAAAAAAAAAGAAAGAAAGATAGGATAAAAAAAGAAAGATGAATAAAGCTTTATTTATCCCCAGCTGGGGAAATCTGGACATTACAGAGCATGTGTAGCAGTGGCAAGAAAAATAGCAGCAGAGGTAGAGAACATAAAAAAAAAACAAAATAAAAGAAGTGTGGAGTTCCACCTCATTTTTATAATTAAAGTCTTTTCAACTTAAAATGTTGCAGAGCTTCAGTAACATAACCTTGTGCAACAGTAACTTAGCTAGTTAAGCTTTGTTTGGCGCAGTGGCACCGGCTAAAGTAGTGAGGGTTAGGGGAGGGTTAGGGTATGCATCACAAAGCAATGTTTGGACCTATTCCCTGAAGTGTCACCTTTTTTCCCCCACTGGAGTTTGCAAACCTGGTACTGAGTATTTCTTTACACTTAATGTACATCATTTTGTGAATTTACCATGAAATACACAGTAAATCCCAGTAAATCCCAGTACAGCCAATCAGCCAAAGTTTTTATGTCAAGTCAATGAATAATAAAGGTTCTAGAATAAAGCATGACCCATCAAAGTCACTCTCTGCTCCAGGTGGCCAATCAGCGAAAGGGAGAGTGTTCATTGATATGCCACTATGGTTCTAAAGAGTCTCAGAAATCCCACAGCTAATGAAAAGGAGCCAATTAGAGAGCAGTACAGAGGGAGAGAGGCGACTCCTGTGGCACGATGGGTGAGAGACCTTTTATACAAGTCATCCACAGAGAAAGAGAGGGAGAGAATGCCTTCAGCACTGTTCACTCTCCCGCTCTATCTGCCTCATCTATCTATCTCTGTCACTGTCTTTGTCTCCATCTTTTTCTTCTTTTTGGGTGTGAAGTTGTAAATTGAGAAACCACGGTACACTACATGGCCAAAAGTATGTGGATACGTAGACTATTTGGAGAATGTCATTCTGACACCATGGGCTTAATGTGCTGCTATAACATCCTCCACTCTTGTTTCAGGCTATCCACCAGATAGGAAAACAATTTCTTTATGGAGTTGACTGTGTGTACTGGGACACTGTCATGTTGAAATAGGAAAGGGCCAAACAAGCCTGGTGCAAGCACACATTTGAGCGCATTGCCTCGACCAAACCAGAATAAATAGACACAGAACCAAAAGTTATAATACAATAAGTATGACAGGGGAGTCCACACCACACTGGTCAGTGTACTGAATGTTTTAAATCTGATGAGAATGTTGTGCAACAATATTCTGATACTGATATTTAAAAGTATCAATTTTGCAGGAGGTTTCCAATAGTTTGGACTAGTGTCCACCATTTAGTTTTTAAAAATTCTAACTTACTGCAACAGCACTGCACAAACTACTCAAACCCAGGGGCCAGTAGTGTCAGGGCAGTGAATTGGTGCAGTTGGCTGATAACTACAGAGGATTTTTTTTGACTGAGGTGGCAGCAAAATGTCTTGTTAGCACAGGATGGACAGCATACGATAGAACATACAGTATCACATGTTGTTAGTTACTTTACCTATTGTTTATAATATCATGTTAAAAAACATGTTATGATTAGAATTTGATTCAACAGAAATGTTGATCCATTGTAAATGGCATCAGATTACTGTGGCGAGGAAATGAGCTTTAAAATCCTGATGGACAGTGTGATGATGGCCTGGCATATATAATGCTGAAGCCAGCAGCAAAACATTTTCTTTATTAATTTAAATGTCACTCCAAATGCATTTGGAGGGGTTTGAGTGGAGAGTTGATTACAAATTTACAATTAATGGAGTCTTCTTGGTCAGTCATTTTGTATATATTTAAAATTATTATTTATTATCTAACTTTTATTTAACAATGCAAATCATGCTTTCACCCCATTAGACCATTAGAGCCTTTGTTATAGGTCTGAACTGTTAATTGCTTCATTTCACCATTTCCTCCAGCTGTTCAAGAATAAAGTTTTTGACTGTTAGTCAGTTGCTCTCCAGGAAGCAAAGATTTTATTTATGACATCCACAAGAAGTTGACGTATATATGTACATTTTATAAAAAGGCTATAAAAAAATACACAAGGACTGAGGCAAAAATTGCACATGGTTATTTTGGATAATTTAAGTACAGTATTTGCTCTATTGCACAGAAGATAAATATATATGTGTCACAGTGGAAATAAAGTAAAAAAACATATATGCATATGCATAGTATTTAAGGAAAAGGGAATGTAATATTGCACAGGTTATGGCATGAATGAGATAGATGGATGTTTACAGTAGTGCAAAAAAACAAAACAGTAAGTGTGTGAACACAGTGCTACATTATACAATGCCTGAGTTAAATTAACCTGACAGCTGTTGGTATGAAGGACCTGCGGTACCGTTCCTTCTTACAGAGTGGATGCAGCAGTCTGTTGCTGAAGGAGCCTTGGTCTGTCCACACCAGTTGACAAAGTTAGTGATGACTTCCAGTTCTTTCCCCTGTGATACACATCCAACAATGGCTGTATCATCGAAGAACTTCTGGAGGTGGCAGCTGTCTGGGTTGTGTCTAAAGTCTGCTGCGTCGAGGGTCAGGAGAAAAAGAGAGAGCACTGTACCCTGCAGAGTCCCGGTGCTGCAAACTACCACATCCCAAAGCCGCACATACTGTGGTGATTCGGGGTAGCGAGTTACGTGTACTTAAAAAATGTTTTTGAGATGAAAACATTATCCATTATATTTGGATACATTCATTGCGCTACTTTTATTTATTTTTTTTATGCACTCAGGCACATTCCATTATGAGGTGACTGTTTCCCATGTAACAGGGAAGTAAATACTGTACAGTAAGTTAGCCAATTTGACAGTAGAGGAGCAGTCCAATCAGGTAAATATGATTAGTTTTTCTGGATATATAAACAGACAAGAAAAGAAGTTCATTATTTTAGGTCAGTCCCATCTTTTCTGTCTATTACAGCCCATACCAGCAGTTTATACTCCCAATAACATTTAACAGCTTAATGTTTCAGTATACTTACAATAACATTATAAGCAGTTATTACATAAGGGTTTGCCACAGCTCCTCACTGCAGTGAATTATGCAACACAAGTGTTTATTAACAGTGTGCATGTGTGCGTGTGTGTGTGCATAAATGTGTGAAGACCGCCGTTCTTCACACGTGCCTACAGTGTTTGTGAGCGCATATTTACAGCGTGTGTGTTTGGATTCACTGAATGTGCACATTTTTATCAATTGGAGTTGAGCCAGAAACCCTGGTGTCTCCTCTCTCCTCCCTTTGCTTCCCTCTGTGACACTCTCTACTTTCTGCTCTGCTCTTCACTAATGTAATGTGATTTGGTGGATTCCCTGACATTTACTTATCTGAAAGTGCAGGCTGCCATCATTTCACAGCAGTGTAGCTTCCATATCATTACTGACAAACACAGCTCCAGACAGCCAAGGCTGACCCAGCAGCAGACAACAAGCACAAACCCAATGCCTGACAATGAGCCGAGCACCTAGACTCTGCCCCCGACAACAAATCCAGCACCTAACTACTCACACCGGTGCCTTTTAGCAACAAACCCTTTTCCCAAACCCTTTTGCAGGTCTAACTTAGTCAGGCTGTCTTTTCAGGCTGACTTCTCAGACAAGCCAAGAGGTAGAGGCATTAAGTCATGAACAGACAGATCTGATGATGTCATCCTGCATCAGCAGCGCTACACAGACCACATGGTGACCATCGAGTCAAATCCCAAGTTCAAGGCCAGACAGCGGCTTTTGTTGCATCTCTCTGTCATAACTGATTAGAAAAACCGCACTACTGTATTCTGTAAGTTATGCATATACATGTATATCTTTATTCTGGTGGTGCTGTGGTGTTCCTCCATTGTTGTCCTTCTGGACTCCTGAGATTTGCTTTGTGTTTAATTTAGTCTTAATATATTTTTAAACCACCTTGTGACAAGAGTTTTCAAAGAATGATTTATTTAATGACTAATTTAAGTAAGTTACATTTGAGTTCAGTTATTTTTGATGTAGATCTGTGTACCATTCTTTTTACTACTACAACAGTTGTTTAGTATTGCAAAAATGGAAAGAAAACAAGGAAACACAAAACTGATAGATAGATGTGTTAGGGCAAAGAAGACATTTTTGTAGATACAGTGGTAACATAGAGCCAGGTAACTAAAACTAAAAAAAGCAAATGTGTGTGTGGGTTTCTGAGAGTGACAGTAATGGAAAAAATGTTTAGTGTAATGGATTTGTGGCTGCTGACTCTCGTGAAAATACTCCACTACAAATATAAATTGTTAATTAAAAAACTGAATAATAAAGTAATAAATGGGAATGGTAAATAGACTGTATTTATATAGTGCTTTTCTAGTCTAAAGAACCACTCAGAGCACTTTTACAACACTAGCATTCACCTATTCACACACACAGACATTCATTGGTGGCAGTTTGTTAAATGGATGGTTGGGGAAGTTTTTCCACTACTTTACATTGTCAGACACATTCAAATTCAGAATCACCAAATTTGGAGATACGTGGTTTTCACTGGACAGGAAAGATGTGACAGCTATAATCTGAAAAGTAACTAGTAACTATAACTATCATACAAATGTTGTAATGTATAAAGTGCAATATTTGCTTTTGAGAAGGAGTGGAGTAGAAATACAAAATTAAAAATAAAAAGTTGACGTGTGGCTGGAGACTGACATGTCCCCAGCAAAAAGACAAGAAAAGTAAAGAACAGCGCTGGACCGACAGGAGAAGCGATAGTAAGGCACAAGTGACTTGGGGACACAGAGGTTGACCAGATGGAAGCAGACAGACATGAAAAAAACACCAAGAAAAACACAGCATGAGCGATCAACCTGCTAAAAGACTGCTGAGTGGAGACAAAACTGGAGATTTTTGACGCTGAACACTGAAATCAGCTGCTGCAGGACTTTTATCCATCAGTACAAAATAACAGCGGTAAACCAAACTCTGTCTCCAGCTACGTCTCTCTCAGGTCTGGGATCCCATCACTTCTCCACATTTGACATGATTTCTCTGAATAACTATAAAGAAATAAGTTATCCTGCCTGCCGGCCTGCACAGCAGTTGCTATGCAAAGTACGTGTTTACTTTCAGAGCCGCTGCGCAGTAAGAGTGGTGACAGATGAGAGTAGGCTCATTTTAAATCAATAAAATATGTTTTAATCACTATTTTGTGTCACATTATTAAATCCTTTAGGAGTAAGCCTTGTTCTAAGCGGGATAATGTACAGCGAGCTGGTTCCTATGGAGAAATAAACCCTGATGGGATGACATAGAAGCCTGACGCGAAGCCAAGGAACCTGCATCTCCATAGGAACCTGCTCACTATACATTATCCCTTACTAATACATGGCCTAAAATGATGAAATAGGAATTAGTGTTCTAATTTTTATGGAGTACTGTTGAAAGAGGGAACAAACAAAGCACTCCTCCCTTTCTGCCAGAAAGCCCTGACAGTTAATGAGTGAATGTGTGTGTGTGTGTGTGTGTGTGTGTGAGAGAGAGAGAGAGAGAGAGTGGTCACCTTGTCTCAGCAGCAAAGGTTGGTGGGATGTGTCAGCATCTCTGCCTACTCTCACAAACAGGACTTGAGAGGCAGACAACAGATGCACACTGACACAAGACTGATATTTTCATGAAGCAGAATATTCAGTCACTGATACAATTCACACACACACAGACAATTACATTGCAGCCTGGATGGTGACAATATTGGTGTGGAGCTGTCCATGTCATGAACTTGAAAAACAGCCATACTGAAAAATCCACATCATGTGGAATATCCTGGGGGATATTCCACGTGCAAGAATTTTATACTGCCTGATCAGATTGTAGAAAGATTTAACATCTGAACTGCAAATGTCAATTAACAAATCAATCACATATTTCATTTACTAGCTTTCTATTATTTCACAGCCTATGGGGTTTGCCCAGTTGCCACTGGGAATGTAGGTGTTTTCCATTTGTTTTATTTGGAGCCAGCATGTAGAAAAGGTCCTCCCCCCTAAAAGTTGAGTTTCAAAGTACATTCTTGACTTTGAAGCACTTGGCAAAACAATTTTACCTCGAGATTCATTAAGTATATTTTCTGGAGCTTTTGATAGTATCACATGACCTACTAATGATGTTCAAAAACTTAACTTTGAAACCTCCCTTGTTGAATGTTTCTATGCATAGTAGCATTTAGTAAAAGGTAGGCTCAGGTAGGCTAAAAAGGATGATAGAACTGTCAAAACATCAAGCTTAAGAATTTGACTGGAAGGTCAAAACAAGATTCTTCAGGACACCCTTAAAAACTTTTGTCTCCAAAACCAATACCAGCAATAAATGCTGGAGGAACTGTGGTATGGTTGGTGACCACACTCATATATTTTGGGACTGCCCAAAAATACAGACATTTTGGAAAAACATCAAAGAAGAACTGAAGAAGATTTTGGAAATGGACTTCCCCCTGGACCCACTTATATTTTTATTGGATGTATTTCCTAACCACCTATTTACTATCGAACAATGTTACATAATGCATATTTTGTTGATGATTGCAAGAAAAATGATTACTGTCAATTGGATGAAAGCAAGCCCTCCCATGATTTCACAATGGCTACAAAAAGTAAGGCATGTCTACATGATGGAGTCTATGACTGCTCAGTTACAGTTAAAAATGCCTACTTTTTTATGAAGATGGGCACCCATACCAATATTTTGTTTTTTGTTTTTTTTTCGTACCATTTTTGTAATACTGTAGATATCTATTGAAATAACTAAATGTGTGCTCTTCTTGTATTGTTATTTTTGTATGACAAATGAAGCCCAATCTCAAGATAAATTTTGTTTTCAGTATGTTAATTGCCTGTTTTTTGCATTAAGGGAAAAAAAATAAACAAAAAAACATCAAGCTTGACCGTTCTTTACACCTTTCTCTTGCAAAAGTTGTGAACAATACCAGGTACCTGGTACTTTTTGTGTCACCTTGTTGGAGGTTCCAAGGGAGCTGAAGTGATACTAAAATGTGGACTTGAAACACTGCAGACCACTGGCTGGTGAGAGCGAGTTCTGATGTAGAATTTCCTAAACTCTTCAGTTTTTTTCAGCAGATAGAAATCGTTCATTGATATCCTCCATTTTTCCGAAATTAATGTAGCCTGAGCTACACCTCAACATCACATTGACTATGATGTCACTGCAGTTTCACGCGATGTCGCTATGGTGATCAGATAGTACTATTTGCAGTGAAAAATCAAGTCAAGAATAGTACCTAGTATCAAAAGTGAGTTGAGTCATACCATGCAGTGGAAGCAAGGCTAAAATGTATTAGGCACCTGAAAGCGAACCTGTCCCGATGATACGATGGCACCACATGAGTGTCAGCTTGTCACAGCAGCTCCGACCGCTTTTCTTTGTTGAATGCTTACAGTTCTTTACCCCTCCCCCCACTGGGCCGATCTGATCACAAGTTGGTTCATCTGCTCCCTGCCTACATTCCTACCTTCGTCACCAGCACCGTGAGGTCATGTTTTTTGACTTCTCTAGTGCTTTCAACATAATCCAGCCATATGAGGGGGAGTCTGGAAGGAGCCGGAGTAGACTGCCACCTGGCTGCATGGACCATCGACTACCTCACCAACAGACCACAATAATTGGAATACGGTGAAGTCGTCTCCAACTTTGCTAACTGGTGTGGACTCAACGCCATTAAGACCAAGGATATGAAGATCAAACCCCACAGATCACACCGGTGATCGTCAAGGATTTGGACATTGAGAGAGTGGTGGAGTACAAATACCTGGGTGTGCACCTCAACAACAAACTCGACTGGACCACCAATACAGATGCCCTACAAGAAGGGCCAAAGTTGTCTCCACCTGCTGAGATGGACTGAGGTCCTTTGGTGTATGTAGGACACTGCTGAAAACTTTCTGACTCTGTGGTTGCATCTGCAATCTTCTATGCAGTGGTCTGCTGGGGCTGTGGAAGCTCTGAGAGGTAGAGACTTAACAAAATGGCCAGGAGAGCTGGCTCTGCCTTGCACTACCCTCTGGACACCATTGAGGACATAGCCGAGAGAAGGACGTTAGCCAAGCTGACATGCATCATTGACAACCCCTCCCACCCCCTGTATGAGTGACAGTGGGGGCCCTCAGCAGCTCCTTCAGCAACAAACTGCTGCATCAACTCTGCAAGAAGGAACGCTACCGCAGGTCCTTCATTCCAACAGCTGTCAGAGTGTTCAAGTCCAGCATTGCTTAATGTAGCACTTAGCGCATATTCAGACTGCTATTGTAACTGATGAGTGGACAGGTAGGTGTGGCTGGCAAGGGGAGTGAGAGTGGAAAAGTATTGACTGGGCAGGTGAACAGATGAATGGAATGGCAGCAGGAAACAGGCTGAGGACACTGAAAATATTTAATGTTTCCCCTCATTAACTGAAATTGGTTTTGAAAATATACAATTATTCAAAATTTGATGCCAGCAACAGGTTTCAAACAAGGTGGGACAGGGGCAACAAAACACTGAACGTAAAGGGCATCCTCAAAAGGTCCGTTGTTTACAAGCAATGAATGGGGCAAGGTTCACCACTTTGTGAAGCACATGATGTCTAAAGGACATTACTGCATGGGCTTGGAAACACTTGGTAAAGTATAAAGATATAGATATATGTAAACAGCGTTGGGCAAGCAACCTGGAAAGTGTTGTGAGTTAACTATGCTACCAGTTATTCTACATCAAAGAAGCTTCACTACATCAAAGCTACCCCAAGAAAAATGTAGCAAGGTAAGCTACAGGAAAAAAATTAAACAACTGTGCTTATGTAAAACCAATATGGCAAAAAAAGAGAAGAAAAAAATCAAGCCACATGCTCCATATAATACTCTGTGTGGTGTGTTAGGGTAAGGTTTTGTAGATGCAGCTCCCAGTCCCTGGCTCAGCATCCAAGATAGATAGGCTGGTTGGTAGGTGTCAGGAAGTGGGGACTTAGGGGGATCTATGAGGGGAAACTAAGGGTTGAACCCAGATGCAGACAAAGGGGACGTAGACTATGGTAAAGACACTATGGGAAAACATTCACAAGGTACATGGCAAGGTAACACAGACAAAGACAAGACTAGATAACACTCACATGAAACGTGGCATGGACATGATCAAAGACAAGGAAAACCACTCACGACACGGAAGGACATGAACACAGACAAACCAAGGAATGCGCTAGACTCAAATACGTTTGACACAACGAAGATCTGCAACTAAGGAAACTACAATTAACACACTCTAGGGACAAGGGCTATACATACAACGAGGCAACACAGGGAAAAACTGAGCGATAAAAACACACTAACTCAAAACACAATGGGGCATGGATGAGACAGGGGCAGCACAAGAACTCGAACACAAAACGTGGTGGACTATAACAAGACTACAAACTCAATTACATAAACTGTGGCAGAACTATCACAAGACAAGACTAGAAACTCAATTACATAAACTGGGGCAGGACTAAAGACATAGACACGACTAGGAACAAACTATCAGGGAATAAAATAAACAGAAAAATGCTTACAACAGAAACAAAATCACTTCTTGAGAATTCGAAGGGAGACAACACTACTATTAAATAAAACAAAACCAAGGGACAATCTAACAAAGAACTGAAATTCGGCTATAGTTAGCGAAAACAAAAAGCTTGACTATGCGATTTATAAGAAAAGGAAAACTCACAGAGAACACGGCATGGACAAGAACAAAGACAAGAAACAAACTTACAGTGACTGAAACAAAGGACAAAGGCAAACCAAGGAGACATACACATGAAACATGACACGGACGTGAACAAAGATAACACAACAAAGAAACACTTACATGAACCAAGACTCAGACATGACAAAGAAGAGAACACAGACTTTGACTTTGACTATGGTTTCTCAGACAACGACCCGACAAGGACAAAGGGAAGACACGGACTTAAATACACAAGGGGGAAACACTAATGACGCACAGGTGGAAACGATCAGACCATCACACGGGAGGGAAAACACACGAAGTAAATAAACAAAAAGACACATAGCATGAACCTTCAAAATAAAACAGGAAGTAACCAAAACCAGGCAAGGACAAGACACAATGGGAAACTTAACCAATATACAAACAAGACAGGGCAAGGGTTGAGACTAAGACAATACAAAAACTCTTACATAAAACATGGCATGACTATGAAGACATTAGGGATAACAGACATGAACAGAGAAACGAACATGAACTAAGAACACTACAATGAACACTTACAAACTGAATAAGGCAAAACATCAAGAGGAAAACTAAACAAAACCGGCGTGCAAGGCACGGGTCATGACAGTAGGTTGGTAGGTAGGTTGGTAGGCAGGTAGGTAGGTAGGTAGGAAGGTAGGTATACTTTATTTATCCCAAGCTGGTAAATTGCAGTGCAGCAGCAGCATTACACACAGTGAAATAAGTGAAAAATTGTGAAATAAGACTATAAAGAACAAACTATACATAATAAAATATCAAAATAGCGAGCAGTAAAAAAATATATATACATAATAATAGAATAGCAAAATAGCAAACAGTAGTAATGAAAAATATTGCACAAAAAAGAATATCTACAGCAAATGGCAGTGTGTAAAAAAAATGTCTACCGTGACTGTAAGCATTACACACAGCGAAAAAAGTGAAAATTTGTGAAATAGGACTATAAAGAACAAACTATATATAATAAAATATCAAAAGTAGCAAACAGTAGTGATAAGAGGTATTGTACAAAAGAGATTTTTATTTATTTATTTTTTTTAGCTGTTATTGTACAGTGTAATGGCATGTGGCAGGAAAGATTTCCTGTATCTGTCCCTTCGACAGCGGAGCTGTAGCAGCCTGTGGGAGAAGGTGCTCCGCTGTCTGTCCACTGTGTGATGGAGAGGGTGCTGATCATTGTCCATGATGGATAGCAGTTTATTCAGCGTCCTCCTCTCCACCACAGTCTCAAAAGACTCAAGTCTGAGTCCAAGTACAGAGCCAGCCTTCTTGATGATCTTATCAAGTCTGTTGGTGTCGCTGGCTCTGATGCTGCTGCCCCAACATACGACAGCAAAGAAGGGGCCAAGAAGGGGGGGGCAGTGGCTTCATATGCGTCAATGGCGTTGGCATAAAGAAGATCCAGCATTTAGTTTCTCTGGGGCAGTCGATGTACTGATGAAAGTTATTTAAGGTGTTGTTCAGTGAAGCATGATTAAAATCACCTGTAATAACCATGAATGAGTCCGGGTGTTCAGTCAGTAGTTTAGCGGCGGTGGAGCTGATGACACAGGCTGATCACAGGCTACCGCTGCATCAGCTGACGGGGGGATGTAAATAGCGATAGCAATGGTGGACGTGAACTCCCGAATAATACGGGCGCATTCCCACAGCCAGAAGTTCAATGTCGGGGGTACAGAGACGTTCCTTCATGCTAACATGTCCGGGGTTGCACCACCTCTCACTGACATAAAGTGCAAGTCCGCCACCCTTTTTCTTCAGACTTTTGGAAAAGTCTCTCTCTCCCCGTACCAAACTGTATCCTGGGACCTCAACGCTGCTGTCCGGGATGTGCGAGTGCAGCCATGTTTCACTGAAGCAAAATAAGCTACACTCACGGTATTCCCTCTGGGTTATAATCGCCGGGATCGCTGGTTTGTGTCTTCTCCTTTTTTTCCTCCTTTTCACTCCAGCCCTGCAGCCCCGGCTTCTCCTCTGTTACTCCTGCGGGACCACAGGTCTGTCTCCGGGCAGCAGCACAGGTTTACACAGCGCAAGCAGCTCTTCGGGCATGTAAACAATGCTCCCACTGCTGCGTCGGCAAAGTTCCCAGTTACAAAAAGTAGGGAAAGTAGAAGAAAAACACGAAGAAGGGTAGCAAAGTTAAGTCCAGCCATTGTCACAACTAACGAACAGGTTGTGATTGATCAGAAAAACAGAAAAAAGAATGAACCGACAAATAAACGAAACTTTAAAAAAACACGAGCTGCTGCTACAGGCTGCCACCCTGGACGGCGCCAATAGCGAGAAAGTTAGCGGCCATCCACATTCACAGGTGAACAGCTGGTTTGGGGTTAGATGCCACAGCGGTCATGTTTGACATCTATGGTGAATGTGAATCAGAGATGAGTATGTGCCTCACAGTGCAATCTATTTACAGTGTAAACCTACAATGATCACATACACGACATTGTCCACTCTATAGCCAAGACCAAAATCAGTTGCTGCCTGGTATACAGAGTTGCATTTTGAAACAAGTAGCTGTTCTTGGCACTTCTGACTTTTGACACGCACGTGGGCCTGCATTTATACTGTACAACTATCCTGGGCAATTCCAGCTTGTGTTCTGTGAAATCCAACTTCTGTGTAATTATATTTAGATTTTTTTGCAAAATGTGAATTTGCTAAGGCCACTGTGACATATTTGGGTAGGCAGGTAGGACAGGGACAGGTCTGTCCTGTGGAAGCCAAAGTGGCGGTGATTAAGGAGTATCCGATCCCCACTGCCAGGCGTGAGCTGCGCCGATTTCTACGAATGGTAGGGTCTTATCGTAATTTTTGCCGCAACTTATCTTCTGTTGTTCACCCTCTCACTACTCTGCTTAGTCCTAAAATGGCCTATGAGTGGACCCATGAATGCCAGCACACCTTTGACAGCACAAAATCACTCCTTTGCTACGCTCCTGTGCTTGCTGTTCTGGATCCATCCCGTCCATTTAAGCTGGAAATAGATGCCAGTGCTGTAGGTGCTGGTTAGAGCAACTTCTCTGCTGCTATTACTGTTGAAATACAGGGCTCCTCTCAAAAGTAGAATGTGGAAATGTGAATAAACAGAAAATTCGTAAAACCTATTTCTTGCATAGTGTATTGTGACTAAAGTGCCATTAGCCACACAAAAAACACAAAATGTAAAAAAAAAATAAAAATAAAAAAATAGGTTCCTGATCTAATGGTGCTGTCCTGTTATTATGAATTCATATTAACAATTTTATCAATGTTATCAGTGTAAGTATTATTGAGAACAAACAAACTACATTGAGTTTTTACATTACACTCTCAATGTCACGGGGGGTATGACCAGGTCTATGAAAGCTCTGGAGAGAGAAATGGTGGAGCTGCAAGATTTAGCAAACTCTGCTGGAGAAAGAGAACATATCAGAGTCCTTAAAAGCAAAAACTCAGCTCTATCTGACCTTCTGGGTTTTTCTGCTCAAGGTGCTTTGGTTCACTCCCATTTCCAAAATGTTGCCAGAATGAATGGACCTCGAATGCAAAAATTGACAAAAAAAAGAGCTTCAGTCTCTCACTGGCCAGCAGAGATTCACAGATTTGCAGTCACCTTCTATGAGGGGCTCTTGAAGGAATTCAAGGAGAGAGCAGAGGTGACACAACTATTCTATGAGGGCCTACTCAAGGTTTCTGTGGAGGTCAACGCAATGCAGCACAGATCTCCAATGATGAGCTGCATGTGGTGCTGCAGAGTCTAGTGAGCGGCAAGGCGTCAGGCATTGATGGCCTTCTTGCAGACTTCTACAAGATTTTCTGGGATGGGAATGAGAATGATCAGCAAATCCTTGCCAGAGTTCCTAATAAAGGACAGTTAACCTGTGAGCTGCAGGAGACAGGGGTCCTTACCCTTCTCCCCAAGAAAGGTACAGGATGTAGAGGAGATTGAGGACTGGCAGCCAGTTCTTCTGCTCTGCAAACTTTTATTCAAGGCGTTGGCAATGAGGCTGACAAAAGTCATGGAGCAGGTCATTCACGTTGAACAGATCCAATGTGTACCCAACAGGCTGACAACATAAGTCTAGTTCATGATATTTTGGACCACTCTAATTCATTAGCATGTGACCTTGGTCAGATTTCCCTGGTTTCTCTCATCTCTCTCCATCACCTGCTGGCTGTCTCTCTTCTCTCTCTCTCTCTCTCCATTATCTGCTGCTCTCTCTTTCTTCTTCTCAGTTAATTTCAGTTGAACTAAAAAAGCTTTTCTGGCATAAACAAAAGCATGTTATTCCCAAAGCAGTTTAAAGAACATTCACAAATATTCTGTACATATATTGTACACACAGTACATATGAAATATACAGATCTCAATAATCAACCAGACATAAATGTTTTCAGTGTGCATTATTGCATAAGTTGAAACTTCAAAATTGGTTGGGTTTAAAAACAAAACAAAACAAAACTTCACGTTTCTTTGAATTTCAAATTTCAGTTTTATGTTGTGACAATGCTGTGGTTTGGCCTCCAGGCCATATACAGCCTGTGAGACCATTTGGTCCCTGAATGCAACATGCACAGTGGTTGATATCATGTCAATGCATCATGGCACCTGTCAATAAAGCAAAAGTAGATGCAGAGTGTTGCACTGTCCAAGAGAACTGGACAAACAATTATGTTTTGTGTTGAAGTAAGAGACAAGCCAGTGTGCCTAAGTTAGTTCGTGCTGACATGATCGTAGTGATGAAACAAGCCATCTCAAGAGTCATTACTACTCATAACATGCTAAACCAGATGAGTTGCAAGAAGACTTGCACTAGAATGAAGTTAACACTCTTCATGGAGTTTGGTGTTTGACAGCAGCTGTCACAAGAGCACATTCTGACAGAGACAATGTTAAGCAGACAAGGTTTGTGGTGAGTGAGCTAATAGCTAAGAAGACATCAGACGCCTTACCATAGAGAATAAATATGGCGTTTGAAGGGAATTCTAAAAATTCAAATGGCCCTTGACAGGAAAAAGGTTTGCCACCTCTGCTGTAGTGGAAATCTCTCTGAGAACTTCTCACAGGGAAGGAGGAACTGCATCTCTGTCTCTACCACCCCTGTCAAGCAGTGACCACATACACACTCCTCTCTAGGAATCCGTGTCTGAAATGCAGAAGGTGGTTGAAGTTGCCAGAATGAAACTGAAATGTATTCAAGTTATTCATCTATAAATGTAAGAAAGCCTTGATGAAATTTAATGTAATGACTTTTATCTACTGTGTCATCTGCTCTTAGCAGACATCACCATGTTGCTGTGGCACTGAACCAAAATGTTGTTTTCTGCCACTGGGTCACCCACTCCAGTTTAGGTCATGTGACTCTTGATGCTGTACTCCAGTCCACACCTTGACTTACTGTTGAGAACCTCCTTCTCCTGTGGAGTGTGCTAATCATTGCTTTGGCCATGTGTTCTCAGCTCAACACCTACTGTATGTTGTACAAACTTATTAAACCTGATTTTTAGAATGGGTATTTAATGTAACTATTCAACTGTCCCAACCTCCTCTCTCTGTGGACTTTCTGGCTCCACAATAACACCACACTACTTCTTCCTTTGCCTCTGACAGACAAGAGTCATAATTACTTTGGCCACTAGAGGGCTTTGTCATTTCAACATTTGGATTAAGATCAGAATCCATGGCAATTAATTAGTCATTTGCTGCACTCGTCAGTCCAGTCCTGATAGAGTGTTTGGATCTGAACCCAGACTGAAACACATCAGGACAATTGCAATTAAAAAGATGGGCTGTGAGATGGAAGCAGAGAGTGACCTCAACTTGAATCAATTTCTCATCTGGAAATTGGGCTCTGTACTGAGACCCACCCTTTATGTGTCATAGCCAGCCAATTGAAAACCATTTCATCTGTGCCTTCAGGGGAATGTGACTGTGTTCAAAATACTAGTCTGCTTGGACTGATAACCCTTAAAGTTGTGCACCTTACCGAAGGCACTTTCATATTAAAGTACAATCATATAATAGTGAGTTAAAAGTTTGATTTATTACTGACTGCCAAGAGCATATAGTCGCAAAGACATTGGTTCTTAGAGACAGTCTTTGATCTCATTTGCAAGGTGTTCATTATTAAATTATTCCTTTTTTTGTCAAAACAGTATCTTTTAATAAGCTCAATGCATTTCCTCCCACAGAATGTCTCTGTCTGGTCAGACAGGGTCGGACAGCTGCGGAGCTCTGCTAAATATCCAGACAGATGGTAGTCATTCACAGGCTGAGAGAGTTGATCATACACTTTAATGCCCTGTATAAAAGTATAACCAAAGGTTTGTTACGTTAAAAAATTTGTGACAGTTAGGAATGATTTCCTATACTCTGAGGTGTTTGATTTTCAACAGAAATTGTGACACTCTGTCATGTTGATGTTCTTTAATATAAGGTGATAGTGTTGCACTTCCTGTGCTGACTTGCATGGTTACCTCAGTTGCTTTGTCAGCAAGGTCTGGCAGGTTTGTCTGCCATGTTGCACTTCAGGGGGCACTGAAGGGTGAGGGAAATGTCACTGTTGAGAAAGCACTGCTGTAGCACAGCCTGCTTTAACACTGACATACCTTTTCAGGCAGCTCTATCAGGTGTGTTTTTAAGCATTTCAGCCAGACTGAATCAAGCACAAGTGTCTGTGAAAGAGCCTTTCCTCTCACTGCTCAGACTAGAGAGGAGGTCTTCTGCAACCTCACATGGATTAGTTGTGGGATGGTACAGTTTGCCTGAGGTAACTGAAATAACAAAATGGAAGAAATGTGGAACAGTATTGGTATGTGTTTGATTTCTGCCACTGAAAAAAAAAAGCTCTGGCCAAATGAAGTGACATATAGGCCACTCTCTATATTTGATCCTTCCTGTCTATAAGTGTGGCTGATGCTGTTTTAAACTTT
This sequence comes from Chelmon rostratus, assembly GCF_017976325.1. Classification (NCBI taxonomy): domain Eukaryota; kingdom Metazoa; phylum Chordata; class Actinopteri; order Chaetodontiformes; family Chaetodontidae; genus Chelmon; species Chelmon rostratus. The sequence goes on from NC_055664.1 coordinate 1,377,391, forward strand.
CATTCCTCTCAGTATTTTCCCTGCATCCATCTCTCCTCTTTGTCTTGGCTGTATGTGAGAAATATTTTGGGTCAGACTCTTGAAAAGGTAACTGACACTTGAATACGTTGCAGATGGGAGACTACTCTCTGTGGACACTTTGCTATATTTGCTAGAATTTGTATTTTTTTGTAATTCATTAATGTTCTGTGATGAACAGAGGTGTGGGGTGGATTGAAAAGGTCACAAATTGGGGGGGATGTTTGTAGCCTTTCCAGGAAGAGGGCTAGCTCTGGTAGGACTCTACAACTGGAGACTTGATAGTGTGTGTCACTGTCAAGGAAAAATGACAGTGTTGTATGTCATTGTGTGTGTCATTCCTTTTCTTTTCCGTCCCAAAGTTCTTATTTCTGCTCCGAGGAGCGAGGAGCGAAGAGGGATCCATGAGCAAGGATACATGAGTGCATCCTTCCCGGAAGTCTTTCAACTGAACATAAAAACTCTGCCCCACAGCTGGCACATTTGAACGAGGTGAAGAAACTGTTTAGGTGTACGTATCCTGCAATGACTGACTGTAATTCAGACGAGCCTAACTTAACGTTGCATTCTCCAAAGAGCAATAATACAATAACAGGTTTCCTTGTGTCTCTCCATGCATCCCCGATGGGATGGACTAAGACGCAAGGAAAAGACGCAAGTGAGGAAAACGTGGACGCAATTGAAGAGAAATGAGATGCACCCAAAGACTCTGACATGCCAGATGGAAGAGACAGGCGGGACATGGAAACACAAGGACTCAATGGGGAAAAAGGAGGGGAAATGCAGATCCCCACATTGATACCTATTAATAACACGGAGATATGTCATAACAACATTAAAAATATAAATGATCTCGTAGAAATAGAGCAAACATTTTTTGTTGTGGTGTGGCAATACACTGCCTCGTACTGGAAAGTGTGACAGTGGCACCATATTGGGGACAGAGAGAATAGAGGTTTAGATCAAGGGAGACATTATACACAATTAGCAATTGTGTTTTAGATGTTTCTGGTATTTTGTCTACCTAATTCAGTGGGTTTGGTTAACAGAGGAAGGAAATTGTAATGAAGTGTGATGCTGTGTAATGAAATGAATGCGTGTGCTCAGTGTTTTCTTTTCAGCTGCCGTGTTAGTGTTATTGATTGGTTGACACTATTAGGAAGCATAGCATGGGTGAGGTATGGCCAAATATTGTACATGGACCTCCTGCTGCTACACTCAACGTTGTTAGAGTCAATTCAATTCAGTTTCATAGTCTCACATGACTCTCTGTTTCCTCTCCTTCTGTCCTACCCAGGAAATGTCTTTGTGGTGAGCCTGGCCTTCGCCGACTTGGTGGTTGCATTCTACCCCTACCCTCTGGTGTTGTATGCTATCTTCCATGATGGCTGGTCATTGGGTGACACCCAGTGCAAGGTGAGCCTAGACTCTATGTCAAATGATAACTTGGTTTTGACTGTTGCTAGCAACCTTGATTTTATTTCTGCAGTTCAGCTCAAGTCAAGTCATCTTTATTTATACAGACTAAAGTCACAAATCAAAGGGCTTTACAATCAGTGCAGCACAGCACACCCTCACTCCTTATAACTTTGATCTAAATAAGGAAAAGTCCTCCAAATATCCTTTAAGAGAGAAAAACAGGGAGAAACCTCAGGGGAGGGATCCCTCTTCCGTGACAGACATGCCATAGATGTTGTGTGGTAGACAGTGTCAATGTCAATATTAGGTAGATTGCAAGCTTATATGAAGAAAATGGAACAGGGAAGATGTTGTGCAACTTCCAGGTGCCACCAAAACACATAACTTTCTTCATCTGATGGCCTCTACTGTCTCCTTCTGTGTTTTCAGTCATTCCAGCTGTTTTTACTCAACAAAACCTGACAAAGATTTTGTGACTGAAACATAGATTTATCAAATTTCAAAAGGGGCTATCAGTGTGGAGATCTTTTGTATGATTTCTGTGTTTAACAGCCAACCTTCGTTCATTGCCCTCTTGGTTAGCTGCTAAGCTTATTACGAATTGTTTTTTTTTTGGTTTCAGGGTGGAAAGATTTTGCCCTTTTCACCCCCATTTACCTGCAGTGTAGTGTGAATCAACATGGATGCTGAAGAACATTTTGGTATCTTTTGATACCAAAATGTTCATCAAAGAATCAACCATGCCTGAAGGCCACATAAGATATGAAGAGATAAGATAAAACTTTATTTATCCCCAGCCGGGGAAATTTGGGCAATACAGCAGTAATGTAGACAAGAAGTAGACATGGCCTCTGGGTCAAGTATCAAGATTCACAGAGGATGAACACAGGAATGATGAGCCCAACGGAGGGGAGAACCTAAACCCCTTTATTGATTAATGATCTGCTTTCACAGATTAGCCCTGGCATCGACCTGCTACTGACCCTTTAAAGAACCAATATTTCATGATCTGGACTTTATCAAGGACTCACATAAGGATCAAAGGACAAAGGCCAAATGTACATCAACTGATGCATATGTTTCATCAACTATATAAAAGGAAAGTATAAAGTTTTGTCCCAACATAGTGACTTTGGATGCAGGGACAACAAACCCCTGAACTAACAAGACCTGTTTCCTTATGTGAAGAAATCAAGTGTATGATGTTTTTACAAAGCATGATTCACCAATTTGTTGTGGTTGACACAAAACTATTTTTCAGTGACACTGTTGATATTTGGGGAGTAGTTTCATTACTGTAGGCCTACTTCAAATGCAATGACATATTTCAAAGAATATTTTAGATGATATTTCGGTTAATTAATTTCAGTTAATTGTTAATCTGCAAATAACTGAACGTAGCTTGTAACAGCAAGTGTAAATGGAAGAGTGAAAGGCGACCTCTGTTGACGCACAGGGTGTCCATGGCCCACGCTTCATTGTACAGGATTACAAGAACACTATAAGCAAGAAGAAGCAAAAGTTTCTTCATCAGGCCAACTCACTTCCACTGGCCAATGATGAGCTGAGCCCAAGCCTGCTACACAGTGAAGTGGTGAGTGTGAAGCTGCCTACTGTGATGGAGAAGGAGAGAGTCACCTGCACAACCAAGTGTGGATTGTGAAAATGTTATCACCCCCCCACCAGTTGAGAGACAAGAGGAAGAAGAGGAGATGGTCTGAGGAGACCAGTATGGCACTGAAGGACTATTTTGACACCACTGACTGGGAAGTGTTATGTCCACATGGGGAGGACATCGACAGTTTAACAACCAACTACATTAACTTCTGTGTGGACAACACTGTGCCAACCAGGAAGGTGCAGTGTTTCCCAAATAACAAACCCTGGGTGTCACCGGAACTGAGAGCCCTACTGAATGTGAAGAAGAGTTTTTTTTTTAGATCTGGGGACAAAAATTAGCTGAAAAAGGTGCAGAGGGAGTTGAAAAGGAAGATAAGACAAAGACAGCACAGAGTGCCCTCAGAGGAATAATGCCAGAGAGGTCTGGAGAGGCCTGAAAACCATCTCTGGCCACACCAAAGAGACTGGGAGGGGCCCAGAATCTGGAGACTGGGAATGGGCAAAATAACTGAATCTGTTTTTCAACAGATTTGAATCTGCCCCCATTCCCTCCCCCACCCACTACGACCCAGACCAGATGCCATTACCTCCGCACTCCGCACTTGGAGCACTGTGAGGGTCATGTTTTTAGACTTCTCCAGCGCTTTCAACACAATCCAGCCATCACTACCCAGGGGAGGCTGGAAGGAGCTGGAGTAGACTGCAACCTGGCTACTTGGAACAAGCAACTTCAAATAGTGTGAAATGAACCACCTACACATAAACGCTAGCAAGACAAAGAAGATGGTGATTGATTTCCACAGGAAGGTACCACAGACTACTGCCAATGAACATACAGGGTTTGGACATTGAGATCGTGGGCAAGTACAAGTATCTTAGTGTTTACCTCGGCTGTGGGAGCTCTGAGAGAGACAGAAAAGACTAAACAAACTGGTCAGGAGAGCTGGCTCTGTCCTGAACTGCCCTCTGGACACCATCAAGGAGGTGTGTGAGAAGAGAATGTTAGCCAAGCTGACAATAATCATGGACAACCCCTCTCATCCACACATGAGACAGTGGGGGACTTTAAGCAGCTCCTTCAGCAACAGACTGCTGCACACAACTGCAGGTCCTTCATTCCAGCAGCTCTCAGACTGTTCAACTCCAGCACCATTTAACATTTAACTGTCAACATCATTTAACATAGCCTGTTTCAGAAACCGACTGTTTTTGTACTACCGTGTTATTATTGTTTAACATTTTGCTGATATCCACTACATCCATGCAAATATCCTGTGCAATATACATATTTTTTCATTGTGCTTATATTTTTATTTCTGTGGTGTGTATATTCTCTACTGTGCAATGGTACTAAACTCTTTTTTTTCTATAGACCTAATTACTTCAGATAATTTGTTATGGTTTCCATCTCTCTCAACTGATCAGCCTTGTTTAAATGTTTAGTCTTAAAGATTTCATCCACTTCTATTGTGTTTCCACTAACTAATGTATGTGATTAAAATGCCACGCTTGACCTGGTCTGATTTTCCTCATTTAATCATTAATTGCTAATTATTGTAGTCTTTGTACTTTTTAGCCTATTAATGGTTGCATTTAATTGTTCCTTTATTTGTGTGAATAGGTAATTGTAATAAAGCTTTCATTTATATGAAATGTGAGTTGTGTGTATCAAGTATTATGGTCACTGTACAAGTCAAGATCTTCTTAGCATTCCTCTAATTGAGACTAAATTTATATAATAAAATCAATTTTTCCTTTTTGACGGGTGGTGGCTCAATGCAAGTTAAATTCTGTTATGTTAAACAAATGCTATACAGCCATGTTGGGGGAATCTACTTTGAAGCTGTAGCTCATCTTTGTTGGAAGTTTTTAATACAGAAGCATTACACTTTTTGTTTCAAGTGGCAAGCTACACTACACACACAGAAAAAGTAGCGTAGCACTGAAGTTGTTTCTCATCAAAGAGTATCTACTGGTAATTTGTCGAATAAATGACTGCATTTATCCCCCCTGTCTCCCTCTCTCCCTCTCTCTGTCTCTGCCAGGTGAGTGGCTTCCTGATGGGCTTGAGCGTCATTGGCTCTATCTTCAACATAACAGGCATCGCCATCAACCGGTACTGTTACATCTGCCACAGCTTCAGCTACGACAAGCTGTATAGTTACCGCAACACACTGCTTCTGGTCGCACTCATCTGGCTGCTGACAGTCATCGCCATTGTGCCCAACTTCTTTGTCGGCTCGCTGCAGTATGACCCACGCATCTACTCATGCACATTTGCACAGACAGTCAGCACATCATACACCATCACAGTGGTGGTCATCCATTTCTTTGTTCCCATTGCTGTGGTCACCTTCTGCTACCTGCGCATCTGGTTCCTGGTCATTCAGGTGAGGCAGAAGGTAAAGTCAGAGGTCCGCCCTCGCATCAAGCCCAGTGACGTGAGGAACTTTATCACCATGTTTGTGGTGTTCGTGCTGTTTGCAATTTGCTGGGCACCACTCAACTTGATTGGGCTCGCTGTTGCTATTAATCCTGAAGCAGTAGCACCTCGCATCCCTGAGTGGCTCTTTGTAGTGAGCTACTTCATGGCTTACTTCAACAGTTGCCTTAATGCCATCATCTATGGCCTGCTAAACCAGAATTTCCGCAGGGAGTACAAGCGGATCATCACGTCTGTGTGGATGCCACACCTCTTCTTCCAGGAGACATCACGGGGGGGTACTGAGGGCATGAAGAGCAAACCCTCACCAGGACTCAATAACAACGAGCAAGTGAAAGGAGAAACTCTGTAACACGTTTTTTCTCCAGTTTCATCTCCTTGTCCATGTGCAGTGCCATCAATCAGACTTAAACTGTACTGTGCCAAAGCAATGAACTCTAGAAATATAGATATAGTGCTCAACAGTGAGCATGACTGAGATTAAAATGAAAAATGAGAAAAAAAGAGGCATATTGACAACAATTGCTCTCTTATCTATTCTTTTAAGAGTGCCATTCATAAAATTTAATGAGTTTCAGTTATAGTGATTTGATCTGAAGAAGATTATTTTTAAAATAGTTGACAGTCTTAAATTGATTTTCACCTTGATTTTATGTTTTCCATTTTTAAAACATTGCTCAGCTTTGTTTACAGCAAATCATCACAGATGATCGCAAGTACAGTGTGCATTACAAAAATAAGAAATGCAAACTAGTGATAGCATCCTGCAGAAAAAATCTGTTAAACGTCTATCAAGTGAATGTCCCTTGCAACAGTTGCCTCAGTAATCAGTCAATTTGTCTTAATATTTTAGTTCAGACCATAAAATTACTAGCACATAAAATCTGACATGGATATGTATGAATCCCAGATGATGAACCCTAGTGAATCTTGACAAAATTTCAGTCTTGCAGAAGTCAAAAGCAGATAACCATGGAATTTACTGATCATATTCACATAAACCAGAGGACACTATCTCTGGTCTATGTATGAATTATATTACTGGTAATATTGCAGTTGTTTACATATCAGGGTGGCCTTGCCACCCCTGGTCCTCCCTTGACTGCGGCCTTGGCCATAATAAATTATTGAACATATGTATCACACTAACTTCTGGGATGGCTCCTTCTCATTGGTGAGGTGTCTGATGTCAGATGGTAGTGATGATGATAATACTATTCACAGCTGGTTTTCCAGGTTTGGGTCAGTCAGTCTCGAGCAGAACTCAGTCTTTGCAAGAGTCAGTTTTGAAAAGCGGACAATGCACAAATAAGCCCCTTGCCAGCTGCAGCTTTAATTTCACTTCAAATGAGTTCACATTTGAAAGCAGAGAGCTGAGAAGCTGGCTGAAGCTTGAGGCTCAGGTCCGAGAAGTGCTTGGTAATTTCCACCATGAAGTTCAAATCACAGAGACACTTGTTATCACTGAGTTTCAAAGTCAGGTTTTTCCCTTTATCTCAATGAACTATTCCAGACAAATTGACACTTCTGAACAATTTTACTTAGTCTGATGCCAGCAGCTTCATAGCAACAAGACACTGACACAAGACACAAATTCTCATTCTGAATGAGGTTTCAGCTTCTTAGCTATTAGCTCGCTCACCACAATACTTGACTGCATAATACTGTCTCTGTAAGAACGTGTGCCTGTTCGGCACCCAAACTCCACCGAAGAGCATTTATCCTTGCAGCACATCCGGTTTATGTTTGTAGCTGTAATAACTCTTGAGATTGGCTTTCTCATCACTTTGAGTGCATCCATACAAACTAATGTGGACACACTGGCTTGTGTTGTACTCAAACAAAATAACTGTTTATCTGTTTGTCTTGGAAAGTGCAACACTGACGTGATATCACCAATGATGCGCATTGTGTTCAGGGACCACTTGGAAGAATGTTCAGTTTGCTATTTTATATTATTTTCTTTATTGTTAAAAAAAGTAATTGGTTTCCTGTATTCCTGTTGCCTCGCAGGCCAGATCAAACAGTATATGGCTGTATTTGGCCCAGAGGCCCCCCTGTTTTAGAGGACTCCTCCCTTTTTGTCTTTTATTCCTTCTATAATTAGAATTTCACACTGTATCTTTGATTTTTGCCATCAGACTTTCACTTACTCTTAAGTACTCAAAATAATTAATAATTTCCATGCTTTTTAAAATACAAAAAAACAAAAAAAAAAACAAAACAAAACAAAGAAAATTGATGAGCCCTAAACATGTTTTGTACACCTCAGGGTGCCTGCCTCCTCTCCTGTTTGGACAATATGTATTTGAAAGTGTAGGCACCAAGAGATAAGTAATTTAGGAGATCATGACATCCATGGTGGTTGAATGAAAGTCTGCACAGTAGTTTCATTGTCCTTCTGGATTCCTGTACTGTATTAGTAATGTACTAATGTGCTAAGCATTTTGGTACACCAAATGTTTTTTTATGTATATTACACTGTATAATATTAATTATTGCATATTTAATTTCTACCAGTAAAAGGTTCAGTTATTTTCTATCTTTTTTTACGATAACCATGGGTAAATGCAATCCAGCATGATGAATCCCTAAAAGATGTCTTTTAGTCTTGACTTTGTTACTGGTGAATGCCTCAAATTTCTAATGTGCATTTCCATGGTTTGTCAAAGGTGCCTGATTTATCATTCATTAAAATGAAGATTTTACAAAAAAGAAAAAAAATGCTGACAGAAGGATGTGTTGGGGTTAGAGGTATAGTATATTCTTCTGTACTTTTACTAATGTGACTCATCAGCTGATAGGGCAGTGCCGAGGTGTGTTCATACCAAACTGCAAAACCAATTAAAGAGGCTGCACATGCAGTCAACACAAAAGATGAAAAAATTCAACACTGAAAACAAACAGTGAAAATTTTCAGTGTTTGAATTTGCAAGTTAACATAGACCTGAAAGTGTCTATACAGTTGTATTAAGATGAGGAAAAGGGAGAGACTGGAGGAAAAATACCAAAAAGAGTCCACGACCAAAGTTTATCATCCAGTTTCTCTGCTGGAAACCTGGACAGAGCCATGTAAGAGATAACATGGCCAGATATGACATGTAGGTCAGTTTCTAAATTCATAGAAGGTGGGACTAGCAGTTCCTGTATATGTAATTGAAAAAATGTTGCGATAATGTGTCAAATTTTAAAGTGTAAACATGCTTATAATGTTATTATAATTCATTTCAATTAAGATTCCAGATTCTGACCAGTTACGAAGCAGTAACTTTGCATGTAAAGACAGAACTCCTGCACTAAAACAAAATAGCAACTACAAACTACTTAAACTCCTGCTGTCACTGCTGTGCAATTAGCACAAGACAAAAAATTTGGCTTTTAATTTGGTCTGAACACACCTCTACTCAATCACAATCACACACAAATGCAGTGCTATACAATTCTGGTTTGTGTTTTAAATAATTAGAGCTGTCAGGTGTATAAGTGTACTTTAAAGTCATGAAACAAAAACTCTGAGGGTATGTAAAAGCACAATTATCTATGAATCCCGGGTGACAGTGTACTTATGCAGTTTACAGGTTTTAATCTTAGTAAAGTTTCAATCTTAGTAATGATGAGAGTCATCACTTTCTCTATGCATTTCATACACATTAACACTAGCAGAGAACAAGTGAGCAAAATAAGCTTACTCAGTACTTGTGAATAATGCTACTACTGTTTTTTATCCAGTTTATCTTAGTAAAAACCAAGAGAATCAGTTGGTGCAAGCTGTTCTCCAGGCTTGACATGCTGTATTATATGGTGGTAAAAAATGTGCATGGGTTTTTTGTTTGATTGTTTGTTTGTTTTTAATTAATCTATTACGTTTGAATTGTCTTTGATTGATTGATTGATATATTTATTTAGTTTTGGGTTGGATGATTCTATTTTTTGGTTTAATGATAACTGTAAAATTGTGACTGATTAAACAATGATTATGATGATGATAAATTGGTAGGAACTGATGGTGCATGTTAAATATGCCTACTGTAAATGCAATGATTAAAGGAAAAAGAAAAGATATTGTTTTGTTTTAAAAGGAGCACTAAGCAATTTTCTCATGGATTTTATCCAAAGATTCTTATTCACCTGATTTTGACTGGACTGTTGTTTATCGACATAATTATCCCAAACATTTCAACAGTAATCTCACAAGCCTTAAAAGAGTGCAGTGTAGCCCATGAGTGACAGGTACAGTTAAAGGACTTGATGTAAAATCTCAAAATAAATAGTATTTATTCATTTATATAAAAAGACATTTATTTGCTTGAGCTGCAGAGAGAACCAGGTCTTTATTCGAAACAGGCTTATAATAGAGACAAGCCTCCATTTCTAATTTCCTTTTTTTAAAGTGTTTTCATTATTTTAGTTAGATTCCCTGTTTTCTGATTTGGCTTTGGTATTGCTGATGCAAGCTCAGCACTTCTTCCATGTTTACGTGTTGTCTTGATACATTCAGTATAATGTACATTTCCACAGCACCATCTGAGTCCACTTTAATAGGGGCAGAGTGAAAGGACCGTCAGTCACTAGTTAACCACTAAATAACTAGCCACATAATCAGAACCACAAATAAGATAAAACGGTCAGATCATAGTACCAGCGGGAAAAAATCAGTTACAGTGACAATTAACTAACCAGAACATAACAAGAAGCACTAGAAAATGTAAATAACAATGACAATAATGACCTAGAAATAATTTCCAAATATTCAAAGTGGCTAAGGCTCAAATAAATGTCTGTCTGTAAGCTTTTCATATATTTGTCTTCACAGTGAGCCAAAATGTGGCATCAGACTCTCTTTCACCCTGTTCACCAGTTCTACACACACACACACACACACACACACACACACACACACACACGTTCAGTTAACACCCAGCTCTGCAGCTTGTGATCATGTTGTAGCTTGTTGTTTTGGTTTTACCACCGGCGCTTTTCCAGTGTGATCCATTTTGAACAAACTCCATTATTTTAACCTGGAAAACACTTTCAACCTTGATCTACTGACACTGTTCTTTATGTAAAAAAAAACAAGAACTAAATAGTATTTTACTTTATATTGGCCTAGCCAATTGCTTAGTGGTCCTTTAAATTGGAAAAAGAAAACAGAAGAAACATTTATTACATGATGTGACTTGAGTACATGAAGGAATGTATGCTACTGCAAAAAGTTAAAATGTCAATAAAAATGTTATTTTTAAGGTTCTTAACTTTGTGTCTTTTACTGATGGCAGATATGTTAAATGATGGCTAATACACTCATGTCTTTTCAAGTCTGCTGTGCTGTGTATAATTATTTATATTATTATATTGGCAGCCCTGTCTCACTGTACTTTACAGTATGTGCCCTGAGCACCACTGCACTCTCCTTCAAATTCTTAATGTGTGTTGTTGCTGTGTTTTTGTGCCTTAATGCGTTTGTTTTTGTTGTTGTGTTTGTATCTACTGGTCCTACTCTGCCGTGCACACATACACACTATCTCTCGCTCTCTCTCTCACTCACACACACACACACACACACACACACACACACACACGCCTATATTAACATTAGTGTCTGGCTTATAATAAAATAGCTTATAAAATAGTAGCAAATTACTTGGCCAAACTATAAAATATATGCATATTACAAGAAACACACATCACAATCAGACTCTTATAAATTATAATCATTACTATTCAGTTACTTATTCAGCTCATTATAACACAAAATAAAAGGAGAATGTAAACACCCCCATCACAGATCATGAAGGATGTTTTATCATCATAAACATATCAATATCAACAGCAGCTCAGTGACAACTGGTAATGTTTATGGCTCAAATATGGCTCATAACTTTTTTCCACCTTCTCAAACATTTCCAATTGGACAGTTGTAATAATGTTACAAACACTAATCTTATCTGGCAGTCCACAGAAACAATAAAAAAAGTTCATGAACGATTTTGGTCTTGGCAACAGCTGGCAACTGCAGCATTCAGCGGAAAGAGAGTACTCATCCTCACCAGTTCACCATTCATATTCAAACACTGATTTCTTCCTCACCAGTAACTCAATTATATCTCATATTTCGGATTCAGATCCACCCATCATTTTTAGTGAACATGCCTGGTAACATTTACATGACATAGAACCAGTCAACCCAACACCAAATGGCGCTCTCCCCATCCCATTCCTGTAAAATTAGCCTAAAAAGCTTATCCAAGTCACATCCAAAGTAAAGCTGTTCTTGAACCATTTGGAGTACATGCATGGTTTTGGTCTCTTTTGAAATTAAGTTTAACTCAGCTTAACTTAACTCAGCACTCAAAATCACTGTAAGTGCTATTGGTATTGAGTAATACAAGTTATACTGAAGTAGTTTTTAGTTTTTATTTTCACTTAAATATATTAGTAGTATTTTAGTAGATGCCTGTAGATGATTATATCTGGGACCACAGCATGAAAACCTTACCCTAGTCCAAGTTCAATAAAAACTGATAATAATACCGCAGAAAAGGAATATTTTAGCAATGTTTTTCTCTATGTATGTATGTCTAGGTGTGTTCTACCAAAAAAAGGCCATTTGTTATATTTACCTAGATAAACATCAATATTTATTTTCAGGCAATATACAGTATATTTAGGCCACCTATATTCATATTTTGGATATCTATACTCGTTTTAAGGCTCTACTGTATGTCTTTATATTGAGGCCATTTATTAGATTTATCTGTGTAAGATCCCTGCTTGCACTGAATTCCTTGATTTAACTGACAATTACCCACCGAAGCAGCATATCCTCGCTTTTGGAATTTCATTGGCTATACAAAGAAGCAGTCATCTGCACAATTGGCTGTAATTGGCTAGTTCTTTGCACAAAAGATGAGAATGAGACACTTTCTTTCAACATAGACTGTCGTTGGGTATTGTAGGCTATTGAGAAAAAATGGAAGATCGTCGTTGGTCAAGTGAGGTGTCAATCGATAATCAGAGTGCAGGGGCTATCTTGAGACCAACATGTCGTACGCGTACATGCTTGTGGGGCTTAGAGTTTTAACAGTGAAATCATGGAAGAATAGCACATCTGCCTGTCAATTTGAGATGATAAAATGGCATCTTTTCAAGAAATAAATAATTCCACAAACTCATCACCAACTTGTTTGTGGAAAACAGGGAAAGCAGTGTAAGAGGTATAATAATTCCATTCTCCATTTATAGAAAAAAAGAGGTAGAGAAAGAACAAGAAGTGGACTGGACCCAAAATTAAACATCTTGAAAACATGAATGTATGTAACCAAACAGAGGAAACCCAGAACAAACTTAGAAAGTCTTTAGCAATGATGCCCTGAGAACAACACATATAAAACAATAAAAATGAGATCAAGACACAAACCAATAGAGGTACAAGTAAGATACACCAACAAGTCTGACAACAAACAAGAATAAATGGACCTGATTTATAGTGACAGTTACTCTGGCAGTTTGCCAAGAAGTGCTTCATAGATAAACATAATACAATGCTGTTCTCTTCTGAATGCTAATTACCACCCAACTTTCTCATATAGTAAACATCAATGTGTTCTAAAGCCATCCAAAGTTATGAGTCTACGGGCAGAGTAATAGACTGTATCTGAGCAATTAAGAGTGGAGGCAGAAGAATGCATGTAGATTATATCACCACAGTTCATAATGACCAAAAAGGTCTGGTTTCTATTTAAAAAAAGAAAAAAAAAAGAAAAAGAATAAAGGAAATGGGAATATGTGAAATGGTCACTGAACAGGAAACATGAAAAACACCACTCAATTTATAATGCTGCTGTTTATTAGTTAAGATAATATTTAAGCGTGTGGCCTTTTCTGTATTTTTGGGATCTGGTCCAGTTGGGACGGAAATGAGCTTTGTGAGTTTAAATTCAACACAGATTTTTTTTTAAATTATCAGAAGCATTAGTTAGCCAGGTTATGTTCATATCACCCGGATAAGAAGTTGTGAACCGTCATCAAATTAAATAAATAATTTATCACACCCACATTTGCAGGAGGAGGGTGAACAATCTGGTTTCCTTGTATTATTTTTTCCCCAGACAAACACAGCAAAGAACTCAAAACATTTTGGCTTGGATTAAGAAGTAACAACACAGACAGATATACATTTTTTTTAATTAAAATGGCAAAACCACCACCCTTGACAGACTGATCACATTGAAAAACACTATAGTTATCAAGATGAAATTAGCATTTTCAACTTTGTTCAACAACCATGTTTCAGAGAATTCATTTCTGTTATAGTGCACACCATCTGCTCTGTACAGGCTTGAATTAGAAGATGAAGTCATATCCTGCTATAAGACTGAAGTTTTTTAACTAGTGGTGGAGAATGAAGCACTGATGAAAAACATTCAGAGCGTTTGGAGAGCGACGAACCAGCTGATTGTAGCTTAAAAACTCAATCATAGATGGGAGAACCCTTCACTATCCACTGTGGGTAGAACAGTCACAGCTAAAATGGCAATGTTTCTTAAAATATATTATCTTTTTAACAATGATGCCAACTCAACCCATCATCAACTGGTTCAAATACCTAGATTCAATTATTTCTAATTTCTGCTGAAAAAATAAGGCACCAAGAATCAAACTGACATTTCTGAAAAAAACAAAAACAAGAAGCTCATTTTTCCCATTACTCTCTGGCATCAATACATATTCAAATGAATACACCCCAGTTAATCAATGGCTATATACAAAACAAACAGTTTGTAAAGATATTCCGATCTTAGATTTACCATTTGCCTGCCAGTCTATCAAATGGCACTCTTGTGACAAATTAACAATAAGAAGTGTCTCTGACAGCCTGGTTGAAAGTTCACAAAATCACAAACACCACTTTTTCACCATCTAATTCTACTCCCATCTGGAACAATCATGATTTTCTAACTAACAAGTAACCACTTAATTTCCTCGCATGGTCTGAAAAAGGCATCACACACCTCAAACACATCTTCCATAACGGCATGTTGGTTTCATTCCCCCACTTGGTCCAGAAGTTTGACATCAGGAACAAGCAATTTCTGCAATATGTGAAACCTAAATAATTCATTCATAAAAAATGCTACATTACGACCACCATCCTAATCCTCAAGACCTGGAATCAAATTTGCTAAGTATCTACCTCAGGTTGTACACACAACAGCCTACATAGCTACGTATTATATATTTTGGAGTCACTATCTGTCCTCCTGGGCTGTCACATCCCATTGTCCCCCAAACCCTGCTTACTAGGAGACACATTAACAATCAACCTCAACAAAACAAGATAGATAAGTAATAGATAGATTACTCCTCGTAGCCCGAACTATTATCATTAAAGCTGTCCTAATGAACTGGACATCAAGGAACACCACACATACATCAAAAACACTGACACAGAACCCCATGCCATGTGTTTACTTCTCACTCATTACTCACAAATCTGATTCCATCCATCGTGATATCCATTCATTTATTTATTTGCTTTGCACGTCCACCGATCAAATTTTAAACACACTCACACAAACGAGTGAAACTAAAGAGGGCAGGCCTCTATGTAAAACCAAAGCCTGAACAAAGGCCCACAGGTAAGGTCGTATAAGCTTTACTGTACTGTTAAAATACTGTGAAATTAACAGACTGCCTAGCCCTTCTCTTTGAGATATCTCAATCATTGTGCTTGCTGTTTTCTGCCATTACGGTAACGCTGGTAAGCTGCACATTATCAGTTAAAACACCAAGTTGATGAGCTGAGTTTGCACGTCAGGTTTCTTTCTGAGAATGAGACAGTTATTATGTCGGTCTGCAGCAACTGGGACCCCCTCTGGTTTGCTTTGAGTGCCTCTCCCTCTCTCTCTCTGTCTTTTACTAACCCACACATGCACACCTTTGTCTATATTCATATAAATCAGCTTTGCTCTCCACCATCTTGTTGTCAAAGACTTGTAAACACGTCCTCCATTGTCCTTATATCTCTTTGCAAAGCCTTGTGGACTTGACTCTGCTGTGACAGCTATTGACTCTCTCTCTCTCCCCCCCTCATACTCACACACTCACACACACACACACCAACACACACATTCATATGAGCAACACGCTTGCTGCCTTTGCGCTTCTTAGTGTAGTTGCTTGTATTACTGCTGCTTGTGTTATAGTTGGACAATAGATGTTTATTGATTGAAGGATTATTGATTGTTGAACAGTATTGCTGAAGTTAAATAAATACTATTATACTTTTAAAGAACAGTTGTCTGTGAGTATTTGTGTTGTGGTAACAGCTGGTTGTGAGGGACAGTGTCATGTCCAAGAAATTGTGTTAAGTTAAGTTTTTGTCCTGTGCCCATGTTGTCTTGTGACTTCCTGTTTTATTGTGAAACCTAACTCTCCTCTCGTTTCAGGCCCTTGACTTCCTGGTTCCACCTGTTCCCCATTACCTCATGTGTATATATAGTCTGCGTTTCCCTTTGTCCCGTGCCAGTTCGTCTTGTCTCGTGCAGTTTGAACATACGCCTATCCATGTCAAGTCTTGCTATCAGGTTTTGTATTTCTTTGTTACATTGTCTTGCCTTGCCTTATTTGATACTTTGCCTTGTCTTTTCCTGTCGCAGTTATTTTCCTCGCAAGAGTGAGTTTTGTTTTCCTCCTTGAGAGCGATCTTTAGTTCTTTGAATAGTTTGTGTCTTCCTCTGTAAAGAGTGATTTACTTTGTTACTTTGCATTAAAGATTGTTTGTTTTGCACTTTGTCTCTGGAGTTGTGCATTTGGGTTCACGTCCTAGTTCGGTTGTGACAGTACGAACTGGCCAGCATGAACCCAGCCGACTCAGACCAGTTGACTGCTGCCATTCGCTCCCAAAATGTCAGCCTGAAACAGCAGGAGGACCAGATGTCCTCTCTGCATAGCGGAGTGAAAGAGCTGGCGAGCTCCCAGGAGGACTTCAAAGCTACCATCACCACCCAAGTGAACCTCCTGGCAGCCCAAGTTCATCAAGTCCTCGCCCACCTCACAGAGAGATCCACCCCTCCTGAACCCGCAGCCACACCGCCCTCCACGGCTGCTGAAGCACCATCAGGGTCAGCTCTCCATGCTACAGCTCCTTGCCTTGCCCCACCCGAAAAGTTCTCCGGTGAGTCTGGAGAATGTCGGCCATTCATAGTTGACTGTGATATGCATTTTGAATACCTGCCATCAGCCTTCCCCACAGAACGCTCCAAGGTGGCATTCATGATTTCCCACCTCACCGGGAGGGCGAAGGCGTGGGCTACGGCTGAGTGGTCCCGTGACTCATCAATCTGTGGATCCCTTGAGGGGTTTAAACAGGCCCTGAGGAGGACTTTTGACCCTCTCTCGTCCGACCGAGAGAAGGCACGAGCATTAAGCAACATCAAACAAGGTATGGACTCTGTGTGTGATTATGCCATCCGCTTTCGCACCCTCGCCACAGACAGCGGATGG
The DNA here is from genome assembly GCF_017976325.1 of Chelmon rostratus. Taxonomy (NCBI): domain Eukaryota; kingdom Metazoa; phylum Chordata; class Actinopteri; order Chaetodontiformes; family Chaetodontidae; genus Chelmon; species Chelmon rostratus. Next base: position 1,394,396 of record NC_055664.1, read on the forward strand.
AACAATACAGCCTTGTATGATGTCTTTCTCAAGGGTCTTTCTGACCAAATTCAAGACCTGTTAGTGCCCATTGATTTGCCTTCTGACTTGAACTCTTTGATAACCCTGGCAATAAGAACTGATAATCGCATACAGGAGCGTCAACTTCGCCAGAGCACAATGGCACCGCAGGCTGGCCGCCGCTGGGGCCGCGCTGCAGCCACTACGCTCAGCCAACAGCATTCCTCACGTGTTCCATCACCAGCTCCACGGAGGAAGGTCTCCTCCGAGGAAGATGAGGAACCCATGCAAGTGGGCCGGGCCAAATTGTCCGCAGAGGAGCGTCGTCGCCGGCTGCAGGAAGGCAGGTGTTTTTACTGCGGGCAGCAGGGCCATCTCCTAGCAGCGTGCCCAGCAAAAGAGCCGGCTCGCCAGTAGATGGGAGAATACTGGTGAGCCGTTTCTCCTCCACGGAATTTTCTCCCAGAGCCTTGACAGAGATCAAGGTTAAGCATCGTAAGTCTACTGTTTGCCTTAAAGTGCTCATTGACTCAGGGGCCGATGAGAGCCTCATGGACTGGGGGTTTGCCTCTAAGCTCCATCTGAGAGCTGAACTATTAGCCCAGCCTATAGAGGCCAGTGCTCTCGACGGTAGGCTGCTTTTCCGGGTAACTCATAAAACTGAACCTCTTACAGTGGTCATTGACGACCACCATGAACTTAAAAAAAAACATGTGTTTTTACTTGTATAACTCGCCCCAGCACTCTCTCATCCTAGGATTTCCTTGGCTAAAGGAACATAACCCACATATTGACTGGAATACTGGGAGGGTTTTGAACTGGGCTGGGACTTATAAGGTCAAGTGTTTAAAGTCATGTCATGAACTGAATGTAAAGACTGTTTTTCATGCTGCCACTGTTAATTTTGACACAGACCATGAAACTCCTGACCTGACGTCAGTCCCTAGGTGCTACCATGATCTGGGTGAGGTTTTTAGTAAGAGTAAGGCTACTTCGCTTCCCCCTCACAGACCGTATGACTGCCCAATTGACTTGATCCCAGGGGCCCCCATTCCTAAGGGCAGGTTGTATTCTATTTCTGGTCCTGAGAAGAAGGCCATGACCGAGTACATTGAGGCTTCATTAAAGGCTGGCCTTATTCGACCCTCTTCATCTCCTGCTGGGGCGGGATTCTTTTTTGTGGGAAAGATGGGTCCCTCCGACCATGTATTGACTATGGGCCACTCAATGAAATTACTGTTAAAAATCGTTACCCTCTGCCACTCATGTCCTCCGCCTTTGATCAACTTCAGCAGGCTAAGATCTTTACCAAACTCGACCTAAGAAATGCCTACCACCTGGTGCGAATCAGAGAGGGTGATGAGTGGAAGACGGGTTTTAACTCACCTAGTGGTCATTACGAATACTTGGTTATGCCATTTGGGTTGACTAACGCTCCAGCTGTTTTTCAGGCAATGATCAATGATGTGCTTAGAGACTTCCTGAATCACTTTGTGTATGTGTACCTGGACGACATCTTGATCTTTTCCCCAGACTCAGACTCTCATGTCAGTCATGTACGTCAGGTTCTCCAGTGACTGCTGGAGAATCAATTGTATGTCAAAGCAGAAAAGAGCGAGTTTCATGCCGACTCTGTATCTTTCCTTGGCTTCATCATAGCTCCTGGAAAGATGCAAATGGATCCAGCTAAAGTTTGCGCTGTGTCTCAGTGGCCTAGACCTGATAGCCGTAAAAAGGTTCAGCAATTCTTGGGGTTTGCTAACTTTTACAGACGATTTATCAGAAACTTCAGCGCCATAGCCGCACCCCTCCATGCACTCACTTCTCCTCTTATTCCATTCCTGTGGTCCCCTCCAGCTTAGGAAGCCTTCCAGCAGCTCAAAGCACGGTTCACCACTGGTCCCATCCTCTCAGTTCCTGATCCCAGCCGGCAGTTCGTGGTGGAGGTGGACGCCTCCAATAATGGGGTGGGAGCGGTTCTCTCCCAGTGCTCCGAAAAGGACAACAAGCTTCACCCCTGTGCCTTTCTGTCTCGAAAGCTCTCGCCGGCTGAGAGGAACTATGATGTTGGTAACCGTGAGTTATTGGCTGTTAAAATAGCCCTGGAGGAGAGGAGACATTGGCTAGAGGGTGCACAGCACCCTTTCATTGTGTGGACTGACCACAAAAACCTTGAATACATCCGTAAAGCTAAAAGACTGAATTCACGTCAAGCCAGGTGGACACTGTTTTTTAATCGCTTTGACTTTGTGTTGTCTTACAGGCCGGGGTCCCAGAACACCAAGCCGGATGCCCTGTCCCGTCTGTTCGACCCCGAGCCTTCTGCCAAGAAACCTGAGCCCATCCTACCACTTAACCGTGTGGTAGGAGCGGTGAGTTGGCAAATAGAATCTGAGGTGAAGCGAGCTAATGGTGAGAACCCGTCACCTAGTGGCTGTCCGGCGAATCGCTTGTTTGTCCCGGTTGATATGCGTCTACAGGTGATCCACTGGGTTCACACCTCGCTCCTCACCTGCCACCCGGGAGTCAGAAGAACTATGCATGCCATCTCTCAGCGGTTTTGGTGGCCCTCCATGCAGCGGGAGGTTCAAGAGTATGTGGAGGCGTGTTCCATCTGCGCCCGCAACAAGAACTCCTCCAGAGCTCAGATGGGGTTGCTGCAGCCACTCCCTGTTCCCACTCGTCCCTGGGCTGAGATTTCCCTGGACTTTGTCACGGGGCTCCCGCTCTCTGAAGGTAACACCACTGTCCTCACAGTGGTGGATCGATTTTCTAAGATGACTCATTTCATTGCTTTGCCCAAGCTGCCTTCTGCTAAAGAAACAGCTGAAATCATGATGAATCATGTGTTCCGTATCCACGGATTTGCTAAAGATATCGTTTCAGACCGGGGGCCCCAGTTCATCTCCAAATTCTGGAAGGAGTTTTGTAAACTCATCGGCGCCACTGTCAGCCTCACCTCTGGATATCACCCAGAATCCAACGGTCAGACAGAACGCCTCAACCAGGAGCTGGAGACATGCCTCCGGTGCCTGGTCTCGCAGAATCCAGCTTCCTGGAGCAAAAATCTGGTGTGGGTGGAATACGCCCACAACTCACTCCCCACCTCGGCCACCGGCATGTCGCCGTTCCAGTGCGTCTTCGGCTACCAGCCCCCTGTCTTTTCGGAGACAGAAAAAGAGGTTACTGTTCCCTCAGCTCACGCCATGGTCCGGCGTTGCCACCGCATCTGGGCAGCCGCCCGCAGGGTCCTCCTACGTAGCATGGACCGCATGAAGAGGGCTGCAGATCGGAGGCGCCGACCTGCTCCGACCTATGAACCTAGGAAACTGGCTCCACGGTTTGTAGGCCCATATCCCATCTCCAAGGTTATCAGCCCCTCCTCTGTTCGTCTGCGTCTGCCCCGGTCCCTGAGAGTTCACCCTACCTTCCACGTCAGCCGGGTGAAACCAGTCAAGCAGAGTCCCATGGTCCCTGCCGGGACGCCTCCTCCTCCTCCCCGGATGGTTGACGGTGGTCCTGTCTACTCCGTCAAAGCCCTTCTGGCAGTGCGCAACAGGGGCCGGGGCAGGCAATTCCTGGTGGACTGGGAGGGCTATGGTCCAGAGGAACGATCGTGGGTTCCTGCGAGCTTCATTGTGGACCCTGACCTCATAAAAGACTTTTACAGTCGTCACCCCCAGCTGCCTGGTCAGTCAGGAGCCGTCCCTAGAGGGGGGGGTACTGTCATGTACAAGAAATTGTGTTAAGTTAAGTTTTTGTCCTGTGCCCATGTTGTCTTGTGACTTCCTGTTTTATTGTGAAACCTAACTCTCCTCTCGTTTCAGGCCCTTGACTTCCTGGTGTCCTTCCCGCCTGTCTGATTGTCTACCCCGCCCTGATTGTTTCCACCTGTTCCCCATTACCTCATGTGTATATATAGTCTGCGTTTCCCTTTGTCCCGTGCCAGTTCGTCTTGTCTCGTGCAGTTTGAATATACGCCTATCCATGTCAAGTCTTGCTATCAGGTTTTGTATTTCTTTGTTACTTTGTCTAGTTAAACACCATTGTCTTGCCTTGCCTTATTTGATACTTTGCCTTGTCTTTTCCTGTCGCAGTTATTTTCCTCGCAAGAGTGAGTTTTGTTTTCCTCCTTGAGAGCGATCTTTAGTTCTTTGAATAGTTTGTGTCTTCCTCTGTAAAGAGCGATTTACTTTGTTACTTTGCCATTAAAGATTGTTTGTTTTGCACTTTGTCTCTGGAGTCATGCATTTGGGTTCACGTCCTAGTTCGGTTGTGACAGACAGTGCTTTGATTCAACCCTTCACTGTTCATTTACCTGATGTAAAATAGCAACATTGTAACATTGGCATTCTAAGTGAACAGCTGTTTTGTGAGATTTTATCTATGGTTTGGTTATAGGTCTGTGATCTCCAGGTAGTGCACCGGTATTATTAATTCAAATTAATAATTGTATTGATATTGATGCAGTTATCTGTATCAATATCCTCTTAACTATTTGATAATAATAATAATAATAAGGAGAAGAATAAGAATTAATTTTTACTTGTATCACACCTTTCAAATAAGAATTGCAGCTTAGATCCATCTAAGGGTGAAAATAAAAGCATCATAGATCTCCAAACTCTCTTATCCCTTTAATACATGGGCAGTCAGAAATTTGGAATTTAATAGGCGAGAACTCAGAAAGCGTTTCACTTTGCACTCTACCAATCAGGACCTAAGCCTCTAAAGCAAACAAGCAGAACAGAGTCTTGATTTTGATTAACCGAAATAAGCTTATTTCAGCCTACCCCAGAACATCTTCCCAGGGGTTCAACAAAGAAAAGTGGGTATTATCTGTATCTGGCACAGCTTGAAGCTACACCAGAAAACACCAACACAGCCTTTTATAAAGAGAATGAATAACATAAGATAGAATATTAAACCCACTAACAAAGAAATCACATGCGCCAAGTACTTCACACAGAAAATATATAAAATTAACATAAAAACAGGGATAGAAAATTAATCTAAAATAAGAAGATGCCAGAAGATGGAGTAAGGATCAAAATAAAGAATATGTATCACATAAAATGGAAAACAAAATCACTGAAGAGATTCAAGATTTCTTTTTTGTCACTGAGCATGACCTGTCAATGCAATTTGCATTTCAACCCCCATGTTAGAAACAAGATAATAAGAAAGATAAGATCAAATAAAATTAAGATACTAGAATAAAATAAAGCAACATGCAGTAAAAATATTCGGAAATGCAATTAAAAATATACCAGAAATGAAAACATACTAAGACAATAAAAATATACCAAACAATAAACCATAAAATATTCCAGTGAAATGTACCAACAGAAAGAAATATACCAGTGAAATGTAGCAACAGCAGCTGAAATATACTAAAATGTATATACTGAATGCAAATGGCTGACCATTTAGTGAAGCGTGTGTGTACTAATATGTTAAGTATACAGAAGGTGCAGGTGGAGGTGGAGGTGAAGGTGTAAAAGTGCGGTGTGCAGTGGTTCACAGTCCTCACAGTCTCTCACTCCAGTGAGGGGCTGCTGGGGGTGATAGCTCTAACAGCTCTGGGGAAGAAGCTGTCTATCTGTCTGTCAGTGGTGGTGCGGATGTTCCTGTACCGCTTTCCTGATGGAAGCGGTACAAACAGTCTGTGGCCCGGATGGCTGGGGTCCGTGGCGATGGATCTTGCCCTCTTCCTCACCGATGCCCTGTGCAGTTTTAACCACCCGTGCCAGTTGTTTTCTCTCCTGTGACGTGCAGCTGCCATACCACACTGTCATACTAAGACAGAAGATGCTTTCAATTTCAATAAGCTAATGAGGAATAAAAACAAGTTAGAAATAATACATAGTTTTTTTTTCCTTTCTTTTAAAAATATTCAGCAAACTGACTTCCTATCTATAGGTAGTGAGCTCCAGAGCTCTGGGCAATAAATGATAAAGGCTGCATCACCATTTTCCTTTCAGCTGTTGCTGGAAACCTCCAATAAACCAGCAGCAGATGATCACAGTGTTCTTGAAGACAAATAGTGAACACTGCATTTAGCAATGTAGCTTGGTCCTTGCCCATTAAGGGCTTTATAGTTTCTGTTCATTCCTTGAGTTCCTGTCAAGTTTCCCACCCTTCCTAATTTGCCAACCAAGCCAAGGTAGTACATTATTTGTCATATGTCTGGTCGAGCTGAGGCCTGGGCAACAGCTAAATAGAACTGGAGGTCAGACATCTGGGATTCACTGCCCTTGTTCTGTGAGACTCTCCTCCAGGTTTTTCAGATTGTTACTCCAGACCGAGAGGTCTCTCGGTCCCTCATCGCCCTGTGTCAGGGGAGAAGCAGAGTTTTGGACTACGCTGTTGAGTTTCTCACTCTGGCTGCGGAGAGCAGGTGGAACCAGGCCGACCTCTCTGATGCCTTCTTTAATGGACTTTCTGAGACTCTAAAGGACCATCTGTCAGACATATGTCTGGACTTTGTCACTGGCTTACCACTTTCTCAAGGTAACACTGCTTTCCTCGCTGTTGTTGACAGATTCCCTATAATGGCTCATTTCATTTCTTTACCTAAGCTACGTATCCATGGGTTTCCCAGTAATGTTTTGTCTAACCGTTGCTACAGTTTGTGGCCCATTTCTGGAGGGGCTTCTGCAGTCTTCTGGGGGCCACAGTCATTTCGTCTTCCAGACATCACCCCCAGACCAACGGACAGACCAAGAGACTGCACCAGGAGCTGGAGATGGGCCTCCAATGTCTGGTGTCTAAAGAACCAACCACCTGGAGTAAACATCTCTCTTGGGTTTTCACAAAACACTTGCCATGCTCATCCACAGGCATGTCTCCTTTCTAGTGTGTGTGTGGTTACCAGCCTCCCCTGTTCCTGGCATTGGATTTGAAGTCTGCGTCCCCTCTGCACTTTCTCTTGTCCTCCACTGCCACTGCATGTTTACCGGGCCCACCAGGTTCTGTTGAGTCTGTCAGAGAACTACAAGAGGGCCACAGACCAACATCGGGTTCCAGACCCCCACCTTCCCCTGGTTCATTGATGGAGGACCAGAAAACGCAGTAAAGGGACTCATGGCAGCACGTTGCCGGGACCGGGGATTCCAGTTCTTGGTCATCTGATAATGAAAGATGCTCACTGTCATCAAATGTTTCTCTGCTATGGTAGTTGAACTGCAGTGAAATAATGCTGCTACATGCCTCACTAGACCAAGCAGACGACTGGCACGGCCGGTAACAAAGAAATCACAAGGTTTAAACTGTATGCAAAACACTTTGTGTAGGGACGGTCCAGCCTCTCTTACTGCTACATCCATATTTCTTGCATTGTCTGTAACGACAGCAATACCATGATGATTGTTGTTATTCTTAATGTCGAGCTCCCACATCAAAACAGCAGAATTCAAACCCTGAGCTATGTTGAGTCCAGTGTGTGACTAGAAAAGAGGCTGCGTCTGTAGAACAAAACTTTTCATTTCCCATTTGCTGGTCATAACATGAGCTGTGACTGTAACGTAGCTCTGAGAAGCTTGTAAAGTCCACCCATATTGAGATGCACCTGCTTCTTTGAGGCTCTGTGTCACTTTGCCGTTTGTCTCTTGTTGCAGAGCTGGTATCACTGTGCGACTTAAGTGTGGCCTTGATGTAACGTCATACTTTGGTTCAAATGTGTTGACTAACATCTGAAATCTACAGAAAACAGGCTTAAGCCGTTAGCTATATATTCACTGATGCTTCCCGTTTTTGCTTCAGCTCTCGAACTGTTATGTGGAACCAGGGCTCCAAATATGGGTGGCGATATGCCAAATGGCTTCTTATGTTTGAAGAGTTTCCTGTAGTGTAGCTAACCCTCGTTCAACAGTATTTGCAAGTTGTTTTGCGTTTGTCAGTCACAGTCAAGATACCCACCCACAGCCTGGTTTTGCACAAGGTTTCGCCTTCCTCACCACTGTTACCAAGTGGTTGGTCATGGGGGAACTGTTGGGTCTTTATAGATTAAGTGTATGTCCTGACCTGTGTCTTTGTCCTGAGACAACTTCTGTTGTGAGTTGGCGCTATATAAAAAAAATATATAAAAATATAAAAAAAACGCTGTTTTAATTTAATTGAATATATTTAAACATGAACAACTGACCCTTCAGAGGATGGCCCTTTCATATCCAAGCATGATACTATCACGATGCTATCACCAGTTAAGGTTGAGGAGGTAAAACATTCAATATATTGTTTTTGACATTGTCGACTGTCGACTTTCAATGATTATATGTCAAAAATGATTAACAAATGATCACATTCTGTTTTATTCATGTTTTACACAGTGTCCCAACTTTTTTTGTAATCAGGGTTGTATGAAAAAAACTTACTGTAGATGTGCTCACAGGACCAGTTGAGTTGATCCACTAACTGGATGTGTAATAAGCAATCATGCTGCCACTTATTCAGTATGTGCTACAATGCCAACATCCCACATGTAATTAACATAAAATTAAATATGAAATTGAGCATGAGCAAATTCATTCAAAAAAATTTTTATTCATATATTGTTATAGAACGTGTCCTTGCAAGTTGCAAGAGTAGTCCCAAGAATGTCACTGACCTGGTGTCAGTCTGTGCAGATGACAAATAAAGACTAAAGGCTACAACAATGAATGACCTTAGTGTATATACAGTTTATTACATCCAAATTAGCTTTTTTTATTGGAGGAACTTCAACTGATGATGTCTGTGTCATTAGAAAAAAACATATAAAGTTCGATTTTGCTCTCTTCTATATATGACATTACAACTACCATGTTGCCGCTGTACTGGTTAACTTACGAATTCAGTTTTACTCATAAAGCTGAGTTGAAATACATATTTAATCATATATGTTACCCATATGTGCCATATGTTTATTATTACAGTATATGTATTATAATTATATTATGATGTATGTGCTTGTAGTTGATTGTAATTCTCATCTCTCTGTAAAGCACTCAACATTTGAGTTTTTTAAATGTGCTCTATAAATAAATTTACTTGATGTTATTCATGTGGATTTAAAACTCCTCTCTAACTCTTTGACTTTTCATTCCCTCCGCCCTTCACTTTCCATCATTATTTCCACACCTGCTTTGAGGTATTCGTCTTTACTCAATCATGCTTATACACAGGGCCGCCGCAAGGGTGGTGCAAACAAGGCAACCACCTCGGGCCTCTCGCTATGGAGGACTCATGCCAGGAGAGGGAAAATAATAATAATAATAATCATTAAATAAAAAATTATTTATTCTCCGATACCCCCCAACCTCCCAAGAAGAAATAAAAAAGAAAAATAGCAGTCCATAATTAAGTGAGTTGCAACCTTTGACCTCTTGCCCATGTTTGCATCGTTACGTTTGCAACGTTACGTTTCAGGTGTTACTTGAGAGTGAGTCAGCAAGCGGAAAAAAAATGATGAGAGGAGGAGACAGAGGGAGAAAGTTTGCATCGGGGAATGAGAAGAGGAAAAAAAGGAAGATTTTTTAGTATCTTGTTTCATTTTGTTATTTCTGTTGTTTTTCATTTGTTTAATTCTGGAATTTAAGAATAGTCCTCCTTATCAAGGTAAAAACTAATGGGGATCCATAATAAAATTAAACTAAACAACCAGTCTGAGTCTGACCTTCTCCTTCTGAAATCCTTCACTAGTGTATTGGTGTCCTCTGAGTGATTAGATGTGACGGGCCATGGAGCACTCCTGACTTCGCCTTAGGCCTCACCTTAGACTTCACCTCAGGCCTCATAAATCTCCTAGTCCCCAATGCTTGTACACATGATCAGTAGCTGTCCCTTTGTGAGCACCGCCTGGGGCATGGTGGAAGATAAATGCAAAGAAATTGCCTCTGTTGGTCCAAAGATTACGACAGCACTTCAACCTGGAACTCAGAGTCAGTATGGAAAGATGTTCCAGAGTTAACTCTTCAAGAAAAGGCTGTATGGATGAAAACATATTAAATATTAATATGTATTGTTCAAATACTGTACAGATCTTATTCTTCAAAAAACCCTGAAAAGAATTTTTTGCCAACATGTTTCCTGTTGACAGAACACTAACTGCAAGAAACACTGTAGTCAATTGTAACATGTGGCAGTTTTCTTAGCTAATTTGACAACAAATGACTCAAATGCAAGAACACTAACACTAAGGCAGGTGGCAAGCCCTCAGGCTGTATTTATTACAAAAATGCTTAAGACAAAAAGGCAAAACACTGGATATTCAAAGTACCAAACAAAAGTGCAAGGATATCAAAAGGCACAAAGTTATCAAAAAGGGTAACAAACAGAATATACTATATATACACAAGGTAACAATGAACAGGTGGAAACAATCAGGGCAGGGCAGACAATCAGACAGGCGGGAAGGATACTGGGAAGTCAAGGGCCTGAAACGAGAGAAGAGCTAGGGTTTCACAATAAAACAGGAAGTGCATAACAAGACTTGACGCCAGTGAACAAAACACACTAACAGACACGACGAGACATGACACAGCAGGGACAGTTGCAGTACATATGAAAAAGGCTTTTATGGTTCAAACATGCATGGTAAACACACATCAACAGTGTCTTCATGATTTGGTTTATGGATGTGCTTCAGTTAATGCATTATTAACTTTTTCAACAATTCAACATGGATAATACTGCATTGATTGTTGTTTTTCAAAGCTAGGGCCCAAAATGCTGCACACAGACGGTGAGACAGGGAAAAAAAAACCCATGAAAAATGGGATGAATCCTCATTGAGGAGAGTAACATGTTTCACGGAAGAGGGATTGATAATAGAGTCAATACGAAAGGGTCTTAAAAACCAGGGAGCTTTCAGGATTCAGTTCTGATATATTTTTCTGCTATGGTAAGACAACCAAACACTCTGACCTGGCTTGTATGTAGGTGCTGGTCTCTTACAGTCTGCAAGTTCTCCAAGGATGTCCTTAACAAGGGTTTGGCCTCCCTCCAGTCTGGCAGAGATGTTGCTGGACTGACAGCGTTGTGATTCCCCTCTCTTGGGCAGGGAACAAGGGGGATTGGTACCCTAAGGAAGCCTGAAAGGGAGAAATGCATCTTGCAGAGCTAGAGAGCATGTTATGAGTATACTCAATCCATGAAAGATGTGTGGCCCAAGAGGCTGGGTAAGAAGCCGGGTACACACCTTTATCCCATTCTATATCATGGTTTGATCTTTACATTTGTCTATTGGTTTTGGGGTGAAAACTGAACAAGAAGCTGACCAAAGAAAAATAGTGCAGCCAATACAGGAATGACACGCAAACCAGGATGTGTGGTGGTAGGAGGACCCACACCTAGATCCAATTGAAGTAGATCTTCAATTGATCTCACTGCAGAAATCCCAGATGAGCCATCTGCAGAAGATGGTGAAACCCAGGAAACACTGGAGCTGCTTACAGTTCCCCAGAACTGGCCATTCTGCAACCGTTTTAGTCTTTTCAGGGTCCGTCTTCACGAGCCTGCTCTCTATTATGTGCCACAAGAAGGACACTGATGCTCAGTGGAACTGGCACTTTTGTGCATACAGCTGATTCTCCAACAGTTGCTGCAAAACCTGCCAGACATGGCCCACATGCTTTGAGTTCTGAAAAAGATCAAAATGTTGAGACAGATTCACACAAAGCAAGTTAGAAAATGAATTAGAAAATCATTAATCAGATTTTGCAAGACAGTAGGTGCATTGGACAGACCAAAGGGCATAACCAAGCATTCAAACTGTCAAAGGGGAGTATTGAATGCCGTCTTCCACTCATCTTCCTCCCTGATTCAGACCAGATGATAATTGTTGCGGAGGTCTAGCTTGAAGAAAACAGTGGAAAATAGCATATTGGAATGGAATGGTGTGTCCACACTGTTACAATGGCTCAACACAAGTGGCAGGGAGAAGCTGTGTACCCCCCCCCCCCTCGGCCAATGCTGCAGCAGCATGCGAGCTCCTGCACACTGTAGCTTCACAGCTACAGACATCGCTCCCCCAGACCTTCCTTCTCATCTCTGGAGATTTCGATCAAGTTTCCCTGTCCTCAACTCTCCCCACCTTCACCCAGTATGCTAAATGCCACACCAGAGACAAAAAAACACTGGACTTACAGTATGCAAACACCAAGTATGCTTACAGTTATTCACCCCTCCCCCCACAGGGCAGATCTGATCACAACCTGGTTCATCTGCTCCCTGCCTACATACCCTTGGTGTATAAACAACCGCCAACCATTAGGCATGTGAGAAGATGGTCAGGGGAGTCCAGTAAGGCACTGAGGGACTGCTTTGACACCACCAACTGGGAAGTGTTGTGCAGTCCTCACGGGGAGGACATCGGTAGTCTGACAATCTGCATCACAGACGACATCGATTTCAATGCTTGGACATTGAGATTGTGGAGGAGTACAAATACCTGGGTGTCCACCTCAACAATAAACTGGACTGGTCAACCAACACAAATGCCCTGTACACGAGGGGCCAAAGTCATCTCCATCTGCTGAGAAGACTGAGGTCCTTTGGCGTATGTAGTACACTGATGAAAACCTTTCATGACTCTGTGGTTGCATCTGCAGTCTTTATGCAGTGGTCTGCTGGGGCTGTGGAAGCTCTGAGAGGGACAGAAAGAGAATGAACAAACTTGTCAGGACAGCTGGCTCTGTCCTGGACTGCCCTCTAGACTACATTAAGGACATAGCCGAGAGGAGGATGTTAGCTCTGCATGACACAGCGGGGACCCTTAGCAGCTCCTTCAGCAAGAGACTGCTGCTTCCACTCTGTAAGAAGGAACGTAACCGCAGGTCGCTGGTACCAACAGCTGTCAGAGTGTTCAACTCCAGCATTGCTTAATATAGCACTGGGCCCATATCCAGACTGTTTGCACTAATGTGTGATTTATCTTTCTCACTCTCTTTAAGTACTCCACCTATGCATATATACTGGTATTCTACATAAATATTTCTTACTGTACAATAGTGTAAATGCTGTACCTATTTTATTCGCACCCACCATCTCAGTTCATGTACAATTTCTGTTAAAACTGTGAAATTCTCTACAATTTCTTGACATATATTTTATGGCAATATTTTTTATAGTTCTTTGCTGCAATATATATATTTTTAGTTTCTTATATTTCTTTGCATAAAATGTACATGTATATAGTCAGCTTTTATTCTGTATTTTGTATTTCTCTATTCTGCCTGTAACACCCAAGATGGCTCAGGATTGTCTTGTACCAGCCCATAGCTACGCTGCTATAGGCTTTGACTGCTGGAGATTTCCTATAATACATTGAGCTCCTCTCTGCCCCTCTCTCTCACAGCGCTCCTCACCCTATCTTTAAGGGAGCGCCTTGCCACCCTGCGGAGGAAACTCATTTCAGCTGCTTGTATATGAGATCTCGTTATTTCGGTCATGACCCAAAGTTCATGACCATGGGTGAGGGTAGAAACGTAGATTGACTGAAAATCGAGAGCTTTGCCTTTCGGCTCAGCTCCTTCTTTACCATCACAGATGGGTACAACGACCGCATTACTGCTGCCGCCACACCAATCCACCTGTCAATCTCACACTCCATCCTTCCCTCACTCGTGACCAAGTCCCCAAGATATTTGAACTCCCCCACTTGAGGCAGGAGCTCTCCTTCAACCCAGAGGGAGCAAACCACCTTTTTTCAGTTGAGAACCATGGCCTTGGACTTGGTGGTGCTGATTCTCATCCCAGCTGCTTCACACTCGGCTGCAAACCGCCCCAACACATGCTGGAGGTCCTGGTTCGAAGAAGCCAACAGGACAACATCATCCGCAAAAAGCTGAGATGAGATCCTGTGGTCCCCAAACCAGACTCCCTCCAGCCCTTGGCTGCTCCTAGAAATTCTGTCTATAAAAATAATGAACAGAACCAGTGACAAAGGGCAGCCCTGCCAGAGTCCAACATGCACTGGGAACAGGTCTGACTTACTGCCAGCAATGTGACCCAGGCTCCTGCTCCGGTCACACAGAGGCCGAAAAACCCGTAGTAGAGGGCCCCGGACTCCATACTCCCGAAGCACCTCCTACAGAATGCCACAAGGGACATGGTCGAATGCCTTCTCCAAGTCCACAAAACACATGTGGACTGGTTGGGCAAACTCCCATTAACCCTCGAGCACCCTGCAGAGGGTGTAGAGCTGGTCCAGTGTTCCACAACCAGGACAAAAACTGCATTGTTCCTCCTTTATCTGACCACAGTAATTTCCCCACTCCTAATATATACATGTAATTACAAGAGAAAGGTATAAAAAGAACATCAAAACATATGTTAGATGTGACCCTTAAGTTATGAAGAGGAGCAATTCTTCAACTGAAATGAAAGATTTGTCTGCTATTAAGGCAGTTGATCATTCAGACATTGTTCAACTCTAGAAACCAAAATGAAAGCATATAAGTATATAAGTATGGAGGCATACAACTTTTGTGTTCGTGGTTGGGTCCACGTCCTCTGTACTAAGGTGCTCCTCGTTTTTGCCAGGATGAGTAGCTTTTATTGTCCTGTGGATTAACCTAGCAGGACCTAGGGGTTAAATCTCAGATAAAAACTTTTTTTTTCTTTTTTTTTTTCATTTCTGCTTTTTGAGTTGTCTTGCTTTCTTTTTCTCTCTCTTTTTTTTGACTGTTTGGATCTTTATGGATCAAACCTCCTTGCTATTACTGTTATGTTATTGCTCTGGGCTGTTTTGTACCCCCATTAGAACAATGCTGTACAAATAACATTATTGTAACTGTTGTACTGCACACTACAGTGCACAGTGAACCAGTGTAATTCATATGGAATTACAGTTTTTCTCAGTCGCTTTGGTACATTTCTCAGATCAGAACTGAAATTCTCAAAACTACTTGTTCAATCTTCACATCATTGTGTCACTTGTTCACATCAAAAAAGCAGTTTCTCATTTCTTTGAACAAGTTGCAAATGCTTTGGTACATCCATGCAAATTATTCTGTACAGTTCTCTGCTGTTTCCTACATTACCAGTTGCTTATGTCATGTTAATCAAAATGTATTAGAGTGGGTCTCTGTTGAATAGTCTCACCCCCCACAACATTTAGGCATGAGTTCATCGCATAAGTCTTTACATGCAAAATGGTTGAACAAGTTGTCATAATATTGTCAAGCCATTACAGAGGACAACAACATCTTCAAAAACATCCAAACTGTCAGCATCTCAACCATTGACAGGGTGCTGAAGAGAAACCAAATGAATATGAAGCAGCTGTACACTGTTCCATTTGAAAGAAATGGTGATAGAGTGAAGGAGCTGCGTTACCAGTATGTACAGGTAAAACATGTATGAACATGCAGTAACTGTACCTAACAGTACACAATACAAGATTGTATAGTGATATACAGTACACTAAGTGTGAGCTTTACACATTTGCTATGGCTGTAGAAAAGGAGATGCAATATGTGCTGTATACATTTGATGTAACTGCATCTTGTCCAAAATGAAGACGCATGTAATTCATAAAACTCAATTGTGTCTTCTGGATGTAGCGTATAATGGAGCTGGAAGCAAGTGAACCCCCGCACAACTTCATCTACATGGATGAGGCTGGCTTCAACTTGACGAAACGCAGAAGACATGGTCGAAATATCATCGGCCACAGAGCTACAATCGATGTGCCAGGCCAGCGGGGCGGGAACATAACCTGGTGCTGCTATCTCTGAGAACAGTGTGCAAACGCATATTCCCATCATTGGGCCATACAAGAGCGTCATATCATCTTTATAGACACTCTCTACAGGGATCTCATCCCTGAACAAGAGAGGGGTCAGACTGGAGATGACTTGCCAAAGTACGTGATAGTTTGGGACAACGTCAGTTTCCATCGCTCCAACATCATCAGGCAGTGGTTTGCGACCCACAACAGGATGCTGATGGAGATCCTTCCACCATACTCCCCGTTCCTCGACCCCATTGAGGAATTTTTCTCAGCATGGAGATGGAAGGTATACGATCACCAGCCACATACACAGATGACCCTTCTGGCTGCCATGGATGCAGCGTGTGACGACATCATGGCAGATGCCTGCAGAGGCTGAATAAGACCCTCGAAAAGATTCGTCCCACGCTGCATCGCAAGAGAAGATATTCGTTGTGATGTGGATGAGAATTTGTGGCCGAACAGAGAGGAACGTCAGGAGGTGTAGGAAGACAGCACTGCATGTACAGTTTTCTGAGGAGATTGGCCTATGTTTACATTTTCTACTTTTCTTTGTGCTATGCAGCGCTGTCTTTTCCTTTCTGTACAGTGGAAACAGTAAAAATGTCAATGTGAATCTTGTCCAGTCTCTTGTGATCAATCTCCCACAAACACTAAGGTGTAACTTACAATTTACAATAACTGTCATCAAAACTTCAGCCATAGTTCACATTAGAACATCCCTCCAGAGTCGACTGTGATATTGACAACATGACTAAGCGATTTGACTGTCTTACACAATGAAACAAGGACTTGTCATTCTGAGGCACTGACATGTTCATTGACACAGATATTTACTTTTGAGAGATGAACAAAGGATTTTGAGCAAGAGACTGGCTTTTGCAGGTCATCCATGGTGTTTTGCTATTTGTACGAAGTGTTTTGAGAAATGCACTCACTCACTGCAAATGGCGAGGATGATTCAAGAAATGCACCAAAGCGACTGATAAAAATTGAATAAGGTACACCTTATTACACCTTAAATGCAGGTCGACTTGGGAGGAAAGCTAGTTGTGCCCCAGGAAATAGTTTATAGTAATCTGAGGCCGGACATTGTCTTATGGTCCATGAGTAAAAAGACTGTGTTTTTTATTGAGTTAACAGTCCCTTGGGAAAATTCAGTGGAGGCAGCTTCTGAAAGGAAGAAGACTAAGTATGCAGATTTAAAGACAGAATCTGAGCAGAGGGGATGGAAGACCAGGGTCTGTCCGGTTGAAGTGGGGTGTAGAGGTTTTGTTGCAGGGTCAGCTATTTCACTGTTGAGGGAGCTGGGAGTGCATGGGCAAAATTTAAGGAAGACAGTGAGGGAGATGTCAGATGAGGCTGCTAGGTCTAGTCAGTGGATATGGATCAGGAGAAATAATAGTAGTTGGGGGGTGAAATAGGGACAGTAAGGGTGGGGGTGTGGCCAGCTAGAGTCTCTCTTTGGGACCATGCGGCCTGTTCAGGTGAGTTTGGGTTGTAAGATACAGAGTTGGCTTGTTTTTTGATCTTTTTGGTTGTTTTCCTGTTTTGTTTGCTTCTTGAAGGAAATGTTAGGGTTTGTTTTCCTGCTTTGTTTGCTTTTTGAAGGAAATGGTAGGGTTTGTTGCTTCTTGAAGGAAATGTTAGAAGAGGCTGTTAAATCTAGTCTGTGGTTTAGGCCTCCACCTTCAGCACCCTCTAAATTTTCCACCCCCTACCCGAACAAGGGTCTGTATCCAATCCCTACTTTCATCTTTTGACTCTACCTCCTTATTTTCTACCCCCTACCCGAACCAGGGTTTGTATTCCCACCCCGCTTTTTTGGTGCAGTTGGTGAGAGGCAGGTGTAGATGATGGTAGTGTGGCAATCGGCAGTTACATGTGGCATCTAGGCCTGTGGTAGCATTGTAGCAGCTAACAATAGCTAAAGCGGTGAGAGTATGATAGTATCTTAGCAGTTAGTATTGGTAGCTAGCAGTTAACATTAACAGTATAGGTGAATCTAGCTTTAATGTCTTCCTCTGTTCCTCTTAGCAGGTAGCGGTTAGCACGTAACATTAGCTAAATGGTAGCATCGGAACTGTATTGTCTTCTTCTGTTCTTCTAGCATTAGCAATAGTTAAATGGTAGCATCGGTACTGGCCACTACCTGGAGCATCTCTGGGTCAGTTGAACGTGGCAGTGCTGTTTGGATTGTGTAGGAGCAGTGTGAACTGGCACTAGAGGGGGTGACTCTGGGACGCCAGAGTTCACTGCCTAACCTCCTGGAGGTGTAGTGGGACTAAGTAGGCGGAACACTGTTGAAGGGAGGTTTCCACCTGATGACCCCCAGAGACGTGCTAGGAATCACTGCTCTTTGGCAGGTATAGAGGCAGATTAGAGCTCCAAGGTTCTTCACTGAGAATGAATCCTCTTTTTGAGCACAAGTATCTTGTGTTTAATTAACACCGATGTTTGGATGTCTGTCTTGCTGCACACCAACCCTCATGCATTAATTGTCACAGGCTAATGCAAATACACAAAACAGAAGTCAAATATTTCAACCATAGTTCAACATAAAATGAGGAAGAAGGCGTTGTGGTTAGAGCTACAAATGATACAGTGGTTGTGAGACACTGTCTGTGCTGTGTCCCTTCTGACTTTTAAATATGGGCAGTAAAGCACCAGACTAACGAAAGGCCATCAGATACTGTGGAAGGTGCTCCGAGGACACTAACTGGACAGACATGGAATTACAGGCTCCACAAAACGGCACAAAACAGACATAAACACACAAAACCCTTGTACAGACAGGAGACCAGGTTCAATATCTAGACTAACATTTCAGCGTGCATTCTCAATAAATCTGTAACACTATACATACATACAGTACATACAAGTCTAAGCCACCTATGAATATAAACTTAAACTCACTGTTCATAATTGACACACATATACAACCTCTGTAGACAAAGCATTTTATTGCATGCAATATTGTTCCTATACACTCTTGCATTACTTGAACAGTGTAGTGGCAACCACTTATATGCTTTTTTCACAAATAAATTAATCTGTATATAGATAACCTGTCTTCTGTCGTAATTCTATTGAGTTGTTAGTTGTGTATCTATAATTTTACATATTTCACATTGATATTTTAGACCTTTTGTTAAATACTTTTTTCACCAATTGTTATATAGCTGTGTGTTTGTTAAGTTTTGTTGTCACTATTTAGTTTTAGAGATCCTAGATCTCTTCCTCCCAATAGGAAGAGATCTAGGAAGAGGAAGTGTAGATAAGGTGGGGGTGTGGCCAGCTTGAGTCTCTCTTTGGGACCATGTGGCCTGCTCAGGTGAGTTTGCGTTGTAAGATACAGAGTTGGCTTGTTTGTTTGTTCTTTTTTAGTTGTTTTCCTGTTTTGTTTGCATCTTGAAGGAAATGTTAGAAGAGGCTGTTAAATCTAGTCTGTGGATTAGGCCTCCACCTTCAGCACCCTCTAAACTTTCTACCCCCTACCCGAACCGTTTGCATTCCCATACCCCGCTTTTATTGGTGCAGTTGGTGAGAGGCAGGGGTAGATGATGGCAGTGCGGCAATTGGCATTTACATGTGGCATCTAGGCCTGTGGTAGCACTGTAGCAGCTAACAATAGCTAAAGTGGTGGTAGTATGATAGTATCTTAGCAGTTAGTATTGGCATCTAGCAGTTAACATTAACAGTACAGGTGAATCTAGCTGTATTGCCTTCTTCTGTTCCTCTTAGCAGGTAGCGGTTAGCATTTAGCATTAGCATTAGCTAAATGGTAGCATCAGAACTGTATTGTCTTCCTCTGTTCTTCTTAGCGGTTAGCATTAGCATTAGCATTAGCTAAATGGTAGCATCGGTACTGGCCACTACCTGGAGCATCTCCTAAACAGGCCTGGGTCAGTTGAACGTGGCAGTGCTGTTTGGATTGTGTAGGAGCAGTGTGAACTGGCACTAGGGGGGTTGACTCTGGGACGCCGGAGTTCACCACCTAGCCTCCTGGAGGTGTAGACTAAGTAGGCGAAACACTGTTGAAGGGAGGTATCCACCTGATGACCCCCAGAGACGTGTTAGGAATCACTGGACTCAGAATCTGGCAATGGGGACATGGAATGTCACCTCGCTGGGGGGGAAGGAGCCCGAGCTAGTGCGGGAGGTTGAGCAGTACCAGCTAGAGATAGTCGGGCTCACCTCCACACACAGTCTGGGTTCTGGAACCCAACTTCTTGAGAGAGGCTGGACTCTCTTCTACTCTGGAGTTGCCCGCAGTGAGAGGCGGCGGGCTGGTGTGGGCTTGCTTATAGCTCCCTACCTTAGCCGCCATGTGTTGGAGTTTTCCCCGGTGAACGAGAGGGTTGCTGCCCTACGACTTCGGGTTGGGGACAGGTGCCTCATCGTTGTTTCGGCCTATAGGCCGAACAACAGTGTAGAGTACCTACCCTTTTTGGAGTCTGTGGGAGGGGTGCTGGAAAGTGGAATGACAGAGTCCCCCGACTGGGGACTCTGTCATTCTACTGGGGGACTTCAACGCTCACGTGGGCAGCGACAGTGTAACCTGGAGGGGAGTGCTTGGGAGGAACGGCCTCCCCGATCTGAACCCGAGCGGTGTTCTGTTATTGGACTTCTGTGCTAGTCACAGTTTGTCCATAACGAACACCATGTTCAAGCATAAGAGTGTCAATCAGTGCACGTGGCACCAGGACACTCTAGGCTGAAGGTCAATGATCGATTTTGTGGTCGTGTCATCTGACCTTCGGTCGTATGTCTTGGACACTCGGGTGAAGAGAGGGGCTAAGCTGTCAACTGATCACCACCTGGTGTTGAGTTGGATCCGCTGGCAGAGGAGAAAGCTGGACAGACTTGGCAGGCCCAAACGAGTAGTGAGGGTCTGTTGGGAACGTCTGGCGGAACCCTCTGTCAGAGGGGTTTTCAACTCGCACCTCCGGGAGAGCTTTGACCAAATCCTGAGGGAGGTTGGAGACATTGAGTCCGAATGGACCATGTTCTCCACCTCCATTGTTGACTCAGCTGTTCGGAGCTGTGGCCGTAAGGTCTCTGGTGCCTGTCGTGGCGGCAATCCCCGAACCCGGTGGTGGACACCGGAAGTAATGGATGCCGTCAAGCTGAAGAAGGAGTCCTATCGAGTGTGGTTGGTTCGTGGGACTCCTGAGGCAGCTGACGGGTACCAGCAGGCCAAGCGTGCTGCGGCACGGGCAGTTGTTGAAGCAAAAACTTGGGTATGGGAAAAGTTCGGGGAGGCCATGGAGGAGGATTATCAGTCGGCCACAAAGATATTCTGGCGAACCGTCCAGCACCTCAGAAGGGGGAAGCAGTACCCTGCCAACACTGTACAGTGGAGGTGGGGAGCTGTTGACCTCGACTGGGGATATTGTCGGGAGGTGGAAAGAGTACTTTGAGGATCTCCTCAATCCCTTTGCCATGCCTTCCGTAGAGGAAGCAGGGGCTGGGGACCCAGAGGTTGGCTCATCCATCACTTGGGCTGAGGTCACCGAGGTAGTTCGGAAGCTCCTCGGTGGCAAGGCACCGGGGGTGGATGAGATCCGCCCTGAGTATCTCAAGTCTGTGGATGTTGTCGGGCTGTCTTGGTTGACACGCCTTTGCAACATCGCGTGGCAGTTGGGGACAGTGCCCCTGGACTGGCAGATTGAGGTGGTGTTCCCTCTATTCAAAAAGGGGGACCGGAGGGTGTGCTCCAACTACAGGGGGATCACACTTCTCAGCCTCCCTGGTAAAGTCTATTCCAGGGTACTGGAGAGGAGAATTCGGCCGATAGTCGAACCTCGGATTCAGGAGGAACAATGTGGTTTTCTTCCTGGCGGTGGAACACTGGACCAGCTCTACACCCTCCGCAGGGTGCTCGAGGGTTCATGGGAGTTTGCCCAACCAGTACACATGTGTTTTGTGGACTTGGAGAAGGCATTCGACCGTGTCCCTCGTGGCATTCTGTGGGAGGTGCTTCGGGAGTATGGATTCTGGGGCCCTTTGCTACGGGCCGTCTGGTCTCTTTATGACCGGAGCAGGAGCTTGGTTCGCATTGCCGGCAGTAAGTCAGACCTGTTCCCAGTGCATGTTGGACTCCGGCAGGGCTGCCCTTTGTCACCGGTTCTGTTCATTATTTTTATGGACAGAATTTCTAGGTGCAGCCAAGGGCCGGAGGGAGTCTGGTTTGGGGACCACAGGATCTCATCTCTGCTTTTTGCGGATGATGTTGTCCTGTTGGCTTCTTCAAACCAGGACCTCCAGCATGTGTTGGGGCGGTTTGCAGCTGAGTGTGAAGCGGCTGGGATGAGAATCAGCACCTCCAAGTCCGAGGCCATGGTTCTCGACCGGAAAAGGGTGGCTTGTCCCCTCTGGGTTGGAAGAGAGCTCCTGCCTCAAGTGGAGGAGTTCAAGTCTCTTGGGGTCTTGTTCACGAGTGAGGGAAGGATGGAGCGTGAGATTGACAGGTGGATCAGTGTGGCGGCAGCAGTAATGCGGTTGTTGTACCGGTCCGTCGTGGTGAAGAAGGAGCTGAGCTGAAAGGCATAGCTCTCGATTTACCGGTCAATCTACGTTTCTACCCTCACCTATGGTCATGAACTTTGGGCCATGACCGAAAGAACGAGATCTTGGATACAAGCGGCTGAAATGAGTTTCCTCCGCAGGGTGGCGGGGCGCTCACTTAGAGATAGGGTGAGGAGCTCTGTCACTCGGGAGGAGCTCAGAGTAGAGCCGCTGCTCCTCCACGTCGAGAGGAGTCAGCTGAGGTGGCTCGGGCATCTTCAACAGATGCCCCGGGGAAGACCCAGGACACGCTGGAGGGACTATGTTGCTCGGCTGGCCTGGGAACGCCTCGGGGTCCCCCCGGAAGAGCTGGAGGAAGTGTCTGGGGAGAGGGAAGTCTGGGCTTCCCTGTTTAGACTGCTACTGACTC
Organism: Chelmon rostratus; assembly: GCF_017976325.1. NCBI lineage: Eukaryota > Metazoa > Chordata > Actinopteri > Chaetodontiformes > Chaetodontidae > Chelmon > Chelmon rostratus. The sequence continues at coordinate 1,417,051 of NC_055664.1, forward strand.
TAGATAGAGCTACTGTAAGACGATTCAATTAATGATCTTCCCCCCTGTCTTCTATTAATGAGAGATGTGGTTATGTGCATTTTATATTACACATTAAGTAGCTTACAATTAAAGCCTCAGTATGCTTCAAAGGAAGGACAATCCAACTATTACACCCACTTTTCACAGTGATGGGCCAAGTGTGTGAAGGTGTGACAGTAGGCAGGGTTTTGTAAGTCTGGGCTTCCCTGTTTAGACTGCTGCCCCCGCGACCCGGCCCCGGATAAGCGGAAGAGAATGGATGGATGGATGGATGGACCCCAAGAGTCAGCGAGAGCAGGGGTGGAAGATGACTCACAGGTGGATTGCAAGGTTCTTCACTGAGAATGAATCCTCTTTTTGAGCACAAGTATCTTGTGTTTAAATTAACTTGGCTATATTTTTAACTTATTGTCCATTTGTTCTCTGCACTGTGTAAATGCTACTGATCAAATTAAACAAGACATTTCTTTTATGTGTCAATATACTTAATATACTAGTAAAGCTAATTGTGACAAGTGGTGAGGGCTCTCCTGTGGCTTTTTTGAGTCCTTTCTGCATACTTTCACATTTCACAATTCAGTGTTTTCATGATAAAAATTAGGCCAGGGGACATCTGAAAGAACAACAACACACTCATGAACACCTTACATGCACACAGCAGCATGTCAGTGTCTTATTGTATGGAGGCATGATCATTTTAATTTGTTTTAATTGGTTCAGGGGTGTCATACTTTACTAACAACAGAAATGTCTTCGTCTTTGAGGTCATAGTATCCTATTACCCCACTGGAACACTGTGGCCCAGAATTCAGACTCACTGACGGTTCCTTGTCTCCAAAAGCAGAATTGGAGCCTCAGCTATCAAGTTACTCTCCTGTGGATATTCCAGTCGCAGTCTGGGAGGCAGACACCCTCTTTACGTTTAAGTGTAGGCTTAAAACTTTCCCTTTTTTTAAAGCTTAGGTAGGGCCGGCTCAGGCTTGCCTTGGACAGGTCCTTAGTAATGCTGCTATAGGCTTTGACTGCCTGGTGTCTCCCATGATACACTGACCTCCTCTCTTCCCCTCTCCATCTGCATGAATTCATGTGCCTTTAACATATTTCTAAATTGGCTGCTTCCCAAGAGCTTGTGCTTTCTCGTCTCGCAAGTTCCCATGGCTCATAGCTGCGCCTACTGCAGTGCCCATGCCTGACATCCATTTCAATTGTTGTTAGTCATGTTCCTTTTATTATTTACAGTACATATTATTCTATACATATATCATATACTGTCAGATTTTAATATATACATATACTACCATACACATCTCTCTCCCTCTCAACCCAACAAGTTTTTCCTCACCATCATCACCAAGTACTTGTTCGGGAGAACTGTTCGGTATCTGTTCTGTATCTGCTGTATATGGAGTGTCCTGAAACAACTTATGTTGTGATTTGGCACTACATTAATAAAACTGAACTGAACATGTGACTCCAAGACCACGGGCACAAAGGCTCGAAAAGGTCTGGTCTTTCAGCATTCAAGTTCATCTAAAAACCAGTCAATGGGATTGAGGTCAGGACTTCAGTTCATCAGAATTCAGTCCATCAAACTGGGAAAATCATTTCTTTATGGTACTGGCATTGTGCATAGTGGCAGTGTCACAAATCTTACTCAAGTCAGAAACACACTTTTTGTCTAAAATATCATTACATGCTTTCCCTTGCACACATGGACAATACCTTTCACAATATAGTGAATAAAATACTTGTGAACTGCATCAGTAAGCTGATTACTTTTCACTGTACAGCAGCAAATTCATTCATTCAAATGTCAGTCAACCACTGAATGTCAAACAAAGACACGCTTCACAGAGCCGCACATTTTCCAAGTTTAATAAAGAATGAAAAAAACACCGAAATGTTTTTGTTGTCACATACAGACCATGATTTGGCACAAATCCCCCACAATCCACTCCAATATGCAAAGTCACAGAGGCACTTTCGTCATGAGCAGGCCAACTGTGAGCCAGTGAAGACACTGCAGAGCCTGGTCATCAGAAACATCCACACAGACCAGGGACTTCAGAACCATCTCAGCCTCCCAGAAACCTTAACTAAAGCTAGGAAAAGCAACTAAGACCAGAAAGGAGTACATCTCTCCAGAACTAGGAGAGTGTCTCGAGTGCATGGGGGTCAGTCCGGAGATTCGGCTGAGATGGACAGTATTGACTTTCCTCTGTGGGACTCAGCATGGACAGTCCACAATCATGTTTTATTGTTTTCTTTTATTTAGACAAACCCAAATAAAAGGCACATAAAACATTGCGCATATGTTTCCATAATTATTCTCAATGGACATACATTTAAAAAAAATGTAGGAATGTTTTACCTTTCTGCTAATCAGAAAGCCTAGCTTTTGTATATACAAAAATTACCATTGTTAATGTTCTAATACAAAAAGATTTATAAAAGTTTTTTTACTTGCATGTGTTTGTCACAACTAACATGTCCTCTGAACTAAATGGTTTGTACAAAGATATACATTCATTTGCCTTCACATCTGCCAAATTCATCAAACAAACTTCACAAAAAATAAAAAATAAAAATTGTCTTCCAAATCATTATTTGGCCAAATAAAAGATTTGCTTTTCACATTAGGTTGGAGTCAAATTTTAAAAATTAAACCACATGGTTAAATGTCACTGATATATTTGCATGACCTTGAGTCAAGTAAAGACCTCAATTCATGTTTCAAGGTTGTTCCTGAAGTAGAACGTGATAACTTCACAATCATTAGATGTAAATAAAAAAAACTAATCACAACATAGTTTGGCTCTCAGACATGTGGGGCCCTCGGCAATCTGAACTGATGAAGGCTACCTTCACAAAACTATTCCATCACACAGCACATCTAGAGGAGGAAGCATTTACGTGTGGAAAAGTCTTGCAAAGAATTTCAGGCACACTTGTTTACGGCCACTGGAGAAGGACAAATGACACAACAAACTTCCTTTCACCCTAATTTTTTTTAGTGTTTTGTTTTCATAAAAAGTCACTAGCCTTCTAATAACTGTTGTTGAATTCAAACCTACACTGGACAAGCTCAGTCATCCACATGCAACATTGGAAAAGAAATTAAAAAAGAAGATGGGAAATGAATAAATTTCCAAGATCATAATGCCATTCCACATTAGAGCACTTCCTTTGGTGGACATAGTTGGCATGCATACAATGAAATTATTGGGCCAAAACACCTGGGCTGCAAAAATGCAGATGTGGCCAAGTGAACTGTAAAACATTGTTTCATTCCACCTAATAGAAATGCCCCTCTAAGTACCACTCTTCTGTAGTGTGCACAACCTACAGTTTGCTGCGAAGTGCTTTAGAGTTCCTGCACTGAAAAAAGGCCTTTATCTGCAAAAAGGCTTCACATCTACAAACTAATTCACTTGCCCAAGACACACACAGTAAAGGAACTGTGGGACAGTATCCAAGTCTGGTGCAGGAACTATTGAGGCTGAGATCACAAAAGAGACTTGTTAACGTGTTCGTCCCTTTGTCCAGTTACTCTCCAGAGTCATGACTAGCACACGTCTCTAACCTATTCAGAGGAGTTCTAGACCTTGTGCTTTCTGTAAATTTGTTCTCAATGCATGCACGTTGATCGTCTCAACTTTAGCCACATAACAACCCTTACTGGGTGACTCTAGATAGAGCTACTGTAAGATGATTCAATTAATGATCTTCCCCCCTGTCTTCTATTAATGGGAGATGTGGTTATGTGCATTTTATATTACACATTAAATAGCTTACAATTAAAGCCTCAGTATGCTTCAAAGGACAATCCAACTACTACACCCACTTTTCACAGTGATGGGCCAAGTGTGTGAAGGTGTGACAGTAGGCAGGGTTTTGTACTCTTCTTAAATTGTCACACAACTACCTGTTACTTTTCATGGGAACAATGAAGTGCAACACCATGAATGCCTTTTAAGGAGAGTGTCTGAATATGTGGTCAGCTATCCCCATTAATATGATTCGTGACATGGAGGCCACATAGACATGCAAAAGACAGAGTTCTTCAAGAGATTGGGCTGTGGATCAAAGTCAGGAGGCAGCTATGATGGCATGCTTTTCACCATGCCTTCCAGTATGGCCTTTCAGAACATGTAGAAACACTTGTGTCTTTAGACATGGTCAGATGACATGTCATACAGCCTTCTTTGTAAAAATAATTCTTTTACACTCATTGACCAAAAAACAAACAAACCACCTGTTCAGCTCTTGCCCTGACAACTGCCAAATATACAGTGACAGACCTTCAGCGTTTCAATGATGAACCTGACCATGCAAACATCAGCACCCAAGGTTGGAGGTAGACGGTCCATTCTACTGATACACTGCATACATCATCATCTCCTCAAACAGCTGAATAACACAGGCAACTGTGGTGGCCTATTCACCATTTCATCTCAGAGATCCTCTGACCATTTTCCCATTCAAAGTATCTGGTTCTCTGTGGGCTCACATGACGGATGACCTTTATCTGCTAATGTTATGGTCTTCTATGGCATCAAGGTGTCCACCTTCAGAGGCCTATTTATGTCAGCTGAATGCACAATGAACCCCTGTACTTATTTATGAAACACCCAAATAAAACCAATGTGTAGTACAACTGGAATCAGGATCCATTAGACATACTAGGCCTGATCAAGAGCCAGGTTTCTTATTCCAGTCAGTACAACTGGCAAGAAAGCAATACACATGGTGTCCTGATATTTGTCTTAGTAGTACAGCTAACACCACAAGACAGTTGTGGTGCACAAGAAGAGGACAGGTGACTTTTGCAATGGCCCAAATCACCCAAAATCTTTTTATTTTATATAGCAAGTGCCATCACTGATGTTTTAATGAGGAGGTGCATTCTGGCCCTATCATTATTCACGTCTGTGGTTGCCACTTCATTCTCACCCATTCTCAGTAATGACTTCACACAGAAAGCATGTATGAAAATGGAATTATTGAATGCACTCATTTATGCAGTAACATGCATGCAAATATCCACACAGGGAGAGATGTGGGGCTGCAACTTGCTGGGGCAAGGTCACAATTTTACTTGTCACTGGATGTACAAGGCTGCAAACTGTCAACCCTTGTGTTGCTAAGCAGCATGACTAATGCTGCTTCCACCCTCTGACATCTTGCTCTTTTGGGTACACCTGAGCTTTGAACGGAAAAATAAAAATAAAGCCTCCTTTGTGATCACAGCCTCAATTTTCCAGTAAAGATAAACTGTCAGGATTAAAAAAAATAAATAAATAAAAAACAACAACAACACTGAGCTATGCAAGCGAGACCTACAGAGAAAACGTATCTTAAAAAGGGATAAGGCTGGAGTTATTGTCTCTTTCTAATAATTTATAATTAAGACGACCAACCATCAGTTTGTCCTGCTGACAGGTATGATCTGTGTAGTTACAGCCTGATATTGCTGACACTGTACCACAGAACTGTACTGCTTTCCAAATACAAATACAAACAAGAGCCATATCGCTGCACTGGGTGACATGTTCCTTTAATGAGAATAGCATTAGCTGGGTTGATTCTGAAAGAATCTGTGTGGAGCAGATGACAAGCACTGGGAACCAGCTTGTTTCACAATCTGGGGAGAATAAACTACACCGAAGCAGCATGTCAACCAATTCAACTGCATGGCTCCGTCATGTATTTTCAATAGTTTTTGAACAACAATGGTATGGTATTGACAACATGAGCTACATCAAGCCATACTTGTAAGTAGGATAAATTGTTGGCTTTCAGCCTTTTGGGCACCAGCCTCTCCCTAATTAGTCTCTAATTTCTCTGTCCTCTCCTGGATGGACGGCCACATCAGAGGTGATATAGTTCTTGCATTACTAGCCTGTGGTAAGTAGAGAGAGGTTCCCTCTCCCACAGGTAAAAGGCAATGAAATTAGTGTTTCATATTTACAAAGAAATGGTCAGTGTGTAAATTGTTGAACATGGTGTTAAAAGACTTTTCTCAGTAACCTTCCTGAGTTTGACTGACAGTGATGGGATCCAATACCTGTTAAAGTAAACAACCTAACCAACTGAACATACCACAAAAGTTAACTTTGGGACTGCTTTTGAGCGCGTTTTGGCTCTCTTGACCTCTACAGTTAAAAAGCCCTCAGTTATCAAAATTTAAAATCATTTGACCTTTGATAATACTGCCATTTTAAGGGCAAAACCTAAGAGACATGCTTTCAGTACGAGACAGCTCCCGTTTGTTGTACCTTCAACTGCCATGTCCTAATATAAATACATACAAAAATTCCCACACAGCTGTCACAGATAAATTTGTGTGTAGAGCATTCCGCAGTGACAAGTGACTGGTTTCCAGCTGTTTTAAAATACACACAAGTGGGGAGTTGACGGTTGATCTAAACAGCCTCTGAACCATCAGTGAAATCCACGATATCATTCACCCTCCCCGAAATGGAAGCTTTGTTTGTTTGTAATTAAAATTTGAAGTACATAAACTATCAAACACTGATAAGTCCACTAAAAGAACAATAGAAAAAAGAACATGAAACTAAATTTGCCTTAAGAGGAAGCATTTAAGAACTACTCCAGCAATATACTTCCATTTTAAGGAGTTGTTAAACAATGCCTTAGGTATAGTAAGGTATCGCGCTTCCCAAATGTATGAAGTCAGGTGCCTAGTTAAGGAAATCATTTTCAACTGGGCACCTTTAGAAGACCTACACTGTCCTTCAGTGGCTAAAAAGAATTTAATGAATGTTGAAAAGGGGCTCTAAAAGGGTTTGCTTCTCCACAGCATATTGTGTTACTGCCAACACTAATGCAATGAGCCGGCTCACCCTCAACTACCTGTCATAGTAAAATACACTATTCAAGTTTGGAAAAAGGGGTCAGCAAGGGGATAAATACAAACACAAAATGGGTGAACATGTAGCAGCTAATATTGTAGTAACTGCCCAATAATTTTAAACCGCATCAAAGTGGAAGAAAATTCTATTTTGGTTTGAAAATATAATGAAATTTGTTGTTGTGATAACCTTCCAGTACTGCAAGCATTTAACAATAATGTACACATTGTATTGTATGTATTAAACTGATGCATGAAGTTGAATTATTATTGCAATAATATAAGGGGTATTGAGAAAGAGAAAACATTTCAACATAACTGGGTAAACACCAGTAGATGTTGGAGAGCCCACCACCTCCCCACACTGTTCCAGAGTTGGTAACACAATGGAGTAATGAGGGGTGGGCGGCTGAAGGTACTGATTTCATTACTCTAAGTTTGAGAATTAAGTGTCCCATGTCCGAATGATGTTTAAAGGGGTTTTTCCTTATCTTTTAATATATAGCATTCAGGGAGACACACTTAACTTACAAAATCTTTGGCATAAAATGGTATATTTACACAGGCTCTGCAAAAAACATCACCTTTCAAACATACACCCTTATCCGCATCATGGCTTACTTCACATTGGCATGTGAAAGAAATTATCTGAAGTCTTCGGCAGTTTGTGACATCATTCAGATAATTTAAGCAGTCACGAGGTAAGAAATGAGTTTATCCAACTGTGAAAGTTAATTCTTGACATTGGAGATAGTCTGACAAAATGATCTGAATGTTAGGATCACTCGCTAGCTTGTTTTTAGAGCTTTTAACTGCATGTCATGGTCTTGCAGATGGAGATTGGGGTTCAATTGCATGGACACTTAAGATCATCATTGAACACAGTCATTACAGTCCTCTACCCTCCATATGATGACACTATCATATGACAGAGTTGATAGCTATAGAATAAATAGCAAATAACATCAAATTATGATTTTTTTTGTCAGACCAAATTTGTTTTTTTTTTTTTTTTTTAGACTGACTTGGCCTTCGGAAACCCAACTGAGTAGGTAAGAGTTGGTCAGTGTGGCCAACTAGCTGTGAGTAACACCACAGACTAGGGTTATGCAACATGACATTATGTAATTTAAGGTATAAAAATGTTATCAGTCAGAAATTTTGCCATATCTTTTACATTGATCTTCCCTTTTGGTGTATTAGGCCAGTGTGGGCAATGTTGCAAATCCATGTGCAGGACTGCTTTATAGTGATATTTGATTTACAGAATTTTTTGCATCAATGTGATGAAGTACTTTGATTTTACTGGGTTAGCCAAGAACTCCCATCTGGTGTCAATAAAACGTTTCTCTATGAAATTTCTGGAAATTTCCTATATTACATTATCTAAAATATTAAAAAATACACAAACTATGATGGAAGAGTTTATCCATGTTGCCCATCTGTAAAATAGGCCAGTCTTTAGACTAGTTCTCCTGTGAAGGGCATATGGAGGCCAATAATCTACAATGACCCTAGAGTGACTGTAAACCAAGCAATTCATTTTGTATCATGATTAAGGGGATTTGAAACATTTTTTTCTTCTATAAATACAATTAAAATTCACAACTGACAAATTATGCCGTAACAACGACGCCTGCAAATGAGAATCATCAGTTACCATCTTTGTGGTTGTATTATGTTAGTTATCACCTTTTTAAGTTTAATACACTATCAACCCACTTAAAGGAACATTGTACTAAAATTTGACAGGCCTATCCATTATTAGGCAGTTAAAACATTATCGGCTCACACATGGGCTAAAAAAAAAGCTCTACCAAGGAGGGGAGGATGGCAGGACTTGGGATAGAAAAGGCATGCTCTCCATGGGCCTCATGGCAATGTTGAGTGGCCCGGTGATATTCATGGGCATGGGAGTAGTGATAGCCACTGGGTGGGCGATATTCATGTGTGCTGTTGTAGGGATGTTGACGGAGGCCAAGTTCACAGGTCCAGTGATGGTGACAGGGTGCTGCAGGTTGACCGGTGATGTGATGTTGACCGTGCTGGTGGCGATGTTCATCTGAGCAGCGATGGTGACAGGATTGCTGGCATTGCCACCGCGGTTAACAGCTGAGGTGATGGCTGCCGAGTTAGTGACTGGTGTCGTAGTGGCCGAGTTGTTGTGCACATTATTGGCATCTGTCAAAAAACAGACAAGAGTAAATTTAGGGCTGGAAAACCTTGTAGAAATGTACTGCCTCTCCAAAACAGGGAAAGCCAACAGCCCTCTATGCTCCTTGGCTGTTTAGCTGGGTCACTGAAAATGTCAATACATCATTAATACGTTATGTCAACTGTGGTAATATTGTTGAAGAAACCTACCTTTGTGAGAGTTGTCAATTAGGACTTGGAAGGAGTTTTTTAAAATCTCTCCTACCGTCAACTCACCTGAGGGGTAAATTCAAAAAGCAGGATCAATAGACTAACCAGCTAACTGTCTATTTGTTTTAATTCAAAACTTTCATTGTAAACAGTAACACATTATGTATGACATCTTAAGCTCTGTGAGGCTGGATGCACACTACGCTGCAGGACTGCCAATTTGACCATCCCAGATGAGTTCAGGACCAGCACATCACAGAGTCATTAGAAGCTTAACTCACATATGCTGAGAGATGGTCAGCAGGCTGCTTGGTCATTCTGACCTGATCTCAACTGGGATATGCCAATTTTTATTGAACGTTTGCAAATTACAACAGGTAGTTCTGAAGAGTAGGTGGTTGCACAATCCACATTATGAATCTGGTCAAAGTCAAGACAGAAATGACAATTGGGTAATATAAGATGACCTCTGATGAAAGGCCAGGTAGTGTGCATCTACCTTTAGTGTTTTGGTCCAGAGTGCGGTTAGTTTAAATGATCTACTGATCCTGCTTTATGAAATTTAACCTTAGCTTAGCAAAATTCTATATATTTAAAACAGAAGAACCTGAATTACACCAGCCCTCAGAGACAAGAGATGCTTCTGTAGTTGAGCGACAAGGTACATGAAGAAAAACTGGCCACTTATGTTTTGCAGAGGTTATAACTGAGTATTTTGGGGTTTCTGCTACTAACTACTGGATTACCTTTTCGTGGCCCTGAGTGGTTCCACTGCCAGTCACTTATGCCTATTCAGAAATACAGACACATATTGGGTTACAAGAGCACAGGGCAGCAGTGCTATCATTTGGGAGTCAGATTCAACAGTTGGCATGGTCAAGTTGTGTGTATGTGGCATGAGAATGGGGTGTGAAGACATTTTATGATGGGCTTCACAGCTTCTAGTGAGGTAGGGAAACAAAAGCTATGCTTCTTTGCAGCTATCCCTGAAACCAAAATCAAAACAACAAACCAAACACATATCTTCACTTTCAAAGGGCGCCATAGTCACTTCAAAAGGAATGTTATGCCAAATGCAAAACACGAAATAGGGTCACCCATATCAATTTGAGCTGCGGCAAGTGGACGAGCATAGTTCCTTGTTTTAGATATGGAGGGCCAATCAATTGATCACACATATTCTTATTGCCTGAAGAATGACCATAATTGGGCATGAATCAGATCTAGCGCTCCCAGCTCAGACAAAGGACTGATCACAGGAAGCATTACTCAGAATTGAGGTGGCATCAGGCAGAGTTCACACTGTGTTGATAATCTCTCGGTTCTCCTCGGCCGAGCATCAATAAGCCTTCCTGCATTAAGACATCAAAGTCTCCAGGCAGCTTTCCTTGGGGGCACTAGTCGACAACATATAAAATTTAATACATCTCCTCTACTAATGAGTACTCCAGTGATTTAGTATTGCACTTCCATGAAGTTGAGGAATATACAAAGGACAGAATTTAAAAAACAAAATGGTCATAATGGAAGCATTGAAGACTGAGATTTGTAGTCCTTAGTATGGGTCAAACTCAAAAATTGCTGGATCACATCAATCAATGCAACTTGAAAACATCCTTGTTTTTTTTTGTCCTCTCTGCCTGGTAAACACACACCTCTCAGAATCCACACCTCTAGTTTCCAAGCCCATGGTGATTTGACAAAGCTCCTCCAGAGCCACAGAAGACAGTACACACTTGTTTTCACAGGCTCCACTCAAGTAACTACACCCTAGTGTATTAAAATATGAAGTAGAGCGTTATGCTTTAAAAGAGTTTGATTTTACTCTCAGACCTCTGTTAATTGGGACCATATTGTATTTTACCATGGAAAGGTCCGGGAGGAGAATTGTGCATCAGAAATCTAGCAAAGATGAGGTACTCTGTTGTGGATGGTTAAAGACACATTAAGCAATATTTTTGAAATCAACACTATGATCATATAATCATATGACTCCCAGTTATGTGATGGGGTTGCCAACACTGCCAGTCGTAATGAGAATATGCATAAACCATCATGGGGTTCTACACAGCTTTCAGCCTCTTTTAGCTCATTATATTAGACCATCAAAACCAAAAGAATGCAGTTTTTCCAAAAGTAAGGATGGACCGCCAATCCCACCAGTGGAGCAAACACAAGAGGAAATTAACAAGTAGCTAATGAAGAAATGCAAATATTTAGCAAGACAAAGTAAGCCAGATACGGTCAGACTAGACCAGGGATTAAGGTTCATTATTGGGAGTTTTTTTTTTAAATATCATGTGTGATCTAGCAGTCAGAACATTATTTTTTTCCTAAGTACTATTTTACATTTTTGAGTGACATGTCAATTAAATTGTATGTGTTAAATTATTTAAAATGCTCACTAGCTGGGAGTTTGGGCGTCAGTTCAAGGAGAGTTAAATAAGGCTGTGTTCAGTCAGACTTCAGCCCGGTGTGCAAAAGCATTGATTGTAGTCATTATATTAAAAACACTCAATTTTTTGAGGTTTGTGAAATTTTTGTCATTTTATACTTACTGTCATCTTTGATAAGTCTCATCTGCTCAACTGTGAGACAGCCTACCTCAGAACAAATCTATGTCTCATTTTAATACACACATTTAAGTGATTAGTGCCACAAATACTTATGTTAATGATTGAGTAAAAAAGGAATACCACCCAGCAGACAGTGTTAAAACAAGCAGAAATGTGTATCAGTTTCAACAATCTTCCAACAACAAGGTCAAAGTTCTAATAATATTCAATTGGAATTGATCATCATGCCCTTAACAGCTTTTAATGACAAAGACTTCAATTCATCTCTACAGACTGCCAACACAGAAATTCCAAGATGAAAAAAATCAGCCCTGCATTATAATCTGAAATGCAGTAGTGCCACAAAGTTCAGTTAGGGCCCTGAATGGAGGAATTACTGACTTTTGGAGCTGCCATTGAGGCAGTGGTAATGTATAGTTCAGTTCCCTATACATTAAATCACTGCTAAATGAGTGGAGTATTGATTGAAAACCCAGATCAGTATCATGACAAATTATATATCCAATAAGTTCTGACATGTCACCTACCTTTATTGTTACATGGGTTGCTGAAGCTGGCCTGGCCGTGCGTCTTGAGGTGACTTGTGATGTAGGCAGCACTCAGCATTTTGCCACAAATGTTGCAGGTCACTTTGCCTTCATGCCTAATCATGTGGGAGCGCAGACGGTCTTTGGTAGCAAAGGCGGAGGTACAGGCCTGGGACAGAGAATCAGTGAATATTGTTTGATTTTTTCCTCTCTTTCGCTCTCTGAACATCTGAGGAACCTGAACGTGTGACTGGAATTCTTACGATCAGCAAAAAAAAAATCTGGAAGCTCTTTGCTTAAGTTAAAAATCTTTCCATTCTGATACAATGCTGCCAAAAAGTACAGAGAGGTGGGCAACACTTTTCAAGCTCAATTCAATTGATGTTCTGTCACAAATTCTAAAAATTACAGGGCAACTCAGGACTCCACACTAAGTCATGCTTTTTTTGAAACAGTGCTGCTAAAAGTTTATAAATTAAAGCACATGCATGACTAATATGCCCCCCCCCCCCCCACTTTAAAAAACAACCAAAAAAAAAACATTCTACTTCCAAACATCTGATCCATGTCCTCAACAGGGTACAGAAGTGGTTGTTGCGCAACTCGCTTGTTACTGTACCTGTGAGGCCCTATCCACCCCCCTCTACCCCAACAGGGAGTGAGATGGCGCCTGGACATTGGTGAGAGAGGTGACCCATGAAAAATCCAGCATAATGAGGATACAGCCATTTCACACACAAAACGTATGTAACACAGACCTACCAATGTGCATTCAACCCACATTGGACACATCCATGTGAGTCAGCCATCACTCTGAATGTTTGTTAGTCTACAGGTGAGTTCATACACTCAACTGATAAACAGAACTGTAGAGTAACACTGAGTTTAGAAAGTTTTTGTATCATGATTACACTTCTATCCATACTCAACTACTCACCATGTCTTTCTCTCTCCCTCTCCAATGAATACTGTTTAACCTTCAGATTTTACAGCCAGCTCTACTTGCCAGATCTATTTCCAAATCAAGAGTGATAACCAAATCTATTGTACAAATTGCCCAAAAGTGTCACTGTACACAGCAGTAGCAGTTATCTGATGGATGGCTATCTCTCCAGTAACCCCAATGTCTGTTACTTGGATTTAGTGGGACACTTGAAGAACTTCCTCTCAACCACCTCAATGTTTTTGTGTGTGATACAGTCAGCATTACAAGGAATATACAATAATACATATGCTCATAAATAGAGAAACAGCAAAGCAAACACTCTATCCCAACACAAATACTTGTATACTACACATACAGCCTGTATCCCAGTAAACAAAGCGGAAAACACTAGAGTTTCAACACTATTTTAAAACTTTAAACCTCTTTATTAACTGATGGTGTTATGGTGATGCTTTTATATTATACTACTTTATATAAAATGACTCTCTTAAAGCGCTTAAAGCTACTTCACTTTGTGACTTCCTTTAAAATGAAATAGCACATCATTATTTCTGTCTATTTATTACCAAAGCATTAGCAGTCATATAGTTAAGCCTGAAAAAATATGAATGTGCTGTGTTGCATGTTGATTGCAGTGGCGCTCCAAACTTTTGTGCTGGTGCTTTTCAGTAGGGAGCACCGGTGCTACTTGTGGAAAAATTTAGTCTGAAGCCCTGCAACTGTAAGACCTTTATCAATGGTTGTCCGGGTGGCAGCTTCAGGGTGGCAGCTAATATTGTCTGATCTAGCCTTAGAGTTCTCAATGATGCTGATCATCATGTATCAGTAATGTCTCCTTTCTGCATTTTGCTTTCATGTTTGTGCTGAGTCATGACTCTTACCGTTACTTGGCACTTAAAGGGCCTCTCTGAGGAATGGACATGCTTGACATGACAGCTTAGGTGATCAGGTCTGCAGGGTGAGATGAAGACAAGAAAGAAAATGTAAATCCTTCCGCTTTGGCTGTAGCATCATTTCATGCACATAACACATTAGAACAGTGTAAAAATGTAAAATTTAAATCAAGACACACAACTCAATCATGATGTTGACACCATCATATTTGGTTGACAGCTATGCCACATGCATTTTATCCTATCTTTCTCCACTCAGACTAGAGATGCTCAGACCAGTGTATGTGTCTGAGGTAAAACACTAAATACTTGAATCCTTTATTTTGCACAATGCTTGTTAACATGGCTCTTGTGTTCCACATATAAATAACTTACAACAATAAGGCTTTTTATTTGTTGTTTATAGCCAACTTAATCTACATCAAAATTCATCACAGAAAAACACAAAGTCACAATTTTCTTTGCAATTTTACAGTTCATTGTGTCATGTCAGACAAGAAAAATTACAAGACAAAACTGTAAACTAATTGCTTAGTACATGAGGTACACTATAAATCCTATACAAATAACACAACACAGCACCACCATTTAAAATGAAAACACTTGTGGCAGCAGATCATATCAGTGATGCTAATCGACATGAACTCTGCAACTTGTTAAGAGGACAAAATTAAAATACTGTTGTCTGGATAAAGTGTTCTCTGCATGCCAGTGTCTGTACAGAGCCAAAGATCTATTGTGAGGGAGGAACCTCCACTCTATAGCAACGCTATGCAAATGAGTGAACAGTGATCAGTCTTTTTTTCTAGCAGAGTGCATCATGTCAATGTCAGGAGTCGCATTCTTCAGTTAAAATTATATTAGTCTTATCAATAATTTAAGATTAATAGCTTAATTTAAGCAAATTTGCTTTGAGTAATAGATCAGATCTTCAGTATTTTGAGCAAAGAGCTCATGAAAAATAAGGTCAGTAGAAAAAAAAAAAAGATGTCTACAAACCTGGAGAAGCCCTTCCCACAGACAGAGCAGATGTAAGGCTTGTGAACTCCACCATCATGGGAGCGGACATGGTATGTCATGCGATCCTTCCTCTTGAACCTCTGCTGGCAGATGGGACACTCAAACGGTTTCTCATCAGAGTGCGACAGCTTGTGGCGATTGAGGTGGTACACATCTCTGAAGGCCTTACCACACATGTCGCAGCCGTGATTCTTTTTCACCGGTTTGGGGGGCTTCTTAGGAATGCTCTGCTGCTGATGGTGTTGCATTGGGCTCATGATGCTAGTGCCTGTTGATGTTGATGTGGTGGCTGTAGTCAGGATACCAGCTACAGTAGTAATGTATGAAGGGTTTCCGCTATTCTCACGTGGTACAGTGGATATTAGTGGCACCATGGTGGGGGCGGTTTGTGTCTTCTTAGGCCGCGAAACCATCTTAATGCCAGTGTGGCAAGATTCATGCCGCCGAAGATGGTAGCTGTCTCGGAAAGCCTTGTTACAGTAGCCACAGATGAAGGGCGTCTTTGATTTAGGTTCCTTTTTGACCACGGCTACTGGAGGCCCTCCACCACCACCCCCACCAGTCCCACTAGCCACATTGTCTTTCAGAAGTTCAGCAGCACTGACAGGGGGTTTCTGATCCAGAGGAATGGGCAGCACTGGTTTCTGATCAGGTGGCTCTGTTCCAGAACTGAGCAAAGGCAAGAGGCTATTCCCGGCTACTTGGTGCTGGTGATGTAGAGCCTCATTGGCCTGCTGGAATGAGAAAGACAGAGCCATGTAAAATGATGTTCATACACATCCTTAAAACACCAAAAAGAAGTTTTTCAATGCAAAATAAAAAAAATCAGGACAGCAGACATGCTACATTTTAGATATCCTGGTTTCCACACACTCCACAGACATATACAAAACACTCCAGAACAAGTTACAAAATAAGTGAAATGAAAGACATGATGCAGACTTTATCTCTGTTGTTGGCTGCAAGATCGAACACATAAGTCTTCATCTACTCCCACCATTAAAGGAAGTGAAGGCCCAGTGGATTAACTTGATGGGAACATCCCCACAGCAACTGGGAAACCCTTAGGCTATATGTGTGTGCTAATTATTTTACTTAGGCAGCTTTCAGGGCCAATATAAGGGAGGCTTTGCTTCAAAACTAAAGCTTGATGATGGATCAATACCACCTTTATAATTAGAACCTGTAAGTTTTACCATTTTTATGTTGCTTTTGTTAATTATGTTGCTGGTTAGCATCTTGAATTTTGTGTTAGCTAATGTGGTTGGCAGCATCTATTGCAGACCCACAGGCTAGATGAATGTTGGCATATGTAATGTTGAGGGACAGCCAAGAGAATTTGTGTGAGTGTTAAGCATCATTTGAAGCCTATTAAATACCCAGTGCAGTAGCTGGGATGTGTTTTTTCACGTAGCTTTTTGTGTAGTCTCACACAGCCTAGTAGTCTCAGCTGGTTTTGCTGTTACAGGAAAGCCCCCTCTACTGCATGCCACATTGGTTTGTGTCTGTTGCTGCCATATTTAAATGTACTTGATAGACTGTTGTACTTAAATAACATACTTTGGGTTTTCAGCTAAATAAATGTTGTTGAGATGCCTAATCCTACCCCTTGTCTAACCATGAGAATGAATCACCTTACATTGACCATTCGTGTTACATCAAATTAACTGTTACTTAACTGTTTCTGTTTCAAATTTTACTCATCCATCACAATCAGACATTCTTTGGCAAGTGTTGCCTAAATCTTAAAACACAGATTGCAGAAAATTTTTAATTTTATAGGGCCCCATGTGCCCCATGTGAAAATGCAAATAAAGGGCAGGAACATACTAATACATCCAAATTGGCAAAGGAAATGGATGAAGTATGTAAGGTGTTTTCTGAGAAGAAAGTAAATACCTCAACACACTTCTCAGATAATTCCACATGGAAACATGTACTAACTTTTCCAAAGGGGTGCATGTTAAACTGGACTGCATTAAAAGTAAAAGGTGTCTAATATGTCTTCATGTACGTGGAAAAAAGAGCATTCAGACATGACAATTACGAGAGGTCAATTCATGTATTGGATTGCATTATAATTGTACAGATGCACCTAATAAACAAGTAACTCAACACAACTAAATACAAACATTTTAAAACATATATTACCAGTTTTTATACACTTAACTAAAGTATATTCTGACCCCTTCTTCATTTCAACAATTTGGAAATTAATACTTGTACTTGATGTCTTAAGTCTTCTGCAATTCCAAACTACAATTATACTAGTTTGGGGAAGGACAGTGGCGCAGGAGCTCTGCAGAGGGATTTATGAAATTACAAAATCATGCATCTCAAAGTCTGGAAACCCAAATTAAAAATTGCATAGACCATATAGAATTGAAAAATGTGCCCCTCAAATAACTAAAGCAATGATAGGCACAGAAAATGTAACTCAACGGCAGTTTATTTAAAAAAAAAAAAAAAAAAAAAAAAAACTGTGTACGGAGGACATCTTAAGTCTGCAGCTGCTAGCAGGCATTGTCCAATTTGTCATGGCAGATCCCCAATGGGATAGGACGAACAGACGCTGGGGGCTTGTATGAATATTTTGGCCAGGGAGAAAGCAGAGATTGTAACCAGCAACTTTATAACAGGTCAGCCCAGAGATATGGTGATTGATAGCCTTGTTCTTTATTGTAATCACCATGAGCATGGTTAAAGACCTAACCCATGGCTTTTCAGGTTCAGCCAAGCATTCCAACCAAGTCAGCTGGGAGTCTGAGGGGGCCAGGATGGATGACACAAATGCAAGCACTGATGCACTCGGGGGGGGGGGGGGGGGGGGGCTCTTCAGCTGCTGGCCCTACTTAGTGAAGGTGGCCAAGCTATGTGTTTTAGCTTTTTGGAGGGGGAAGCTGGGGGCCGTCACAGGTTGTCTACTTGCTTTTATATCCGCCACACTATAGCAGCACTCAGACTAGAATCATTACTGCAATTAGCATTTCTCCTAGCATATGTGTATGCAAGTCAAAGACAGCCAAATGCTCTCTTTCTCAGCAAGAACAAGGAGAGCAGCATGCTGTTCTATCACGCTGCTCTGATGACTTTGATAGAAATCTGTTGTGAAGGGTGAGGTCCCTTCCAAAATAAAAAGTACTGAGAAAGAGTTCGGAGCATGGAAATTAACAAGAAATAGTACAAATAAAACTAATCCAGTCATTGTTTTGTCACTGTAGGGCAGGGTATGGATTCACTATAACACACCATGGTTTCATCTGATAGAATTTCCACAAATCTGTCTCTGATTGATGCCATAATATACGGATTACTTGTTTTTAATTAATTTTTTTCTGCTGCATTGAGAAATACTCCTTAGCTAATAATTGTGCTGCCAAAGATGTTTGTTACAACAACTCTTCAAAAATACCTTGTTAATTACAATATTGCACAATATGGACAACAAATAGTGAATAATTTGGACAGTTCCAACAGCTCCATGGTCTGACAGCAACTTCAACCCTTTCAACCCCCAGCACAACAGTGACAACAGAGAATAAAAAACAAATTAAGTTCATTAGAATGCTGCATCATTGAAGCCAGTGGACCCTAATTAATAAGCCCCCTTAATAGTCTCCATGTCCCCAACACACCAATTCTAAGTATTGTGGCCATGTCTGCCATTAAACCACATAAAATCATATATAGGCTACAAATTTAAGTGGCATATAGTAACCATTAACTGCTGCACCTCTTTAACAGCAGAGCCAAGTAGTAGGCTACACAGACAGTGAGCCTTGCTATGCAAATATGACAAATACCATGGTAACTGAAGCATCGTGAAATCAACCACTGTGAGTGTTTGTAACATAGCATTTCAAATAGCTTTATAAAAAAAACAAAAAACAAAAAAAGGATTAAGAAACACATTCTGCAAAGTGGGCCACAGCACTAAGGGGCATCAAATTTTGGTATTTGAATACAGCAAATTAAATTCCTGCCAAACTTAAAAAAAAAAAAATAATAATAATAATCAAAGAATCATTTTCAGCCTCCCCTTACAGCATCTCCTGATCAACAGCAACTCTAATCCGACACACTACAAATGATCAGGCTTACAAAAAGTACTTAATTCATCACTTGGTAACCAACAAGTTCCTGAGGGTTCCGCTGTATGAAACCTCCAGTCACACAGTTTTACATTCTGCTGCAATGCCAGTAAAGCCACCAGCGATGTTTAGCCATTTTAATTAATATAGTGAATCCTGGAACAATTATGAATCCCTGGTTTTACTCTCTGTACAGAGTACATTCTGGTGCAGTGTTGTGTTTGTCTCTGCAGCTATGAAAGTTTGAAAAATCTGCAGGAACTGGATTTCACAGCTTTGACTGCTACCCTCTCCCGAGTCAACACTGACAAGGCTCATGGGGACTGTAGCATTCAGTGTCCTACGAACCATCAAACTGATGGATTTATCAGGAACATTACTGAAAAAGTAATGTAAAATAACCCTATTGATAAAGAAAACCCACATTCCTGTGTAAATATTCCCATTGCCAAAACAAAATAAAAAGACTTTTATAACTGTCATTAATAGGATTTAATTCCTCAAAAGGCAACTTTCAGAGAGCAGGAGAAACTACTCTTACTATTAAGATGTATATGTCTACCAGGTAACTGCAACCTAATTGTTATGTACTGTAATTGTATTATATTCTGTAGTAGCACAACTGTGTTGAATTTTGTCAGTACTTGCCAAAAAACAGATTTAATAAGTTACACTGGCTTGTCAATCAGCACAAACAGTTTGTACTGACTGCAGTCACACAAACAGCTCCTGTCAGGAGCAGATTTCAACTAAAAGTCCATTAAAACAGTTAAAGCAAATAAAGACTGCACTACCTTACTGACCAATTTATGTACTGTATGAAGTCTTTTAATCAACTCTGCATACAGTTTACTAAATTACCTACTCAGCACCCATTTATTTTCACGAAGCCACCGCTCGTGAAATAATTCTCTCAGCATTATTTGCACAGCCACGGAGATGCAGGGCCACAAACGTAACATTTAACCTTACGTTGGACACTTGGTGTATAGGACGTGTGTCAAAATGAGTTCCTTCGCACAATCTGGGAACGTTCTTAAAACAAGTTGAGCATACTACATTATGTTTTGTTTTGTTGCTTTATCAAAAGGCCACGTTACACGTTATACACACTACACAAGACTACATACGTGCTGGCTGACGTATATAAATTTAGGTGTCGGGTCTATAGTGACTGAGAGTTTACATAATTTATTATCATATTTGCGATCCGTGGCTCCGGATTTGTGGTTGAAACGGAATGGTTTGAGTCTTGAGTGTGGTTTAATAGCTGCTCTCCGCGTGTTATGTAGCTTTCAATTTACAGTGTTAGCGTCAGCTAACTTCTTCGCAACGGACAGATGTCTTGTGTGCCTTATCGTAAAGCACTTCAGTTGCCTTTGCCTAGAGTTTAGAACGAAATAAAAGCTCCCAATAAATTACTGTTATCTGTAACGTTATTGTAGCGATGAATGCTACGGCGCTGACAACCCTGGTTAGCTAAACCGTTACCCAATTAGCTTAGCTCGCCTACATGCAACAGCAATAGCTCGAACTGCTAGCTAATTTGTTAGCGCGCGCGCATCAACAGCAATGGCAATAGAAATTAGCTTCACGGTATTTGTGTGCAGACTGAGACAAACCCCACACTACGATATGATACAGAGGTCAGACAATTTAGCCAACACCAAGAGACGGCCTTGGACACTCTCCGAGCTCTGTAGACCAGACACAGCCGGAGGTCTCGGGTTCGATAAAGCTGTTTAGCAGTTTGCTACAGCAAACCACACAGTCGAGCTGGCTAGCAGGCTAACGCTAACACCTTTGTTTTGCTTAGCTAACTCTAATTAATTCCAGAAAGTGATATAAAAAACATTTGCCTAACACCATTTACCCTACTTCGTAATCGTGTATGTACTTTCTCAGACTACTATTGCACAGTTCCACTTACTTGAAATAAAAACGTACTCCAGCTCGGTTCCATTGCAACACTTGGCAACACAGGCTAAAATCTGCAGGAAACCTACAAGGAATCTACAACAAAGCAGCTAAACATGGCAGCTACAACTTCCTGTAACCCTCAGGGCTGAACCAAGCCCAGTGGACTTTTTAGGACGTCGGGAGTTTACAAGAAATCCAATTTCAGATATTTCCAGTTCCGTTACAACCCTCTTCAATGGGACACTGCTGTCAGACAAAAATATAATGTTTAACTATAAAAACGCAGTACTCTGTCGATGCAGATTAATGAGTGACGTAAGCATGTTTCATAAAAAGAATTAGACAAGATAGTCTGATAGATAATGTACATAACTGTCGTACTCAAGTGATCACTCCTGGTCAAGAAATAGTTACATGATGAAACATACTTTATATTTACTGGATGAAAGGTTTTGAAAGAAATAACTTCAGGCACTCGCAAAATGAAACAATGGTAAGGCCTTAAATATTATAGGTATATTACAAAAGTAAATCTAGATTTCATGTTCATATATGAAAAATTATGAACTTCATTTTAAATCATTTTTGAGAAAACAGTTTCGCACTTGAGGTCAGTTTTACTTTACTTTCTAGTATTTGTATGATACTTTTTATACGAACAAATGTAGTGCCTCAGAAAATAAAATATTGTGTGTTTGTTTTGTGTGTAAGTGGTAAAAAATGCATGACATTTGTACATTCCTTCACATTATGTCACCTTGTGAATTTAATAAAAAGTATGTAAGTTGTCATGAAAACCATCATGCTCATTTGACAGAGATCATAAAATACAGCAGTGGGCAATCACAAAAAATGGACAGATGATGAAGCTGTGCCTCATACTTAACTGATGTCATTTTAAAATGATGGAGAATGAAGCAAGGATGTCTCTTTTTGTTAAATGCCTGTTACCTCACCTCCTCCGCTTGCATCTCAGGTGGGTGGGACCAAGATGCCAGGAGAAGAGGCAAGGAAAGGAACTGAGGATGTGCAAACTTAGAAATGAAAAGAGGGGAATGAAATCATGCGAGGAGAGAAGAAACAAGGAAATGTGTGGTTTTAGAGAAATCAGACGTCCTTTCCTCTGAAATGCCATGTGCCATGTCTATTCCTGATGATGACAGCAGCTGATCACAGCTGGATCAGATGAATGATGAATTTGTATCAGCAGACATGTATGCTGTGTTGTTAATAAAGGTACACATTTCTTTTGAGTGAGGATATATCCAATAAGAGGGATGTGTCTCTAGTCTTCACTCATCATTCTCTGCCACACTAAAGTGAAAAACAACAAACTGGTTGGTCTCCTCTTGAGATCTAACACTTCAGCCTGCAAAGGGGATATGTGGCTCTTAAACAAAACTAATTGGGGACTAATGCTGCTTCCTTCAAACGTCTACCTAAACTCCACAAAGGTAACCAGTCTGAACGACAAAATGAAGATCCTTGCGTGACACCAAAATCTTACCCACAGTGCTAATGGTTCCCCATTTGTCACATTACGGCAAGGAAGGGGAGAACACACATTAGTTAGATTAGATTAGTGACAAAAAAAGCACTTTATTTACATGACTAAGAAGGAAATTAAATAAACAAATCCAAACAAGGTGGGAACCAGGGGAAAGAGCAGCCAGCAACTGAGGTCCAGGATCCTTCAACATTTGGGCAACATGCTGATTCACTTTCTTTCCAAGAAATGAGAAGATGAATATCAATGTTGTGTTGATGTGATAAGTACAGATTAGAGTCAGGATGTGATTTGCCTAGCTGGTAGGCGGGGGAAAACAGCTAGCCTGGTTTTGTTTTAGTTCAACAAGAGTATACCCATGCAGCAACTCTGTGAGGCTGTACTTTGACACAATGATGCTTTGAATTAAATGCTGTGTAAATGCATAGTGATACAGATCTGACTGGTTTAACTGTTAGCAGGACATGAGTCAAAGACTGCTTGGCTACCTTTTGTCCATAATTATTTGATGGAATTTAGATCTTTATTGTCATTGAGCATGACCTGTCAATGAAATTTGCATTGCAACCCCCATGTTAGAAACAGATAATAAGAAAGATTATAAAATAAAGTTAAGACACTAGAATTAATAAACCAACATGCAGTAAAAATATTCGTAAATGCAATAAAAATATACCAGAAATGAAAATATACTAAGAAAATAAAAATATACTAAAGCAGCAGCTGAGATATACTAAAATGTATATACTGAATGCAATGGCTGACCATTTAGTTAAGTGTGTGTGTACTCAAATGTTAAGTACACAGAAGGTGCAGGTGTAGGTGTAAAAGTGCAGTGTGCAGTGGTTCACAGTCCTCACAGTCTCTCACTGCAGTGAGGGGCTGCTGGGGGTGATAGCTCTGACAGCTCTGGGGAAGAAGCTGTCCCTCAGTCTGTTAGTGGTGGTGCGGATGTTCCTGTACCGCTTTCCTGATGGAAGCCCGGATGGCTGGGGTCCGTGGCAATGGATCTTGCCCTCTTCCTGACACGGCCTTCATATATAGAGTCTAGGTCAGGAAGGGGGCAGCCCACAATACCCTGTGCAGTTTTAACCACCCGTGCCAGTTGTTTCCTCTCCTGTGCCGTGCAGCTGCCATACCACACTGTCACTGTAATTTAGTGTAATTATGTGATTTAGCAGTGAATGTATGAAACTACACTGCAGTGAGAAGCAGGGTGCTGTTTCATGAATGTATCCAATGTGGGTCAAACGCACATTGAGACCCACATCACCCATACGTCCTCTGTCTGAAAGGGGTTTGACATGTTCGCTGTGACAATGCTAGCATACTAATGTTAAGCAGGAATAATGATTTATGTCTTTTCCAAATTTCACAACAATCCACCATATGGATTGCTGCAATATTTAATTAACTACCAAAAATGTCAACTTGCTTGTGGCACAAGAGGAAAAGTGAGAGGATCATGCAAGTCAGTAGAGTATGGGAAGCCATTCATCTATAAAGTGATCCAATATGCATATGCAATACTTGGCATACTAAAATTGCTTTGTTACTGCTAAATATATATGATGTATTTTTACAACATAACATTCTGTGCAAGAAAGTACATACTTCTGAACAGATAATATCCCACCTAAAACACAGTGGCATAAGGTCATACCTTAATATATTTCATTGGATTACTTGACACATTCGCTATATTCTAAAGACAATGAATTTCAATACTTTATGCCCTATATTGTATTAAACATCTCAACTAATTTTGCTAGGGTTTATGTAGTAGAGTTTTTGTTAAGTCATCTTACATTATGCAATGTCTGAGTCTCTTCCCAGTCTTGATTTCTCCATGTGTTGTTTGTTTGTATGTTGATTATTGTTTCTGGAAGCGGACTGGATGCCTGGATGCAGCATTTCTGCAACATACTTACTTCCAACAATGACTGTGTCCAGAGGAGATATTCTTGATATTTATTTTGACTGATTCTGTGATAATTGATTACATTCAAAGGATTTTTTCATCAAGTGAGTCACTGTATGTTGAGTGTATGGAGAGCTCCATGGCCTCCAGCTGAAACCTGCTGTCATTGCCCCTGATTTGAAAATCTGGAAGGCAAAGGAAAAGTAGCATGATTGATTCCTCTCTTAACTTGTACCATTCGAGCTGTCAAAATACAGAACCTTTCCATAAGCCTGCATTGTGTCCCCTTGCTAGCTTGTTCCATACTCTTTTTGTTTGACTGTTCCCGGCTGTTCAGAAAGGGAGCCCCCCCCCTTTTTTTGCACTGTACATTGCCAGCTTTTGTAGCCACATAGCACAATGCCAGTTTCAGATGGACCAGCTATGTGTGGTCAGCCTATTCTCCCTTAACACGCTCAACAGGATTCATTTCATTAATGGATTAAGATTGAAAATAGCCATGCAAATTGCATGGCAAAGGCTATTTTGTAAGGATTTTTTTCTGGAAAGCTCAAGGTTCCACTGAGGTGAGTTTACATTGCATTCTGTTACCCTTCATTTTTATTTATTGTCTCCTCGAGGTCTATACTGTACAGTACAAAGTAGTTTGGATAACTGAGTCCAAACTTAATCTCGTTATCAGTAAATGGAGTTCTCAGTTGTCACGGAGCTGGCTCAGGTGTCATCACATGACCTGAAGTCTGATACCTCAGTCAGGTGATCACATGACAGAAGTTCCATACTTAGGTCATATGATGGCAAAAGAGCCCACTCCTTGACAGCTGAGCAAACTCCATTCACTGATGAAAGCAGAAGAAAGCTGAATTTGAAAGGTATACATAAATGTTCGGGGACCATCAGTGAAAATTATTTAGTAAAGCTACTGTTCCCAAGGTCATGAATGGACTTTCACGCTCAAGGAACTGGAGTCCTACCGCAGCATGTAGAGTGACCATGAAAATCACTTCACACAGGAAAGGTGCTAGCGATTAACTGGTGTCTGAATTGTATCTATTGCAGTGGTCTGTTTACAGTGTTACATGTGTAATGTAAAACAGAAACTACAACAATGAAAGTAGGAGTAGAAACAATGTCTCAACACAATAATACAACACATTCATGTACATTAGCAACCATTTAGAAATGGATGAAATGAAATAAAAATATGAAGCTCTATCTTTTATGTGATATTTGCCATCACAGTAAAATGCCCAAAAAATATTTTGCCATTGTGCAACCCTCCCGATGTGCCTCTGCTGTGAGCTCCTCATACGCAGCGTGTTGGCTCGCATCAGATGTTGTCCCCCCGCTGTCTCTTCCTCTGAATGCACTTCTAACTCTGATCAAGTGGTGGTCCATATTCCATCATTGTGGTACCTATTTAAAAGGTACCACAGTTTTTTGCTCACTTTTGCCTTTCACTGTAAAAATGTGCTTGCCAAATGATTGCCCATTTGAGAAGAGGTGAAAAGTTGAACATGAACATTGAGAATGAAATGTTACTAACTGAATCTGAAGATTCACCTGTTATCAGTTTTTGCAGTATTGTGACATTGCGAGATTCTAAAACATTAATGTTTGAAAGGTTGTGATGTTTAGATGCAATGTTTTGCATGTGAGGATTTACACAATGATATGTTGATAACAGTGCTTGAGAATCGTAGAAGCCATTGGAAAAACTGTATAATCCACTTTGGTCACCAATGCAAAGTCAATGCTTTTTTCTTTCCATGAATGGAGTTGAATTTATTTCCAACCTCCTTTTGAGGAGTGATTTAAAGCAATATAGTAAAAATGTATATTTCTATTGGAAAATTGAAATGAATTACCATATTATTTCAAAGATATCTGTACATTGTCCTTAAATTAACATAAACCGTGCACATTAAGTTTATACCCCTGTGAAAGTGATTATTTTTAACTGTCCCATGTCAGTGACACTGAAGTACAAGATGAAATATTTCCTAAAACAAAGTGCAATTGTATGTATTTGAATATTTATAAATTCTAAAAAGTAATAAATAATTTAAAACATAGTATTAACCCGTGTCCCACACTTTGAGCACAGCCCTGTTACCAAAACATAACCTTCCAACAAAAAAGAGAGAATGGAAGATTTCATGAATTAAATATATACAGTAAGTTGCTCATCAAGATCTTTTCTGGACAATGGCCAGATCACATGTAAGTACCATCTTTTATTTTTTCTGTTTTCATTGAAATGTCATTGTTTGCTGCTTTTGTCACTTTATTGAAAAGATATATTCACCAGTAGCTAGTAAGCAACACGTGCACCTTAGCTAGTTCACCCCACCTGAATAATAGCATTGTTTAGGAGAAATCTGCAACCCTGTTACTCACTGTTGGATAACAGGGATGTATAGTCCTTACATGGCTGCAGATCACATAAGTTTTGGATGACAGCATCTGTATTGGCGTAAGTGTAGTGTATGTTTTTAAATACAAAATATAAATACTAAATACAAAATATCATTATGAAAACTAATCCTTGCAAATGCAACAGGCCCTAGACCAAAATATGTATGTCTGCAAACACTCTGGAAAAGTGTGAATTAACATAAGTTCTGCTTGTTGCTATAAGCAAATGCTTACAAAAATCATAGTCATACATTGCAAAAGACTAAATGTAACAAGCAGACCTTTGCTCATAACTTTTTTCTGGGGTGTTTGCAAATAAAAGTTTTCTAACACATTGTTAACAAGCAGACCTTAAAATAGCTTCACCTATTTATTGTTTTAGCCAAAAGTCATGGTATTAGACTCCATGACAGTTGTGGTTTGTACATATATTGTATGGTTTTAAAGGATTTTAGGACTCAAAATGCCACACTCAGACGGAGTAGACAGAAGTTCCATTTAACAGTTCAATGAATGATAAACAAGGCAGCAAACAAGTCCAAACTAGGATATGAGTTCAGAAAGGCTGAGTCCAGAAAATTAGTGGTCCAGGTTTCACAAGAAGAGCAGACTGGCAGGGCTGTGTAGGCAGGAGAAGTCGTGATTGCTTCTTTGAGCACAGCTGTACTCAGTAGGAGAGGAGGCTGGCCCAACCTGTCGGCCCCGCCCTGCAGTGATGCAAACCCAGACTAGACAAACAGGGGAGGAACAGACAGGAGACAAGAAGAGGGAAAAAACCAGAGTACAAAGGGGAAAAGAAGAGGAGACTGCAGATCTCCACATGTATATAGAACAGCAAATACAATACAGCCACTTTTATTGTGCTTGACAGGATGCTGACACTCTGCTGACAGAGAAGGAGGAGAACAGAGAACCTCAGGAAACAGAGAGAAAAGTGGAAGAGAGACGTTGAAACAGGAAAGAAGAAGCTGATTGGACACGAGGACATGAGTTAAAGAGCACAGCAAAGACAGCGCAAAAAGTGGAAGGAAGCTCATGAAAGGAGTAAAGCCAGGAAAGCTGCTTTGTAAAACCTGACCACTCTACCAGCAATTCCACCCAGAGCATCTCCCAGAACAATTTGCTTCTTTGAGTGCAGGCTCTCATGTGTCAGTCAGGAGAAAGGTCAGTTGTAGGTCATACAAATTTCCATTTCCAGGAACATGTGCTTCCTGTGCACAATGCTTGTTAAGTGTATGTAGTTTTGGCTAAGCTATATTAGGCAATACAGGCAAATGGCTGTGAAATTGCCTTGACATGAAAACTTTGCTCTGTGAATGACATCATGACAACCCGTTTTACGATGGCGTAGTAGTCCAGTGATTGAGCGACTGAATCATTTCTTTGTTTTGTTTTATTTCAGGCAAAAAGAACTGTGCAAGAAAATAAGATGACAAACTGCACAAAGACACTGTTCACTTCATGAAAGGCATGAAGAAACAGGAGAGAGCCAAATGTAGACAGAGCATCCAACAAATGAAAAAGGGACCTACCTCACCTCAAGCACAAGTCAGCAAGCTGCTCAGGCAATCCTCTAATGCAAATGTAAGAAGAACACTCTGGATTCATACTGTATTAGCTGAGAACTAGTGCTAGGGTTGCTAGGGTTAGGCAGTACTGCAAAGATAGTAAGAGGTAAAATCTTTTAAAAGATGCAGCCTTCAACAATTGGTAGAAAAGTCTCTGGCTTTTCATATCAGAGGTGGTGTCACCCGATTGATGAAATCAGCAGACAATCATAATTGCTTGTACCCTAAAAGCAAAGATCAGGTCCCTCTACCTCCACGATAACAGTAGAGGACTAGTAGGGATTACAACAGGGAAGAGGATAACAATAACAAGAGCCAAAAACTGCACCACCTCTTCACCCTTCCTGCAACCATCCCTCACAGCACAGAGATACTGGCATGTTCAAGCTTCATGAAAATCTAGGGGTTTTTCTCCAGACTTGCACCAACTTTGTGTCACTGACCAGTCAAATCTTGAATCATAGGTGCATGTATGGGTAGTGCTCCGATTGTAAGACCAGGTCCTGTCCCCTGTCCAGCTGATACATTGCCATAAGCTCCGTCTCCTTCATTCAGTGGGCTACTATTGAGAACAAGAATGTGAAAAATGTCAAAAGTCATCCTCAAACAGCAAGTGGAGAGCACCCAGGAAGTACTCAGAAAGTGCAAACATCACACATTAAACATCAAGCAGCAGTACCTGCACTGTAGTTCATTAAAGCAGAGTCTCATACGTAAGCAGTGTCTCATCAATATAGATTTGGCAGAGAATAATGGTTGTGAATATAGCTTTGAGATACAGGCTGTGCATTTTAGTTCCTCTCACTCGCAGGCCACCCTTCATACAGGTGTGTTGTATACAACATCTGCTTCACGTGTGTCTCCATTGACATGTAATTGTCTGCTGCAATATGGCAGCACCTGAAGCCAGTGCTTAAATATGTCAGAAATGAGCCTCCCACCATCTCTGTTGTCCATTTTTTCAGTGACACACGATATAGGAAATTAGAAAATTCCTGCTTCTTCTTCTGCTACTGCTCTCTTTAAAAGAGGGTGTGAAGCTGGGACATGGAACTGTTTTGAAATCAGGAAAGATGTTCCTGATGGGGTTGGGGGAGTGCTCAAGAGGACCGCTGACAGGCTTTTAGTCAAGGTTCTGACATTCTAGACACTGCTATGCTTTTACAGGTCCTGAAAGTCTCCCAAACAACCATCAAGCTTTTAAATTGTGAGGAGGAAGCTGTCAAAAGGGCAGTGGAAGAAATGCCAGTGAACATCCCTGCTGTGAAAATTCACAATGAGGCTCGACCAGGTGACAACTTTTGGCCCAAGAAACAATCCATATCGTGAACATATCGTGATGTTTGCTGTCTCTGTTCAATTCAATTCAATTTTATTTTATTTATATAGCGCCAAATCACAACCAAAGTTATCTCAGGACAATTTCCATTTAGAGCAGGTACAGACCAAACTCTTTATCTACAGAGACCCAACAGTTCCCTCATTAGCAGGCACTTGGTGGCAGTGGCGAGGAAAAATTTCCTTTTAGCAGGCAGAAACCTCGAGCAGAACCAGGATCTGTTCCACACAGAACAATCTCAGTTGGGAGTTTCTGTTTCAATACAAATTAGATGTCCTTCAACAATGCAAGTGAGTCATCGAGTATTGCACTGGCAGACAACATGGGGTGGAGGACAAATATCTAAGGGAAGTGGTGTGCTCTCACCTATGATGACACTGTGTACCCATACTTGAAATAAAGGTCGCTGCAGGATGAAATACAAGCATCACATGGGCCCCATCCACTTCTGCTGGCCCCTCAAGAGTGATATCCTGTGATACCTTTATGAGCATTTGCTTACTCTGACTCCTGCCCCTCAACACGCATCGCACCATGTTGAGATTGACAAAGAGATGTGGTCAAAACTGGATCAAGACCTGTCATGAAGTAAATGCTGTCGTGACTGGATTAATTTGTCACAAACTTGGTTTATCTGTTGCATTATTCTGTTCATTTGTTAATGTGTTATCAGTCTTTAGAAAAATATTTGGGCTGCCATTGTCACCACAGCAGTAAATATATTTGAATGTGCTTTGATGAATTAGTACAATGATTCCAATCTGTATTATTTTAGGACTCAATTGTTTTTATCGATATGACCTTGAAACATTAAATAGTTTGAAAATCTTTTGATTGAAATATGTATGTTTTTATATTGCTCTAGATTCAAT
The DNA here is from genome assembly GCF_017976325.1 of Chelmon rostratus. NCBI lineage: Eukaryota > Metazoa > Chordata > Actinopteri > Chaetodontiformes > Chaetodontidae > Chelmon > Chelmon rostratus. The sequence continues at coordinate 1,447,908 of NC_055664.1, forward strand.
TCAATTTTCAATTCAATTTTATTTATATAGCGCCAAATCACAACCAAAGTTGTCTCAGGACACTTTCCATTTAGAGCAGGTACAGACCAAACTCTTTAGATGTAGAGATAACAAGCACACATGTGTACAGAGAACTTGTGGATCAGCCATCAGTCACTTGCATCTGATACTCTGACTGGTCCTCTCAAACAAGGTATCAAAATTCACATTTGTTTAAAAAAAACACAATAATTGTAAGTATTCTAAAAAGAGTGTATACTATTTCATGTTGAAAGATGCATAAAATCTGTTAGATTGAAATATTTGTTCAATCCTGTCACTCACCACAACTCTGTCAAGCTGAGTTCAATTTTTACACACAGACTTTACAGTGATTCTTCCTATCATAACACTAAGAAAATAATGACTTTATTATTAAGATAAAACTATAAGTACTCACAGTACTCACACAAATAAACCTAAAAACAAAGTTTGTGTTTTAAAAATCTTCAGAGCCAACTTCAACTCCATGACTCACATATAATGTTGTGAAAAGATGAATTGTGGATTTGAGAACTGCACAGTGTGTTTAAAAAGTATGATTTTCTTTATACAATTGTGCCAATGCAACTGAGATGTTTTAGAGCAAAGCCAGCTGCAAAATGTGACTAAGCAGTTTCGGCAAGTCAACAAGTAATAGCCCACATTAGCCTAAAGTTACAATATTGATCATGTCTGACTGAAAACCATTTCCCCCATTTTAAGATTCATCCCACTGTTTGGCTATTGTATGCGATGAGATTAGCGTGGTGGATAGCAGGGACTTGCAGAATGTGGTAAAAATTGTCAATGTTGGATTAGATTAGCGTAAGCGCGTAGCTGTGGTGACGAAGGTGGGCAGAGAATGCAGAGAATTACAAGTAAATTCTGTCTGCTTTTGGAGCTATCTTGGCTTGTATTACTGTACAGACATGCATGCATTTGTTTCTTTGTTCTGCTAGTAAAAAGTTGAAATCCAAATGATTAATATTTGTTCTCTGATCTGTAGTGGTCAATTTCCCAGCAAACTTCTTTTTTTTTAACCTAATCTATGCGCACTCATTTCATTACAGTTCAGTCCTTATTGTGTTTTGCTGTCATGGTTGTGCTTTCTGTCCTATCATTTTTCTGTTGGAAGCTGGTCCTGGCTACAGCACTAGCAGTAGGCTGCCTCCCTTACTTTAAATATATCACATGAGTATTATATCATAAGGTTGCAATCTTGGTTTCTTGCATAATAATCACCTATGATGCAGTATAGATTCTTTTGAATGCAATATAATGATAATGATAATGCAAGTATTACACTTTACTTACTACCAACAGTACACTGTAGTTGGCACCTGCTGGTGTAGCAACTAACTGCACCTCACATTTGTATATGTTTTACTACAGATCTACTGTGGTATGAATTGGACAAAATGACGCAAACAGGAAGACAGGAAGTGATCTGTAAATATACAAAACCAATTTCGGATGTACAAATGTGTACATATACCTTTACACGCTCTTTGTGTTGAAATTATTTATATTTGTAAAACCTGTATAAAGAGTAAGTAATGTGTATTTCTAACTCACCCTCTATTTCTGTGGATACAACGTAGCATGAGCACAAATTTAAAAAAGGGTTTAGAGTTAAAGTTTGAGAACCACTGAAAAACACAAAAATGTCTTTCTCACGTCATATTATTAGTAACACTGATCACATGATCTCTTACTTTCTCTCTAAGGTTAAGCTATGGGTGACTGGTCCATACTTGGTCGTTTCCTGTCTGAGGTCCAGAATCACTCTACAGTGATAGGCAAGATCTGGCTCACCATGCTGCTCATTTTCCGTATCCTGCTGGTGGCCTTGGTGGGTGATGCTGTGTACAGCGATGAGCAGTCCAAATTTACCTGTAACACCCAGCAGCCTGGATGCAGCAATGTCTGTTATGACACCTTTGCTCCTGTTTCACATCTAAGGTTCTGGGTCTTCCAAATTGTGCTGGTCTCCACCCCATCCATCTTCTATATAGTTTTTGTTCTGCATACGATTGCCAAGGATGAGAAGCTGAATGGCCGAAAGACACAAGTGGTAGCCCAGAGGCCTCCCAGACAGAGATGTGGGCATATGGGGAAAGATGGCATGGAAGGCTTGAGGGTCAGCATACCTACTTACTGTCCTCATTACAAGGAGGAATGGGATGAAAGGGACAGGGAAGGAGTAGAACAAAGCTTTCTGGAGGAGGATTATGGCAAGGTAGGAGAGGACCCAACCCACCAATCCAACCAGGTTCTGCTCATCTACATCCTTCATGTGTTACTACGATCTGTCATGGAGATCACCTTCCTAGTAGGCCAGTACTTCTTGTTTGGGTTTGAGGTACCTCATCTATACCGCTGTGACACTTACCCTTGCCCTACTCGTACAGATTGCTTTGTGTCACGTGCTACTGAGAAAACCATATTCCTGAACTTCATGTTCAGCATCAGCCTGGGCTGCTTTGTACTCAATATCGCAGAGCTCCACTACCTGGGCTGGATCTACATTTTCCGAATTCTCTGCTCAGCCTGCTCCACGTGCTGCAATCAAGAAAGGGACACCATCAGAGTGTACTCAAACCACAACCCTCTCCTGCTGCAGCTCAGGCATTCTCTGAAGGGCCAGCTGGTTCTGCAGACCCCGGCAGCCATGGCCCCACAGAAGAGTGGAGGCCTGCTCACACATGCCCCAGCTATCTCCTTTGAGACAGACTCAACAGTTGAATGCACTTCCAAGAGAAGTCCAGAGAGCGGAGACAGACTGAAGGTCAAGCTGGCCAACATGGCCAGGCTAGGACAAATTAAGAAGTCTTGGCTATGAGAATGACTTTGTTCTGTAATGGCATCTATTTTTTAAAACATCCCGAGAAAGGGAACACTAAGGCCTGAAAGATACTCTGTAAAAATATGTAAACATATACACTTTGAGCTATAGAAAATTTAATCCATTCTTGTGGTAAAAAAAAAAGAAAAGGGTCACCTGAAATTTCTAATGCAACATAAGCATTTGAAGCATGCTAGCGACAGGTGATGTCAGAGGAGACAACAAAATGAAGCTGTTTCTTTAGCTGTGTCACAACTCCATAATACAAAGTAAATGTATTCAATATGCACTTTATATGTTATTATATTATTATATACAGTGTATTTTTTATAGTATACAGACCTAGAAAACAAGAACTTCAAAGTCTTAAACTGAACTTGGGTTTTTACAGAACTGTCACATAGCAACAAACTGGTGATAAGTTTGGCCATTCACCATGACAACTTGATGAACACTGTGAGACGTTGGTGAGTTGTAAGCTCTGAAAAAGGTAGTAAATTGACTTTGAGTTAAGGATTTATTGTTGTATCACTATTTCAACCAAATTACTCAGAAAGCAAACTGTTTTTGCAAAAATTTCCTGACATTTAATCATGTTTTGTTTCCCAATAAACTGTTTCCCCATCATCCACAATTTTGGATCTTTTTTTGGATCAATTTTTGAATCTTTTGCAGTTGTGAGCCCCTGCATTTCCTACAAGCATTCTGGGCAGGGGAAGCACATTAAAAAAAATAAAATCAAGCCTTTTAAAGGGCCAGTGTGTAGGATTTAGTGGTATCTAGTGTCATGACCCGTGCCATGCATAGCAGTTTTGTTTAGTTTTTCTCTTGTTGATTCTTGCCATTGCCTCATTTAGTTAGTGTTGTCTCAGTCATGCCATGTTTTATGTTAGAGTTCTGTATTGTCTTAGTCTCTATCCTTGCCCTGTCTTGTTTGTATTTTGTTAAGTTCCCCATTGTGTCTATATTTGCCTGGGTTTTGCTACTTCCTGTTTTATTTTGAAGGTTCATGTCATGTGTCTTTGTGTTGCTTTACTTCCTGTGTTTTCCCTCCCGTGTGATTGTCTGATTGTTTTCACCTGTGCATCATTAGTGTTCCTCCCTAGTGTATTTAAGTCTGTGTCTTCCCCTTTGTCCTTGTCGGGTCGTTGTCTGTGTTTCATAGCCAAGTCCATGTATCCCTGTTGCCCTCGATTCCTTGTCATAGTCCTAGCCAGTAAGTGAGTGTTTGTCATTGTGAGCCTTTTGTCATGTCCGAGTTGTGTTTCATGTAAGTGTTTCTTGTTGCGTCACCTTTGTTCATGTCCGTGTTTCTGTTCAGGTGTAAGTTGTTCCTTGGTTCGTCTTTGTCTTTAATTCGCCACAGTTCTGGTTAGTTTATCGTCTTGTTCTTGTCTTCGTTCGTGTTCATGTCTTGTTTCGTGTAGTGTACCCATTCTTAGTGTTGTCTGCCATTCCCTAGCTGTGTTGAGTTTCCCAGGTCATAGTTCTGTTGTGCGTGTTATTTGTTGTTACATTTATAACTTAGTTTCTGTTTTCTTTTCTTAGTTTATAGCCTTGCCGATTTGTTCTCCTCGATAAAGAGTGATTTTCTGTTTATTTTTGTTATTTAGATTATTGTTTCTCTGTTTTATAGGAATGTATTTTGAGTTGAGTTTTTCTTATCTAGTTCTTTCAGTAGTCAGTTCCGTTCCATAGCCCTTTGTGTTTCCTCTTTCGGGAGCGTTTTGTGTTCTTTATTGTATTCATTGTTATTCATAGTCTCGTCCCTTGCTTTCATGTGTCTTGTAGTTATGTGTTGTCTTTCCCTGTGTTGTGTCGTTGTCGTGTGATTTCTGTTACCCTTGTGTGTCGTTAGCCATTAGCCCTCTGAGTTTGGTTGTCTTGAGTTTTACTTGAGTTGAATAAATTTATTAATTGAACCTAGCGCCCCCTTGTGTGTGTCTGCATTTGGGTTCAGTTCCCCTAAGTCCCAGCCATCCTGACATCTAGGATAAGATACCCCTCCTATGGGGGCTGCCAAAATGTGAAAGGTAGAAACATGGTGGTGCAACATGGTGGACCCCGTGGTAGAGGGTCCACTCACTTTTTATACCGATAAAGGATTCATTCTAAGGGTGATTATACAATCGTGAAAGCCTATCTATGACTATAATATTACATTTCTGCCAATAAATCCCCCTTAATCCTACACACTGGACCTTTACAGGACATATCTTGCACAAAACCTGCGTGAAAATAACATGTAGTACAGAAGTGGACACAGATTTTAATTTATGCTTCTGTCCAGTCCTTCATTATCTTCAAGTATACGATTCAAGTATTTTACATGCATAGAATCTAAAAATGCATATTGAGTTCACTATGGGCCCCTCCCCATAATCCACAGCTATTCATTCTAGTACCTTTGTGGGCCCTCCACACATACTGTATACTCAGTCCCCCTTTCCCTTAGTCCACCACCCTTGAAGAGTTCTATATTTTTCTATCAATGTTTCTTTATTATACTATATACTATTACAGTATTATAGTATACTATATACTACTCTATTTTAATAATAACACAAAATTATACCAAAGTATTTGTAAAAGCCTGAGGCAAAACTATGTTTTCTTAATACTGTATATGCTTTTAGTACAGTTTCACTGCATTTTTTAAAGGGACCTCAAGTTGTTATTTTTCTGTGCTGAGCTGTTTTCAGTTGAGATATTTGGATGTCATTAGCTGACGATTAAATAGAAATTATGCACACATCCACAACTCTTAAACATTACTTTGTACCCAAATCCTTATACAGCACTGCATGTGTCACTCTGCTGCCTCTGCTGGTATCAAACACAATGACAGCACAACAAAATGTGCTGTCATTTTGTTGTGCTTGGAAATTTGGAAATTTTGAGGGAAATATAAGCTGTGTCCCACTTCAGAGGCACCATCCTTTGAAGGCAACATTTGAAGACCAAATGCATCACAGCGTTGGCCGTCCCATTTCAAAGTTTCCTTCAGATGTGGCAGAGAAATACAGCCCTCTTTTCTTGAATTTGGAGGATCCAACAGCTGGATCCTTAACGGCCCAAACTATCTCAAGATTCACTGAGCAGTTGTGATTATTGGGTTTTTTCCCAAAAAGACAAGAATAGAACAATAGACAGTTGAATATCACGTTAAAAGTTCAGTACAAACATTGGAATTGATTACACAGCTAACCTAAATTTGGTTATCTTGCTACTAAACTGCTTTTGTTTGGTGGTATGAAGCAGAGCTTACTCTTACATCTCGTTTTGTTTTAGGGAGAAAGGAACATGCTGCTGTTTCTCAAACTGAGGTGGGGGAATGATAACCTCTTACCTCCGAAGGTAAGGCAACAATAGCCATTAGTAATATCTCAATTTGACAATCTTATACAAAACCTATAATAACAAGACAACTAACAGTTCGGGCAATTCCCTTTTCTATGGTTCTTTTCCTGTCGCATGGATGTAAGCCTTTAAAAAAAAACAAACAAAAAAAAAAACGAAATAGGCCAAGTTAATGATTTTTGGGGAAGTTTGTATCTGTCCTGCTGTGTCACAATTTCCAGTCTTCCTAGGTTTGCATCCCTGTGTTAGTGTAATTAATAAGTGTTTCCTTATTCTCTTGGTCTCTCTCTGTGATTAGGACAATTCTGGAGAAAATGGGCCTTCTGGTGACTCCCTTAAAAAAGAAATACAAATTCTGTACATGTTAACTATACAGTACAAAACTATGCAAGGGATTTCGTCTTAAATCACCCCATATCACCATCCTATGAGCGACAGCTTTTTTTTTATCAGGTTGTCAAACATATGTCAGTCCTGAGGCACTCTTGTCCCCATGCCATTAACCCCTGTCTGAATCAGAGTTTGAATAAGAGCAGGCAAGATAACCTGCACAACGATGTCTAACGATGTCCCTCTCCATCTGTATGTGTTCCTGTGCTACTTGCAGGTCCGCATGGAAAGCGGTTGAACCGGGATTATGGACTACAGCTGCATCTCCTGCCGTGGCCCTGCCAAACATCCACTGCAATTTCTATTACTATTAGCTATGCTACCATTATTATTCGATCATTAGTGCTGTATTATGTTTATATACTATCTGCTATTAATATGTTAATACATCACATACATAAAGTTATTAGCTGTCAATAGTGTGATGTCATTTCTGTCCATCCCACGACCTTCTCTCTCTGTCTGTCTGTCTGTCTGTCTCTCTCTCTCTCTCTATCTATCTCTCTCTCTCTCTCTCTCTCTCTCTCTCTCACCCAACCAGTTGAAGCAGATGGCCGCCCACCCAGATCCTGGTTCTGTTCAAGGTTTCTGCCTCCTAGAAGGAAGTTTTTCCTCGCCACTGTCACCAAGTGCTCGCTAATGAGGGAATTGTTGGTGTCTGTAGATAAAGAGTTTGGTCTGTACCTGCTCTATATGGAAAGCACCCAGAGACAACTTCGGTCGTGATTTGGTGTTATATAATTAAAATTGAATTGAATTGAATTGAATGGAAATGTATGTAATGGAGTAGAAAGTACATTATTTTCCTCTGAAATGTACAAAGTACAAAGTAGCATAAAAGTCAAGTACAAGTACCTTGAAATTATACTGAAGAATACTTGAGTAAGCGTACTTGGCAACTTTTCACCACTGGTGATGAACTGCCTGTTCAGCACTACTGACTACGCTTCAAAATGGAGGTTGTATTTGCTAATTGTTTGTCTGCCTATAGCGCCATACCTTTTCCCGCTTGTGACTAAGTATGCCTAACTCAACAAATAGTCATGATGTGCAATACTAAAATATTGCCCTGCATCCTGTACATGCGTATGCTTACGTTGCTGAACCTTGCAAACAAAATTCTGCAGACAGGGGACAGGGACGTTTTGACTTGAATAGCACTTGTAAAATCTGCAACCCAGTGCAAGCCACATATCTGAAATGAGGTAGAATTCTATGCTTTCTGGGATATCTGCTTCTGCTTTCCCAGCAACCATAGCTGACAGGTAAATAGGCTGCTGGCTGAGTACATCGTCGCAGAAACAACTGGAGGCAACACAAAGAATACATCCGAGCACACCTTTCAGTGTGTTGGACCACATTCTTGGAGAAATGGATGTGCGCTTCAGTGAACACAACTCCTCATTGTCTCCACGCAGGACTAAGTGCAACCACCCCAGTAAGACAGAGAAGACAGCTGTGATAAGAGCTAAGTTAACCCAGCTTGGACCTAAGGCTGCTCCACTACCTAGCCTACTCCTGGCTGATGTCGTAGGAAAATGGAATGGGTGAAATGGGACTCAGGCTGACCCAGCACAATCAGTGCTTGTTGTGCTCACATCTTACAGAGACCTGGCCCCATCACAACATCCCGGATTAAGCTACTGACCGTGACAGGCAGACCAGGTTCCCATTATCAACCTTTGACAAATGGACAATGTTTTCATTGATGGACAATTTTTTCCAGATATTCCAGAGTTATCAACACTATCTTGCTGCTGCTGTTTAGATAGATAGATAGACAGACAGATAGACAGATAGATAGATAGATAGATAGATAGATAGATAGATAGATAGATAGATAGATAGATAGATAGACAGACAGACAGACAGACAGACAGACAGACAGACAGACAGATAGATAGATAGATAGACAGACAGACAGACAGACAGATAGATAGATAGATAGTATACTATACTATAAAATAGTGAAATAAAAATAAAGAACTAAGCTATCCAGGATAAACATCTTAACATCTGGCTATACAGGATAAACATCTTTAATACAGGATAAACATCTGAACATCTGGAGTTTAGATTCTGAGGAGTTTAGATTCCTCAGACGCAAATTCAAATAATGCAGAATGGAATTATTACTTTCTGAGTGTAGGCCTGTATATGTGAAAGTATATAAATAACTGTATTGTTTTTGTTTTATTATTTATTCTATTTTACAGAGATAATAAGATAATTCTATGTGCGTGTAGCATGCAGGAGCAACAACTTACATTTCAATGTGCAACTCAATAAATGGCTGTGATTCCTTGCTTGTGTGCAGTAATCATGTTAATTTTTCTTTCTTCCAAAATGAAAATATAATATAATATAATATATTCTTCTTCCAGCTGACACAGAATTGATGGTGACCATCATGCTGCAGAATGTGTTTGTTTTGCCTTTTGCCTCACTCTCCACAGGGTTCAGTGACCTCCAAATCAGGTCAGCCAACACAGCAACAGATCCCAGACCTGTTAAGTTTGAGCCACCTTCAAACTAAAGGTCTGCTAGCACCCCCAAGAGGCTGCGGTGTTAAGAAACAAGTAACAATGAGCCCTACAGCCCTACCAGCATGTCCTAAGGCTGGCCCTTAAGAGGAGAGGGGCTTGGAAATATACAATATTTTGAATCTGGCATGCATGAGGCAGAGGCATGGACAGAGTGGAGTAACAGAAGAAAATAAATGAGTAATTTAAAGGGCCCACACACCCACAGTACTTAATCCCAAAGGTGGCGTACAGCAATGCAAAAATAAAAATGAGTAAGTAGAAGCCTGTACCCACTCTCATAAGTGACCACACACAGACTGAGGATTAAATCCATACTTCATGAAGAAAAGATTATACACTGACTTACAGATAACCATGAAACAAGAGGTCACTGTATGTAATCATTTAGACAGAGAAGTTGTAGAAAATAATCAGTGTATTAGCACAGGGTGCAATGATATATGGCATCAGAAAAAGTCACAGTCTGACAGCGTAATTGATTAACTATTGTGTGTCTAGAACATCTCGACTCAGGCCATTTATTATAAACTAGAAAATTCCCTCTGGGAAATTTTGAAAGGGACACGGGGTGTGTTCGAGCCGACAAAATTATCTACGTTTTAAAGTTTGAATGAAGTCTCTAGGACAAAGTATGGCCGAGCAGCGGACAATTGAAAAAGGCTGAAATTTGAGGAAATTTCCCCATTCATTTCTTATGGGAAATTTATCGCAGTTGTTTGCGTCTTACGTCGGCCTTCGATGGTCATAGCTCGAAAACCGTAAGAGATATCAAAATGTGCCGAGGGTCATTTTGAGCCGACAAAATTATCTACGTTTTAAAGTTTGAATGAAGTCTCTAGGAGAAACTATGGCGAAGCAGCGGACAATTGAAAAAGGCTGCAAATTGAGAAAACGGCAGATATCAGAGGTAGTCAGTCCCTGATTAATGAATTGCTCTCAGCTGTGTTTCTGTGGCTTTCTCCTTGTCTGTCTCTGTTGATCACCTCAGCTGTCTGTGTCTGCTTCTCTCCTCTGCTTCATGTCTCTGTTAACATGAATTAATGAACTGAATCAATAAACATGAATGGAGCTAATGCTAACGGAGCTAACAGAGCTAACACTAACTGAGCTAACAGCTAAAGGTGCGAATATAGCTAACGGCGCTAGCGCTAACAGAGCTAACTGTGCTAACAGAGCTAACAGAGCTAACGGCGTTAACAAGGGGGCGGGGGGATGGGGTTTTCATTATGCATTTGTCTGTGTGTGTGTGTTTATGTATCTGTCGTTGTGTGTGACTGCGTATGTGTGTGTCTTCGTCTGTTTGTGTGTGTGTGTCTGCTTGAACTACACAAGCAGCCCAACCAGCTCCTACATGGAGATGTGTCTGGTATATGTGTGTCTGAATGTGTGTGTGTGTGTGTGTGTTTGTTTGTGTGCGTGTGTAACTTCTGCCCCACCTGCTGATAATTACCTCTCTACCTCTCCCACTTTTTACCTGTTCCTGTTCAGTTTTGACGTGCTTGTTTTTAATCACTTTTTAGCTGTTGGTTAGCCCTGCTTGTGTGTGCGTTTGTGTGACTACTGTCTCAACCTTTTTGGCAAAGCGCTTGGTGAAGCTGAGTTTAACTGTTTGTTGGACGGAGATTGTTTTCAAACAATGCCCTTGTTTTGACTGAGCTCGTTAAGATAATCATTCTCAGGCTTGTTGTCCTGCAGATGTGTGTGCGTGGGTTATTGACCGGTGTGTGTGTAAATGACAGTTACACCTGTTAACTGAAAAGCAGCTTTTTCGCTGTCGGTTTCTTCCGAACAACTTGCGATTGTGTCAAAACCGTAGCTGCTATCAAAAAAACGATTACACTGTGAGATGCGGACAAGTCTGGGCCAGATGTACGTGTGTTTTATGTCCAGATATTCTTTAGAAAAATGACAAAATGGTCGACTTAAAAAGACTCTGCGACTCAGAGAACAGGAGTTTGTATTGTATGCAGTGAGATTTGGGTTCGGCGAACCTCCTGAACTAAATCCTCTGGTGAGAGAACCGTACCTCGTATCAGAGTGTACTATAGATCATCGGACTCCCGAGACCTTCCTGAGTCCGACCATCTCCTCGTTTTATTCCTGAGACAACAACTTTTCGTTTTATGGCGATCTAAAGACAGGAGGCATTTCTGCTTTACTCACAAAACAGCTCTGAATTTTTACATTGGAGTCAATGGGAGAGCAGAAGGGAGTTGGCTGCACACAAAGTCTCACTATTTAAATTCAGTACGTCTCTCGGCTTTTTCGAGGACATCACATGAAAGAGGACAAGTTTGTCTACAAAAGATCCCAAAATTATGTGTCTCCTATTCACCGTTTGGATTTTACGGCAATTTTAGAAACACATTTCAGGCGATTTCTCACCGGCTGTCTCACTCTAACTTTTGAATTTATCCACTCTAGGGGGAGAAATTCTGAGCATTTTTGTGAGAAACTTGATGGTCTTCAGATGGTCGTAGCTCGAAAACCGTAAGAGATATCAAAAAATGTGCCGGTATTAATTTTGAGCTGACAAATTTATCTACGTTTTAAACTTTGAATGAAGTCTCTAGGACAAAGTATGGCCGAGCTGCGGACAATTGAAAAAGGCTGAAATTTGAGGAAATTTCCCCATTCATTTCTTATGGGAAAGTCTTCGCAGTTGTTCGCGTCTTACGTCGGCCTTCGATGGTCATAGTTCGAAAACCGTAAGAGATATCAAAATGTGCCGAGGGTCATTTGGAGCCGACAAAATTATCTACGTTTTAAAGTTCAAATGAAGTCTCTCGGTGAATGTATGCCTGAGCTACAGACGTTTGAAAAACTCCAATTTCCATCTTTTTTTTTTCGCCCGTCCCATTCATTCTTATGGGAAATTTATCGCAGTTTTTCGCGTCTTACGACGCGAAAAACTGCGATAAATTTGAGAAAAGTAATAGCACACCGATCCTGATCAAACCGCACGTTTTGATATATAATTTGCAAGGGTTTTCTCAAAGCTGCGGGGCGAGTTCAGGGACAAAAATTTGGAGGATGATGAAAAATAACTAGAAAATTCCCCCTGGGAAATTTTGAAAGGGACACGGGGTGCGTTCGAGCCGACAAAATTATCTACGTTTTAAAGTTTGAATGAAGTCTCTAGGAGAAACAATGGCGAAGCAGCGGACAATTGAAAAAGGCTGCAATGTGAGAAAACGGCAGATATCAGAGGTAGTCAGTCCCTGATTAATGAATTGCTCTCAGCTGTGTTTCTGTGGCTTTCTCCTTGTCTGTCTCTGTTGATCACCTCAGCTGTCTGTGTCTGCTTCTCTCCTCTGCTTCATGTCTCTGTTAACATGAATTAATGAACTGAATCAATAAACATGAATGGAGCTAATGCTAACGGAGCTAACAGAGCTAACACTAATGGAGCGAACAGCTAACAGTGCGAATAGAGCTATCGGCGCTAACGCAACCAGAGCTAACTGTGCTAACAGAGCTAATAGAGCTAGCGGCGTTAACAAGGGGGCGGGGGGATGGGGTTTTCATTATGCATTTGTCTGTGTGTGTGTGTTTATGTATCTGTCGTTGTGTGTGACTGCGTATGTGTGTGTCTTCGTCTGTTTCTGTGGCTTTCTCCTTGTCTGTCTCTGTTGATCACCTCAGCTGTCTGTGTCTGCTTCTGTCCTCTGCTTCATGTCTCTGTTAACATGAATTAATGAACTGAATCAATAAGCATGAATGGAGTTAATGCTAACAGAGCTAACAGAGCTAACACTAACGGAGCTAACACTAACGGAGCTAACACTAACGGAGCTAACAGCTAACGGCGCGAATAGAGCTAACGGCGCTAACGCTAACAGAGCTAACTGTGCTAACAGAGCTAACAGAGCTAACGGCGTTAACAAGGGGCGGGGGGATGGGGTTTTCATTATGCATTTGTCTGTGTGTGTGTGTTTATGTATCTGTCGTTGTTGTGACTGCGTATGTGTGTGTCTTCGTCTGTTTGTGTGTGTGTGTCTGCTTGAACTACACAAGCAGCCAAACCAGCTCCAACATGGAGATGTGTATAGTATATATGTGTCTGAATGTGTGTGTGTGTGTGTGTGTGTGTGTGTGTGTGTGTGCCTGTGTAACTTCTGCATTTGTGTGACTACTGTCTCAACCTCTTTGGCAAAGAGCTTTGTGAAGCTGAGTTTAACTGCTTGTTGGACAGAGATTATTTTCAAACAATGCCCTTGTTTTGACTGAGCTCGTTAAGATAATCACTCTCAGGCTTGTTGTCCTGCAGATGTGTGTGCGTGGGTTCTTGACCGGTGTGTGTGTAAATGACAGTTGCAACTGTTAAACTCTTCCCTTGAAAAGCGTCTTTTTCGCTGTCGGTTTCTTCCGAACAACTTGCGATTGTGTCAAAACCGTAGCTGCTATCAAAAAACCGATTACATTGTGAGATGCGGACAAGTCTGGGCCAGATGTACGTGTGTTTTATGTCCAGATATTCTTTAGAAAAATGACAAAATGGTCGACTTAAAAAGACTCTGCGACTCAGAGAACAGGAGTTTGTATTGTATGCAGTGAGATTTGGGTTCGGCGAACCTCCTGAACTAAATCCTCTGGTGAGAGAACCGTACCTCGTATCAGAGTGTACTATAGATCATCGGACTCCCGAGAACTTCCTGAGTCCGAATATCATCTCGTTTTATTCCTGAGACAACAACTTTTCGTTTTATGGCGATGTAAAGACAGGAGGCATTTATGCTTTTCTCACAAAACAGCTCTGAATTTTTACATTGGAGTCAATGGGAGAGCTAGAGGGAGGTGGCTACACAAAAAGCCTCACTATTTAAATTCAGTAAGTCTCTCGGCTTTTTCGAGGACATCACATGAAAGAGGACAAGTTTGTCTACAAAAGATCCCAAAATTATGTGTCTCCTATTCACCGTTTGTATTTTACGGCAATTTTAGAAACACATTTCAGGCGATTTTTCACCGGCTGTCTCACTCTAACTTATGACATCACCCACTGTAGAGGGAGAGATTCTGAGCATTTTTGTGAGAAACTTGATGGTCTTCAGATGGTCATAGCTCGAAAACCGTAAGAGATATCAAAAAATGTGCCGGTATTAATTTTGAGCTGACAAATTTATCTACGTTTTAAACTTTGAATGAAGTCTCTAGGACAAAGTATGGCCGAGCTGCGGACAATTGAAAAAGGCTGAAATTTGAGGAAATTTCCCCATTCATTTCTTATGGGAAAGTCTTCGCAGTTGTTCGCGTCTTACGTCGGCCTTCGATGGTCATAGTTCGAAAACCGTAAGAGATATCAAAATGTGCCGAGGGTCATTTGGAGCCGACAAAATTATCTACGTTTTAAAGTTCAAATGAAGTCTCTCGGTGAATGTATGCCTGAGCTACAGACGTTTGAAAAACTCCAATTTCCATCTTTTTTTCTTCGCCCGTCCCATTCATTCTTATGGGAAATTTATCGCAGTTTTTCGCGTCTTACGACGCGAAAAACTGCGATAAATTTGAGAAAAGTAATAGCACACCGATCCTGATCAAACCGCACGTTTTGATATATAATTTGCAAGGGTTTTCTCAAAGCTGCGGGGCGAGTTCAGGGACAAAAATTTGGAGGATGATGAAAAATAATAATAATAAGAAAATTCCCCCTGGGAAATTTTGAAAGGGACACGGGGTGTGTTCGAGCCGACAAAATTATCTACGTTTTAAAGTTTGAATGAAGTCTCTAGGACAAAGTATGGCCGAGCAGCGGACAATTGAAAAAGGCTGAAATTTGAGGAAATTTCCCCATTCATTTCTTATGGGAAATTTATCGCAGTTGTTCGCGTCTTACGTCGGCCTTCGATGGTCATAGCTCGAAAACCGTAAGAGATATCAAAATGTGCCGAGGGTCATTTGGAGCCGACAAAATTATCTACGTTTTAAAGTTTGAATGAAGTCTCTAGGAGAAACTATGGCGAAGCAGCGGACAATTGAAAAAGGCTGCAATGTGAGAAAACGGCAGATATCAGAGGCAGTCAGTCCCTGATTAATGAATTGCTCTCAGCTGTGTTTCTGTGGCTTTCTCCTTGTCTGTCTCTGTTGATCACCTCAGCTGTCTGTGTCTGCTTCTCTCCTCTGCTTCATGTCTCTGTTAACATGAATTAATGAACTGAATCAATAAACATGAATGGAGCTAATGCTAATGGAGCTAACAGAGCTAACACTAATGGAGCGAACAGCTAACGGTGCGAATAGAGCTAACGGCGCTAACGCAACCAGAGCTAACTGTGCTAACAGAGCTAATAGAGCTAGCGGCGTTAACAAGGGGGCGGGGGGATGGGGTTTTCATTATGCATTTGTCTGTGTGTGTGTGTTTATGTATCTGTCGTTGTGTGTGACTGCGTATGTGTGTGTCTTCGTCTGTTTCTGTGGCTTTCTCCTTGTCTGTCTCTGTTGATCACCTCAGCTGTCTGTGTCTGCTTCTCTCCTCTGCTTCATGTCTCTGTTAACATGAATTAATGAACTGAATCAATAAGCATGAATGGAGTTAATGCTAACAGAGCTAACAGAGCTAACACTAACAGAGCTAACACTAACGGAGCTAACAGCTAACGGTGCGAATAGAGCTAACGGTGCTAATGCTAACAGAGCTAACTGTGCTAACAGAGCTAACAGAGCTAACGGCGTTAACAAGGGGGCGGGGGGATGGGGTTTTCATTATGCATTTGTCTGTGTGTGTGTGTTTATGTATCTGTCATTGTGTGTGACTGCGTATGTGTGTGTCTTCGTCTGTTTGTGTGTGTGTGTCTGCTTGAACTACACAAGCAGCCCAACCAGCTCCAACATGGAGATGTGTATAGTATATATGTGTCTGAATGTGTGTGGGTGCGTGTGTGCCTGTGTAACTTCTGCCCCACCTGCTGATAATTACCTCTGCACCTCTCCCACTGTTTACCTGTTCCTGTTCAGTTTTGACGTGCTGTTTTTAATCACTTTTTAGCTGTTGGTTAGCCCTTTTTGTGTGTGCATTTGTGTGACTACTGTCTCAACCTCTTTGGCAAAGAGCTTTCTGAAGCTGAGTTTAACTGCTTGTTGGACAGAGATTGTTTTCAAACAATGCCCTTGTTTTGACTGAGCTCGTTAAGATAATCATTCTCAGGCTGGTTGTCCTGCAGATGTGTGTGCGTGGGTTATTGACCGGTGTGTGTGTAAATGACAGTTGCACCTGTTAAACTCTTCCCTTGAAAAGCGGCTTTTTCGCTGTCGGTTTCTTCCGAACAACTTGCGATTGTGTCAAAACCGTAGCTGCTATCAAAAAACCGATTACACTGTGAGATGCGGACAAGTCTGGGCCAGATGTACGTGTGTTTTATGTCCAGATATTCTTTAGAAAAATGACAAAATGGTCGACTTAAAAAGACTCTGCGACTCAGAGAACAGGAGTTTGTATTGTATGCAGTGAGATTTGGGTTCGGCGAACCTCCTGAACTAAATCCTCTGGTGAGAGAACCGTACCTCGTATCAGAGTGTACTATAGATCATCGGACTCCCGAGAACTTCCTGAGTCCGACCATCATCTCGTTTTATTCCTGACACAACAACTTTTCGTTTTATGGCGATCTAAAGACAGGAGGCATTTCTGCTTTGCTCACAAAACAGCTCTGAATTTTAACATGGGACTTAATGGGAGAACAGGAGGGCGCTGGCTGCACAAAACGTCTCACTATTTAAATTCAGTAAGTCTCTCGGCTTTTTCGAGGACATCACACGAAAGAGGACAAGTTTGTCTACAAAAGATCCCAAAATTATGTGTCTCCTATTCACCGTTTGGATTTTACGGCAATTTTAGAAACACATTTCAGGCGATTTCTCACCGGCTGTCTCACTCTAACTTTTGAATTTATCCACTCTAGGGGGAGAAATTCTGAGCATTTTTGTGAGAAACTTGATGGTCTTCAGATGGTCGTAGCTCGAAAACCGTAAGAGATATCAAAAAATGTGCCGGTATTAATTTTGAGCTGACAAATTTATCTACGTTTTAAACTTTGAATGAAGTCTCTAGGACAAAGTATGGCCGAGCTGCGGACAATTGAAAAAGGCTGAAATTTGAGGAAATTTCCCCATTCATTTCTTATGGGAAATTTATCGCAGTTGTTCGCGTCTTACGTCGGCCTTCGATGGTCATAGCTCGAAAACCGTAAGATTTATCAAAATGTGCCAAGGGTCATTTGGAGCCGACAAAATTATCTACGTTTTAAAGTTTGAATGACGTCTCTAGGAGAAAGTATGGCAGAGCAGCGGACAATTGAAAAAGGCTGAAATTTGAGGACGTCCCCATTCATTTCTTATGGGAAATTTATCGCAGTTTTTCGCGTCTTACGACGCGAAAAACTGCGATAAATTTGAGAAAAGTAATAGCACACCGATCCCGAACAAACCGCACGTTTTGATATATAATTTGCAAGGGTTTTCTAAAAGCTGCGGGGCGAGTTTAGGGACAAAAATTTGGAGGATGATGAAAAATAATAATAACTAGAAAATTCCCTCTGGGAAATTTTGAAAGGGACACGGGGTGTGTTCGAGCCGACAAAATTATCTACGTTTTAAAGTTTGAATGAAGTCTCTAGGACAAAGTATGGCCGAGCAGCGGACAATTGAAAAAGGCTGAAATTTGAGGAAATTTCCCCATTCATTTCTTATGGGAAATTTATCGCAGTTGTTTGCGTCTTACGTCGGCCTTCGATGGTCATAGCTCGAAAACCGTAAGAGATATCAAAATGTGCCGAGGGTCATTTTGAGCCGACAAAATTATCTACGTTTTAAAGTTTGAATGAAGTCTCTAGGAGAAACTATGGCGAAGCAGCGGACAATTGAAAAAGGCTGCAAATTGAGAAAACGGCAGATATCAGAGGTAGTCAGTCCCTGATTAATGAATTGCTCTCAGCTGTGTTTCTGTGGCTTTCTCCTTGTCTGTCTCTGTTGATCACCTCAGCTGTCTGTGTCTGCTTCTCTCCTCTGCTTCATGTCTCTGTTAACATGAATTAATGAACTGAATCAATAAACATGAATGGAGTTAATGCTAACAGAGCTAACAGAGCTAACACTAACAGAGCTAACACTAACGGAGCTAACAGCTAACGGTGCGAATAGAGCTAACGGTGCTAATGCTAACAGAGCTAACTGTGCTAACAGAGCTAACAGAGCTAACGGCGTTACCCCGGGGGCGGGGGGATGGGGTTTTCATTATGCATTTGTCTGTGTGTGTGTGTTTATGTATCTGTCATTGTGTGTGACTGCGTATGTGTGTGTCTTCGTCTGTTTGTGTGTGTGTGTCTGCTTGAACTACACAAGCAGCCCAACCAGCTCCAACATGGAGATGTGTATAGTATATATGTGTCTGAATGTGTGTGGGTGCGTGTGTGCCTGTGTAACTTCTGCCCCACCTGCTGATAATTACCTCTGCACCTCTCCCACTGTTTACCTGTTCCTGTTCAGTTTTGACGTGCTGTTTTTAATCACTTTTTAGCTGTTGGTTAGCCCTTTTTGTGTGTGCATTTGTGTGACTACTGTCTCAACCTCTTTGGCAAAGAGCTTTCTGAAGCTGAGTTTAACTGCTTGTTGGACAGAGATTGTTTTCAAACAATGCCCTTGTTTTGACTGAGCTCGTTAAGATAATCATTCTCAGGCTGGTTGTCCTGCAGATGTGTGTGCGTGGGTTATTGACCGGTGTGTGTGTAAATGACAGTTGCACCTGTTAAACTCTTCCCTTGAAAAGCGGCTTTTTCGCTGTCGGTTTCTTCCGAACAACTTGCGATTGTGTCAAAACCGTAGCTGCTATCAAAAAACCGATTACACTGTGAGATGCGGACAAGTCTGGGCCAGATGTACGTGTGTTTTATGTCCAGATATTCTTTAGAAAAATGACAAAATGGTCGACTTAAAAAGACTCTGCGACTCAGAGAACAGGAGTTTGTATTGTATGCAGTGAGATTTGGGTTCGGCGAACCTCCTGAACTAAATCCTCTGGTGAGAGAACCGTACCTCGTATCAGAGTGTACTATAGATCATCGGACTCCCGAGAACTTCCTGAGTCCGACCATCATCTCGTTTTATTCCTGACACAACAACTTTTCGTTTTATGGCGATCTAAAGACAGGAGGCATTTCTGCTTTGCTCACAAAACAGCTCTGAATTTTAACATGGGACTTAATGGGAGAACAGGAGGGCGCTGGCTGCACAAAACGTCTCACTATTTAAATTCAGTAAGTCTCTCGGCTTTTTCGAGGACATCACACGAAAGAGGACAAGTTTGTCTACAAAAGATCCCAAAATTATGTGTCTCCTATTCACCGTTTGGATTTTACGGCAATTTTAGAAACACATTTCAGGCGATTTCTCACCGGCTGTCTCACTCTAACTTTTGAATTTATCCACTCTAGGGGGAGAAATTCTGAGCATTTTTGTGAGAAACTTGATGGTCTTCAGATGGTCGTAGCTCGAAAACCGTAAGAGATATCAAAAAATGTGCCGGTATTAATTTTGAGCTGACAAATTTATCTACGTTTTAAACTTTGAATGAAGTCTCTAGGACAAAGTATGGCCGAGCTGCGGACAATTGAAAAAGGCTGAAATTTGAGGAAATTTCCCCATTCATTTCTTATGGGAAATTTATCGCAGTTGTTCGCGTCTTACGTCGGCCTTCGATGGTCATAGCTCGAAAACCGTAAGATTTATCAAAATGTGCCAAGGGTCATTTGGAGCCGACAAAATTATCTACGTTTTAAAGTTTGAATGACGTCTCTAGGAGAAAGTATGGCAGAGCAGCGGACAATTGAAAAAGGCTGAAATTTGAGGACGTCCCCATTCATTTCTTATGGGAAATTTGAAATGAAGTCTCTCGGTGAATGTATGCCTGAGCTACAGATGTTTGAAAAACTCCAATTTCAATCTTGTTTTTTTCGCCCGTCCCATTCATTTCTTATGGGAAATTTATCGCAGTTTTTCGCGTCTTACGACGCGAAAAACTGCGATAAATTTGAGAAAAGTAATAGCACACCGATCCCGAACAAACCGCACGTTTTGATATATAATTTGCAAGGGTTTTCTAAAAGCTGCGGGGCGAGTTTAGGGACAAAAATTTGGAGGATGATGAAAAATAATAATAACTAGAAAATTCCCTCTGGGAAATTTTGAAAGGGACACGGGGTGTGTTCGAGCCGACAAAATTATCTACGTTTTAAAGTTTGAATGAAGTCTCTAGGACAAAGTATGGCCGAGCAGCGGACAATTGAAAAAGGCTGAAATTTGAGGAAATTTCCCCATTCATTTCTTATGGGAAATTTATCGCAGTTGTTTGCGTCTTACGTCGGCCTTCGATGGTCATAGCTCGAAAACCGTAAGAGATATCAAAATGTGCCGAGGGTCATTTTGAGCCGACAAAATTATCTACGTTTTAAAGTTTGAATGAAGTCTCTAGGAGAAACTATGGCGAAGCAGCGGACAATTGAAAAAGGCTGCAAATTGAGAAAACGGCAGATATCAGAGGTAGTCAGTCCCTGATTAATGAATTGCTCTCAGCTGTGTTTCTGTGGCTTTCTCCTTGTCTGTCTCTGTTGATCACCTCAGCTGTCTGTGTCTGCTTCTCTCCTCTGCTTCATGTCTCTGTTAACATGAATTAATGAACTGAATCAATAAACATGAATGGAGCTAATGCTAACGGAGCTAACAGAGCTAACACTAACTGAGCTAACAGCTAAAGGTGCGAATATAGCTAACGGCGCTAGCGCTAACAGAGCTAACTGTGCTAACAGAGCTAACAGAGCTAACGGCGTTAACAAGGGGGCGGGGGGATGGGGTTTTCATTATGCATTTGTCTGTGTGTGTGTGTTTATGTATCTGTCGTTGTGTGTGACTGCGTATGTGTGTGTCTTCGTCTGTTTGTGTGTGTGTGTCTGCTTGAACTACACAAGCAGCCCAACCAGCTCCTACATGGAGATGTGTCTGGTATATGTGTGTCTGAATGTGTGTGTGTGTGTGTGTTTGTTTGTGTGCGTGTGTAACTTCTGCCCCACCTGCTGATAATTACCTCTCTACCTCTCCCACTTTTTACCTGTTCCTGTTCAGTTTTGACGTGCTTGTTTTTAATCACTTTTTAGCTGTTGGTTCGCCCTGCTTGTGTGTGTGTTTGTGTGACTACTGTCTCAACCTTTTTGGCAAAGCGCTTGGTGAAGCTGAGTTTAACTGTTTGTTGGATGGAGATTGTTTTCAAACAATGCCCTTGTTTTGACTGAGCTCGTTAAGATAATCATTCTCAGGCTTGTTGTCCTGCAGATGTGTGTGCGTGGGTTATTGACCGGTGTGTGTGTAAATGACAGTTGCACCTGTTAAACTCTTCCCTTGAAAAGCGGCTTTTTCGCTGTCGGTTTCTTCCGAACAACTTGCGATTGTGTCAAAACCGTAGCTGCTATCAAAAAACCGATTACACTGTGAGATGCGGACAAGTCTGGGCCAGATGTACGTGTGTTTTATGTCCAGATATTCTTTAGAAAAATGACAAAATGGTCGACTTAAAAAGACTCTGCGACTCAGAGAACAGGAGTTTGTATTGTATGCAGTGAGATTTGGGTTCGGCGAACCTCCTGAACTAAATCCTCTGGTGAGAGAACCGTACCTCGTATCAGAGTGTACTATAGATCATCGGACTCCCGAGAACTTCCTGAGTCCGTCCATCTCCTCGTTTTATTCCTGACACAACAACTTTTCGTTTTATGGCGATCTAAAGACAGGAGGCATTTCTGCTTTGCTCACAAAACAGCTCTGAATTTTAACATGGGACTTAATGGGAGAACAGGAGGGCGCTGGCTGCACAAAACGTCTCACTATTTAAATTCAGTAAGTCTCTCGGCTTTTTCGAGGACATCACACGAAAGAGGACAAGTTTGTCTACAAAATGAGCCCAAAATTATGCGTGTAGAGTGTAATTTGTGGCCGTAGCGACGAGAAAAAGAGAAGATTTTCAGATCGTTTTTAGACTCTGTGCCACTCTAGCACGCACTCTAGCACGAACATTCCGCGCAATACACACCCATTATAATCTCAAAATTTCCCGCCAAACGATCACTGTCATTGAACAGTGACTGATCAAAAACTATAGGACCAATCAAAATGTGGATGAACACACCAATAGACCAGACTTGGGTCTACATTTTAAAGTTGAAATGAAGTCTCTCGGTGAATGTATGCCTGAGCTACAGATGTTTGAAAAACTCCAATTTCAATCTTGTTTTTTTCGCCCGTCCCATTCATTTCTTATGGGAAATTTATCGCAGTTTTTCGCGTCTTACGACGCGAAAAACTGCGATAAATTTGAGAAAAGTAATAGCACACCGATCCCGAACAATACACACGTTTTGATATATAATTTGCGAGGGTTTTCTCAAAGCTGTGGGACGAGTTTGAGGACAAAAACTTGGAGGAAGATGAAAAATAATAATAACTAGAAAATTCCCCCTGGGAAATTTTGAAAGGGACACGGGGTGCGTTCGAGCCGACAAAATTATCTACGTTTTAAAGTTTGAATGAAGTCTCTAGGAGAAACTATGGCGAAGCAGCGGACAATTGAAAAAGGCTGCAATGTGAGAAAACGGCAGATATCAGAGGCAGTCAGTCCCTGATTAATGAATTGCTCTCAGCTGTGTTTCTGTGGCTTTCTCCTTGTCTGTCTCTGTTGATCACCTCAGCTGTCTGTGTCTGCTTCTCTCCTCTGCTTTATGTCTCTGTTAACATGAATTAATGAACTGAATCAATAAACATGAATGGAGCTAATGCTAACGGAGCTAACAGAGCTAACACTAATGGAGCGAACAGCTAACGGTGCGAATAGAGCAAACGGCGCTAGCGCAACCAGAGCTAACTGTGCTAACAGAGCTAATAGAGCTAGCGGCGTTTACAAGGGGGCGGGGGGATGGGGTTTTCATTATGCATTTGTCTGTGTGTGTGTGTTTATGTATCTGTCGTTGTGTGTGACTGCGTATGTGTGTGTCTTCGTCTGTTTCTGTGGCTTTCTCCTTGTCTGTCTCTGTTGATCACCTCAGCTGTCTGTGTCTGCTTCTCTCCTCTGCTTCATGTCTCTGTTAACATGAATTAATGAACTGAATCAATAAGCATGAATGGAGTTAATGCTAACAGAGCTAACAGAGCTAACACTAACGGAGCTAACACCAACGGAGCGAACAGCTAACGGCGCGAATAGAGCTAACGGCGCTAACGCTAACAGAGCTAACTGTGCTAACAGAGCTAATAGAGCTTACGGTGTTAACAAGGGGGCGGGGGGATGGGGTTTTCATTATGCATTTGTCTGTGTATGTGTGTTTATGTATCTGTCATTGTGTGTGACTGTGTATGTGTGTGTCTTCGTCTGTTTGTGTGTGTGTGTCTGCTTGAACTACACAAGCAGCCCAACCAGCTCCTACATGGAGATGTGTATAGTATATATGTGTCTGAATGTGTGTGTGTGTGTGTGTGTGCGTGTGTGCCTGTGTAACTTCTGCCCCACCTGCTGATAATTACCTCTCTACCTCTCCCACTTTTTACCTGTTCCTGTTCAGTTTTGACGTGCTTGTTTTTAATCACTTTTTAGCTGTTGGTTAGCCCTTTTTGTGTGTGTGTTTGTGTGACTACTGTCTCAACCTTTTTGGCAAAGCGCTTGGTGAAGCTGAGTTTAACTGTTTGTTGGATGGAGATTGTTTTCAAACAATGCCCTTGTTTTGACTGAGCTCGTTAAGATAATCATTCTCAGGCTTGTTGTCCTGCAGATGTGTGTGCGTGGGTTATTGACCGGTGTGTGTGTAAATGACAGTTGCACCTGTTAACTGAAAAGCGGCTTTTTCGCTGTCGGTTTCTTCCGAACAACTTGCGATTGTGTCAAAACCGTAGCTGCTATCAAAAAACCGATTACACTGTGAGATGCGGACAAGTCTGGGCCAGATGTACGTGTGTTTTATGTCCAGATATTCTTTAGAAAAATGACAAAATGGTCGACTTAAAAAGACTCTGCCACTCAGAGAACAGGAGTTTGTATTGTATGCAGTGAGATTTGGGTTCGGCGAACCTCCTGAACTAAATCCTCTGGTGAGAGAACCGTACCTCGTATCAGAGTGTACTATAGATCATCGGACTCCCGAGAACTTCCTGAGTCCGACCATCATCTCGTTTTATTCCTGACACAACAACTTTTCGTTTTATGGCGATCTAAAGACAGGAGGCATTTCTGCTTTGCTCACAAAACAGCTCTGAATTTTAACATGGGACTTAATGGGAGAACAGGAGGGCGCTGGCTGCACAAAACGTCTCACTATTTAAATTCAGTAAGTCTCTCGGCTTTTTCGAGGACATCACACGAAAGAGGACAAGTTTGTCTACAAACTGATCCCAAAATTATGCGTGTAGAGTGTAATTTGTGGCCGTAGCGACGAGAAAAAGAGAAGATTTTCAGATCGTTTTTAGACTCTGTGCCACTCTAGCACGCACTCTAGCACGAACATTCCGCGCAATACACACCCATTATAATCTCAAAATTTCCCGCCAAACGATCACTGTCATTGAACAGTGACTGATCAAAAACTATAGGACCAATCAAAATGTGGATGAACACACCAATAGACCAGACTTGGGTCTACATTTTAAAGTTGAAATGAAGTCTCTCGGTGAATGTATGCCTGAGCTACAGATGTTTGAAAAACTCCAATTTCAATCTTGTTTTTTTCGCCCGTCCCATTCATTTCTTATGGGAAATTTATCGCAGTTTTTCGCGTCTTACGACGCGAAAAACTGCGATAAATTTGAGAAAAGTAATAGCACACCGATCCCGAACAATACGCACATTTTGATATATAATTTGCGAGGGTTTTCTCAAAGCTGCGGGGTGAGTTTGAGGACGAAAACTTGGAGGAAGATGAAAAATAATAATAATAATAAGAAGAAGAAGAAGAAGAAACGCGCGGGATAGTAATAAGTGACTCGGGGCTACGCCCCGAGTCACTGGCTCCTGCAGCAGAGCTGCAGGAGCCAGTGCCTCGGAGCGTGCCCCGTGTCCCTAATAAGAAGAAGAAGAAGAAGAAACGCGCGGGATAGTAATAAGTGACTCGGGGCTACGCCCCGAGTCACTGGCTCCTGCAGCTATTTCATAGCTGTAGGAGCCAGTGACTCGGGACGTTGCCCCGTGTCCCTAATAAGAAGAAGAAGAAACGCGCGGGATAGTAATAAGTGACTCGGGGCTACGCCCCGAGTCACTGGCTCCTGCAGCAGAGCTGCAGGAGCCAGTGCCTCGGAGCGTGCCCCGTGTCCCTAATAATAAGAAGAAACGCGCGGGATAGTAATAAGTGACTCGGGGCTACGCCCCGAGTCACTGGCTCCTGCAGCAGAGCTGCAGGAGCCAGTGCCTCGGAGCGTGCCCCGTGTCCCTAATAATAATAAGAAGAAACACGCGGGATAGTAATAAGTGACTCGGGGCTATGCCCCGAGTCACTGGCTCCTGCAGCAGAGCTGCAGGAGCCAGTGCCTCGGAGCGTGCCCCGTGTCCCTAATAATATCAGAGTGTTGGGTTTACCCTATGGCATACAACCGGAAGAACAATTAATTCAGTGTTCCTGAGTGATATTGTACTGATATTTTGTAAGTACAGTTAATTTAAACACAAGATACTTGTGCTCAAAAAGAGGATTCATTCTCAGTGAAGAACCTTGGAGCTCTAATCTGCCTCTATACCTGCCAAAGAGCAGTGATTCCTAACACGTCTCTGGGGGTCATCAGGTGGAAACCTCCCTTCAACAGTGTTTTGCCTACTTAGTCCCACTACACCTCCAGGAGGTTAGGCAGTGAACTCCGGCGTCCCAGAGTCACCCCCCCTAGTGCCAGTTCACACTGCTCCTACACAATCCAAACAGCACCGCCACGTTCAACTGACCCAGAGATGCTCCAGGTAGTGGCCAGTACCGATGCTACCATTTAACTATTGCTAATGCTACTGCTAACCGCTAGGAAGAACAGAAGAAGACAATACAGTTCCGATGCTACCATTTAGCTAATGTTACGTGCTAACCGCTACCTGCTAAGAGGAACAGAAGAAGACAATAAAGCTAGATTCACCTATACTGTTAATGTTAATTGCTAGCTACCAATACTAACTGCTACGATACTATCATAGTCTCACCGCTTTAGCTATTGTTAGCTGCTACAATGCTACCACAGGCCTAGATGCCACATGTAACTGCCGATTGCCACACTACCATCATCTACCCCTGCCTCTCACCAACTGCACCAAGAAAAAGCGGGGTGGGAATACAAACCCTGGTTCGGGTAGGGGATAGAAAATAAAGAGGTAGAGTCAAAAGATGAAAGTAGGGATTGGATACAGACCCTTGTTCGGGTAGGGGGTGGAAAATTTAGAAGGTGCTGAAGGTGGAGGCCTAAACCACAGACTAGATTTAACAGCCTCTTCTAACATTTCCTTCAAGAAGCAGCAAACCCTACCATTTCCTTCAAAAAGCAAACAGAGCAGGAAAACAAACCCTAACATTTCCTTC
This sequence comes from Chelmon rostratus, assembly GCF_017976325.1. NCBI lineage: Eukaryota > Metazoa > Chordata > Actinopteri > Chaetodontiformes > Chaetodontidae > Chelmon > Chelmon rostratus. The sequence continues at coordinate 1,474,637 of NC_055664.1, forward strand.
AAGAAGCAAACAAAACAGGAAAACAACCAAAAAGATCAAAAAACAAGCCAACTCTGTGTCTTACCACGCAAACTCACCTGAACAGGCCGCATGGTCCCAAAGAGAGACTCTAGCTGGCCACAGCGAGAAGATGGGGCGGGGAAAGCAGAGCAGAGGAGAGGTGTCTTGTTCAGACTTTAACCTCTTCTCTTGCCGGGTTAGGCATGCATGTCCTCTGCCTGCCTGCCCCCCCCCCCCCACTGTCCCTATTTCACCCCCCAACTACTATTATTTCTCCTGATCCATATCCACTGACTAGACCTAGCAGCCTCATCTGACATCTCCCTCACTGTCTTTCTTAAATTTTGCCCATGCACTCCCAGCTCCCTCAACAGTGAAACAGCTGACCCTGCAACAAAACCTCTACACCCCACTTCAACCGGACAGACCCTGGTCTTCCATCCCCTCTGCTCAGATTCTGTCTTTAAATCTGCATACTTAGTCTTCTTCCTTTCATAAGCTGCCTCCACTGAATTTTCCCAAGGGACTGTTAACTCAATAAAATACACAGTCTTTTTACTCATGGACCATAAGACAATGTCTGGCCTCAGATTACTATAAACTATTTCCTGGGGCACAACTAGCTTTCCTCCCAAGTCGACCTGCATTTGCCAATCATCAGCCCCTACCAGGCAGCCACCTACCTGCTTTCTCCCTGACTTAGCAGCTCTATTTTTCTCCCCCTCTCGAACAAACTGCACATCTAACCTCTCCTTTCTAGAACTTCCATACTGGTGTTCATGATTATATTGACATGTTGTTCATAAGTCTTCTCCATACTGCCCAGTACAGTAGTTCTTGTGGAAAAAAATGAAATTGCTTTTATTTTAATGAATATATTTTACTTAAAAACAACCAATCTGCTAGCTATTGAGTCTAAAACATGCAAGAATAAGCCTTAACTATTCCCATCCAGTGGTGGATTCAGGCTGTCTGAGGAGTGGGGATGAAAAAAATAAAAGGGCATGAGCTGCATGTGGTGGGGCAACAACATGCAGGAAGACCTGGTTGTACAGTGCTTTATTTGTGTGTTCATGTGCTGTTTCATGCCTTATTTTGAGTGTTTGGCTTTGGCAGCAGATGGCACTGTATTCCATCTTATCACACAGACTGCTTTCTGAACAGTTGGTCTGTGTGGCAGATGGATGAAAGAAAGAAAACTAAGGGATAGTATAGGATGGGAGATAATAGGTCTTAATGCATAAGACACTAGGTGGAATGAATTTAAGAATGAGGTATTGTACACACAGTACAAACAGCTGTTTTCTTCCAGCCTTAACCTCTCACTGTCTCTTATTGGATGCTGTCACTCATTTTTGGAAGCCTGCCGTGGTTTCCTCTTAGTAAGTACTGTATAGAATATGTGATTCAACTAGTTTTTTTAGAGTAAAGATACTAGTTCTGTGATCATCTGAGCAAATCCATCAAGTGTCATTCTTTCTCACCTTTCTCTGTCTCCTTTCCACTTTTAAAAGGTTGCCATGTTTATTGGTGGTGACTGTTTATTGATGTGGCGAGTACATAGTCATACATGGTACACAGAAAATATCAATCACAATCTGTCATTCATACATTTTAATATTTATCTGTCCTATTCTTCGAGAAACCATTCATTGTTTATTCAGGAGGTTCCTCTAAGTACGTACTGTGAACAGTATATGATGCAACTATTTTCCCAATTTTTTCTAGATATCAGTACTGTGATCATATCAGTAAGTCCATCAAGTGTTATTCTTTCTCACCTTTCTTTTCTGTCTCCTTTTACTTCTTAAAGGTTGCCATGTTTGAGAAAATATTCTGTGTTGCTGTGCTGTTTATTAATATGAATAGTCAATGAAAATATCACTAAATCTGTCATTTTATTCATTTTAATATTCATCAATGATCATATCTCACCTCTGTTCCTCTCTGTCCTCATTTCACGATCCCATCATATGTTGTCCATTGTTCAGGAGGTTAATTCGACCAAGCAGCCTTTTGGTTTCTGCTAAGTCCTGAGTGGAATAAGGGGACTGGGAGGATGGTGAAGGTTTAAGTTTATTAGACAAGTACACATACACCAACAAGACAGTGTACAAGCATTGTCACGAGAAAGTTTGTTTTCTTTCATAGGCTTCACTGTCTTCCCATCAATACCTGGCGGTCTCGGCTCAAAATACCTGGGCCCATTTTTTGTCCCAGCCCAGTCCCACTTACACATGAGATACCTTGATCATTGATCACATTTCTACACTGGCTATATATGTGTAGCCCGTGGAATTAGATGCCACGCAGGACACATTTACTTCAAGGGTTCTTTGAGCGCCACATTTATTTCTGACCATACAGGTCATTCTTTAACAGAGTGTTTCAATTTCTCAGTCCAGGGGAGCAAACAGCTCTTTTGTGGCTGACTGAAAATAAAATGAATCAAAGAATGAAATAATAAAAGAAACAAAATAAAACACAGCAGTGGACTGGCTAATTACAGAACATATGAAATAACATTTGTTAAATACATATTTTACACCATTAACCACAACTGTATCTGTGCAAAACAGCCAAGAAATGTACAACATATTTTTTACAGGACACTTATTCCAACAAGCTTCACTAAACGCACGTGGGACTTCCCGGAGATTGCACTACTCCACACACGGTTAATTACCTTAAAACAGAGTCAAAACAATAATGTAAACCCTGTACATTTCTCTAGTAACCAAGTGAAATCACACAGTGCGGTTTGGTGCACGCCGAAATTACCATGTGCTCGAGAACACCGTGGTCGACGACCAGCCTTCAAAATGCCAGGACACAAACTCCAGTAGTGCCTAAATCAAATCATCTCGTTAAAATATCAACATATATTGTCTTTTCACGTTTGTACGTGGATATTTTACATGATATTCATCTGTTTACCTACTACTTTACACGACGGGACCGTCCACTCTGCACCTTCCCGGGTTGTCCACGCGTAAAACAGGAAGCACAACTCTGGTGCACGTGCAGGGTAACAATAATATCACCACCCACTGCCGCCTTGTGGCCAAAGTTGGCAATAACAAGTGAGCCTGTGACAGTGCACTTACAATTTTTTACTCAGATTTAAAGGAAATTACACCAAAAGGAAAACAACAAAGAACACATGTACTAACACTAAATTAACTAGGGGAATTATATCTGTCGTATCCATGGTGAACATGTACTTGAAAGGTATTATGGGATACACCGGAAGGAGGCTTCAGTTTAATAAACGTGTGAACAGGAGATGGACGCGTGTGACGGAGTGTCATTATTATACTCATAGATTTAATTGTGAATGCTGAATGCTGAGCAAAAGCAGGTACACAACAATATCCATCCTAAAAGGAGAATAATACTGGATTTTACCACCCGGTTACATATGTAAAGTTTTTAACAGTTCTATTATTATAAGTATCCATGGAAATGTGTGACAAGCAGTCAGGAGTACAGGACATCACATGCAGCAGGTGTTTGTTTCTGTCAAACTGCTGGACCTGTATCAAGTTACTTATGTTAGCAGTGAAAAAAGAAACAACATACCTTTTTCAAAATAAAAGCATAAAACATCGCTACAAAATGATATGACATTGTAAAAACAACCTACTGTTCTTTTCAAATTGATGATAATTTAAAAAGTTGTGCTGCTCCTTTTTAAAATCCTTGCCCCATAAAACATAACAGTATGTAACAGTTTTATAGGCCGTGATGACAGAAAGTAGTCCTGAAGTGTACAGGAGGTAAGTGGGAAAGGTAAAAGTAAAAAATGAATATTTATACGATGTCTAGCTGCTTCAGATTCACTTGATCATATTAGTTGCTCTGGAGCCAATTGCATGGAACTGTTGTTGTTAAATGAATCTATTCTTCCGTTAGAAAATAAATTAAATGTATTGTCACCTCCCAAATGCATTCATATTGCATTAGGCTAAATTGTTGCCCCCAAACTGTGGATTATTTTCTTCATCGCTGTAGATCTCCCCCTCCACTGATTTCTTGAAATGACCGTTTCAGCTTTTCGATTTTCATTCTTTATTAATTCTGTGCTATGCCCGTTCTTAGTGTTTTAGCTACAATGCCATTTGAAGGAAGTGGTTAAACTTGTGCTGCCTTGTTCTTATTTCGGTTAGCTTGGAAAAGTAGACTTGAGGCTTCACGGAAATACAAATACGGAAACTTGTTTGAAGCGTGTGTGTGAGCGCAGCGCGTCTTCAGGACGCAGATCTGACGGAGGAATGGACAGAGAGGCGGACAGAATGGGCCGCAGCACAGCGAGGACGGCCGGAGCTCAGGAGCCTCTGCATCAGCACCAAGTCATCCACACTCTGGTGGGCTTCTCCATCTCCACCCTGCAGGCTCCCAGGACCAGATGCGCCGCATCCAACGACCTCCCCCATCGGGAGATCCGCTCTGCAGAGGTAAGATAGAGGAGATACGGGGGTCGTGAGTGCGTCGAGCGTCCAGCAGTCCTATAATGTTACTTTGGTGTGTGGAAAGTCTGCCAGCGTCTTGCTTGTTACAGGGAAACCTTACTAATGAAGCTGTAATAAGTGCACATCAGGAATGTTCACTACATTGCCGCTGCAAGCGTTTTTTGTTCATGGTCACATTTAATACGACTCGAGTAGTGACAAGTTAGATTCGTTGCTGTATGTGATGGAAGTCCCTCCAAGGTTACTGAAATTTGAGTGAGATGACCACTTGTACTGTTAAAGAAATGGCTAAATGGATGTGTGTGAGAGTGTGTGTGAGAGAGAGAGAGGACACTGATGACCTAAAACCTCTCAAAGCAACAGTGCCAGGCTCTTGGTGAGCTTTCATGGATATATTAGGAGCCTTGCTGCTAATTGGTCCCAGTGGCCACGCGCAGTTCTGCAACAAAAATCCCTGTGGCCCAAAAAGCATTTGCCCATAGAGCACTGGTATAAAACAGACATCTGTAAAGCTGTTTACAGGACAGCCCAGACTGTCAACAAGGTTAATAAGCTCTCTATGTTTTAATTTCAGTTTTAATAAGTTTTAATCCATGAAGGTAAAACTTCCCAGAGCCCAGAAAAGTGATATTAAAGCATGACAGCCCAACACATCTATGGACTAAGTGGGAACAGTACCAGTGAGTGAAAATCTAATTAGCAACAGAAGCACACCTGGAAGCTAGAGAACTTCCTAGAGAACAGGAAACATTATGCATGAAAGTGAAAGTGAACCATTTTGGACTCTGATACCAATTCTGGTGATACATCCATGTGGCCACAGTATCCACAAGTGGTATTTACAGAATAATTGCCTATTGAATTTGTCAAGAATCCCAGGCCAGTTGCTTAGAAGACATTAATAATAGTAAGAAGAAGAAGAAGAAGAAACTTTTTTTTGAAGAGCACCTTTCATACAAGAATATGGCTTAAATTAGTTGAGGACAAAGAAATCACATGCACCAAGTGCTTCATATCAAGAGAATTAATGCAAACTCCAACTTATGGAGAATAATACCCACTTGTTAATAATAGCAAAAAATAGGATTGAATCAGGATGAAAATGGAAGAAAGAGAATGCATAACATAATATAATAAAAAAAATAACTGAATAATAGTAATAAAAAATAATAATAAATAAAATGAGTGCAAAATAATCAATAAGGTACACCATTTTAAAAAGCGAGCTGGTTAAAGGGTAAAGTGGATAGACAAGTTTTCAGCTTTCTTTTAAAAATATTCAGCGAGCTGACTTCTCTCTATAGGTAGTGTGTTCCTGAGCTTTGGAGTGTAATTGACAAAGGCTGCATCCCAGATTTTCTTTTCAGCAGCAGATGATCACAGTGTTCTTAAAGGCAAATAGTGAACATGGGATTCAGCAGTGTATCTTGGTCTGAGCCCATTAAGGGCTTTGTATATGAGATCAATTCAAAGATCAATTCTAAATGTGACAGCTAAAACTGGACTAATGTGCTCTCTCCTCTTGGTTCTGGTTAGTAGCCGAGCTGCAGAGTTTTAAATGAGCTGAAATCTCACAGTGTTTTTTTTCAGGAGGCCAGTAAATAATGTGTTACAGTAATAGTTGGCTTGAAATACAGGCATGAAGCAATGCAATGTTTTCATCTGCATCACAGATCTGTCACATGGGCAAGTTTCCTTTCTCGTTAGTTTTCTATCTGATTGTGGCCTTGACGTGTGGTGTAGCTAAGGAGTGGATGTTGCTGCACTGGGAGGAGCACTGAGCCTGTGTTGTATACATGTCTGTGGCAAGAGCCTAAATTTAGCTGTGGTTCCCTCCCACGCATTCTGAGCATATCCTGTTTGGAAGAAAATTAAATGACGTTAAAGACTGTGGGAGGGGAAGACAAATATGTTGCTGTGCTAGGGCTCATGTTTCAGATGGAAATGTGAGGGAGGTGTGTACAATCAATGATGCACTGACTGACGGTTGCTAGATTTGACAGTTCTGTTTTTCCTTTTCCAGTCCCTTTTATTACCTTCTTAACCTGCCTGACCCAGAGACAGGTCCATTTTCATGAATTCACGTTGTCATTGTTTAGTAGTAATCGAAACTCACAAAAAATGTTAATGCCAAATGATGAAGACAGAATTTGAAAAAAAATTACAAGACATTAGAATGGTTCCACTTCACATTTATGGCATCTATCAAGAAAATATATTGTGAGACCGTGTCGATCTGTTTTTCTTTTAAATTAAAAAAAATCCAAAGCAGGGGCAAGTCAAGTGTTTGGTGGCAGAAATTTATGCCATTCACCACTCATAACAAAAGAGGTTTTCTCATGTCCACAGTCATGAAAACATGTCAGTGTTAAGCTACACACAGTCACACATTGTTGCAGCACACACTACAAAAAATGGAAATAGCAAATATCTGAACATGACACATACACGCCCATCCACTTTGCACACGTTGTGCTCTCCTCCAAAAAGACACAGAGCAACAGGAGCAATCATTTGGAGCTCTGGTTTGGTCTCCACCAACTCCTGCAGAAAATATCTGACTCTTTATCTGCGAAATGCTTCACTATTTTCACCAGCTGCAGCGCCCCTTGTCTCTAACTGTCACTAACATCTGTTTGGTAGAGGCATCAATGCTTTTTCACTGAAACAGTTGCTTGCTGTTGCTGGAAACAAGGTTGATGAGAGTGGAGTCACAGGCTGGAAAACCAAACCAAGAGGCTAAAAAAACCACAGTTGAGCTGTAGAGTCAGGCGGGATACTACTTTACAAAAATTGTTAAGTGCCACTTTAAATAAGAATTTAAGTAATTTTCAGGGCAAGTAGACTTTGGTCTTTGATAAATACATATTCATCATGGCATCATGGCCAAAACCAGTAGTCCAATAACAATATGTGATAATTACATTTTTTCTGCACAATGCTGTCTGGCTGATTTTTAAAATGTGAACAATCCATTCTATTAATTGTGGGAGTTTAGCAGAAGAGCTTGAATACACCAGAAATGTTGTTTTTGTTGCCTAAATGTCAATAGGTATGTTTCCATCCACCTGTTTTTGTGCACATTTTCAAATTATGCATTAACAGACCTCCTGGGCTTTGTTGGCTCTGTTGGTTGAGAGTATCAAATATTAACTCTAGATTCCTAACAGCCTGCGTTATACTATTTTGAGAGACCAAGATTAACACTTCAAGAGTTGATGAAATTTTGGGGCGACCAAACAGAATGACTTAAGACATTGTCATTATAAACATTTTAGTCTATTAGTCCCATGCAAGTCTAAAATGTTTAAAATTATGGGGACTTTCAAAAGTTGCATTTGTGGAGACAGCATGAAAATGTTGTATCAGGAATCAGTGACCGTGTTAGAGTAGTTTCAGCCTTCATAAACTCACAAGCAGTTTAAAACAAACTCCTGAAATGTCTTCACACTTATTTTAACAGTTTGCTCTACAGTTTAACAGCAGACTTCTGGTGTGGACCACCAGTCAGGGGGATTTCCTCAAACTGAACCCAATCTCATGCATGCGCCTCTATCATGCTAAGGTGAAGAATGAAGAGAAACCAAATTGGAATTCAGTTTTATTATCAAACTATGTATTCTTTGCAGTCAAATTTTCTGTGGCTACAAATTCCATAACCATGGTGATGTTTTGCATCTAATTTATTGTAACATAGATCACACGTGCTATAGATATAGTCATAATGTCCTTGCAAAATAGCAAACGAAACTAACTGAAAGTACCATCCAAGGGTCCATCCGTTCCTTTGACATTCACATTGTTAACTTACTGGGCAGCATGAAGATGCTTTCGTAATTAAAACGTACCATGAAGAAACACATTATCTGTCATTTGTCGTACTTTGGTTTAACGCTTATGAATTTTGATCTATATTCTGATATTTTGAAAACACAGCCAAGCACTAGTTTGCCATTGAAGAAAGTATGTTTATTTTGTGTGCAAAATCACAACGTGTCTTGATACACAAAGAAAAAAAGACAATAACAGAAAGAAAAGATAGCAATGTAAAGCATGCAAAACAAAAAAAAAAAAAACAGGTTCAAACAATTATTTTTTTTGTTGTAATTGACAGAAAGTTTTATAAAAAGAGCATACCCAGGAAAAGGTGGCAATTACACAGTTTAATGACAGGAGAGAGAAATGAGGTAGATTTCAAAATCTCAAAGGTGTTTCCCTCTGATTGGGAAAAGAAAGTATTCCACAGCAGTGAAACGTGGTAAATTCTCTGCCACCAATAGATTGCTCGCTAGGGCTCAAGCCCCAAAGGGACAATACTATATTGTGTTTGTGCAGATTTCTTCTTATTATTATTATTATGTCATTAAGGCCCAAAAAATTCAATTTTGAATTTGGATTAAAACACTGAGATCTGAGTGTACATGATGGGGGACTGTAAGGCCTGAAAAACTCTGATAGGTAGTGACATATTAATCCATGAGGTTTGCAGGTAATCCACAGTAATACAGTAGTGCTAGTTTGTCACTGGATCTGGATGCAACATGAAACCAGTGTAAAACAGTTTAAGTGTTATGTGTTCACATTTTTTTGTTCGAGTAAGAATTCTAGCTGCTGCATTTTGTAATTATCTGAGTTTTAAACTCTTAAAGAGTGGAAGACCTGAGGAGAGCGTGCTACAGAAATCCAATCTAGAATAGATACAAGCATGAATGAGAATTCCTGCATCTCACTGTGTTAGACATGGGTGAACTCTGGCAATGTGACAGGTGAAAGAAAGTTGCTTTGGTGATATTGGTATGTTTCTCGAAGGAAAGAGGAAAGCCAAACGTGACACCTAGATTTTTTAAGTATTTGAAGTAATAATACTGCTATCAAAGCTGAGAGGGGTATTTAACAAATTGAATTGCTGTTTTTTTGGCCCAATGATAGGGTTGGGCAGTATGCAATTTTTGATACTGTTAAAGCTTCCCCAAACATTCCCACAGTATACAGTATGACCAGCGGGTTAGAAATAGACATTGGAGGACTGTGAGGGAGCCACTAATCACTGCTATACTGCTATCTGCCACAAAGTGGCTACAGAGCACTACAACTGTGATTTTCTTTTATTATATTTTTTTTTTTTACACGAAATAAGAAAATGTGAAATATTCAATCTCTAATTAGTCAATCATGTCAAACACACCATGCAAAACTGAGAACTGAGAAGAGGCCAAGGCCTGAGGTGTGCTTCAGGTCATTGACAACCTCAGACAGCGGTTTCAGTCGAATGAATTGGCCTGAAACCAGACAGTGGTGGCTCTAAGGCTATTGTAAATGGACTGTATTTATATAGTGCTTTTCTAGTCTTACCGCCCTTTATGCTTGACAAGCGCAAACATACACCCTTTCGCACACACATTCATACACTGGTGGCAAGATGCCACCTGCTAATAATGAGCAATAACCATTCACATGCACACTCACACCAATCGCACGGCATCAGGAGCAATTAGGGTTCAGTATCTTGCCCAAAGATACTTGGATACATAGACTATAGGGACCAGGGATCAAACCACTGACCGATCAATGGACGACCGAGCCACAACAACCCTGTGTTCACATTACAGCAGTGAAATATGATGGAAATGGCTGTGAAAATACTAACAAAACTGTCAGGAAGGTGGAGTTTGGTTAAAGACAGAGACGCACTAACATGGACTATGGCATGGCAAGAAACACACTTACATGGGCTGTGGTATGACAGAGACAAAGACAAAACTAGAAATAAACTTTCATGGACTGAGGCATGGCTAGAGACAAGGACTAAACAAGGAAACACTCACATGAAACATGGCACGGACATGAACAAAGACAACACAAAGGAAAACACTTACTACTGGGCAAATGGAAAAGACAAAGGTTCTTAGGCAATGGCGGGTAATGTAGACAACAACCTGACAAAGACTGGGGGGAAGACACGGACTTAAATACACAAGGAGGACAACTAATGACACACAGGTGAAAACGATTAGACAATCACAAATGCGGGAAAACACAGGAAGTAAAGCAAACAAAGAAACATAACTTGAGCCTTCAATATAAAACAGGATGTGACAAAAACAGACTATGATAACACAAAAGGAGAATCTTCAACATAAATCAGACGTGGCAAGCATGGATCATGACAAAAACTTTTTGTAAACAATGTAATTTGCCAAAAAATTGACTGATCAAAAAAGACTTAACTATTTTGAAGCCATCGTTATTGTGCGTCATGTTGCCCCAAATGCATGTATGCATTCTGACATCTTCAACCAGAATGAATTTTACTTTTCCATTTCAAGTGCATATAAACTCCACACCAGGGTAGAATGTCTAAAACATAGACATAGCAGTGGGATCTCACCCAGACTGGAGTCAGGTCACTGGACAATTTCCATAGTAATACACAGTTTGATCAGTACTGAGCCTGACTACTTGGACTATTGGAAAGCTTGTCAAATACTATTTTTGTACTTGTACTTTCTTTCATGTACAATTTAAATGCATCACTGTTACAAGGATCTGCAGAAAGCAATCAAACTTGAATTTCAGTCTTACTGTAGTTCTCTGACTATGGCCTAAATGTTAGGTTGACACTAGAAAGGTAGTTAGCAGTGTGTTGGTTGGACAGAGTCCTGCAGTGTTTTGAATATCATCACAATGCTGCTCTGTGTGATGAGCACTCACCCAAACTAGAATGTGTTGAGTCAGCTGCTCTGCAAGCCTCTGTCCCTCCCCAACGTGCTATTTATACACACCCCGAGCAGCCACTGGACATACCAACAGACACACAGACACAAGTGCATACACATGTTGTCTGATCTACACACAGACTCACACACACAAACTTGCACACAGTTCAGCACACTTGAAAGCACCTTGTAAACATATAGTGAACACAAAAACAGGAGGCAGGGTTAGAGCTGTGCCTCAGGGTTACTCAGCTTTTTCATGACACTGTGCTGAAGAGGAAGAAACCGGTTGCCTAAAGAGACACACAGCGACAGAGAGCAGGAGACGCTCAGGCTGATAGTCAGCCCACATGGGAGCAGCTGGACTTTTACCAAACGTCACAGGACTACATTTAGCATGCTGAGGTAGGACAACAAGTCAACACTGAATTGAACTTTAGGAGGTTGGACTTTTCTTTGGATACATACTTTCTTTCTAATCAAGAGTGATTGAAATGTAGTCACAGAGATGAGAGTATGTTGTCCCACCGATAAAAGTGTTGAGTCGGTGCAATCCTCTGTTAATTACTCAATATACTGGTAATTTAGCTTCCATTTAAAGAGGTGGATCATCTAAAATCACTTGCTCTCTTCTGTGGTCACCTTGCAAACGTCAATACATCTGTGCACCTGGCTTCTGCTACACTATAACAGCAAGTGTCCCCCATAGTGGATTTTGTTTTGTTGCACCACTAGTTCAGTGTGATTCATTGTTGTCATTCATTGTTGCTTTGCATGAATTTGACACTTGGTTCATGCATCACAGGCTTCAGTTGCATGCAGATTGTTATAGTGCCTCAGCACTGTAGCACAGATTTCTTCATATGCGCTGCCAAATAATTAAACAAATGAATACGGTGTATGTACAGAGGTGATGTTCTGCTCAACCAGGGGTGGAAGAGATATTCAGATCTTTTACTTCAGAGAAATGGTCTTGCAGTCAAATGTTGTAAGCAATAATAGATAATGGAAAATTATATTTAATTATCAAAAGTGAAAGTATGAATGTTCCTTTTACAGTACAACACTCTATATTATAATATTTGATCATAATCACACCCAACAGTAGGTAACTTCTTTCTATACTGTTTAGTGGTTCAATCTATAATGATGTAGCATGTTTTATTAAATGATCGTATGTTTTGTATGCGGAATCTGAATCTGCAAAGTAGCCAGTGACTGCTGTGTGATTGTCAGACACATGCTGGGGAGTAAAATGCACCATCTGTAGGCAGTACATACAAGTAGCATAAAATGCAAATATTAAAATTCAGAATTGTGCTTGGCCCCACCAGGCCAGTCCACCAGTCCATTTGGATGGACATTCGGTTTTATCAAGATCTTGTATTCTCCACAGAAAGAAAAAAACTGAAGAAAACTGCAAATAACTTTTGATAATTTTAGTATATTAATATTCATGCCTTACTGTGTCACCTGACAACAAAACTGTGGTGCATTTTCACAGGCTGAAACCAATAAATATTTATTCATTACAGGTGATAGTCGATCAGAAGGGTTTAGCATAATACTTAAATAGGCAGTATAAACTTGTGGTATATCTACACAGAAAGTATTTCTTACTATATGTATAGTGTATTTTTATGCTTTAAGTCTACTACATCGATTGTGTGTTGGGCTCTGAGTACTGCCAAAATGTGGGTGACCTACTCTTAATACAATGTCTGAACATGCTGAATCTGCTGCTTGTGCTTTGCTTACTCGCTACTCATGTTACGCCTTCAGTGTTGACGTTGTCAGTTACTTTCCACCACAGAACTCATCACAATGCAGTCAACCTTCTAGTAAAGCTGGTTTGACGCGTCTATGACTATGATGCAACCTTTCTTCAGGTGTTGCAGTTACTTCTGTGTACTAGGTGTACGAGGTGTGGGTTTAAGTGGTCTTTGTTTTCCTTGTCCCGGTTGGAGCTGCTAAAAGTTTGTCCTGGTCCCTGGCAGCTCTCTGTGCCCAGTAACAGTAGTCACACCATGAGTCACTCTGCAGGATTCTCTGGTCACTGAGCAGAATAAGTTTATAATAGGTGACACTGGTTGCTGTCAGTTTCTTTTGTCTGTGTGGGCTGTATTTCTCAGCATTTATAAATAAATGACCTTATAAAAATCAAACAAAAATCAAATTATACATTATACACTGGTATGCAAAAATTTCAGGTCAAAGTCTATGTTACTGTGAATAGTAAAGCGAAACTTACGCACTACTTTTATTTCCTTCTTTTACATTTAAGTGTCTTTTCTTAATGATATTATGAATTGAGGATACGGCTATCTGAAAACATTTTGCTGGCTTCTTTGCTTTGTGGGCATCAATTATTTAAATTTTTAGAGTGTAGGCAGCTGTTTAGAGGAGGCTATGGCTGCTGATTGCTGGGAAAAGATTTGAGAAGTCGTAGTATCTGTAAAGCTTTGACATTTGCATCACTTGGCCTTTCCTAACAATGTTTGTGATCAAGCCATAGCCATGACATGACCTGAGAAGGCTGGTAAAAGTTATCTGAGAGCACAAATCTCCTGGGGTTCACAAACTTTTGCGTGGTTCTCCTTTCCTTTTATTCACTCTAAAATTGTACAAAACAAAAATAATACACTAATCTTGCTCAAGAAAATGCCTTTTGGAGATCAGTTCATCTTCTACTCATTTAACTAGTCACAGCAACAGAAATTGCGACTAAGGGTACCCAAACATGTTCATGCCGCTGCACATTTTGTGTTTGAACTGCCTGTGGCTTGACCTAATGATGCTTCCACAGGATATTAATGGCCTGCCAAAGTTGATTTTTTTTGACCCCATGACCTGTACTCTAGCACCACCATCAGTCTGAAATTTTCCATTCCACACAAGAAAGAGCCAAGTCTAATGGTCTGATCTCATGGTATTTTTGAAGATATTGAGCCAGGGTTTCTTCTTCTTCACTAACAGACCATGGCAATAAGATGCAGATTTCTAACAATTTAACGCATATTATGGATGGAAGAGAGCATGGATGATGAAGGATAATACGTTAGGATGAGGGGCGAGGGATGAAGGGGCGAGGGATGAAAGGATGAGGGGTGATGGATGAAGGATGAGGGGGTGAGGCTGGATCAGGGCATCAGGTGGGAAGTTGTGGCTACTGGCCTGAAGTTGTTGGGCTCCCTGGGATGCACAGTCTTTGCAGCATTTTGATGTAGTGGTTTTTCCAAGTGGAGTGCAGTGGAGATGGCATCCTCAGTGAATCTTTTGGTCCTGAATGCAAACTGGTGAGGTTGGATGCTGTCTTTTGATGTGCTGGAGAAAATAGCATTATGGTGGTGACAAACTTGGTTGCTAAGAACAATGTGCCACTACACCCATCTTCCAATACCCTGGGTTTCGGCCAAACGAAAGAGGAGAAGCAAAAGACACTTCTAGGGATCTAACAACATATCATATTTTGCAATATGATATGCAATATTTCTGTGCAGTTGTGTGCTTCAAGGCTGTTGTGTGCTTCAAGGCTAGGTGCTTGGAAGAAGAATGCAATATTTCCAAATACTGAATGGACAGACATTTCTGTGGAGACTAAAGTGGGACAATTGAATAAACCAACCAAATATCGAAATCAAAAACTGACAAATTTGATATAAAATCAAATCAGGAAACACCCATCCAGATCACCTTATATCATGATTACCTTGGGCTCAAAATCTGTGTCTCAGGTAACCCTGATCTGGCAGTGAATGGTCTGAAACAAAAAGCATGTAGAGTTTTTTATGAAATTATCTAATTTGTCAGCCTGTCCTGAGACTTACTGATCACCCCAGTCAAGGGGTGTGAACATACTTTAGACACCAAATTAAGTACTACTGATAAGTCACACCCGTTTTGTAGAGGACAACCTGTGACCTGAATGTTAATCTTAGACATGCACTATGTTGGCTTGCATTATTCAGTGTAGTGGTTGACATTTGTCCCTAAGCCTGCATGCTAAGTGTAGGAGTTATAGTTTTAAATCCTACATGTGATATGTGGTTCTGGTTCCCTCTCACATGGTAGTTTGTCCCATGTGAAAATATAATGTTAGGAACGTTTCAGTGTTTTGCCCTTTAAGTACTGCTGTGTATATACGTAAATATATTGTCACATAAACCACACATAAAGGTCTGGCCAATTAGTGTTCAATGCTACTGTGCTAACTGTTCACCTTTACACCCAGTGCATCTCTTCTTGGATATTACACCCCCAACTACCAATGACAAAACCAGCACAGAGCCCCACTCTGGCCAGTTGGATAACTACCTCACCTAAGACTGAGTACAACTTGGCCATTCTTATCAAGGGGCTATATAGGGGCTAAAATAAGTCACCCTGAGGGCAGGTTGCTTTGCAACGTACGTGTTTACTTTCAGAGCCGCTGCGCAAATCAATAAAAAATGTTTTAATCACTACTTTGTGTCACATCATTGAATGCTTCAGTAGACAGCCGTGTTCTAAGCTTCGTGTTGGGCTTCTATGTCATCCTGTTGGGGTTTATTTCACCGTAGGGACCTGCTCACTCTCCATCAAGGGTGCCCACGAAGTCCAATCCTCTTTGATCTAGCCATGGAACCACTTACAATTGCTCTCCATAATAGCACAGTATTTGGTAGTTGGTAATTATTTTAATAAATTGGTCATTTTTTTTACATTTCAGAACCATAAACCTCTTTACCAGCAACACTCTCTTATCTTAGCCAGTTTGGATCTCTATCAGGATGAAAGGTAAACCTGCACAAAAGTAAACTGTTCCTAATTAAAAAGGAAACATTTGACCTCAATTACCATGACATACCACTTCAAATGGAAGGAAGAAAGTTTACTTTCCTGAGAATCTCCACAGACAGTTTACTTTCCTGGGCATAGCAGTCACATAAAGATTAAAAAAAAAAACTTTTTCATGAAAACTTTATGGCCTTACTAAACCAGTTCAAAACATCACTACTGCGGTGGGCCCTTCTCACACTGTCCCTTGCTGGTCAAATAATTTTATAAAAAATAACATACTCCCATAATTTACATATTAATTTCAGTATTTATCAGTGTTCATCCCAGAGTCATTCTTTGTTTCATTAGAGTCAGTCATCTCGCCATATGGCAAAATAAGAAACTGTGAAAAGGTAAAATTCTACTTCAGAGACCCCAGAGGGGCCAATGGGGCTCCCTGTTATCAGTCACTACTGGGCTGCTAACATTGTCTTGCTTTTCAGAACCACTTCAACCTTCAGCCTTCAGCCACAGCCCAGGAGAGATATCTCAGGAGCTGAAATAACAATTTACACAATTGTTCAGAGCCTCGCTCATTAAACAAATACACCCAGAGGTTACACTGACAGTCATTAGAACTAGAGAATGCATTTCCTGTCGAAAATATGGACTGAGGGCAGACAGCAAAAATCATTTAGCAGAAAGAATTTTTTGAAAAATCTTGAATCACAAAACAATTGCACTGCAGAACAGTCAGGAGTCAAAACAGTGACCCTGCAGCTCTCAGAAGGTGTGCAGACATGCACTGTAACCACTGCACCACTGAATGTGATGGCAGCTATAGTATGTATGATAATTGAATAATTGAAAGTCATAATGTATGAAACATGTGGAACATTTTAACATGTCCTGTATATCAAACTGACTCTGAAAACTTTTCTTAAAGGAAATGCTTTCCTGCGCCAGGATTCAAACCTCTGACCCTCCAGTTTTCACAGAGTGTTTTAACTAGGACCCTGTATTCTAACCACCTACTGTATCTACCAATCATCCAGGCAGAGTGCAAAGCATTAAGAGAGAGAGGTCTAAATTGCTAAACACATCTTAAAACCAGACACTGCTACAGGTGTAATGAAGGTGGTCAAGTTTTGAAATGTTTTATAGGTAAGTTAAAGTTGAGGAGTTAAACCCCAAACCATGTGGTTAAAAAAAATCATTGGCACTTGATTACAGAAGAGGGACTCATTGATGCCAACATTCTGTGATAAAACATAGAAAACTAAAAAGATCAAATCTAAAAAAAACTAAAAGTTGTGGCATTGAAAGCTTGTCACCACAAGGCATTCTTGAACATGTAGATTTGTCATTTGTGTGGATAAGTTAAAAACAATCCAAGATATCACAGTTCCAAAAGTGGGCACATTCACACATAGTAAGAGTAGTAAAATGAAAATGAAACCATAATGATCCTGATTTTTCCCACAGGGAGTTAGGCATCCTGTGTTAGGGTTGCCACCGGTCCCTGATGCACTGCTTTGGCATGTCAGGAAGACAGACCGGCAGACTGGCTATCTGGAAAGCCTTGCTGAGAGAGAGGGAGAAGGGGGGAGGGAAATATAAGAAGGAGGGAGGAGAAAAGCAGGGAGTGTGATAACAGCGTTGGGAAGATTTGTTGGCTCTCTGTCAGTGTGTTTCCCAGCAGCCTGCTGTGCTCACGGATTATTCTACAACAATGCCTGGATTATGAGAGCAGGGGCTCCAATGTTCACTAGATACTGTCAACAACATGGTAATGTACAGTATCAGACCTCTACTGTATCTGTTTGTCAGCTTTTAGCATATGGAACTTGTGATAGAAGGGTTACAAATAGGTGTTTCCTTCATTTCCTTATTTGACAGAGAGGCCATTGGAGAACAACTGTAAGCACATTTGGGAAATATTGTTTCCGTTTCTTTTTTACTTTTGGTGTGTGTGTGTGTGTGTGTTCTGTTTGCTCAGCTGTTTGTGTCTTGTGTCTCATTGTTGCCAGTTGTGAGTTTCGAGACAGAAGTTTATTTGCCTACTAAGTGGAGGCATATATCCAAACCCACGTGCCTGTTAGTGTGGACTCTACCCCTCCTACTGAGTCTGTGTGCTGTGACTGTTTACTCAGAAGTTTGTTTCTGTGTGTTTGCACATAGTGTGTGTGCACAAGAAACCAGTAATTAGTGTCAAGAAAGACCTTTTGGTAAAAGATGTTGGCTGTATTTGTGATTTACCTTCATGAACTTAAAGGGTAGTCTTTCTTTTTTACTCAGTCTTCAGTCACTGTCCTGTATTTCTGTAAGCGCTCCTTCGTCTTTCCTTCCTTTCTTTTTGAGCTTTCATCACCTGTAAACACAGGCATCTGAGGCATGCCCAGGCACTGCCCAGGTATCGGTATGCGTCAGCTTTGCAAAGTGTGAAGTCTGTTTCTCAAACCTTTATTTTTTACCTTTCTATTTTTTTATGAAAGGGGAAGTAAACAATAAACCACCGTCCTTGCTAGAAAACAAAATCACATTTAGTTTATATGAAAAGAAGACTGTCAAATCAGCAATCATTTCACTGCATAGGATCAGTTTTTCATCCTGACTTGACAGCAAAGGCTTTTGCTGACCCTACTGCCGTTCGAATATCATGCTTATTGAAATATCAGTTGCTGCATTCTGCAATAAGGCACTCATTTCGATCATTTCTGCAACCATATTTTCAAGACTTTCACACTTTGTGGAACATTGAAGTGGAATTTCACCAAACCTGGGGATGTGGAGCTAGACAGAAGTGAATTAAAAGAGCTCTGTGCCCATTCCCCATCTCTGCCTGAGGCTACCAGACCCAGGCTACATTAGACACTACTACCTTAACACACCCCACTGAACAGGAGTCACACTGTATTGTGGGTAATACAGGTGCCAGGTTTTGAAAAGGAAGGAGGTTATGCATAGAATAAAAAAATGATTCTGCTTCTGCTCTCACTGGTTCTGCTTCATCAATTTTTATCCTGTCTGTATGTTGTCCATCATGAGTCTGAAAAGAATGTAGGACTGTAGTGCTTTACCAGTGGGGGACTCTTTTAAGAGTGAGGTACTGTGAAGTATGTATCTTGGATTTTACTTTAACTTTATCAACTTTAATGTCCACATTATAATTTTACTTTTTGATTGAGGGACTTTTTATGAGTTACAGACACACAGTCCTCTTAGATGAGCTCAATTAAGCAGCTCGACTCCGACTGTCATGGTCCAAATATGTTTGTTTGACTTGATTTTAAACTGGACGTTATGAAATTACTGTAATAAAAAAGAAGATTCCGTAGAAGAAATGTTCCCAATAAAAACTGTTGACAGTGAGGTCTATGGAGTATCCTGACTTACCAGAACATTGTTTTTTGAAAGAGAGTTGTTATTGACTTTTGTAAAGCTTTAGACACAACACAACACAACACAACACAGTCACCTGAAATGGTTTTCAGTTAACAGTTGTAATAATAATAGTAATAGTAATAGTAATAATAGATTTTATTTATAACACACTTAACATTTGAACACAAACACACAGTACAGGCAACAATAACAATAAAAGCAACAATAACAGTAAAAACAAGCAACACAGCAAAACAACAATAAAAAGCAATAAAAAAACAGTCAGCAGATAAAATTGGATTAGATCAGACTGGATAAGCTTCCTGAAAAAGGAAGGTTTTGAGTCCTTTTTTAAAAGCATCCACCGACTGTGGAGCCCTGAGGTGGTCGGGGAGGGCGTTCCACAGACGGGGAGCAGCAGCCTCGAAGGCCCTGTCGCATACAGTGCAGTTGGCCTGACTGGGTTCTGGCTGAGGTATGTGGGTTGAGGAGTAAGGTGAGGTAGGTGGGGGCTGCACCGTGCAGACAGTGATGGGTGTGAAGGAGGATTTTGAATTCGATGGGGAGGTGAAGAGTGCCAGTGCAGAGTGCGAAGGATGGGGGTGTTGTGCTCATGTTTATGCACTGTCATCAGGACCCAAGCAGCGCTGTTTTGGACATATTGGAGCCTTTGTAGGCTCTTGCCCGGGATCCCGATGAAGAGTGCGTTACAGTAGTCCAGCCTGGAGGAGACAAAGGCATGGATGAGCCTCTCTGCAGCAGGACGAGAGAGAGATGGCCAGAGTTTAACGATATTCTGGAGGTGAAAAAAGGAAGTCTTGCAGATATGGTTGATATGATTGTCAAAGCTAAGATGGGGGTCAAACCTGACTCCCAAATTAGTCACGAAAAGTTGTGGCCAAGAAAAGAGGGGAGGAAATGTGGGAAGAACGGAGCTGGTGAGGGGTGCCGATATGAATGGCTTCCGTTTTGGAGCCGTTCAGCTTAAAGACGTTTTCATTCATCCAAGCCTTTATCTCCTCCAGGCAGGAGTCCAGTTGGGTGACAGAGGAGGAGGGAGTGGAGGAGGGGGTCACCTTGAGGTAGAGTTATGTGTCGTCAGCATAGAAATGGAATTGTATTCCATGCCTGCTAACAACACGACCAAGGGGGAGCATGTAGATGGTGAAGAGGGTTGGACCAAGCACGAAGCCCTCGGGAACCCCACAGACAACAGTGTGGGGGCAGGATTTAGCATCCCCCAGGGCTACGAACTCAGTCCTTCCTGAGAGATAAGAGTGAAACCATTGAAGGGCGGTGCCAGACATACCAATGTCGTGTTGGAGGCGGTGAAGGAGGATGTGGTGATCAACAGTATCAAATGCAGCAGAGAGGTCGAGAAGGATGAGGAGGGAAGTGGAGCCGGAGTCAGAGGTCATCAGGAGGTCATTGGTGACTCTGATGAGAGCTGTCTCGGTGCTGTGGGAGGGACGAAAACCGGATTGGAATTTTTCATACAGACTGTTTGATTTAAGATGGTTGTGAAGTTGGATGAATACAATTCTTTCAAGAGTTTTGGAGATGAAGGGAAGATTGGAGATGGAGAGGTCTGTAGTTTGACAGAGAGTCAGGATCAAGAGTGTTTTTTTTTGAGGAGGGGCTTGATGATAGCTGTTTTGAGGCTGGCCGGAACATGGCCGGTTTGAAGAGAGAGATTAATTATGTTTGTTATTAGTTGACTGATGGAATGAATGTGAGCTTTAAGCGGAGGGGAGGGGAAGCGGTCGAGGGAACACGTGAATGGTTTGGATTTACTGATTATTTTTTCAACCTCCTGCTGCACTGTGGTTGTAAATTGATACAGGTGTTGTGTGGTGGGTGCAATGTCACTTGATGGGATAGAACTGTTGGATATTGTGTATTTTGGAGGTAAAAATATACATGAATTTGTTGCACTGTGTGACTGTTGTGGTGTCACACAGTGCAGTGGTGTGGTGTAATCTGAGGTTTGAGAAGGTGTTTGACAGTGGTGAAGAGTTGTTTGGAATTACCTGGGTTATTGTTAAGGATGTTGGAGTAGTGTGCTGACCTGGCCTTGGAGAGTTCTTTGGCATATCTCTGTTGATATTGCCGGTAGGCCAACTTATGCACCGTCAGTCTAGATGTAACTACCCGCATAGGACTCGGCCGGACCTTTTCAGCACTCTCAGCTCCTTTTTAAACTTGTCCTGGACGTGAATGTCTGAAATGTGGATGGAATCTGTGATGATGGTCCAGTGGGTGTCACTTAGTGTAGGTGGGTCCAACAACAGATTGGTGGAGGTTGAGGCAGTCCTGTTTAAATTCAGCAGCCAGTTGGCATGAGAGTGAGTCCATGTGAATGTTGAAGTCCCCCAAAACCATAATGTTTGAGTGAGAGGTGCAAAGTGAAATGAGAAAGTCATGAATTTCAGAGAGGACTGATGGATGTGGTTGGGGGGGCGATAAATGAGTGCTATGGTTGCAGAGGTGATGTGATGTGATGTTTGTGTTTGCGATTAAAAACCAGATGTGCAAAATCCCCCCCCCCCGGGCCTTACTGAGGTAGCTATACGCAGGGGGACAGGCCTCATTGAGGACAGAGGAGACCTCAGGCTGCTGCCAGGTAAGACAGAGATGGCCAATTCCCTTGTCTGTGATGTGGTCAGTAATTCCAGTGTGATATGGCCTGCGGAGTCGTCCATTAAGGGGGCGCAGGACGTTGTGATCCACTCCAGGTTTCTGTCCATCCGGCCATACGCGCTCCTGTCTTTTGCGACTGGAGTAGCGGTGTTCCGATGACGCCATTGTTGTGGGACGGTGCGACCAGCTGACCAGAGGGATGTGATGGATCGGTGACAGTTACAATTATCACCCTTAAACAAACTCGATCCTCTGTGGATGTAGCGGTATCGGTGAGGTGGTTGGAGTTGACCAGAAGGAGTGCTGATGTGATGGGAGCTCCGAAGCAGCGCAGAGATGACAGCGGAGTAGAGAGAGAGACTCTCTCTGACAGGTGTGCCATGTCAAGAGTTAATTTGTTAATTCCTTGCCTTCTTAATGTGTTTGAGACCATCAGTTGTGTTGTGCAGAAGAAGGGTTGGTACACAGTTATTAGCCCTATTTGACTACTGTTATAATACATATTATGGCAAGAACCACTCAGCTAAGTAAAGAGAAACAATAGTCGATCCGTAAGATAAAGGAAAGGAAGAGCAGAGTTTGCAGCAGTTACCTCTGCTGCAGAGTTTATCAGAGTTACCAGCCTCGGAAACCCTAAACAGCACCTCATTAAACAGCATTTCCGTGGGCTTAGAGCCCACGGAAATGCTTCACAGAATTCAAGTAGCGGGTACATCTCAACATCAACTGTTCAGAGGATATTGCGTGAATCAGGCCTCCATGTTCAAATAGCAGCAAAGAAACCACTACTGAGGAAGAACAACAAGAAAAGGAGACTTGGTTGGGCCAAGAAACACAAGGAATGGACATTAGACTAGTGGAAATCTGTACTTTGGTCTGATTAGTCCATATTTTAGATTTTGGTTCCATTTCAGCCATGTCTTTGTGACGCAGAAAAGGTGAGCTGATTGTTTCAACATGTCAAGGTTTCCAACGTGATTGAGGTGTGACAGTGTGGGAGTGTTTTGCTGGTGACACTGTTGGTGATTTATTCAAAATTCAAGACACACTTAACCAGCATGGCTACCACAGCATTCTGAGAGGCTAGTGATACACTATTAATTCCCAAAATAACTTTCACGTGTTGGGTTATGAGTCAAAATTGACTGCATTTACACACACTGAACCCCAAGTTGCTTCTGATGATGTGCATCGGTGTGTGAGTGCCTTAATGCTTCTAATGAGCAGGCTACCAATGGGTGAATGCAGGCTTGTGTTGTGCATTGAGTGGTTTGAGTGGTCGTCATACTAGTAAAACACAGTCTAAATTTACCATCTATGTGCATGTGTGTAAATATACAAAATAAGACAATGATTTTATGGAATAAGAGGACAACTATATGTATTGATATATATTTTTAACTAGTAGGTTTCTCTGCTATTATTGTAGGGTACAGTATGACTGTAACATAAATGACCACATACTTGAACAGCCTCAATATCCTGAAATTACCCTGTAACTAAATGTAACAATGGGAGAACTAACAGCGCTTTAAATAACAGCCTGCATTACCCTGTAGTTACCCTGTAACTAAGTGGAACAAGGGGGGAGTAACAGTGCTTTAGATTACAGCCCACATACCCAGTCCATACCAGTGCTTAAGACTAGTGCCCATATACCCTGTAGACGAAATGCACGCAGTTGGTACACCATGGGGATGAGAGCAGATGCCTGCCACTAGAAAGGGGTGATGGCAAGCCTCTCTGCTGCTGCACATATACACAGTAGTCAGTACTGTGTATATTGTGTGATGGACATTTAAAAATGCTAGTAGTGTTTCTCATCATGAAGTGCTTAATTTAGGGGCCATATCATCTATGTTGGAACTGCTGTAGCTTTATATGCCATGAGCTCACTATCAAGAAAATAGTAACCTCCTCGAAATCCGGAAGTTCTATACAGTCATTGTTCTCTGTTGTGCCCTCTGGTGGTAATTTCTAGAAATGTAAAGTGACCTAATATGTAAGCAATTACATGAACCACACACCTGGTTGTCTACACAAACACGTGGTTGAAAGGCAAGTATAGAAGTTATTTAGGATCTCGTAGCAGCTACTTATGACACGTTTAGGGTTATAGCAGTGTACCATTTAATAGCGTACCACTTGATGAAAATTGACAATAATTGACATTATATCAAGGAATGGAATCAGAAGCCAACAATATACATGACAATACACTGTTCACTGGACCTTTGTTACAAAGTAAATTCACCCCATAGTTATTTGACGTACCTCAAAATTACCAAATGATAAAGGAATGATGTGGTTTGCATGTTTACTGGTAGTCTAATAAGGTTTCAGTTTTGTAGTCATACCATACTCTCTAATAGTTATACTAAAAGTCAAATGATAATGTCAGTGTAAAATCACTCCAAATTTCTGCTTAGTAGGTCATATTTACCCTGTAATAATCTTACCCCCTTGTTCCATAACAGTACCTACATACATATATGTATTAGTACATACCGTACTGGTACAAAAGATTACACCGTCACGCCGGAGTAATTACCCTGAATGTCTGAGGCTGTAATCTAAAATATTACCTTGACTTTAGCAAATGTAATCTTTTAATGCTGTGAACACCACCAAAAAAATACATTCACCATTACATTAGCTAACTTTAACCCAAACTATCTGTATGGTTAGATGTTCAGTATGCTAAGCTCTATAGCTGTACTAACATTTAAGAGATCATATACGAAGTATTTTAAATGGCTTGGTTGTCAATCAACAAGAAAAGGAGCCAGGCCTTTCCCAGATGAGTTTGCCTGGCTTTCCACCATTGCTCCACCTGTTCCCAGTGGTATTGCTCACTTAACTGCATGGTCAGGCCAGCTCAGTCAAGTTTGCACCACCATTCCTATTCTTGTGTTGATACTGAGCTTGAAGTCAGTTTCAGTTAATTTAGGTTAACAATTAGATGCAGACAGAAACAAAATCAAAACACTAAAATGATGAAGGTTATATCATCCATCTATGTGTCTGAAAAAAAATATCTACATAGGGTCTCTCCTCTCCTACACTCTCATTTTTCTCTTGTGTCTGTCCTCCTTTCTGGCTACACTCAGGCCAGATCATATTACATAAGACTCAGTGGTAGATTGGCAGTCAATCAAAATGACAATAACAACTTGTGAACGTGACACTACATAACAGTATTTCTTTGCTTCACCTCTCACTTGCAGTGTAGTAACTAGTATAGAAAGCATCTGATCATCAGACATTCATTTTCCAAATAACTGTACACTTCACCATGCTAAACTTATTTTTTTTGTTTATGTTGAAAAGTCTGAGATTGCGCATATGTTCACTGTGCTGCACTATACACTTTCACCTTTTTTGTACTATTTTGTATCTTTGTGTAGTTTGCTGTTTAATTTATTGCTTTTCAAAATAAGCCAATTTTCTAAATTGATATGTCTGCTTCAGTATGCTTTATCAACTTAATATAATAAAAGTTATGACAGTTTAGATGGCTTTAAACACAAAAATCAGAGCGGGTACAGTTACAAAACTCTGGCAGTGATGCTATAAGAAAAGAGCACTCGACCACTCTGTTGAAGAACTCCTTTAATGCAGCTCCAATGTTAGCCCCTTCTGGATTGCCATGCTCAGCATCCCTTTAATCTCCCAAAAGCCATCTCCATAACCGACCATGCACTGTTCAGCCTCTACTTGTTGATATATTGTTCAAGGGTCAGTCTACTAGTGTCTGAAAGGGCTTCATGAGCTAATCTAATTCTGCAAGGGCTAATCCAGGTCTCCAGTCAGGTAACGTCCAACATCACAGACTGAGATGGCCACTGTGTCCATTGTGTTTTAGTGTAAATCACGCAAGGTTTTTTTTTTTTTTTTTAGAAAAGATCTCTCATCTATTATACCATTTTACATTGCTCTGTTATTTATTCTTACACACACACACAGAGAGAGACACACACACACTCTCACACACACACGACCAGGGCCAAGCAGTAGGTTTTGAGTGTACGGACTGTGTGGGTGTGCCAATGCGCACCTGCTATTTTGACTCATATAGGTGCAGCAGCACAAAGTGCAAGAGGGGTGGGTGAAGTGGAACATAATTCAGAGTGTGGTGGTTAATAAGTACACTTTCAGTCTTATTACTGGTTTCTTTGCTCTGAAACAGCTGAGCCAATCGCAGTGAAGCATAACAGTAGTAGCTCAAAAAGAAGAATAGAAATAGAAATCGTATTATAGTCTGAATAGTGCAGAGCAGCACGATGTGAGCATATAGCACCACAAATCCGTTGTAATCACTTAATTAGTACAATGATGATGGAAACAAATGATGAAAGGTGTGTTGGTGAAACTGTATGGTCACATTAATTGACCATTAACCACATTAATTATGTCATAATTATACCATATTTCACATAATAAATGCTTGCATTATATCTTAAAATGTGCAAAATGTATTTATAGAACAAGTTATGAACTGCTGAAAGTTTTTTCAAAAATGATGGAAGGAGGCTATGAGGCACAGTATTAATGAGCTCTGATGACCTGATGTCTTTTCTGCATAGACAGGCAGAATATTTAGTTGAAGTGTTTAAAGTTTCACTGCTGATAATGAGATAACCCATTAGCACAGAGACTCCTAACTATTATGCCATTTATTTTGATGTCAGACAGGACATACCGACTTGGTTGGCACAATAAACAGCCATAAAACCAGGAGGAACAGTTCTTAAAATATTATGCTTATCCATATGATACATAGCCTGTATTCAGAAACAGTGCTTTTAAGGAGCCCTCAGAACTTCTGTAGGGCTGTGAAGTCACAATTATGTGTACAGTCACGTACTACCTCAGTCATGACACCAAGCTTTTTTGTTTTTAAGATTGTAAAGTGATGCAGAACTTTTGTCAAGAAGTGGGACATGAGGATGTTTTAAATATAATGTTATTGTGTGTGCATAGAATTAGCATTAATAGAAACAACATTAAAGTATATGTATATACTTAACAGGGGGAACAAATGGGAGAAAAATCATACTCCCCATATAACCACATGCACCAGTTGCATAAAATTTGTGCCCATGTGCTCAATGACTTAAAACAGAGGGAACAAAGAATGTAAATAGCTTACCTGTGAGGATGATATATAATAATAATAATTTCACTGCAATCCAATTCAGTGATAGAAAGAAAGATCATCGACATGTTCCTGACAGTTAAGAAAAAATTGCTGCTGCCATTCTGAAACAGAATGCTGTCCTATTGGCAAACGTCTCTGACTATCAGCCTCTGTTTATAGTATTAGTCCCAAAGATAACTTCGCTCATGCATCCAGCAATGCTCCTGGTTCAGCTAACGCCTGCTTTTCCACACTGCGATTTGACCGTGAAGCCACCTCTTCCAGCAATGCTAATACAGCTAACACAACTGATTATTGCAAATCACCTGCTCTCACCCAAACTCTGTGTACAGTGGCACTGGAATCTATAATAACCCCAAAGTTGCAAAACTTCTGTATAGCAACAAATTATGGTTTTATCAACCATTCTTGACTGAGCATGACCTTTTCAAAACTGATCGATTATACCCAAACTGGAAAAGGACCAAGTAACCGGTGTCAAATTTGATCAACAATGTAGTTTTTAACTCTTTCTGACCCAGATCCTGGTATAACCCTAATAACCTCACCTTAACTCTGAATGTATCCACTCCAGATAGAGAGGGTCCTGCTGTTTCATGGCCTGCACTTACCCATTCAATTGATAAAACCTCAAATGACAGCTGCAAAATCCCTGAATGTCCCCACAGTATGGATAAACATTTACTCCGTAAATACAACCACATCCCTGTTATAATTTGTGAAAACCAAAATGTTTAAATGAGAGCTATAATGTTGGAAACCATAATAACATTATTCACATGAAGCCCTCCTCTTCTTCTTGCCATGCCACTGCTCAAAATGCTACTTTAAATATTGCCTTTATTAACATTAGATCACTTTCCTGTGGCGCTGCCTTAAGCACTGAATGACTCTGTCTTGTGCATGTGTAGGTCGAGAAGTGATACCAACAAAGTCACCTGTGAGTGACCCCCTGACGACCCCGGACAGGCTATAACTTCCGGTGTCATCAGAGGATCTGTTCCTTTGTTCTTCTCGCTTCGCAGGTGTACTACGGATGTAGCATTAGCTTGGAGCTAATTATCACCGTTACTTCAAGATTCAAGATTCAAGATTTCTTTATTGTCATCGAGCATGTCATGTCAATAAAATTTGCATTGCAATCCCCATGTTAGAAACAAGATAAGAAAGAAAGAAAGATTCTAAAATAAAATTAAGATACTAGAATAAAATAAACCACCATGCAGTAAAAATATTAACAAAACTAAAGTAAAGTATTAGTAGCTTGTTGCCAGTAGCCTTGTGACCGCTCATTGCTGGTCAGAGCTACGAGGTGCTCGCCCTCCAAGGGCCCTACGGGAGGCATTGTGTGCTGTCTCACCGGCATCGCGGACACTCCTTTCTTCAGATCATCCCCATCTTACGGTTGGACTCGACTAGTAAAGTACCACTAATCACCGCATATTGTACTTTGTTGGTGACGATCTTTACAGTTAGCAGCAGTGTGTCCGCTTGAGCTAACTTCATTATTTGTTAGCAACTTTGGTTATACCTGTTTTGTTAAGTAGCTTTGCAGTAACGACCTGTTGGTGATGGCTGTATTTTCGCTCCCTCTACCAGCATAGGTGTGTTTGGTCTGTCTTGTTACAGTTAGCAGCAGTGTTTTCGCTTTTTTGGTTCTCTTTGCAACTTTGTTGGGAAGTCAGTTTTTTTCCTCCCATTCCCAGCAGACATTGTTTTTTAAATGTGGTTCTTCATAATTGGTGGCCGCCATTATGGCCAAAGCGTCGGGCTCTAGTACTGAAGATGCTTCCTCCAGAAAGAAGCTAAATAGTGTAAGCTTGCTGGCAGATTGCATTCTGAACACATCTGCTGCAGAAGATATCCCAAAATTTAGACGCCTGAACTGCGTTGAGCCTAGGTGTGTGGTGAATTTTGTGACATACCTGCTGTCTGGGTGAAGCTCTCGCCAGTGATATCCAGCTTTCAGGTTGAGCTTAGAGAAGACTGTAGCTCCATTCAGCTCGTGGATGATGTCGTCCATGGTGCAAGTGATGTGACATTTACATTGTACACATTCTCACTTTGTCTGCATCCTTTGGCTCCTGTGGTTCTTATGATGGGGAAAACCCATGGTATAGGCCCGTCACTGTCTCCATGATGTTGTTGTCCTCCATCTTTTTCAGCTCTTCCTCAACTTTCTGTCAGATCTGAAACGGGACCTACCTGTGTGGTTGACAGCTAGGCTGAATGTCAGTGTAGGTGTGAAGCATAACTTAAAAGCCTTTTAACTTGCCAATGCCCTCGAACAGCTCATGGTAGCTGTCCACCAGCTCATCCCTTTTCTGCTGGTTGGAGAGGACTCACAGTTGACTATAGGAAATGTCTCCTGGCTGTTGCACTGCCTTTCTAAACATTTATGTCTGGTACAGAATGTTCTTTTTTTGCCATGAAGTACTTTTTTAGCTTTGCGTAGCATACTCGCATTTGTTTGCCTCTACTTAGCAGGTCACAGATGTCATGCACATGCTCTCCTGCTGAGTGCAGCAGTAAAGCTTCTAGGCAGGAGTATAGTTCTCAGCCCTCTGCACCCACTTGGTTCAGACCTAACAAAAATTATAAGTAACCACTCGTCAAAATTTGCCATTTGAAAAGATCATCAGACACATTTTCTATAAATATTCAACTACAGCCCAACTGCTGTGGCACAGCATGGACACTCTCTTTGGAAACATGACTAGGAAATTTTATACTAAAATCACTGTTAATTCAATTCACTCGAACTGTTGAAGAAGCAGATTCAGCTGAACCCAAAGATTTCATGTTTGCACAGAAATTGCAGGCGTTGTGCAGAAGTTAGATGGGGAACTAACTTCAAATTCCATCCCAGCATTGTCTCCCAAATACATCACATAAAAATAGTGAGCCTTTTGTTATCCCAGCTTGTCCATTTTACTTATCATGGGCACATTGCAGGAAACAGCCAGTTGCCAGGAGATTAAGCCAGTCCCCTTCTCTCATTCTCTGCATTAAACACACACACACACACACACACACACACACACACACACACACACACACACACACGGCTGAGAAAGCACATTCCAGTAAAATTGAAGCAGTGTAAACTCATCAGTCTTGCAGAAGGTCACCATTTTGCTGCAATTCAGATTCAAATTCTTGATATATTGTCCATCTATGAGTGTATCTCATATCTTCTTTTGTTTCCAAATGAGACAATTGTTCCTCTATGACAGCCTGACTTTTCCTTTCATTCACACTGAATACACAGGTCCATATTCCAGAAATCCAGCTGTGAGATGACCCTGTGTTTCATAGAATACCTTCCCTTCACCATTTGTATAAACTCTTGAATCTTGTCTCGCTGCTTACAAAGAAATTGTCTGACTCCTCAATAGTTTCTAAACCTCAAATGTGCCCCTTTTATTGGCCAAACCAAATGAGGTTTAAATAATGCCCTGATATTTTATGATAGCTGCTGAATAATGTAGGCCACCCCACACAAAAACAGTCCTGGCATATGATGTGAGCAAACACCTTAGGAGAATATCATACAGTAGAAAGGTTCAGCTCAGAGACTAGTCTTTATATACTCTTTTTATGGCTAAATACATCCTGCTAACTTATTATTTCCCTTCCTTGTCTCATTTGTGCTCTTCCTTTGCAAGTATTAACCAGAATTTCTCCATTATTATGCTATCATGATGATGTCACTGTCAAGTCAGGCAAGACTCCATTCCCCCTACAGTATCAAACTTTGCCCCCTATTTAAAATTGCAAAGAATTATGAAGCACACCTGCTGATGAGAAAAATACAAGCCACCGTTCAGTGGTGTGATAGCATCTCTGACCTCTCTGACAGCTGCCACACGAGATGGCAGTGACTCAACAAATGGAGCAAATTCTCGCTGTTAAAGCAATGAGCAGCTTAAGAGCCACATATTTGTCTCAAGAGTTGGTGGAGACCAAACCAGCTGTTGTTGTTATAGGTAACTATACGTCAAAGTTACTTTAACAAAAAAATTAGACGCCATCTAAACTCTGTATTGTTGATGCACTAACCCTTCTTATACATTATGATTATTATGATTTTCCTTGATACAGACATGCACTGGCTTGCAGCAGTTATGCTTAAGTTCAGATGTAGCCTCATTTGAACATAGTTTCTAACTTAGGACAGGGTATAGATACTACAAACATTTTAAAGGTTACATCAGCTTCAATAATTAGATGCAGGCATAACTTAAATCTCTGTCTATCTGAACTGTAGGAACAAAAAAAAGCAGACAGATTTTTGTACCAAAATCAACCAAAACTATAAGGGTAAAGATAGGATGTTGAAAAGTGAGGGGAACGTGTCCTCCCAACCCCTAGTTGAAATTACAACCTTGGCTTGTGTCAATATGCAATTGTTTCATAATGAGTTGTCAACTGTATAAGATTATCATATGTTCGTGTTGTCATGTGCTGCTTTGTCTGCTGCCCCCAAGAGGCCCAAAATAATTTGGCTGTTTAACTAACATTTAAAGAATAGGAACATGGTAAAATTCTGCATGACAAATAAGACAGAGACATCACTTTGTAGAATGAAACGTTTTTTATATCTTCACTGTAGGATAGTGATTACAAACAGCTGATGTCACCTCTCACTATCACTTTTTCAATATTCTTATGGACAGTATTGACAGCGTCCATGGTTCTGCTCTGGCTGAGAACCTTGGTTACATGTCATATCCCTCTCTCTCTCCTTATGTTACCTGGTTATATATGTTCTGTCACTATTCAGTGAGGGTAAAATGTCCTAAAG
The DNA here is from genome assembly GCF_017976325.1 of Chelmon rostratus. Taxonomy (NCBI): domain Eukaryota; kingdom Metazoa; phylum Chordata; class Actinopteri; order Chaetodontiformes; family Chaetodontidae; genus Chelmon; species Chelmon rostratus. Next base: position 1,506,575 of record NC_055664.1, read on the forward strand.
CATAACTCTACCAATCAAATGTATCAATGCAAAATAAAAATTAATAAATTTGACCTTTTCTTTTTTTGATCGCACAAGAGTGGTAGTTTCCTGCTGTTCCAGCTGACCTGCAGACAACCCTGCTGTAGCTGCCAGTGCTCTTTTCTGCAGATGCAACATTCAACATCATCTTAAAGTTTTCATAGGATTGATATCAGCAGATTGTGGTGATTGGTGTATGACAGCCATGATGTTGATGGCAGTGTTGATGTTACAGTCTGCCCTAGCATCAAGATATCCATCTACAGGAATAAAGGAATGATTTTACTCAGAAGTCATGCACCAAAGGGCTGAGTAGTATCTTGTTGGCCCACATGGACATACAAGACATACTTGCATTGCTTACAGAGGCCAGAGAAAACAAAAATTAAAGCAAGCAAACTCTGTCAATAGTGCTATATCAAAATGTGTGAGATATGTACTAATTACCAGCTATCTAATTGATGCTAACTGAGCTAGGTCAACTGCCTTGTATGTAAACAGGTACTGAAGTCTACAGTCATCTGTCACATTGAACATGAGGGGATGTCTGACAGACATTTTCCAAAAAAGATTAAATTGAAAATCATGATTGAATGTTTGATAGAATAAAAAAGGCATTTCATTCTCAACCATACGTAAACTTCTGGAAGTATCTAAACTCCCCTCCAAAAGTATTGGAACAGTGAGGCCAATTCATTTATTTTTTGCTGTAGACTGAAATCATTTGGGTTTAACATGAAAAGATGAGTATGAGACAAGAGATCAACACCAACTTTTTAGGTGAGCAAACATTTTGGAACAGATAGACTTAAAATAGATTAAAGTGAATGAGAGTTAATATTTAGTTGTAATAACTGCATGACCCACTGACTTCACCAAACCTCTGCATTCTTCTTTTGTGATGATTTTCCAGGCTTTCACTGCAGCCTCTTTCAGATGTAGTTTGTTTTGGGTAGTTACTCTCTTCAGTCTCCTCTTTAGCAGGTAAAATGCATGTTCTTTAGAGTATAAGTCTGGAGATTGATTTGGCCAGTCTAAAACCTTCCACTTCTTACCCCTGGTGAACTCCTCTGTTGTTTTGGCAGTGTGTTTTGGGTCATTATCTTACTGCACGATGAAGGATCTCCCTGAAGGATCAGTTTGGTTGCATCTGTCTTTAAATTGGTAGACAAAAACATTTCAGTAGAAATGCCATCATGTGTTACATCATCAATGACGATTAATGAGCCTGTCCCAGAAGGACGTATGCAAGCCCAATTCATGACATTACCTCCACTGTGTTTCACAGATGAGCTTGAATGGGATCATGAGCAGATCCTTTCTTTCTCCAAACTTTAGCCTTTCCATCACTTTGGTAAAGGTTCATCTTTGTCTCATCAGTTCACTTTGTCCCAGACTTTTTGAGGCTCATCCCTGTACTCTTTGGCAAATTCCAGCCTGGTCTTTCCATTCTTGCTAATGAGTGGTTTGCATCATCCTGTGGTCCCTGGATTCGCTCAGGTCCTATACTCTATTCAAGTGTGCTACATGTTGTATGTGGAGGTTGTTGCACAACACAACAACTGTATTAGAAACTTGCAATAACTTGCTATCCCATAGCATCTACCAGGAGCTGCCTCACAGATAGCAAATGCTGCAGTGAGGTGTCGATAAGTTGTTGATGTTGGATTGAATGCATATTGCATATGAATGCATTATTCTCTGGTTTATGAGTTTATGTCATTCCTGTCCTAGACAGCTTGACACTTTACACTTTTCTACAAACCTGTTTCCAAAAAAGTTGGAAAAAGGTCCGTAAATCATAGAGTTAAAATAAATATATGTATAATTTATATTTGTTTAACCTGTTTAATTTATACTTAATTGAAAATAGTACAAGACAGTATACTGAATGTCTTACCACATCAACAGAAAATGATTGCTAATTATTGTATGCTTGTTCTGAATTTGATGCCAGTAACACATTTCAAATAAGTTGTGACAGGAGCAACTAAAGACTGGGAAAGTTGTGGAACACTCCAAAAACACCTGTTTGGATCATTCCACAGATAAACAGGTTGATTGGTAACAGGTGTAACAGGTAACAGTATCATGACTGGGGATGAAAGGAGCATCCTGGAAAGGCTCAGTGGTTCACAAGCGAGGATGGAGCGAGGTTCAACACTTTGTGAACACATGATAGACAATTTATAAAACCATGGTCTGTAAATTAATTTGCAAATGACTGCATTGTGTTTTCACTCACGTTTTATACAGCGTCCTGTTTCATGGAATCAGGGATATACAAAAGCATGTATATGCATGCATAAGCATGTAGTTGTAAGTTACTGTAGTGCTTTTACAGTATAGTAAAAGCATACATATGTCTCAGCAGACTTGGCGAAAAGCTGCTTGTGCTTACTTTAGCTGATGCTGTTTTCCTGTAACTGATGCATCAGTAGATCAGAAAAGAATTCAGTTATCCTGAATGCAAGAACAAGGACTGTGTCCAGGGCATTTATCAGTATAGACAAAAAGGAGAAGTACAAATTGTGAGGAATAACCTCACAAGCTTCGAGAAAGACATACTTGTAGTAATATGCTGAATATCCTGCTGATTATTGTTGTGACGGATTTGCTTGTTGTAGCTTTGTCTTGTCATTTAAATAGTCACTGACAGAGATATCCTCCTTGTCCCCTGCAGGCTGCAGCAGGGAAAGTTTCAGTGGACGGGTTTTTGCAGATGTCCAGCTCTGAGCTGCAGGACATGATGAGACGCCTGGGCTCCAACTCAGAGGATCGTTCTCGCTTTACTGCCGCCCTCTCCTGTCTAAAGAGTGCTAATGAAACAGGTGAACTAGGAACACTGGCTGTCCTGCATATTGTGAAGGGGTCATTCACAGGAATTTTCAATAAATATAAAAAAACAAGTATTCAGGTTGAATTATTGATTATTTGATAGTAATTTTGATAAATTGCTATGTGTTAGATTTTTACATTCTACGTTTGAAACTAACTTTTATTATTTTATGACTTACATGGTGCATATTACTAAACAAAGTTGTGTTTTAATTATTATAAACTTGCTGACACAAGACCTGGGGGCCAGGTATTATATTGTGGGGTCCGTAGAGGCCGGGGTATGCTGGCCCAGAAGCTCAATGCACTGCAAGTTATGAAAACGCATGCAAATGTACAAATAAGAGCAAATTAATTTGACAGCACATGGGCATCAATAAGGAAAAAAACATCAAAGCGCAAAAGCACAACCAAAAAGCCCTACTCAGGCAGACACTCAAGCTGAGTAGGGCTCTGATACAGTAACAGAATGCTAAAACAGAAAACACAATTAAATGTAAAATTAATATTTATTCAGTTCCCTGATTTCTGTGTTGTATGCAAGTTTATTTCCCCAGATCTCTACAACAGAGGTTGTGGGTGAAAAGTTGGGAAAAGTATGGGAAACACGCCAGGTTGAAATAAACCAAAACTGGCCTGTAATCGCTTTTGAGACACACTATACCACACAATAGGAATGGTGTAAATTCTAAAATATTAGTGCACATCTTGGACACATTTATGTAAGTCTGGAGGTATAATGCACTGGATGTATTTAAGCTTTTAATGTAACTTACATTGCTGGAAAAGAATTTCCCCCTTCCTGATTTCTTCTTTGTTGCATATTTGTCAAACTTAAAAGTTTCAGATGAAACAAATTTTAATATTAGACAAAGATAACCCGAGTAAATGCAAAATGCAGTTTTTAAATGATCATTTTGTTTATTGAGGGAAAAAAGTTATCCAAACCTACCTGGCCCTGTGTGAAAAAGTAGAAATAATAAGCTAACATTAACTGACTTGTTGTCTCTTCAGTCAGCACTATTAAGAGATATTTTGCTCACTGGAAAATGTATTTATGTGTAGTGTCCATGCAGAATACATCCAACACAAAAGTGTGTTCCACTATAGTTATGTGTGTTGTGAGTGTTTTGTGTGACATGAAGAGGCTAGCACAGGGGTGGGCAATTAAGTTTTGCAAGGGGCCGCAGGAGAAACCTGAATTGTGTCACATTGTGAAACTACCCCTGGTCCTCCGAATGTCTAAGTGATCTCCTTTGTCTTGGTCACATTAAGAAGGAGATTTAGAAGGTTATTCCCACACCATGCCACAAAGCAGTCCACCAGTTCCCTGTACTCAGTCTTCCTCCACCACTGACACAGCCCACAAGTCGAGTCATCAGAGAATTTCTGCAGATGACAGCACTGTGAATTGTACCGCAAATCTGAGGTGTATGGCCTGAAGTGGAAAGTTGACTGTACAGTCCCCTGCATTGCTCCTGAGCTGCTGACCACCCGCTGAGATACTCATCTCCTCAGTCTCAGAAACTAAGGTCTGTCTGTCAGGTAGTCCATAATCCAGGAGGCTGTGGAGGTGTCTCCTGCAGCTTCTGTCACAGCAGTATAGGCTGGGTTGTGTTAAAGGCATTGGAGAAACCAGGTGCGAGTGGGTTTGCTGAAGCAGGTAGATGATGGCATCCTCGACACCAATCTCAGGCCAGCAGGCTAGTTGCAATGGGTCCAGGGAGGTGGCCACCTGGGGTCTAAGATGGGCCAGATGTTCAGCAGCTCCTTCAGGTCACTGTTGATCCAGGGCTTGTTATTGGGGTATCTTGGTGGATATGATGTTGTCAACACAGAAGTTAATGTACTCTGTTATGCAGTCAGTCATGGAGTTGATGTCGTCTCCATGGGGCTCACAGAGTACTCTTATGGACATAATGCACAAAAATAGATATTAAAATGGTTTGTGTGGGGTTTTTTTAGATGGAATAATCAAACAACATTTTGGGCTAAGTCTGACAGCCCTATGGCGAATCAGAAATTTGCGATCACAGAGGACTGTGAGCTGTAGTTTGCCCGGTAAATGCACAGAACTCTTCAGCTGTCACAGCTGTGTCTAATGATAAGGTTTGTTGCATGGGTAAATTGACTGTTTAGTGTTGTTGTGCACATTATACTTTATGGTGTACTACACTGGTCTAAAACTAAATACAAAGGTAGTTACTAAATAGCTGCTTAGTTAAAGAGGGTGATCAGCAAGCTGGATGAAATTTCAGATGGTAGATATATTTTATTTCGAATTTATGTTTGTTTATGAGTTGATTCATTTTCAATAGTAAACATATTGTGATGTGTGACTGTGTACTCTACTTGCTAATTTGGGATCTTCACTCTTTTACTCAAGGAGATGACTTGAGGCCTGACTCAGGCTCCTGCAGCTCTGAGCCCCCAAAGGACAGTGATGCCTTCACCCGCATTCACCCCCCCTCCAGCTATGATCGCCCTCCCACTCCCCTGCAGCCCACCAACACCCATGGCCGCTCTGTCTCCATATCAGTGGTGCCTTGTTCAAATGACCAGAGACCTTACATATCAGCTGAGGAAATGACTGACGCCTTCAGCCAGGAGCCAAGCACCCTCACAGCCACCCAAGCCTCAAAGACACGCAGTGACAAGCCCTCCCTCACACCTCCGCCGCCTTCCCGCAAACTGCTGCAGCTCCTTCCCAACATTGCACTGACAAGAAGCAAGAGTCATGAGTCACAGCTGGCCAACCGCATTGAGGAGCCAGCTACACTCAAGTGAGTTTAGAATTAATACTACAGTCATGTCTCCTTCCATTCAGCTAGATATCAAACAGGAATAAAACTATTGAAGCCTAAGTCATCGTATTCAGGTATAGCCTCAGCCATTTTGTATATCATAACATTAAAAATAATATAGTATCACTGCTGAATCAAGAGCTGCACTGCAAGGGAAAGTGTCATCCAGTACAACTACAACCACAGATATACTTACTCGAAACTGCACATTTACAGCAAACTCTCATACAGTTAGATTTGGCGGAAAAGGCCCAAGCTCTCAGAGAAACAGCAGCACCTGGGATTCTGCTGGACAAGTAATTTTAGCTAAAAAACACACACGAATTTCAGGTCCTCCTTAAATCAACAATACCAAGTTAAGATGGCAACCATGAACTGCAATGCAATGAAGAATAGTTTTGATACTTTTAAAAAAATGTTTGATGCAGCTGATATCAATGCCAAATGGCATACCATGTGTTAATATATCATAGCAATAGCCACTGCTGACACCATGGAGAAAGAGAGTTGCAACACTCTTTGATCTCGCAGCCACGCTGTCACATGGTTCATGTTGCTCTCAGCAGTTTCATACCAGTTTGCACTGTTAACCTTTCTGTATGGTTTCAAGTGGAATAGATAGCAGCAGTGACTTGTTTTGCAGGATTTTCTAGTCAATATTTGCGCACAATATGCACTGATTACTACATGTTGTTGACTGCACTTGTATTCAACATAGCATTTTTTCTGGGCCATCGCAGAGAGACAGCAGTTTCTTTTTGTTAAGACTTCTCCCACAACGTTGAATGATCTAGGTACTTTTCTTTACTTTCTACTTCCGCTCAACTACATATCAGAGGAAAATATTTTACTTACACTACACAGTACACTGCATTTATAATTTAAGATACTTGGCAGATTAGTAATACAAAATATAATGAACAAATAAATTATGATGTAATATTAAGTAGAAGATAAGATGATGCCCAGGGTGAAATTCACAAGCTACCCAGCAGTGTATATAGTAAAAAATAGCTCCACCTTGTATGTAGTAATGATTCAATAATTCTGATTCAATAATATTAGACACATTTTTCTGAAACAGGCCTTTCTGCATATTGAGTGCTTTTACTTTTTGTACTTTAAGAATATTTTGATGCTAGTGCTTTTGTACCAGGGTGTGTGGTTCAGAGTGTCCCTAAGCAGCAGTGAACATGTGCTTCTTTCAGAGAGAGTTGGAATCAGCAGTATTTCTTTCTGAGACAGTTTCACAGGTATACAAGCCATGTTTTCTGGGAAATAAAATTACGTTTTTCACCATTCTCAGTAACATGAGGAGTGGTGTTGTGCAGCTTAAATCCATCAAAGTATTCTATCTAACAACTGTTAAAAATATGACTTCAGTTTTGTGGTCATGCACAAGCAGCTGGCCTAAGACACTGTTTTGATGAGTGCTTCAGTTGTTGTCAGTAACAGGTCTCTCCGGAGGCCCGGTCTGAACCGAAGACAGGCTTTTTATGCCAACTGAGCAACAATAACTGCAATTAATTTGATATAAATGCAGGCCAACTGACATCTGGTTATTCTAGTTAGTGAAGTGTTACACTAGCTAACTACCATTAAAATCTAACTAGCTATTATCTTTCAGTAAGCATTAACTAAAGCTGAAATAAATAGCTAAATAAAATACCACCATTAACTAGATTAATTATTAGGTCAACTAATGCATTAAAATGTCAAAAATGCAGTAATTTTTAGCCTATGAGAGTGTCACAACTCTCTTTTTCTAAGGCGCTGGCCACAGCCATGCTTACCAGTTGTGCGTAATGACAGCTGTTGCCGCTGCTGCTGGAGAACTCCACTTCCCCTTTTCTTATTTTCCATTCTTCTCATCGACAGGTCTAATTTGTGGTGGAACAGACACGTGTACCAATACGCAAAGGTGTTTAAGAGCGTTTCTACATCTATGTCTGGATATTGTTGGAGTGAAAATGAACATGTGTAACGATCAGTTCCTAAGCTTCACACACATACAAATGCAGGGAAGTGACAGCCAGTCTTTTTGAACTGACCAGACAAAGGAAATGCCACTCCTGTTTTCACAATACTTTTATTTTGACAACTGATTGGTCAATCAAGGCATTCTGAGTTGGATGTATTGTGGGGACAAAATGTGCCCTTTTTAAATCAGTATGCTGAATGTAATCATTTAACGATGTAGCCGAGCAGTGAAGGGCACATAACGTGAAGCCAGTGTCACCGAGTGAAGTGGACTGCAGTGTTTGTTTGTTTTTGCTCTGTGTTCTTGCAGGGCCTGTAAGAAGAACAAAGTGTTGGCTGCTATTCACATAAATGGCTGTGGGAACAGTCCCGAGGACTCAGCACTGCGGTCACCGCTGCTGTCTGTCCGAACACCCGGCCCTGTCCCAGCTTCTGCCCCATACATGATGCCAGCCAACCCCACCCTGCTGGACAGTGAGTCCCCATTACAGATCCTGTCTTTAGTGCTTCTGTGATTCTGTTTAATCAATTGTGTCTTTTTATGTTTTTTTTACATGCAACATTCTGATGTTCTTCTCAGATGTGACAATGCACAGGAGTTCCCCTCAGACACTGAGGAGAGACATTGGCCTGGCGGTAACGCACAGGTCAGTTACCATCACCCCGATTAGCTTCCACTCTTGTTTAGAATAAAAGGCTTTAGGAAAACATGAGTTACTATATATCATGCTGTGGACATTGTGGTTGATGTGTCACGTTATTTGTAGTGATTGTGGGCTTTGTGTAAAGGTTACACTTGAGTTGCGGTCGGGACTTTTTTCTTTTGTCTGACATTTTATGACATTAGGGTTACGGTGACTTAAGTAGATACCAAGTGGAGACAACTACAAGCTATGATTGGCTGCTTTTGTTTTCTCTTCGAAGTTTCTGATGGCAGTGGAGATGATTGATAATGAAGTTTTATTAACACATATCCGTTAGATGCAAACTCTCTGCAGTGGTGCACTGCTTTTTATCAAAGAGAATCAAACAATGTAAACATGATTACGGCAATATCTATCAACAGATAAAATCTGATGCTCAACTATAGATCAAAACCTACATTGCAGGCACCTACTGAGGATTACTGTAACTACAACCGTAAACCCAACCTCAAGTACTGATCAAATTTTAGTTTTGTACTTCACACGTAAATTTAAAAAGAATGTTCAAAAATGAAGCAGCAGAGGCAGAGATGCATTGACAGTTAGTGTATTCAAGTATGGGTGAACCTCGAAAAACACTGGATCTTAAACTTTCTATAATGTATCTATGGACCTTCCTGATTTCTTTCTGATGTAAATTTTTATTCTGCAACCCCAAGCTTTTGGACTATCCATGACCATAAATTTATCCTCATGGGTAAAATCTGTGAAGTGCCCCATGCAATGCCTTTTCACAGATTTACAATTGCTAGTTTTGTTTTTTTATAGTTTAGGTGACTGGCTGAGATTAACTGACAAGGATTAACTTGTTGTATGTTTCATGGTTTTACAAACAGAGTGGAATTTTATGACTGTTACTGGTTTACACATCCAGCAGTTACAGAGCAACATGATCACTATCTCTTCTTTTACTGTGGCTCTGCTTTGGTCTCCACCAACTACCCAGTAAAAATATCTGGCTCCTTAGCTATGAACTACTCATCAGATAGTCTCTTACTTTATGTGTCTGATGTTTGGTGCTGCCAATATAGATGCTCATTACTGTTCTTACTGATCAATGCATTCAATTTTTCAGCTCTACTGGACACTCCATCCACTGTTCTCTTTCATCACCCTGTAGTCAAACTATATACTTTTTGCACAACTTATTGAAAACTGCATGTTCTGATCATGTTTGTTGTCCATGTTTTGATGTTGCCACATAATGCAGAACAATCATGATAGCGCTTTGCCCATGAACAAAATTCTTTGATTCGTATTTCCAAGGTGGCACTTCTCCAGTGGCTGCAGATTTATCAAGGCTTGAGGTTCATTTATTTATTGTTCTGCAGCACAGTTTTGCACAATCAAATGCAAGTAGTCTCTTTACGCTTCACAAGAAGAAATACAACAAGGATATACTGTATATATGCTGCTGCTTCCGATGGCTGCTCAGGTTTGAACTAAAGGGGAGGTTCTTTATACAGTATAAAGTAGCTGTGGACACAGATACTGTAATAATTATTCATATTCATTTATAGATCAATGCACTGATTTACCTTCATTCCTGCTTCAAAAACAAACATCCCTATTTTTTTATGCTGATTTAAATGCATCTACTGGTTGAAAAGTGATTAATTAAAATTGTTTATTTACATTTCAAGCATTATTCTGTCATTGCTGCACTTTTGCTCCCAGTATTTAGTTTGCTCCTGCTGATAAAATCACCGGGCTGGCAGATCGGCAGGTTGACACTGAGCCAGAAACAGATGTTGCCCTGATGTGTCTGTGCAAAGTCCAAGACCCAGTTTCCACCAATATACTAATAACTTGCATTGCACTTCCTCGTTTGAATGAACCTCCCACCTGTTTGCACGCCTCCTTCTACTTGTGCAATGACTGCTTTGGTGCAAAGTAAAAGTGCTACTCTGTTCGTTGGTCAGTTCGTTCATCAGTTTCTGTCAGGCCGGGACTCAGATCAGGATTATTCTAGGCAAAAGGCTATATCAATATATATCTAATATGGAAAATAACAAAGAACAGAAAATGCTCCCTTAGAGGAATAAACTAGGAAACACTTTGACTATGAAGTAAAGAACAAAAGACGTTCCAGAAGGAGGAAAACACTACGGGCTATGAATTCAGAAATGACCTACGGAAACTAGATAAGGAATACTATAAACTCAAAAATAAACCACAAACTATATTATTAAACTTACAAACCAAACATCACAACTTACAATGTCCCCTAATGGGCCTTTAGGCTTTCACTCTTGTTATGTAATGTATGCTACTTTGAAACTACATTTGATGCTGCAGTGACTGAATGCAGGGTCAAAACTACAACTCAGGTAAAAAGATGTGCAAATTGGGTTTGGGTGAACTCACTCTCCCTCGGATTTTACTTCTTTACTTTACTTCTCAGGCTCATTAATCTGCATCAAATATTAGAAGATAGTGTCATTACAATAAAGATTTATTTTGTTCCTCTTTCACTGTCCTTTGTAGGTTTTCAACCAAGTCCTGGCTCTCCCAGATGTGCCAAGTGTGTCACAAGAGCATGATGTTTGGTGTCAAGTGCAAACACTGCAAGTAAGAGAATGCTAATATAACCACCCTCACTCAGTTTGAGTTTAGTAGCGCTTGTCATGGTCTCATCAGGGTATATCATATCCATCTATTCACAGGTTAAAGTGCCACAACAAGTGTACCAAAGATGCTCCCTCGTGCCGGATATCCTTTCTAACACGTAAGCAACACAAACAGCACTTTTGCTACCATAGCTTTTATTGCTGTTCAGTTCTAATGTACTTCTTCTGAATATTCCTGACACACACTGTCACTCACAAATCCTACAATACGGTGGATGTTTTTTTAATGATTTGTTGTATTTTGGGCATGTTTGCCTTTACCACAAAGGGGACAGTGCAGAGCTGGCAGGGAATGAAAGGAGAGATGAGAAATGACACAGAACTGGAACTAGGGACGATGTGATTGCATGACTGACTTGGTTACACCTGGTTAAAGAGAGAATGAGTGCTTCTTTGGCCCAGGCTCCACCAATGAACTTTTGCTGTTAGTAGACTGTGTAGACTCTCCCATCACTGGCATTTGAAGCACATTAGAAAGGGTTGATTTTTAACTCCAGTATGAACAGAAAGAATGATTACAACCATCAACCTTTTTCAATGTACAAATGAGAATCTGTCTATTGTTTTAAGACAGACTTGAAAAATTGTGAACTTTTACTTCAGTATTAAGTTTGATGTGAAATTAGTTAATGCTTTAATCTGACTTCTAGTGCCAAGGATTCGCAGGGCAGAATCAGTGCCATCAGATATCAATAATCGGATTGATCGCACAGCAGAAATCCCACTGCAGTTTGGCACTTTACCAAAGGCAGTAACCAAAAGGGTAAGTACAGGTTACTTGTCTTTTCTTATAATATGTTTGGAAGTCTGCTCTGGTCTGTTGGAGTGGTTTTCATTCTTAAGGTCACTGTTTTGGTAACAATAAGAAATGTAGAACAGAGTGTCAATGTTAGTGTGTAAGAAATAAATGATGTCAATGGAAGGTGCTTGCTATTATAATGATAGAAGTGTGTGTGTGTGTGTGTGTGTGTGTGTGTGTGTGTGTGTCTTAGGAGGAGCCCACTTTAAACCACCTGGACTCCAGCAGTAACCCATCATCAGCCACCTCCTCTGCACCTTCCTCCCCAGCACATTTTCAGCAGAGTAACCCCCCGAGTGTCAGCGCCACCCCCCAACCCAACCCGTCACCACCGGGCTCCCGGGACAACCGCTTCCACTTCCCAGGTCAACACACTGCCACTGGTAGCACTCACATACACAGAAGCTTTGTGTCATGTGAGCAGGTTACCAACAGTACAGATTCTCCAGTTTCCATTGATACATAAATGGGTTGGACAAAATATTAGAAACACCTCTCAATACAATGACAAACAGTTTAACAGCAGCACAAACTTCACCCTTCAAAATGAGCTGGATCAACACCTCTCTAAAGCAGCAAACATTACAACCCTCATCAGGGGAGGATGGGAGGGGGATGGGAGGAAGTTAATAAGAGGTTTTTGAAAAGCTGAAGAAGTCAAGTACTCAAAATTTCAAGTATACATACAGATGGAAAAGCCTCTGGATCAACAGTTAAAGTGTCTTATCTGGCATCACAATGATCATACACAGGTCAGTTCAGTTTAACCATCATGGTAGATATTTCTCATGTGTCATGTCTTCTGCGCCTTTAGTTCAGCTTTATTGTTTATGAAAAAAAGAAAATAGCCTTGATGATGGTTTGTTTGTATTGGCTCAGGCTTGGAGACTTCACATTTTCACAGAAAGCCTGCACAGCAAGCTAGAGGTATGGAGTTCTGAAGATGTGGACATTTACCAGGCAGTGAGAATCAAAATGATGTGAATAGTTGCATTATGGGAAATGTAGAATGTTTTCGGAGTTCACTCATACTTCGGACTAAAAGTCAGGATATGTTGATTTTGACCATTCTATTTATATAGTTGTTCTCATTTACATATTTCTCTGTTTCTGTTGTCAGACAACAAAACTAGTGTCAAATAGTCATTTAATTGTGGCTTATAACTGCTACCAGTTAACCAGTGGTCATTCTCAAGCTACTACGCTGTGGTGATAAAATCATCACTTCATGATCACGACGTTTTGTGGCAAAATCAGCATAAATAAAAGTTAACTGCAACAGCTGACATTTAGTGTGAGAGGTCAGAGAGAGTTTGAGTTGACTAAAGGTTGTGCTGTTAACTTTACTGCCACACAGCCTCAGACCCTCACTGGGCAGGCTTACCGCATCATTTCACTAAAACTTTGCTTTGCCCAAACAGACTAAAAAAGACAAGCCAAAGTTTTAAGAAATATTGACTCTGAAGAACATTTTGTGAGGTCAGTTTCTGCATGAGAAAAGCATTGTTTTAGTCCATAAGGAGGCTGAAACAGAGAGAAAAACATGCATTTTAAATGTACAGTTTACATTAGAGTCCCACATAGTTTTAATCTGAGCAGTACTAATTTGCTGAAGTAGAGAATTGCTCTCATAGTAGTGCAGTATTCTGAAGTTGTATATTTTCCAACAGATGTTCCTGCTTCCACAAATACTGCTGTTCAACACTCTGGCAGCCACCATGAGCCTGGGTAAGCGTTGGCAGAGATGGTGCCAGGCTGATCGTAGCTAATCATATTTTGTATGCATTGGCTGATAAGCAACAAGAAATGTTTGATGCCATTTAGAAACAATCACCATCACATAGTCTGTCCACTGGACAGCATTGACAAGTTCGTTTTTACTGTGAAAGTGCTGCTCTCTACGTATCTTTATCACAATTCTAATGCACAAATTTAAACAATCTTTATTATGTTGGTTTATGTTATGTGTTGATGTTAAAAATATATTATCAGCCAACATATCCTTTTTGGGGGGATTTTTACTCTTAAGTATCAATAGATCAGGCTGTTATGTATGTAGCATACGCTGCACATAAATGACCATATTGTGTACAGTAAACTCTCAAATATGCCTCAGAAATCTTGTGTGAGTATTAGTCAGGTTGATAAGTGTATCTGCTTTAAAACCCTCAGAGTAATTGAATTGGTTACTAATCTTTGTGATTTCTGCCTCAGTGTGTCACAGGTGGCCATTGTTGAGACACAGCTAACGTCAGCGGAACAAGGAGGGGTGAGTACTGGCTGCTACATACAGTGAGTTTCACCACCAAACAGAGGAAGTGAAAACACTGTTAAGTCTTTGTTTTGCCACATGGACTCTAACCTGCCTGTCTTATTCATAGAAACGGTGTACTCATGTGGCTTGAGCCCTTGCCAATGTACTGTTGTGGAGCTTTTTTTTTTTTTTTCTGTCACTGACATATTTTGTCATCAGTTGAAGTTGGAAGAACTCTTTATTGTGGTTGTGTTCTCTCTGTTTCTGAACGATTTGATTAGTTACTGATAAAGACGGAGATTGTCCTGTGGGGAGTGAGTAACTGATAATAACTAAGTAACTGTTCCCAAAATTTCATCCTCTATAGACATGAAATAATGATTCATTATTCAATAATGGATTCCAGGGGCCCGTGGCTGCAAAAAGTTTCGCCGTGGCTACCAGTTATCCCCTGTAGACGTGGCCACCAGGTTTTATCAGGTCTCTCTTTGGAATGAGACTGTGTGCCTCAAGATTATGTAACTAAATAAAGGTTAAACAGACAAAGCATGCTTCGCCAATGCTACCCAACAGTTCCACAAACATTCCCATTCAAGCCTTCCAGTTCAACATTCCAGAACGAATTAGGAACACAAAAGGTGGGCTACAGAAAAAAAAAAGAAATGAAATTTTGACAAAGATGGCTACAGTTGGCAGTCTGCATTAAAGGTTTTGTACTTCTTTTTGTAATATCGTTATTGCAGACATGACTGATTCAGGCACAATACTTAGAGGAGGGAGTGAGCAAGAGAGAGCGTGTATGAGGCAGAGGCATGGTACAGAAACCCGGAATTAAACAGGCTCAGGAGCTAAATCATTCAAAATTGTAACAATTATGTATGTATGATTAATGTACTGATAAGCTCTGACGTTAGCAGTTCTTTTATCTGTACTTTTTAACGGTTTGGTTTAATTTTTCATCATCTCCTCTTTTGTCTGTGTTGGGGTTGAGCTCCTCCAACAACGCTTGTTACTGTTATGCAACAAAATTGCCACATTACATTACATTATCCATTATCCGTCCATATACATTATCAATACACCTGTCCAACAAGCATAAACATGGAAACATGAGGAAAAGCAATATTTCAATCTGCTCTGTGTGCTGTCTCTCCTCCACCCCCGCTGTTTTACACAACCACAGCGCACTAGCTTGGCTAATAGCAAATTGTTACAAACAAGCTTAAACAAAAGTTACCCGTATGCAGTCTAACCGTTAAGCTCAGTTTGCCACATGTCTTAAAATTTGGTAAATTTTGGTGATCTTGTAAACTTGCTGCTGGCTGAGACAAACATCGATTGATGAGTCACATCGACAGAGGGAGGACAGAGGACAGGAGGACTGACTCATATTGACTGATTTCTGTGTCCTTCGTTCTTTCTAAACCTCGCTCACTACTGTGATGTCAGGAATGTTAATTATTGTACTGACCCTTTAAATTTGTTGAAAGTGAGATATTATTGAGTTTATATAGTGACTTTTCTGTTATAAACAATTCTGCTGCTGCAACATTTAGCTGCATTTATAATATAAATAAATTCAAATCCTGTTCTGAATGTAATGTTTTTAAAACAAATTTAAAGAATTTTTTACCAATGGAAAAGAACTGATAAGACAGACTGTGAACTAAGAGACTGTGAGAAAATACATGCACCATATGTTCTCAAAGAACTGGAGATTTCAATTTAAATCAATAATTCTAGATTTGTATTTTTGTTTCATTCATGTCTTAATTGACCAAAGTGTCACCGTTAAGAAAGGCTTTGCAAAGTTTAATGTATTGTTGTTATGTAAGTTTACATTTGGGCTGCTAAAAATGTGCTTTGGCCACCAAATTTAGGGGCTTGGTGGCCTGTGGAGGCAGTGCTTAACAACAACAGTATTCAATAAAAAATGAAACACATTCTAGTAGTTGACTCAGAATTGTGCCCTCCACAGCAGATCTTGAAATAAGGGCCCGTACACTTCTTTGTAAAGTGCTTTGAACTGAGTTCAATCTTCAATTAAACATTCAGTGTCCATGTTCACTTCCCTCATTGGTTTCAGGAGGAAGAGGCAGAGGAAGAGTACCCAGCTGAGGCTGAGGAAGCAGCTGACCAGTGCAGAAGAAAAAAGAGCACTGAGGAGTGTGATGAGGATGGGCTGGAGGACCTGCCTTCTTCCATATATTGTCGTGGGACCGTTGGCCGCTGGAGGGGTCCAATCTCCCGTAAGGTCAGCCAGACCAGTGTGTACCTGCAGGAGTGGGACATTCCATTTGAGCAGCTGCAGCTGGGAGAGCTTATTGGCAAGGTGAGCACAGAGATGCAATAGATACACTAAATCCTGGTTTGAAAACATAAAATATGACTTGGATCCGACACATGTTTGACTTGGTGACTGTCCAGGGTCGCTGGGGGAAGGTGCATAAGGGGCGCTGGCACGGTGAAGTGGCCATCCGCCTCATGGAGATTGACGGCAACAACCAGGATCACCTGAAGCTCTTTAAGAAGGAGGTGATGAACTACCGGCAGACCAGGCATGAGAATGTTGTCCTGTTCATGGGCGCCTGCATGGCTCCGCCCCACCTCGCCATCATCACCAGGTGCAACTGCGTGTTTTCAATTCTGCTGTTATTCCCTAATGTCCATTATTGTTTGTGTCACAAATGCATTTGATGTATTATTCTTTAGTATCATTACATGTGATGTGGTGAATATTTATGTTCTGCTATTGGTTTGATGAATTCACTTTTAGTAACAATATTGCATGTTTTTCTCTGCAGTTTCTGTAAAGGTTTGACTCTGTACTCTGTTGTAAGAGAAAGAGGTCACATGTTAGACGTCAATAAAACCAGACAGATAGCACAGGATATTGTAAAGGTAAGCAACCCTTTCTGCTCATTTGAATTTATCAGATATATATCAGTAATGGCAAACAATATATGTTGGCTTATAAATAACAAGAAAGTGCAGGAGAGAAATGGCAAAGATATAGACAATACGTGGCTGTATTTCTGCATATTTATGCAGGTAGGAATAATAAATTGTCTCACTTTTCAGCATTCTTCTTTCTTGGAGTTACCACTGACACGTTTTGGAAGCCTGTTGCCACATTTTTTGTGAATTCCTGATATATTGTATATTTTAACTGTAAAGGATCTCACTCAGTATATGTGTTGTTCATGAGTCTTTAGTACACAAGGGATTAAGGGATCCGATCCTATCAATATGTTTGTTTGTGTTATATGCTAATGTTAAAAAATAAATATCGGCCAATAAATTCTTATAAATTATTTTTTAACTCTTAACTATCAATACTATACCAATATTCGTAGTGGTCTTTTGAGTGTACAATGATAATATAATTATTTATTTAGACGAGACTATATATCACAATCTCGGTATGATTTGATTCTTTTTTTTAATGATCCAAATCATTCAAATGATTTGAATAAAAATGTCAGCTACCACTAATATTCCACTCTTTGTCATAGAAATGTGTTCAGCAAATCCATTTACTTTACAGGGAATGGGTTATCTGCATGCCAAAGGCATCATTCACAAGGATCTGAAGTCGAAGAACGTGTTTTATGACACAAACAAGGTGGTCATTACAGACTTTGGCCTGTTTGGGATGTCTGGAGTGGTACAAGAAGGCAGGTAGGGGTGAAATAAATAATAAAGAGTAAAAAAAAATATCTGTATTTCTTGTAACCCACAGTTGTCTTCATCAGTGCTGTTTCTGTGTGTGTGTGTGTGTATAGGAGGAAGAACATGTTGCGGATACCTCAGGGCTGGATCTGCTATTTGGCTCCAGAGATTGTCCAAAAACTGAGCCCAGACGTAGAAGAGGACCAGCTTCCTTTCTCCAAAGCTGCTGATGTTTATGCATTTGGGTATTGATTGAAATTTACTGCATATTTTAAAGTAAAGGCTGCACTGACACTATAGCTTACATTAAAAAAGATCTAAAGGTGGGGTGAGTCATTCTGGAGAAAGATTCTTAATATTCGCCAAATTTGAAATTCAGCTCATGTCTCCACATGGTCTGCTAGCTGTCTGTTCTGTGTGAACACACAGCCCCGGCTCTGTAAATGGGAAACTGCCAATCACCAATAGGAGGCATTTGTGCTCATGCACACAAGCATCAACTGGTAGCCTCTGCCTTCAGTATGGCTGGTTGACTCATCCCACCTTTAAAGCAGTGTTCTTTAAAGTTCACTATGTTCAGCTCACAAATGCAGCCACACATGTTATCCAGCGTTTAGTCCTGACTGTGTCCATTTTTTAAACCTTTTTTTTTCCATGAGACTTATATATGACTGGGCTTATTTGCTTAGACTCACTTGACCTAGACAGAGATGGAATGTTAAAAAAAAAGTCTAGCAAATGAGGTAGTTTCACTGTTTACATCGTTTTTCAGATGTGATTTTTGTGTTTTGTAATTTTCAGCACAATCTGGTATGAGCTGCAGGTCGGAGACTGGCCAATCACCAACCAGCCTGTGGAAGCTAAAATCTGGCTAGTGGGCAGCAATGAGGGCATAAAGAAAGTGCTGGCCGATGCCAACCTAGGCAAGGAGGTTATGGTGAGTCATTTGCATAAATCGATAATGTGGTTGTGAGAACACGCGCTGGTGACAGGGACACTCACTGGTGATTGGGTATTGTTTTCTTTTCATTTGCATTCATCTTTTCCAGCATCTCGCTCTTGAATGAAGGTTGACTATTGGCCTATTGTAGATGAATGCATTACCATCTAGGTTGGGTTTCTTTAATAACAGTTTAATAACAGCTGTTTTAAAGGCATCTGGGAAGATGCCTGCTTACAGAGATTTATTAATAATCTCAGGACATGATCTGAAACACTGTTGAAAATGCTGTTGGTACAGGGTCAACACATGAAGTGGACGAGTTAGACTTAGTGACAGTCTTGCGGAGCTCAGTCGCTCAGCTCAGTAACACAGGATAATTTTCCCGTACTTACATCTGTTTGACAGAGTTTGTTGAGGTCATCTGTGTTCACATCAGCAGCAATGCTGGCTCTAATTGAGGTAATTTTGTTAGAGAAGAACGATGCAAGGTCTTAATAGCTTGACACAGAGAAGTGCACATGAGTGGGGGGCAGTGGTGAGTAGCTACACAATCGTGGAGAAAAATAGTTCCCAGCATTCTCTGTAATAATCTTGGAAATATAATCCTATCATGCCTGACGTATTGTTTTGATATTCATGTCTTCTTTGTATATATAAACCATGGCTTCTTTGTATAAATTACAGTGAACTGTGAGCCCAGTTTTCCCCCGTGTTCTTTCAGCTACTCAACAGATTCTCTTCATCTCATTAACACTGTTATTGTTTAACCATGTAAAGATCAATTGACCAATTGTCAAAGCTCGAGAGCCACAGCTTTGGAGTCATTCTTTTCATTGAAGTGAATATTCAGGTCTCCATTCAGGATTATAAATAAATAGTAAATAAATAGTACCAAGTGTGATCAGCTCTGACAATTCCTGTATAAACAATGACTATATGTTGGTGGTCAATACACTGTAAGATAAGATAAGATAAGATAAAACTTTATTTATCCCCAGCCGGGGAAATTTGGGCATTACAGCAGCATGTGATAGCAGTGGGAAGAGAAATAGCAGCAGAGGTAGAGAACATTAAAAAAAAATAAAATACAAAATAAAAAGTAGACTATATACAGTATATGTACATATTATACAAAATGATGAGTACTGATAATTCTGCTTTGATTTCAAGTATTTTGAAATAATTTAAATTGTCCAAATATTTCAACCCATCAATAGCCCTGCAGGCATTGCAGGCTTTGGGCTTACCCCTGACCACTAAACCATCTACCTCTGTCACCTCTCCTCTTACCTTGAAGAAGCACTGGACTTTTGCAGATATTTTTCTTTTATAAGCTGGCCAACCTGACTGGATGACGTGCCTCTCTACCTGGAGCTGGGGATCTGTGGCTGTGTGGTCTCTGATCACTTGCAGTTCTTTGTGGGGTAGCTGGAACATGGCTCAGGACTGAGTATATATGTGCAGGCACATTGTCACAGGGCATCTCATTTCATTTCCTGTCCTCAACTGGCTGCTGCAGTAGGACCCCTCCAAGCCCGTAACTGCCTGTAACCACAGTGGGCCTGGTAGCGTTATAGAAGAAGAGTACTGGAGCAGATGCTAAGGCAGATTCAGTCTCTGGAAAGAGGTCTGCTGTGCAGGTTCCCACAGCCATTCCACTTCCAACAATTCATAGAGGTTATCCAGCCATAGAGGGCTTTGAGATGAATTTCGCCATGTAGTTGACCATTCCAAGAAACTGCTTCAGCTCGGAAACAATTTGAGTTTTTTTCTATCCCAGCTTCTTCCTCTGGGCTTCGTCTGACGGCACTCTCATCAATGATGTTCCCCAGGAAAACAATCTAAAAACTTACTTGCTCTCTTCCCTTTTTTCAGTTCTTCTATGTTGAATCAACCGAGGTGAATTTTTTTCACTGACTAGTCATCAGTCATCGCAGGTCAAGTATCAAAATTGATCAAAATGGCAGTGACCTCTAGTGATCTAGCTGACCAAGATTAGAACCACATCTAGCATTTAAAGTAGGATGTGTTGTGCAATATATCAGACATCCAATCAGCTCATTTTTAGCACTAGCTTTTTCCACTTAAGTGTAAAGCTTTTTGCTGTTAACACAAGCTTTGTTAAACCTTAATCAGTAATTAGTTGACTGAAATTGTCCCTGGAACCTGCTGGACTCTTAAGTACAGTCTGAAGCATTCTTAGAGGAACTAGAGCTTCATATACTTTTGCTTTCGATTCATCATTTAAATCAAATCACAATCACAGTGGATGCCTGCTGGTGATGCACACAGTCACAAACTAATACACAGCCAACATTGCCACAGTATTGATCAATGGAAACGACAGGTGCAGCATCCCTCATTATGTATTAATCCCTCCTCTTCCATCCCAACAGGAGATCCTGTCTGCCTGCTGGTCAACCGAAGCAGACAACAGGCTGACCTTCCCCCAGCTGGCAGGCATGCTGGAGAGACTCCCCAAACTGAACCGCAGGTTGTCCCACCCTGGACACTTCTAGAAGACAACTGAGCACATATCTTAGAAAGAGAAGGTATATTCATGGGTGAACCAGCCTACATCATTCACACCCACATTCAAAAAGGGAGTTTATGTCATTTTATTTCATTGATAAACTTCTGCCAAAATCTGCATATGCACATCATGCAAGCAGAAATGACCTGGACCTAAAAGGAACCAATACACCATCAATCAAATGGAAAATGTTGTAAATACGATTTTGTAAAGAAATGTGAATACAGTGAATATGTCCTGTTGAGTATCAACTAATTAAATTACCTTATAAATGTGAGTACTATTTTGTATTTTGAAAAGTCTAGACTCACATTTTGCTGTACCTAAGATGGTGTTTTAGTTGCTGCTCCCTTTATGCATCTTTCTTTCAGAGACTATAATAGTGTTGCTCACACTTAGCAGTAATATTGTCTCTTGTGTTTCTGAGTTTCACCTCTCCTTCCTTCTCTTCTCTCAGTGATTTATCTCTTCTGTGTCAACTGATCCATATCTGCCTGTTCCCTTTTCTGCCCGATCTCCACAGTCTCTGTTCCTACATTTTCACTTCTGTCTTCACCTTTGGTCCCCTGTCTCTTTTTTTAACACACAACACTCCTGATTTCTGTATCCTTACTCCATTCTTCTCCTGGTGAAGGCTGAGGGATCATCACTGCCTGACAGAGCTCTGCCACCAGGGCCAGACAGTGTGCATGTAACACTGTCTATACAAGCAAAGGTGTTATTTCTTTGTATTAGAATGAGCACACATTGTATTAATTTTCACATACTCATCCTGTTTTCACCTGGTGATCACAGCACATGGGATCTCTATCTGGTTTTGATAAGCATTCTTGTTATCTTCATTCTGCCCACATCGTAATCAAATATCAATGTGCAAGTCGTGTAGGCATAGCTTGTGAACTATCAAGTGTGTGTGTGTGTCATGTGACAGAGGTTTACAGCTGAGGCAGGCCACTTTTCAGTACTTTTTCTCCCCCTGGCTAATGAAACTTAAAATGGACAAAAAAGTGTAATACATATCTGTTACAGATATTTGTGTTACTTGGCACCCATAGTACACACCAGTTCCACCATGCAGACAGAGGAAGTAGTTGATATACAGTTACCTGGATGTGCTGATCCACAAGTACTACCTTGGCTACTGCCATCAGTCATGTGACCCTTGTCTTGCATTTTCTAGTGGTCCAGATTTGCCAGAGCAGGTTGTGAAAGGTTGAAAGCATAATAATTCAGAATGTGGTGTGTATGTATGTGTCACATACTATACACCATACCTACTAGTCAATCATTCATCTTAGGGCAAATGTGCACAGCACCCCCTGTGTTGCAGCTGCCAGAGACCATAGATATATACACGCAGATATCACATTGGCCGCTGCTGTTCATTAGAGCTATGCTTCTTTGCTACCACCATATTGGTGAAGAGGAGCCATGCTTCCTCACGCATATAAATATATCTCAAAATTGGCAGGTGGGTTCCACTTCTCAGGCACTTTTATATAGTAACCCTCATTGACTTCAAGGTGACACTGCAATTATTATGTTTACATTTTTGCAATTAGCTCAAAAATGGCTTTGCCTCGAGTCAACATTCTTTCATAGTCTCCTGGGTCTGGTTCAATTTGTCACAATCTGCTTGGAGCCAAATTATTGCCACTTGCAGCTGTATATTTTTTCATGTTTCATGTAGTTATAGAGCGGGAAGGAGAAAAGCGAGGGAGGGTCCTGCTCTCTGTTATTGTTTAAACTTTGTTTTAATGCAGCTACATTCACAATAGAGTTGTTCTCCTTTACATATTTTTCTGTTTCTGCTGTCAAACAGGCATTGAATTTGATCGTGGCTCATAAATACTGTGTTGATCAGCAGTAATTATGGAGCTGCTGACCTGCTGACCTGCAGATAAAATGCTTATTTTATGATCAGGACGTTGTCAGACAAAATAAACAAAAATACAGGTTATGACAGAAACTGTGCTGTAATTGGCTATATTAGCATTTAAAATTAGCAATGACAGAGAAGGTTATTATTACATGATGTACACACACATCTGAATAAGCTGCTCTCTTCTTGTATTTATAAAACAGGACAAACAACTCTGTTATTGCAACATTTCAGTTTCTTGATTTAACATGGAAAATATGTCATGTTATTTTGACATTTTCTTGCTATTAGTAGATAGGTCTAACAAATTATTCAGCTTTTACAATAAACTTTTCTGTGAATTTGGTGTTGATTGCCAAGTTATAAGTAAGTCCATTAGATCAACTCTGTACCGTTTTATGCAGTGCTGGCTAGTGGACCATATATATTACCTGACAAGAACAAACATATCTTAACCTTCCACCACCTAGCACACCACGCTAAATGGCTGGATATTTAAGACAGTGTGCCTAAAGGAAATTTCATGTTATTTATGTTATAATGTATGGAGCAAACTAGTCTCCATTGCTGAGCGCTACATATCCATAACCACCACCCTTCCACCTCAACCCAGAGCAGAGGTCACGCACTGCTTGAGTTGTTCCATTTCCCACAGGTATAGTATTATCATTTTTAATCTGGGCACCATCATGAGCCAGTCTTCACGAGCCTCGTGACAGGCTGGTGATCTGTTCAGGCTGGGCCGCTCGTCTCCCCCATTGTGAGCCAGTGCCCTCATGGTCTAACCAAGGGTAAGTGGCTATAGATGATGGATGGATGGCTGGATGGATGACACTTTTGCTGTGTATCATCCACACTAAATTCAACTCAATCAAACCATATAAACAGTCATAATTTTCCATTTGAAGTAGACCACAGTACTCTGTTTTAAGCCACTACTCTGAGATCTTGAGATATGTTCATTTTGTGACTATTTTTTTGTGATACATATAACAAGATAAAGTGATATGTTTAGAAACTGGATAATGTGCTATCTAGTCATGAAGAGAAAATGTCTCACAATAACATGAAGAATACAACTTTTAGTTATAATGTCAAAAAATCCTGTAAAACTGACAACATTTCCTCATTATAAAAAGAAACTGAGCTGCCTTTTGCTGCCACGAAGAACAAACACTCCACTCCTAAAAGGTCTCCAGTGGACACTTAAACTTCATTGGAGCTGTGACTGAGCCACAGCCACAGTGCAGCTGGATGCTGTGTATATTCGGAAAGAACATTTTCTACAAACAAATAATCATAATACCTCATATCCTGATCAAGAATCAGTCAAAGCACGATCAGCAGATGAGACATTAATGTCACAATAGCTGCTACATATGGTTTGTCTTTGCTAACCACCCTGAAATGTAAAAACTGAAAATGGAATTTTTGTTAATCTTTGTGGCATTTGGTTCCTCCCACTTTCCAACCACTAGCTGTCATAGCGCTCTATGACAGTTAATCTTTATACCTGTCTGTATGTATGTCGATGGACACTGGTTTGAGCTGTTACTAGGGTATGACCTCTCCTAATTGTTTTAAAATAATGTTTACTCCGAAGGCTGCCAACACAAAGGATTGGCTCACACAAACTGCAAAAACTCATTATAGTTTCATTTACCTTTCATGCCATCTATCTGTGCAGATTTGTTTTATTATTCCAGGTTTTCTGAGATTTCTGCCTGCACTTGTAAACAATGGGTGAATGTTTCTTTTATAGATGAAGAAGGAACACATCTTTACAGAAACAATATGCTGGATAATCTACAGAACTGAACTAGTTTCCATGAAAATTTCTCAAACAAATTTCTAAAAGCACGAGTTACTGTTGAGTGTCTATCAATGAACAGGAGGGCAATTTTGAAAAAAAAAAAATTGTTAAACGACAAATAAACTTAAATCCAATTCGGTTTGTTTAGAAATCACAACAAAAGTTATCTCAGGACACTTTCCATATAGAGCAGGTCGAGACCATACTCCGTACTGTACAGAGACCCAACAATTCACCCATAAGCAAACACTGAGTGACAGTAGCAAGGAAAGAGAGGCAGAAACCTCCAGTAGAATATCATCAAACTGACCTTATGCATATCTGTACATACAGTGCTGGAGGCTGTATGTATAATATACCGTGGTTTTGTTTGTACAATGGTTTTAATTTTAATAGGTACTTCAGTCATATTTCTGTATAGATTTTAGACGCTGTAAAGAGTTGTTGGTGGATTGGTGTTTTGTTTTGTTTTTTTCTTTTTTGTTTGTAAAGTGTGTGGGTGTGTGTGCGTGTGTGTGTGTGTGGGGGGGCATCTGTAGTATTATGTAGTATTTTTGTATAAAATGTTTTGGAAGCTTTTGGTCTGACAAATTGAAGACATTAAAGTTGATCATCAGTGACTCAGTTTCCTTTTTGTAATGGAATCAGTGTTATGTATCAGATATAATACAATATGATAGAATACACATCAAGCAGACCACTTAATATCAAAGCCATACCAGGATCATGATCTAGAGTCTACAGCCATGCTAGGAGCTCAGGCTGTGCTATGCGGGGACACAGTGGTGCTTTGAGCTAAATGCTATCACCAGCATGCTAACATGCTCACAGTGGCAATGCTATAATGTTGATGTTTAGCAGGTAATGTAACTAAGTACAGCCTCAGAGCAGCTAGCATGGCTGTAGAAGTTTTGTTATATAAATAATGGTCCAATGACAGTGACAAAACCACAGACAATAGCAAGGCTACAAAGTGGTTTAGCATCTTCAGCTCATTGTTTTGGTTTTCTAATCTGAAACTTTGCAATTTTGGTTCAGTCTCAATGCTCGCTTCAGTCTTGTTCCATCAGCAGCAGGTGGTTTTCCATGACAAAGCTATAAAGATAGATGATGGACAAAGTTAACGACTAGCTGAATATAGTGGAATATTTAGCAGCTAAAGAGGTAAGATTAGAGTAAATATAGAATTACCAAACATCATACCATAATGTTTAAATGTGTGTAATTAGGAGCGTGTGGTGAACTACCCCAATTGGCAAAAAAATCAGTTATTGCACATTTAACTGGAACTAAGGGGGCTCAGCCCAAACCAAGAAAGAACATCCACACGGAAAGCAGTATACATAGAGCATGTCTTGTTTGGCTTCCCCTAAAAATCAGGATTGATTTAGAGATTTTATAATAACGTTCAAGGTTGTGATCTTGCATCTGATGATATAACTGCGCAGTAACCCATATACTTTCACATCCACATAAACAGCCTCACTGCCCATCATGTGATTCACTTGTAAATTTCATTTGCTGGTGGAGTGAGGAGGGATTTTACCAGTCACAATACCTGCATTACACATTTTAGACAGACAGCCTGTTATATACATGCACAGATGACATTAAAAGAAAGTACAGAATGTCCCCTAATGTTACAAAGTGCAGTTATATGTGGCGTTGTGTACTAGAAATTAGTTAAATAAATACAGTATATGTATGTACATAATTACCAGGAAAAACCCTCTGAAAGAACAACAGTGGAGTGAAACCTCTTCCAGGATGGACAGCGACCGATCGGTACTGTATGAACAGAGCAGACACAAGTAGCAGTTGTATAATAACACTGCAGAGAAATGGAACAAAAGTTAGTTACAATAATATATGATTATGATGTTAGTGAAGTAAAGATTAAGTGCAACTTGGAGTTTCAGGCTAAGTGTAAGGGCGCGCTG
This sequence comes from Chelmon rostratus, assembly GCF_017976325.1. Classification (NCBI taxonomy): domain Eukaryota; kingdom Metazoa; phylum Chordata; class Actinopteri; order Chaetodontiformes; family Chaetodontidae; genus Chelmon; species Chelmon rostratus. The sequence continues at coordinate 1,533,388 of NC_055664.1, forward strand.
TTTCCCTCCCACAGGTAGACTACAGACTAAAGCTGTTTGTCCATTTGTGATAGACCTGTCCAGCACATCATGCTTCAAAAGTCTCAAAGAACAGAAAAATAGAATATCTCTGAAGAAAAAAATGAATGAGCCTAAGAATGTTGAAGTAAGTTGGTAAATATGTTAACTATTGGCCAAATTGCCATAACATGTGGCATGAATTCTCATGGTTACCAGAAGATTATATTGCTGACCTTTGACCTTTCTCCTAGCACTGTACCATCAAGCCAGAAACTCACACTTTGGTCCCTACAAACTAATCACCATTGCCAAATCAGCTGTGAATACTCATTAATAATGCAAATAAGCATTTTATTGTTCTTGCTTTCATGTTACAGCCATTAAAGGTAGTCATCTATTCAAAGCTAACCTAATGTAGCTGTTATCATTATCATTCAAGTTTGAATGCTTGAGATCCATTTTGAAAGCTTTACTACATAAACAGTAGAAAACAGGCATGGTTTAGTTGGTATCCAAAGTCTATAGTGAAGTAGATAATCTCTCACAGTCAGTGAGTGCTTGTATGACTCACTTCCTTTTCTCACATCCTGCGGTGTGCTGGCCAGGAACCTCTGCACAAACTAACTTTAGACTCATATTCTTTCAGAACGACATCACACTAGTCAGTGTGAGTTTAGAACAACTTCAAACATCATGAACATCAGTTAGTGTTCACAAATCAAACTTCTGCACTTCTGACAGTTTCAGTTATTTTTCTCTTTTCTATTTATCAACATGCATGAGCCTTGTACCTGATTTTTTTCTGAATTTATATTGCCAGTCTGGTGTCCCGGAAGTTCCTCCATTCTGTGAATGAGTCATTCCAGGATTTCAGTGGAAACACAGACAGGATGCATGAGAGCTTTTATCCAACAGCATGTGAAACTTTCTACGTTTATCACTGGATTTTACTGTTTATAATGAATTTTAGGGAATTTGAGTTGGGACATCAATTACAAGAAACGTGTGCTTTCTAAGTTACTGTTAGAACTGTTGGTTATGCTGGCTTTTCATATCCATCTGTACCAGAGTATTATCTCACAATGATAATCTAACCATGGCAATAAAAAGAGACTTTATGTTCACTATGATGGACAATCTAACCTGTGTGACTTTCAAGTCCATGCAGGTTCATTTTCATACTGTGGTTAAAAACAAGTAAAGAGGAAAACATGGTGGTATGGTATTTTCGAGCAGTTCTGCACTTAAGTACAAACTCAGCTTTTGTTTATAACTTTTAAATGGCTTAATAAAGTATGGCCTTTTAAAAAGTGGTTCCAAATGCTGTTTACAGTTCAGCCAGTGGCTACTCATCAGCATTTGACTTTTGTAGGCACGTTTAAAGATACAGGACACTTGATTTAGACTGCAAAAAATAACTACTAACTTATGATAGAAACATTTTTACAGACTCCAGGTGCCAGTATGATATGGACATCTATTAGGTGCAAAATAATATTAATATTAATCATGCTGCTGCTGTAAAAGTAATGGAAGTAATGGAATCCCACAGCCATAAACTGCATGTTTGTGCTACTTGAATCAAAATACAGTGCAAATGACACCCTCCCTCCCCCAGTGCCAAGCCTCAAATAGCTGCCAGTTCCAGTCTGTCAAGTCCATCAGTGAGCACCATGAGTCTTTCTCATCAGAATATCACAGAGCAAAAGTGCCACATTCAGTTCATCAAGAAACCAAATGGGATGTTTAGCTGTGATTAATGCAGACAAAGTATCAGTATACCTGAGGGAGGACAGCTATGCGTCAGACTTGGAGCAGACTATTATTTTGAAGGATGCGGGTGAGGACTTCCTTCATTCACGATCCCAGAGTTGCTTAACTATTGCTGATATGTTATTTTCAAACTGCGTGTATTACCGTCCACAGAAGATGACAGCCGTCCTGTGAAGACACTGCACAGCATCCTGCGCTGTCACTCAGCTGTCTGCTCTCTGCCTCAGCTTTGCGCTGCATATCAAACTTCCTTTTTTACTGTCACTTACAAAAGATGCCTCGTGATTTTTATGGCATGAAGTCCAGCCAAATGGACAGGTCTGTCCTGTAATCAGCCCAATCAAGCCCAGCAGGGTTTTACAGCATGGGCTGGGTGGATCCACCACAGTGTGAAGGGCCCCAGCAAAAATGAGCTAATCACAAGATAACCTGAAGTACTCCAAAAAGGTCAACACAGGAGAAAAAGCGATTTAACTGCAGAAAGAATGCATCACGTGAATGCATCATCAGTATGCTGACACTGTCATTGACATTTCTCCATGTTTGGTATTGGATTCGCGATAACAGGGCAGAAGTGACATGAAAGATTATTATAACATGAAACAAAGCAAACAAGGAGGATCCCTGAAATGAAATGACATAGTTGACAGGCGGAGGTCGGAGAAAAAAAAGTTGTTAAATACTTAAACAGTAGAGGAAAAGTGGCACAGGACCAGCCTGCACCAGTCAGAGCTTATCTACTACATCCCAGAGTCCTTCAGTGCCTCGGCCTCTGAACGCGCCTGGATGGCCACTAACACCACCGATGACTGGTAAACAGTCAATACAGCAGAATAAGACCGCTGAAAGAGGGGCTGGAGTCATGTTTGAGCCTCAGATCTGTAACAGTTCGGCTCGGTTCATGCGTCCTGCCAACACACGCGTTATCAGCGTCTCTCTGGTTAATGTATAAGCTGTGCTGACAGAGAAAGGGTTACTGAGAGACCGCCTACTATAAAGAAATCGAAACCTAACTGTGTAATAAATGCGCAACTTCTCCTTTTACGGTTTTGCATCCATTTGGACTCCAGAGCTCTCTCTCCTCTGCTCAGAAAACCTACGCTCTGCTCCGGACCATGGCTTTCAATCAGCAGCAACCTTTTTACAACCCGGTAAGTGACTGACAGTGATCTGTCTTTTCCTGAGGACAGCTTGATGCTGGCTGTCGGACGACTCAGAGAGCGCTGTGCGTCCGCGCTGCGCCTCCGCGGCTCACAGCCTCTGTTCCGGTTCAGCCTCACAGCATGATCGAGACTCGTTGAAAACCTTGAATAAAACCTTGAATCGTTTTACATGACGGCCAGTGAATCCACTGCTGGATTTGCCAGAAACTGTAGGTTAAGGAATCCTTCGTGGAGCAGATGAAAGCCCAGGGATAGTCTGAATTGCACTATAACAAATACATCTGTAATCAACTCTAAGAACCATAAAGTAGTTTTTGGGTTATGTATGGAGAGCACAGACAGTATGTTTGTGTGTGGTATGATGTTATATTGAGAGACAGCGCGCTCCTGAGCGGAAGCTTGTGTTGCCAGCCTCTGTCAGCCTGCCACACAGACTGTAGACTTCACCAGGAGGCTTCAGCCTCATACAGTGGCGAGCTGTAATGTGGTGTAGCGAAAAGCAAAGGAAATGTGACGCCATTAGTCTGAAAAAAGAAACTTATTTACCAAGGGCAAATTAAAATAGAGAACGAATGAACACAGGAGACCAGAGGCATTACATTTGTCAAGAGTAGCACAGGATCAAGAGTGGAAAAACTTAATCCAAACTGGTTTCGTTACATGAAGCAATGAGGAAGCATCAAAGTGGCTTAGCTGGTCAGCCATGTTCATGTCTGGAGACCCAACAGCAGCCCAACCTATCTCAAGAACAAGTTCATCAGTGAATTCATTCACATACTGACCAAAATCAGAGTGTTACTGTATGTAGAGAAGAACCGTGCTGATCCATTTCCATCTGTGAGGGAACCTCTCCAAATTAAAACCTTTTACTAGCACACTGGCAATGACAATTGTAAAAGCAGTTCTTTACAGATGAAGACCTGTCCTTTCTAGAGAATCCCCTTCACTGGGTCAATCCATGGTGGTCTGCAGGAGGGGAAGTCCATCACCGTCAGTGGACGAGTCCTGCCTGGAGCCGATAGGTCAGACTGCTCTTTCATCAGCATTTCAGCTTTACTTTGCTTTACTTCTCAGCTCTGGAACATTTTAACCCCCAAACCACTAAATAATAATAGTTTTTTTTTTTTAACTTGATCAAATATTCTTATTTAGAGTCTCTTGTGTACTCTTGGCTTCACTCAGAGTATTATTATGATGTCCCTGTGTATTACAGACTGTTGAGTTTCAGTGTTATACAGCGGAATAATACCTGCCATTGACCCTGGGGAGTAAATCTTATTCAATAAGGATTATGTGTCTTTTGTTTTGCAGTGGGAAAAGTACTCCCTTTATGCTTATGCTGTTACATGTTTGCTTAATTCTGACTTAGTTTTAGGTGTTTATTTAACTTTAGGAAACATTATGCTTAATGAATTCCTTTCATTTTCTTTTTTTCCCATTGAACAAGGTTCAGTGTTTCTCACAGAGACACAAACTTTTGTAAATGTTTGCGAAGCTGTGGCTTGCTCATTCTGGAGCTTTTGACTGTATGACATGGTCTTCATAAACACACAGTGTTTGCTTAGTCGCTTGTGTATGTGAATAACAACATGCTTTTGTCCATAAATGTGTTTTAATTTAGTCTTCCATGAGATAAAAATTACAGGGATCAAACATTGCTCCATAGCACAATCAGTGGGCAAAACCTCCACATGGTGCATTAAGGTCACTTACTAGATTTCGTTATTTTGGGATTCTTTTTGAAATTGTTACCCAGCCTACAGTAAAGTCCCATAAATTGAAACATAAAAAAGAAAGTACAGGTTGAAAAGAAAAAAATGTTGAGCCACATTTTAGATAAAAAGCAAAATAATGACACTTTCTTGTACACCAATGAATGACGACTTCTGTTTTTCACCAGGTTCCATGTGAATTTACAGTGTGGTTCCAGGACCAATGCAGACATTGCTCTCCACTTTAACCCACGATATGACAGGGGCTCTGGTTACGTGGTTACCAATACCTTCCAGTTTGGCAGCTGGGGCCCTGAGGAGAGGAAGCCCACCTCTCCGTTCCCTGCCGGCTCTACCTTCACCCTGCTCATCACAGTCAGCCGTGACTCCTACCAGGTCTGTAAGGCCAATGATTGACTCACTTTGGTCAGAATAACATTCTGACAAATAACAAAAAAGATTTTATTTCTCTTCATTTCTCTTTTACCTGCACAAAAGTTATATGATGTTCAGAATAATTATCATTTCAAAAATAATTTAAACAAACAAAAATGTAATACTCTCTCTTCAGTTTGGGCGCTCAACCTGTTAAAGGATAACTTTCGTTTTTTACAACCCGGACCTTATTTGTAGCATTAAATACGACCATTTACTCACCCGGCGGTCGGCTAGTTTAGCTGTAGTTTGGCACAGCTATGGTTCGTTCTTGCGTATTCGTAGCTGACCGCCGCAGAGTTAGCTGTGTTGTGGCTGGCTGCTCGCAGCGTTTGGTAATGACATCATCCACGTCAGAGGTAGTTGTCTAGAGATGCCGGATGTTGATAACATGCCACCACGGGCTCAGAGGGGAATAGCACCAGCATTTAATAACAAAATATTGGAATATGAACGAGTTTCGCCGCAGATTATGCGTTATATAGAGGCTGCGCATGGATGCCCCGATTACTCGCATTATACAGATATACGCACCGCTCCTCGGGGGCTAATTTCTTCAAAACTTACCAACTTTAGCTGATTAGTTCTTTTCTCAAAGGCTTTTTTCTTTAATCTGATCACTCAGGATTATTTGTTTTAAGGAAAGAAGGGAAGCAGTCAGAGACTACAACTGGATGGAGCAGAATCATTAAAGTAAAGAAAAAATAGATTTTAGCACATTTAGAATACCCTTTTCAGGGTTTTTTTTTCAATTTCTCTAAAATGTATTATTTATGTGCATGTAAAATATTTTTCTGTGCTGAGAACTGAGACACTGATATACTTCCATATTGTTTCTCTGCAGCTGAACACCAATGGCTGCCACTTCATGGAGTACAGACATCGTATCCCATTTCAGCAGGTGGACACCATCTCAGTAGGCGGGAACGTAGAAATTTCCTCCATTGGCTTCCAGCACCACATGGTGAGGATGCTACCAGAACGAATGCACAAAACAGTTTGGAGTTAATTGTGTTAAATGAACTGTATGTCAATGCCAATCCCAAACCTCAGAAATAAATCACCGGAGAGAATGAGAACAGTATTGCAGAAAGGAGTATGAGCTTAAGGTGGTTTTCCTGCTCAGCCTGCGTTTCATTCACATGTAGCCTCTCCCACCCAGGGTGCCTTCCCTTCTTGTCCTGCTTTTCCATCTGGGCCTGGATTCCCCTCTCAGCCAGGATTCCCTTCACATCCTGGATTCCCCTCTCAGCCAGGATTCCCTTCGCATCCTGGATTCCCCTCTCAGCCAGGATTCCCCTCGCACCCTGGATTCCCCTCGCAGCCAGGATTCCCCTCGCAGCCAGGATTTCCTCCTGCAGTGCCTGTGAGTATCAGCCAGGGTGGAGTTACAGTTCTATAGACATTCTACAGAGCTGTTCTGGGGCATACATAGTCACTAGAGAGCAATTAAGAGTACAGGGTGTTCATTACCAAGAATTCACATTCACTTACTTCTACTGGTTTCTGGCCATGGAGATAATTTTGGTTTCATTTCTCCAAGTTTTGAGATGTCTGTCTCTGATTTCTGCCTCCACCCAATACAGTGGAGGTGAATGATATTTCATTTATGTGGTAAAAATAGGAAACATTTACAACCCCTATTCTAAAAAAAATGGGACACTGTGTAAAACATAAATAAAGCAAAGATGGGGTGAGGTTTACCACCTGTGAAACACATGACTGTAGAAAGCAAGGGTGGGGTACATACAGCCTCTAGGCCATATAGGTGAGACTGTTTAGTACTGCCCATGAGGCAACTCAGAAATACAACCAATACTCGAGACAGTAATCACTTTTTTCCTGCCTTGAAATAAAATAAAATAGTAGACCAAAATGTCCTTGTGAGTGGTCCCTGACACAAAACCCACGTTGCAGCTGATGTAATGTTAATGCCTGATGGTGACTGTCAAGAAAACAGATTAGATGCGTAAAGCCACACGCTCCAAGACAAACGGGCAAACAATGATTTGTTTGTTTAAGTAAAAGGCAAGCCAGTGTGTCTAAGTTCGTCTGTGGGGACACACTCACTGTGATGAAAAAGACCAATGTACAGCCACAGCTTACAGCTACAAACATGCAAAACTGGATGAGCTGCAAGAAAACATGCTCTTTGTTTAAGTTAACACATTATCAAGAACCTCTGAGAGGTTCACTCAAGCTCCAGCAGCTTCTCAGTTCTCTGCTTTCAAATGTGAAATCATTTGAGGTGAAATCAAAGCTGTGGCAAGTGCTACTAGAGAGAGGTCAAACTGCATTTTCCTGCTCTGCAAGTACAAAAGCCTACTTTGACATGTGAAAATGCTGGTGAGTGTGATTTGGTGAGAGGTTTCAGGACATGAGAAGGAAACAAAAGCAACTAAACATATTTGCTACACTGTTTAATGTGGAACCAGCTGAAGTGCATGACAACCTACAACATGACAGCATTGACATGATTTAAGTGCATGCACATGGACATGCACACCCTTAAATATTATGTACATAATATTGTGAATCATAATGTGAATTAGACACCATGCACAGGCTCACACAGGAAAGCTAGAAGATAAAGAAAATGAGTCCAGGAAGACAAGCACACCAGCCTTAATTATTGAATGGATGAAAACTAACTGAGGAGAGAGTTAGGCAGGTTCATAGAACACTACAGAGGGCATTAACACTCCCTTTTCTGTAACAGATTACAGATTACAAAAAGGTCTTGAACACACCTATACGGCTAATCAATCCAAAATTAACTTTTTCTTCTGCGTTTGGTGTTTGGAGTTTGGTCACTAAAATCAAGATTTTTTTTAAGTGTCTTCTAAAGCGCAGATTTTTCCGAACTCCATTTTCTGTGTAGTGCTTTGTACATGTGAAACGGAGCGTTTGGGAAACCGTTGTTATCATCTCAAGTCGTGCATGCCTGTTGCTTTGTATAATGAGCATGCATTTGAAACAACAGCAATGGCAGATGACTGATTAGTTTTTGTTTGGTTACCGTGTGCCAGAAAGACATTAAATAACAACAAATAGCAACTATTGTTAATGTTTTCAAGTTTGTATTTGTATAATTTATTTTCCCAATCTGTACAGGCCGTTCCATACACGAGCATCATCAGGGATGGACTTAAACCAGGCAGGACCATCACGATACACGGGACTGTTCACCCCAATGCTACAAGGTCTGTCTTCATCAAATGTTGCTGGATCTCACTTTGAAACCAGCATTATAGAAATGAAATCACGTAACTTTAAACCTCAAGACTGAGGACTGTGTATGTAGACTAGTTGAAATCTGCTGATTTCTGTGAAAATACCTCACATGAGGTTTGACAGTTTTCCTTCAGTGTCAGTAGGACTCACGAGACAGTGTGTGGCTTTATGCATTTTAAGCTTTCCACTGCATGTTGAGAAGTGAATATGTACAGTTACTGGCAGTGTGCTCTACTTTCAATACATCTGGTGACATGTCTGTGGAGATTCTCATTCATCCTGGTCATGGTACTTTACTAAGGTTTTTCCAAAAGGTAGCTGGACTTGTTTGAAGTTCTAGGAGACGTTTCGCCTCTCATCCCAAAGGTATATATCCTCTTGCAGGGTCATGGGCCCGTCTGGCTATTATGTCAATTATTGACCCATTAACACCCTGTGACCTTAATGACTCACGTGATATGGGTCCATGACCCTGCAAGAGGATTCACACCTGAGACTTCCCACCAGTCAGTTAGAACTGAAGAAGCTCTCTGACATAATGCCTGGCTGAGTGAATCTTGTCATGTGAGCTGTGCTTTTTGTTCAGTTTTTCTGTGGCAATGTTTGCACTCCGAACAGATTATGACCACTGTTTCCTTATCCTGAAGATGAGCATTGCCAGTTTATGAGCTTTCACAGCAAATAACCTGATGATGCACCACAGTAGGTCACTACTGTATGTGTAGAATTTGAAATTACTTACTGTGGCTCTTCCTGGTATTTTAATGACACTCTGGTTTAATGAATTTCAGTACCAAAGTACCAAATCTGGAGTTCTAGTTCATCACATTCCTGTCTTGGCTAGAGTTGACCAATATGACAATTTAGCCTATACTGCAAGAGTACACACATGGGTTACATTTTGTGTTCATTAGAGGCACTATAGAACTGTTTTCACTGGCTAAGTAGTAGTCCCTTTCACTAGCAAACATACCTGTATCTGTAAAATTGGTGCAGTTCCCCATTGAGGACTTAAATCTAAGAAAGCATTCATACAAGAGGACCAAGCTCATGTTGTACTCACTCTTTCCTCTGTGTTTCCTCTCAGGTTTCATGTGAATTTTTGCCATCCCTCTGGCATTGCTCTGCATTACAATCCACGTTTCAACATAAACAATGTGGTTCGAAATGCCAAGCTGAATGGGCAGTGGGGTGGTGAGGAGCGTGACGGAGGAATGCCCTTCCGAAGGGGACAGCCTTTCACGGTACCACTGCAGTTACTTCACTCATTGCACACACTGAGCAGGTGGAGGTCAAGCATCACTGCTAATATGCTTGTATTTAGTACAGCATTAGGTTCTATATATGTTTATTCATTTATTCATGTAGATTTCTGACATTCTCATTTGACAAGTCTGTTTTATTAAGCTGACAGCATTATTACCATCTTGCAGAAGAGAACATGATTGTAGTAGTCTCTGCCCTCAATCTTCCAAGTTTCTGTAGGGGTGATCACTTCATTTTGTGGGTCTTTGCTTCCCTCTTGAGCCTGTCTTAGAGTATAGAGCCTGACCAAACTGTTCCATAAAGGGCCTTGTGGCTGCAGGTTTTCGTTCCATCCAAGGAGGAGCACACCAGGCTGGACTCATTTAATCAGCTGATCTCAGTCTTCAGCTGATGACTAAGTGATCCCTTCATGTTGATTGGTTGGCCTGGTGTGCTCCCCCTTTGCTGGAAGGAAAACCTGCAGTCTTTTATGGAATACTTTGGACATGCCTGGCCTATACAGTATGTGGAACCTTGGTGACTCCTAGTGGTTGTATCAAAAACACACCGTGGCAAGCTTGTTCATTTTACTGATGTCAGGGAGGATCTTCAAATTATGTTATTTTGAAATGCCTTTTTTCCTTTCAGTTGACTATCTGCTGTGAGAAGCACTCCTTCAGGATTGTGGCCAATGGGATGCAGGCACACACCTTTAGGCATCGCTACACTGCCCTCCAACACATTACCACCCTGGAGATCGACGGTGACGTCAGTCTGACCTCTGTGGTGGTGTAGAGGTCCAGGAATTGTGGCTTGTCTTGACATCTTACACACAAAATGCTTTCCCTGCCACTGCATTTATTAACAAATCCGTGCTAACTGTTTGCTTTGGATATTTAGTGAATATTGTATATCTGCCTCCTTTGTATTACATATAACAAATAATCATTCCTGTTTTCTCACTATTATATCCTATACTATTTCTGATTCTTAAAGAAACGATCCATTCGTCCAATTTATATATTCCAGTTCCACTGATATTTTGCAAATGATAAGAGTGTACTTATTCATGCTTTGTTAAACATTGAACTTGAACTATAGTGTGACAACATGTGTTTTGGTGTAACCAATTCTTGAATTATTTTAGCTGGAACCTGATTTGGTAAGAAAATGAACAATTCAAGATATCCAGATATCCACATTTTAAACAAGCTATAAACATAACATGTTAATCTGTAAAATACACACAAACTACACAATAAATAAATGTTTTCCTCTATTCCTAGAATGTTATCTGTCAACAGATTGTCAACAAATTTACAGCAGTCCTCACTAATTGTTTTTTAAAAATACAAATTCCTCTCAAATTGTATAGACATTAACTTTTTTAAACAACTGTAAACTGTTTTTTAAACAGTATACCAAATTTGATAAAATTAATCAGATGCATCAATTACTGTTAAGCAGCAGAGAGGCAGGGGAAGCCAAAGGAAATTATTAGTGTCGGTATTAGTATTGGATATCGTAACTACATTGATGGGGGATCCTATTTTTTGATCCAGCACTTAGAATACACAATAGAATTAACGGAATATAACAGGAAACGTGTGATGGGAAGAAGCTGTTCTTGAGGGGAGGAGGAGAGGCAATACCATTTTCATGAGGCCAACTACAAGAGATGAGACAAAGAAAGCTAAAAAACTATGAACAAATCAGGATTGTAGGAATGTTGGGCACCGTCATTGGAAGCTCTGTCGGGGCAGAGTGGTAAGAGTTTTGTGGTTTGTTTTATCCCTCCAAACTGGAGATCACAACCCTGCCAGGCACCCCTCGGTACCCTCAATGAACAGTAAAGACCTTGACATTGTTCTGATAGGGTTCAGACTAAGACTAATGCACTTTCATGCAGAGGCTGTGAAGACTTTGACAGAGCATAGTAACAAAAGTAACTATGGAAGCACACAGGAAAGAGCCAAATGTATTACCTTCAGACTGTGGCAAAACAGGCATAGATCTGTGTGAGTACAAGAGGCAGTCCTAGTGGGCAGTGTCAGACTACTACTCCAGGTACATTGTTCAGTTGCATAGTGCTCAATTTCAGTAAACCATACATATATTTGCAATGCTTTACCTATGTATTAGTGAAGACATGCTATGAGATTCAATAGCATAATGTTGATAGAGGATACTCATGAAAAAGAAAATTAGCAAATTAATGAAAGTCAAATGACTTTGATGTGAAGTGATGCACAATTCAAAGAATATACATACCAATCAGAACAAACATACAACAGAGCTGCAATGGTTACATTTTAATCACAACTGTACCACTGCATCATGACACATTCAAGAAGGTCAATTCAGAAATGGCGACACAGCATTGAGCAGTACATTTAACGCTCAGTCCCAAAATACTTCTGTCTAATAAGCTTAATATAACCACTAAGTAGATTAAGCTGCTAGCTAAATGCTTAATTTAGGTGGTGATAACTCACGTTTACTGATGCTGCTTGTGAAGTTGTGTGTGACTTCAAACAATCACCTATTGTTTGGTCACTCGCTTAAACATTAATTTAGTATCAGTTCACAAGTAGTGGCTTTGATTACTTCAACTGCAGAGGGTTAGTTTCAATTTGTTGCCTAACAAGGCTTTCATTGTGAAGCATTTTCAGGACAATATTGTAGAAAGGTCAGTGACTCTAGGTTCAAAATACAGGAGATTTAGCTATTGCCATCTTGCGGCACTTCAGTGGGACATTAATTCACACCCACAATGACTGAAATCATGCAATACTACTTTAGATGAGAAATCCACAACAAAGTGTTAAAAATGTCATCATTATATTGTTAAACGCATTACAGAGATGGACATTTTCATTATTCTTAGTTGGCATGCACTTTATGTGTATCAGGCACCAGGAGTTTATCCACCCTTGTTTTTCCTTTGGCCTGTATTTGGGATCGGCCTTTACTTGAGTCCTCTCCTTCAGGAAATATGGCCATTGTGAAATTGAATAGCTGAGCAAAAGCCTTAAATATTGGGATTTAATCACAGCTCAATGGATTATAAATGGACTGTATTTATATAATGAGTATATAGTCTTACCAACCACTCAAAGCAACACGAGCCAGCATTCACCCATACTCATTCATACACTGGTGGCAAGGAGACACCTGCTCATCAAGAGCAGTAACCATTCACACGCACACCCACCTAGTTAATTAGATTTATTCAAGGTCAGAGGTCTGAAACAATTGGCAATGTCAAAGTGATATTTCATCAATGAATTAACATAACTTCTCTTGTGATTGGGCTGGCATGAAACCGAGGCAGACAAGGCTCAGATAGTATGTCCATATTTATTTCTGACTCAGACATACTCTTACAACTACATTTCCACTAGCTGTAGAAATTGTGTATGAGAAAAAAGGAGACACATATCTGCAATGTAGGAGCTGATGGCAAATTCTCTCGTGTAACTTTAATATGTGAACTTGGCAGCAACAACATTCTCTCCAAGAGTTAACATTGCCATGACAATGACAGCCACAATAAAACAACATTGATCTGGGGATAGGATTACTGTGAATGACCTCCAGCTACACTGTATATTCAAAGTCACTAACAAGTTATTGATGAAAAGGACATTTCTTCAGGGGTCCTTAACTACATTTGTCCATGGTCTGGTTTTCCTGTGCTCATGTCTTGTGCTTGCAGAGCACAGAGAGGCGGGGTGATCTCCTCCGCAGCAGGCCCCCCTTCAACGCACCTGCTTGACATCATCTAATCAGCCTGGCTACCTAAGACACCTCCAGATCCGGATGATTCCTCTAGCTAACTTCATGTGTGCGTGCTGTCGACTTTGATCTCCTGCCTCCTGTGACTCTTGAGATTTTCGTGTTTCCTAGATTGTACTGAGTTTATTTGTTACCGCCAGTCAGAGAAACTCCTCCTGGTCCTCCTGTGTATTTTTCTTTTCCCTTGGCTATTTTTCCTGTCAGGTGATTCTGTGTTACTTTGTTACTTTTTCCCGTTGTGGCGATTTTTGGTTTGTTTTTCTATGCTCCAGTGTTTTTTCCCTGCAAGGTGTTTTTTTGTTATTCCTATTCTTCATAAATATCCTACTCCATTTCACTCTACTTTTGGGTCAGGACTCTCCTTTCAAATAAAAAACAGTTTAGACCTATTTAATCTATTATTGTTTGATATTTTCACTTTTCTTACAAAATGTTATTTTTATGTGTCTACATCAGTGTGAACAGACCTTGTAAGATGGAAAATCCATAATGATGATAACTGATACTTACTTACTCATACTTTACTGGAAAATGGTCTCAGACTTTCACCAAGGGGGCAGTCAGCACAAACAAAAAGTTAGAGTTACCTCCCATATGAGGCCAGCACTGCTGTCAGCTAGAGTGCATGGCAAGCCTGGGAGTTGAGCAGTTTGATGTTGGGTCCATGGGCAGATAGGATGGAGACGGAGAATAATTTGATTCTGTACAACAGGTGATCTTTTTTCTCATTGCTAGCAGATGGCAGGCCAATCAATGATGAGTCTCAGAACAGATTGGACCTCTTCCATTGGTGAGTAACGTTAGATGCTTACTTTTTCTGGATTTATTGGTATTCTGCAAGATGGATGTCATGTGGCCCCCAGACTGCCAGTTAACGATCACTTGTGGGCGGGGTTCGGACTGATTTGCTGTTTAGTCTAAATGTGAGCCAAGGTCCTGACTTTGAGAAGCCCTAAATTTATTTATTTATTTAAATTTATTTAGAATAAATTTATTCATCAACCCACTGTCACATGAGAAGTATTGTTCCATCTGTTGCTTGATGGCCAGGGGAAGAGGTTTGCTCTGGAGGGACGACAGGAGAAGCAACACTGCTTCTCATGTGTACCTCTCTCAGGCATTCTCTTGTGTCTCTGGTCCCGTGAAGTAGCTTAGCTAGCTGATGTCACTCTTTCTCTCATCTGGAAATCTTGTGTATTTTCAGGCATCTAGGATCCCACCTGGCAACTTCAGCTTGAGTCGGCTGTCTCTCAACAGGTGGCGGGGTGGCTTCACAACACATTCAATTAGGTGTGCAGGAGACTCACTTGTCTAAATCGATGAAGTTTAGACTGGAAGAAGCCAGACTGGAACTGAGTCCTCAAAGAAAGTTTCTTCCTTTAACATTACCTGGCTATCTTCAGCCCGCTTGTTGTCGCTTGGGATTTAGCTGATCGTTGTACAGTGGAAGCTCCAGTTCATCTCTGGACAAACAGGCCAGCAGCACACTTGCCAGGGACAAGGCTGAAGGGCTTTGAAGGCAATAGACTGAACTGAAGAGCAGACCAGGCACAAACTAAAGAAAACGTCCTTATGCTATAGTCTTCTATTAAGAGGAGGACAGTGTCAGGTGTCAGAGGCACACAACTTTCGCATTTTTCCCTCTAGATCTATATTGCTCAAATTCTTTTCTTTTGTTGCAATGTCTCTCCTAAAAAAAATGTACAATTTATTACAAGTGTAATACCTCCACGTTTAAAAGCTCCCCTATAGCTCACCTGGTAGATCGTATTGTTCAATTCAATTCAGTTCATTTGTGAGACAAAAGGTATCTCATGACACTTATGGAAAGTGTAAAATATAGAACAGGTCGAGACAAATTTTATTGTACAGAGAACAACAAGTCCAACAATTCTTCATTGAGCAAGCACTTGGCGATGGCAGCAGGGAAAAATGTCCTTTTAACAGGCAGAAACCTCGAGCAGAACCAGACTCTGAGTGGGTGGCCATCTCCCTCAACTGTTTGGGTTTAGAGAGAGACAGCAAAAGAAAGAGGGAGAGAGCAAGAGTGATATGCACAGCAATGAGAATAATAATAGCAGCCATAAAAATAATAGAAATATGACAGAACAGAATATTCGATATGAAAGTACAGTGCTGTGAACAAGTATTTGCCCCCTTCCTGATTTCTGTGTTTTTTGCATATTTGTCACTCGCAAAGGTTTCAGTTCATCAAACCAATTTTAATATCACACAGAGACAACCCAAGGATATATAAAATGCAGTTTCTAAATGATGATTTTGTTTACCAAGGGGGGACAAAATACAAACCTATCTGACCCTATGTGAAAAAGTAATTGCCCCCCCCCTTGTTACTCACAAAGTAACTGTGACTAACCACAGTTTTGGGAAAGCTGAGTTCAATTTCACAGGCCACACCCAAACCTGATTGCCACCACCTTTGTTGAATCAGGAATCAGGAATCAGGAATCATTTATTGTCATTACACAAGTTTCCAAGTGCAACGAAATTATGTTCAGTTACAACCGTCCCAGAGGACACAATGGCACAAAAGATACAAATACAAATAATAAACAAATAATTGACATGGGAAGACAGGGACAGGAGAACCACAATGCAGTCAGCAGGGTGGCACTTCGCTTACTTAGATGAAAAACAAATGAAAACAGGAGGGGAGGGAGAGGAGAAAAAAAGCTAATCTCCGACGTTGCCCATTGGGGGGGGCACAGTGTGGGCTTGGTAAAAAAAACCTCAGCACAAGCAACATTTAAGACATCATAACAAGACTGAAACACCTGCACATGTGGGTAGGGGAAGGAAGTCGGGTGGGGTCACAGAACAGTCGCCCGGGGGAGGGCTGCAGCTCCTACAGGGCGCCATCCTCAACCCTTGGCCTACTACGCCACACAGGGGAAGGAGGGGGGTGAGGAGCCAAAGAAGGCGTTGAATTGAGGGTAAGGGTGAATGTCCCAGAAGGAGGTGGGGGTCGGAGCATCTTGTCTGCAGAAACATCCAGGAGAGTGGAGAGATAAGGCCGTTTATGTCTGGGAGCCAATGGAGATAACAATTGTTTTGGGACAGGCAGACACTGGAATTTTTCTGTCTGCCCTTGAGTCTCTCTGGTCTCAAGGTGGCTTGCTCCAAAATGTCCGAATTAGTGACCAGATTCAGCCGAGCCGAGCCGACAGCTTCTCCAAGTTGTTATCTGACCGGCGAAGGAGCTCAGGAATCGCATCCAGTTTGCGATTGAGCTCACAAATCGATTGAGTCTGAGTGCTGGCAGCCCTGCACATTCCCTCGATCATTAAGCAGCTTGCCAATTTCCGCCAGCGTCTTCCTTATTATGCAGTAGATCAGGTATCCGCCAAAGCCAAACAGCAGAAAACCTAAGATCATAAATCCAATTGTGTATGTATCAACATCCTCAATGGAAAGAACCGACAGACACACGATCCTCCACTTCTCAAGAAATCACTTAAAGAGAATCTGTTAGACAAAGAGAAGTAGGCTACAAAATCTCAAGAACAAACGCATCATGCCACGATCCAAAGAAATTCAAGAAGAAATGAGAAGAAAAGTGACTGAAATCTATCAGTCTGGAAAAGGTTACAAAGCCATTTCCAAGGCTTTGGGGCTCCAGTGAACCACTATCAGAGCCATTATGCACAAATGGAGAAAACTGGGAACAGTGGCAAACCTTCCCAGGAGTGGTCAACCAACTAAGATTACTCCAAGAGTGCGACGACAACTCATCCAGGAGGTCACAAAAGAACCTAGAAAAACATCCAAAGAACTGCAGGCCTCTCTGGCCTCAGTTAAGGTCAGTGTTCACGACTCCACTATAAGAAAAACACTGGCCAAAAATGGCATCCATGGGAGAGTTCCCTGGCGAAAACCACTGCTGTCACAAAGAACACAAAGACTCGTCTCATATTTGCCAAAAAGCATCTTGATGATCCTCAAGACTTTTGGAGAAACATTCTGTGGACTGATGAGTCAAAAATTGAACTTTTTGGAAGGTGTGCAGCCCGTTACATCTGGCGTAAAAATGGCACAGTGTCATGACCCGTGCTCTGCACGTAGGTTTTTTGTTAAGTTTCCCATTATGTCTTTGCCTGGTTTTTGTTACTTCCTGTTTTATTTTGAAGGTTCTTGTTATGTGTCTTTGTGTTGCTTTACTTCCTGTGTTTTCCCTCCCGTGATTGTCTGATGTGTTCCACCTGTGTGTCATTAGTGTTCCTGCCTTGTGTATTTAAGTCTGTGTCTTTCCCCCCAGTCTTTCTCGGGTCGTTGTCAGTGCTACCTCATTGTCTTGTCCCCTTGCCGTCTGCCTCAGTCACAGCCACAGTCATTGTACTTGCCTTAGCTCCCATAGTAAGTGTTTGTCGTGTGATTTCTTTGTTCTTTTGTTTCTTCTTTGTTCTCCATGTAAGTTTGTTTCTAGTTTTGTCATCATCTCTTGTCATTCAACCAGTTTAAGTAAGCGTGTTTCTTTAGTGTTGTCTGCGTTACCTTGCCTTTATGTTACCTTGCTACTATTCTTTAGTCTTAATCATAGTTATAGCCAAAGCCACTGCCATGATTACAGCTTTAGTTATAGTCCTAGCCTAGTGAGTGTTTGTTGTAGTGATTCCTTTGTTATGTCCGAGTCGTGTTTCATGTAAGTGTTCATCGTAGAGTTTTCTTAGTTCATGTTCGTGTCTCTGTTCAAGTCTGTGTTATCCCTTAGTTTGTCTGAGTTCATGTCTGTGCCATCCTGAGTGAGTTTTCTGTTTATTGTATTTTCCATAGCCTAGTTTTGTTTCGTAGGTTTTCGCTTGATGGCCGATTTTCAGTTTATTATTGTAGTAATCACTGTTTCTTTTGTGATTCTTCATAGTGCCTATTTTCCCCTGAGTTTTCAGGAGTGATTTTGTTTCTGTAGTTTTGTCAGTTAAGTTCAAGGTCTTTCACCGTCATTTGTTTCTTCTTCCTACATTTTCTGTTTACTTTAAGTCATTGATATTTTGCTCATAGTCTTGTCTTTGTCTATAGTCTTGCCGTGTAGTGTGTTAGTGAGTTTCTTGTGTTGCCTTAGTCTTGTCTCTAACTCAGTTGTGTTGCGTGTTAGTGTTAGTCTATTTTCCCCAGTGTTGTCTTTGTGTGTGAACCCCATTGCCCTAGTGTGTCTAAGATCTTAGTTCCCCGAGTTTTGGTTTTGGTTGTACTATCTTTGTGTTTAATAAATTCATTTATTTTGGACTCTACGTCCCCGCTGTGTCTGCATCTGGGTTCAAACCCATAGTTTCCCTAAGTCCCCACTCCCTGACACACAGCATTTGATAAAAAGAACATGATGCCAACAGTAAAGCATGGTGGTGGCAGTGTGATGGTCTGGGGCTGCTTTGCTGCCTCGGGACCAGGACAACTTGCTGTGATTGACGGAAAAATGAATTCTGCTGTTTACCAGAAGATCCTGCCATCAATTTGTGCCCTCAAACTCAAGCGCTCTTGGATCATGCAGCAGGACAACGATCCTAAACACACCAGCAAGTCCACCTCTGAATGGCTCGTGTTGCGTGTTAGTGTTAGTCTATGTTACCCGGTGTTGTCTTTGTTCTTTGTGTGTGAACCCCATTGCCCTAGTGTGTCTAAGATCTTAGTTCCCCAAGTTTTGGTTTTGGTTGTACTATCTTTGTGTTTAATAAATTCATTTATTTTGGCCGGAGTCAGAGCTGCTTCTGCCGCCGCTGCCAGCGCCTGGGCCGCCTCCAGTGCCCAAGCTATCCTCGCCACCAGTGCCCAAGCCATCCTCACCTCCGGTGCTGCCGCCGCCTCCTGAACCTGAGCTGCCACTGCTGTTGCCGCCGCCGCCGCCGCCGCCTCCTGACCTCGAGCTGCTGCCGCCTCCTGACCTCAAGCTCCTGCTGCTGCTGCTGCCGCCTCCTGAGCCCAAGCTGCCGCTGCTGTTGCCGCCGCCGCCTCCTGACCTCGAGCTCCTGCTGCTGCTGCTGCCGCCGCCTCCTGAACTCCAGCTGCTGGCGCCTCCTGACCTCGAGCTCCTGCTGCTGCTGCTGCCACCGCCTCCTGAGCCCAAGCTGCCGCTGCCGCCGCTGCCGCTGCCTCCTGTCCTTGAGCTGCTGCTGCCAACGGCGCCGCCGCCTCCTGAGCCTGAGCTGCTGCCGTTGGCAGCCATCTCCAGACCTCGAGCTGCTGCCGCCTCCTGACCTCAAGCTGCTGCTGCTGCCAGAGCCAGAGCTGCCACCTCCTGAGCCTGAGCTGCTGCCGCTGCTGCCGCCTCCAGACCTCGAGCTGCTGCCGCTGCTGCCACTTCCTGACCTCGAGCTGCTGCCGCTGCTGCCACTTCCTGACCTCGAGCTGCTGCTGCTGCCGCAGCTTCCTGATCCCAAGCTGCTACTGCTGCTGCTCTTGTAGGAACAGCACATTATTGTAGTAATCTCTGTTTCTTTTGTGATTCTTCATAGTGCCTATTTTCCCCTGGGCCTCGTGGCCCAATTGTTGAAAAACGTGTGCTATGAGTAAACTAGTGAGTTCAGGATGCTAGGCAGAGAGGATGTACGATGGCCCTCTATCAACCCCTCAAAGCACTTCATGACCACTGACGTAAGGGCTATGGGGCAATATTTGTTGCAGGCTGGTGAAGAGTTTCTGGGATCAGGGATAATTGTGGACCGGAGGGTCGCCGGTTCGATTCCCCCCCACCGGACTGGCAGAGAAATTTGGGTGTGGTGGAGTATCCCCTCCCCTTCCATTAGCCGGCTGATGTGCCCTTGAGCAAGGCACTTAACCCCCCATATGCTCCCCGGGCACCTAAAGTGGCGAATTTGGTAGTGGATTTGGATGTTTGTAATCAGAGAGGAACAGAGGTTAACTATACATATGAGTTGTACAGTCTGACAGCGGGTTGCACTGAGGGTGTCTCAGTCGGCCACTGAAGGAGCTGCTGAGCTCCTCTACAGTCCGGTGCAGTGGGTGAGAGTTGTTGTTCATGATGGCTGTGAGCTTGGCCAACAGCCTCCTCTAACCCACCTCCTCCACAGAGTCCAGTGGGCAGCCCAGGACAGAGCTGGCCCTCCTGACCAGCTTGTTCAGTCTCTTCCTGTCCCGCTCTGTGCTGCCCGGGGCCCAGCAGACAAAAGCGTAGAGGATAGCAGAGGCAACCACAGAGTCAGAAAAAGTCAGCAGGGTTTTGCACACTCCGAAGGACCTCAGTCTCCTCAGAAGGTGGAGGCGACTCTGGCCCCCCTTGTACACATACCATATACAGTGCCGTTAAAAAGCATTTGCCCCCTTCCCGATTTCTGTGTTTTTTGCATATTTATAACACACAAAGGTTTCAGATCATCAAACACAGAGACAACCCAAGGATAAATAAAATGCAGTTTCTAAATGATGATTCAATTTATTAAGGCACAAAAAAAATCCAAACCTGTCTGGCCCTATGTGAAAAAGTAATTGCCCCCTGAACCTAATAGCGAGTTGTGCCACCTTTGGCAGCAATAACTGAAATCAAGCGTTTGCAATAATTGGTGAGTCTTTCACACCGCTGTGGAGGAATTTTGGCCCACTCTTCTTTGCAAAATTTGTTTCAACTCTGCCATATTGGAGGGTTTCCTATCATGAACTGCCCGTTTAAAGTCACACCACAGCATCTCAATTGGATTTAAATCCGGACTTTGACTTGGCCACTCCAAAACCTTAATTTTGTTTGTTTTTTTTGAGCCATTCAGAGGTGGACTTGCTGGTGTGTTTAGGATCGTTGTCCTGCTGCATGATCCAAAAGCGCTTGAGTTTGAGGGCACAAATTGATGGCAGGATCTTCTGGTAAACAGCAGAATTCATTTTTCCGTCAATCACAACAAGTTGTCCTGGTCCCGAGGCAGCAAAGCAGCCCCAGACCATCACACTGCCACCACCATGCTTTACTGTTGGCATCATGTTCTTTTTATCAAATGCTGTGTGTCAGGGAGTGGGGACTTAGGGAAACTATGGGTTTGAACCCAGATGCAGACACAGCGGGGACGTAGAGTCCAAAATAAATGAATTTATTAAACACAAAGATAGCACAACCAAAACCAAAACTCAGGGAACTAAGATCTTAGACACACTAGGGCAATGGGGTTCACACACAAAGAACAAAGACAACACTGGGGAAAATAGACTAACACTAACACGCAACACAACTGAGTTAGAGACAAGACTAAGGCAACACAAGAAACTCATTAACACACTACACAGCAAGACTATAGACAAAGACAAGACTATGAGCAAAATATCAATGACTTAAAGTAAACAGAAAACATAGGAAGAAGAAACAAATGACGGTGAAAGACCTTGAACTTAACTGACGCCACTGTGCCCCTCCCTTTCAAAGGCAACAGTCCGCCTAACCTACCAAACAACAGGAGGTTAGCCACGATTTGCCTACAGTGTCTCAAGAAAAAAATTAAAGGCCAACAAACAATACTATGATCAATACAAAACATTCATGGAGGAAACCATAAACAAAGGTGATGCAGAGCCTGCCCCTACAACATCTGAGGGACAGGCAGAGTGGTACCTGCCGCATCACGGCATCCATCACCCCAGTAAACCGAACAAACTGAGAGTTGTTTTTGACTGTTCGGCCAAATTCCAGAGTGTTTCTCTAAACAACTGTTGGTGGGAGATTAAAACAGTCATCTCTCTGCCACAAAGTCGAGCACCCAGTCATCTTACCAAACAAAAGTCATATTACTAAGCTGATTGTGTCCCACTACCATGCTAAAACGTGCCATCAGGGTCGAGGTCAGACACAAATGGAGCTTAGAGCAAATGGATTCTGGGTCATTGGTGGAAGCAAGTTGGTTGCTAAACAAATACACACCTGTGTGCTTTGCAGGAAACTTCGACGTCCGACTGAAAGCCAACGGATGGCTGAACTCCCTAAAGAACGTCTTGAAGCCTCAGCACCGTTTACATACAGCGGCAAGGACTGTTTTGGTCCGTTCATTGTAAAGAAAGCCCGCAAAGAATACAAAAGATATGGTTTGATTCTCACATGTCTGTACTCTAGAGCTGTGCATATAGAAATGCTCGAAGATTTATTTACTTTGCTACTTCCTGTTTTGCGGAAGCCAGGCTTCTTGCTCCCGTCTCAGAAAACGACATGCACGTGTTGCTCCAGAGTTGGTAAAACATGCACATGAACTATTTACTTCTTGTATGCTGTGTTGGAACTTGTAGAAAGTGATTTTATTGTGGTTCGCTTCGTGTTTTTTGTGTGTTTTATATATCTTGTGGAAGGAGTGTTACTGCGAGGTGTGTGTGGAAGACAGGCTGCTAGCAGGCTGAGTTCAAGTTTAGCCTCTTGGAAAGCAGAAGGAGGTATGATGAGACTAATGGTGTATTCCTTGTCAAACGAGTGTTTCATTGATTTAAAACAAGAGAATTTGTCATTATTTTTATTTACATATCAGCTGTAATTCATTACTGTTTAAAAACGGATTATTTCATGTAAAATTCATGATTTGAGTTTACTAAAAATTATTGTTTATTAAGTTAAAATGATGATGATTTCTGAAATATAACACCACGGCATTTGTATTTTCATCTGTTTTCATAGTTTTCACGATGTCATAAAGTAACAGAATGTGTCGAAAGCCAGTGGTGAGAAGAGAGGAGAGAATTAAAAGAACTCCAGTCGAAGCTCTCTGCGTCTTGCGTGTTAATTCCAAGTGGGCCGCTACATACAGTACTAAAAAACATTTAACGTATATGAAAGAAATGCCTAGAAAAGGTATCGTTACATTAAGAGATTGTGAATATACTTGGATCTTCAACTATACCACATTTTACAAAAGATTTGGGGTCATGTCAAGCTGCAGCCCTTAAATGTGTGAGTTGTGGAACAGAGATTTAGTTCCATTATTTGACATTAATGTTGAAATATTTAAGAATGTTGAAAAGAGCGTATTTATTTAAATCTCATTTATGTCATTATTGTATTTCAAAATGCAAAATGCTTGACCCATTATCAATTCTACATGAGTTCTATATAAAGTGTCACAGTTCATATGTTTATTAAGCAATATTTTGCTGCATTAAAGCTACAGTTTCCATACGTAGCTCCTCACAGCTTACACCTTGGATCCTGAAGACCTGTGCTCAGGAGAAAATCCCGAAGCTGTGGAAGGCGTCCTGTCTGGTTCCAGTCCCTAAGAAGCTGAGGCCATCTGACCCAGTCGCCCTCACATCCCATGTGATGAAGGTCCTGGAGAGATTGGTCCTAGCCCAGCTGAGTCCACAGGTGAAGACATTCCTGGACCCCCTGCAGTTTGCCTATCAGCCCCATTTAGGAGTGGGAGGATCTAAACCCATCACCCGCCCTCGCTCCCTGCTGGTATGGAGTAAACATTACAGCATACACATTGAATAGAAAACCCAAACCAGTGCACAAGTAAATGTAAAACTCTTGGGGTACTTTTTCCAAAATAAAATAATACAACTTACATTCAAAATAAAAGACAATAATTTATTTTCTTAATATTGTTTTCACAACACAAATGTGACACTTTTGTGGTCGTCACACTTCGGTGGAGGAATCCGTTCCCACTGACGAGCGCCAGGACCCGTCCACCGGGGAGACCCTCATCTGTGCCAAATGTCCACCCGGCACGCACATGGCCGCGCACTGCACAGACGCCACGCTACGAATTTAAACCAAGTTCAGTGTTTGTATTATTCAACATTTTTTCACCAATTTTTACACTTTTACTGCAAATGAATTTGCAGTAAAGGCTCCAAATATCGATTATCGGCCTCTGTAACTGCTAATAATCGGTACGGGTACTGAAGCACCCATATCTGTCGATCTCTAATACACTCTGCTAATTCTGACGCAGACTGTTCTTGTGCACATGTCAGCCTTTGTTCTGTCAATCCCAGGAGCACCATTTTGCCCCCCACAGGAAGGATTCAAAACAAAGTGCTAGTTTGTGTTTTGTCATTTTCATCTTTTTTGTAGTCTCACTCTTTACTCACTGCATTTCTTTTGTTTTTGTTTGTGGGCCTGTGCAGAAATGCTGCTTCCTCACAGGTCTCGGTTTATGACTGAGGGTGATGGGCGTCTGCTATCAGACCCACAACACGATGAAACTTTCTGGCTTCTTTTAAATCTCACCTTAAAACTTTCTTTCATTTTGAATGCTGACCTCCATCCAGTTGCAATGAGAGTAACTCATTCATGTCGATTTGGTTGTGACCTAAGCAGTGTGCATGTGTTTCAGCTGAAAGACTGTGATCTCTGCTCTAAAATGTGCATACAGCCAGTCACGCAGATGCTGTCATTAACCTGCACTCGTGCTGATTTGGTCAGCCGGGCTGTCAATCACCGCTGTTCTCAACACACCAAAACAACCACTGGAATATAAAGTAGTCACATCTGTGACCTTTTTCTTCCTCTTTATAATTATAAGACACAGTTTGTTTTTTTCTGCTACAAGTCCAATAGCTTTATTTCGGGCTGTTAACAATCCTATCTACACAAACAAGACACTTTTGCCACCACCTAATTCCATCAAGTCAAATACAATTTGTATTGGGTTTATTTTAAATTTGTTTATTTTATCGAAATGATTTGTTCTTTGGAGTTACATTTCATTTTGTTTTTGGAAAAGAAAAATCATCAAATTTCAAAAAATAGCCTCCTGCAGCTCTTCTTCTTTGTCTTCTTCTTCGTCGTGAGTTGGATGTTTTCTTGCGTCGGTTGTTGGATGTCTTCGTTCCTTGCTGCCTCTTCGTGGGCCCATATTTTGTCTTTGACCAGCAGCATCCGTTCCAGCTCTTTCTTTTCTTTTTCCCACTGCTCTGCTCTTCTGGCCCAACTCTCTGACAGTGTGGACAGCTCCTCTTTGCACTTGTCTCTGTCGTCTGAGAGCTCCTTTCTAAAGCTCTCCTCTCTCTCAGAGAGCTCCTTCTGGTGGCTTCGGTCTTCTGCTGCCAGCCGCTCTCGTAGTTCTTCGCAGGTGGCTTTGCTCTGATTTAGAGCCGACTCTGCGTCAGTCAGCTGGGCCAAGGTGACGATGTAAGCATTGGTTCGAGCTCGTCTTTTCTTGGTGGCCCTGCTGATCTGTTTGTCTTTCTGCACGAGGACCTCTTTCAGCTGGCTCACTTCTGCCTGCCACTTCTCATTCAGGGCTGTCGCTCCACTGGAGGCTTCGAGCTCTTCTACAGAGGCTCTCATCCTCTCGGGTTCGTCTTTGAGGAGGCTCTGATTAAGAGAGACCAACTCCTCAGCTCTCTTTTTCAGGTCCTCCTGTAGCGCCCTGCGCTCGTGGTTCCAGCTTTCGATGGCTTCCTCATGTGTGCGCTTCAGATCGGCGACACGTTGTTGCAAATAGCCGATCCATTCGTCCCTCTCGCCGATCCCCTTGATGGCATTCCGGAGATCGGCCTTTAACTTTTTGTTCTCCTCCTCTGCGCTGGAGAGTTTCTCCCGCAAGGTCCTTCTGTCTTCCAGAGGTGACTCCTGGGCAGAATGAGCAAAAGGATGCCGCTGTCTCTGATTCGAGGTGTTTACCCATCTGCCACTGTCCTGTCTTCTTGCCATTGTGGTCAATGTTGTTCTGAACTGATGATCTGATGTTCTCAAAAAAAAAAGCTAAACTGTCTCTTAATACAACTACTCAAAATACCAAAAGTGAGGGACTGGCTTCTTGGCTCTGGGGTGCCTAAGTATAGACAGTGACAGTGACATCAAAGATCAAGGTATGCCCATATATGGAAGTTGACTCCGCCTTAAAAAGAATGCACTTTTGAAAAAAAACAAAAGGCTGAGCAATAAGTAAAATCGTGCAAAAACATAAAAATGAACAATATATAAAAAGAGTGGTGACTGTTTGTCACGTGCGGCAGCTAAATAAAGTACTTGTTGTAATCTAAACTGCTTGTAACCGCCTCTATCAAGAACGCTGCGGCTGCCTGCAGGCTGTACTTTAACCAAGTCGCCACAAGGTGTCGTCATCTTTCCTTCTTAACTACTCCTTGCAGGATAAAACGGTTCAGCACATACGGACACTAACATGTTCACAAACTGTATCAGAGACAGTGACGTGAGTTACTGAAATATTTTTCTCATTCATTCATATATCCATATTTTCCCATAACCATTAAAACGAAATAAGTACATGAACAAAAAGCAGTCTCGTAATATTCCTTCCAAGAATTGATCTTGGGACATTCAGTGTGTTTGTCAGAGAGAGTTTCTAATTTCCAATTGTTAGCATGTTTATGCATTCCCATTATTTCTACAGGTTCAGCTGGACAGCCTCCAGTATTTTCAAGTATTTATTATTCTTATTTTAGTTTAAAAAGAGTAGGCCTCTCTGCAGAGGAGATGACATCACCTCTGTTTGCATCATCCCCATAATGTTCCCACAGGCATTGAGAAGTCGTTATAGGATAGTTAGAGTCTGGCCTGTATTAATCTCTTATCTCCTATTTTATAGTACAGCCCCCTCCTGTGCTTCAATAAGAGCATGAGATTGGTGATGATGGCCTGCCTGCTCATGCAAAGACAGGACCTGAAGTTATTTCCCAAAAACGTAACTTAATACATTTTACAGTTTCTAAACCTCTGAGTCACGAGCTTTAATATATCTTGGTAGCATTGTTGATTTCTCCAGATAAATTCTAATTTAGCTAAATTACTACTCAATTAAACAATTCAGTTTTTAAGTTGATCAAGCTTTTCATTCATACAAACTTAATGTGAGCATGGGGGAATGAGAATAGAATATGGATTTAATGGCATTACGGAGCTATGTCCATTTACTTTACCTCACATAATACTTCCTGAGGATCTCAGTTTCCTCAGGAAGTAGAGTCTGCCCATCCCCTTCTTGTACACAGTCTCTGTGTTGGATTTCCACTTATTTCACTATCTATCTATCTATCTATCTATCTATCTATCTATCTATCTATCTATCTATCTATCTATCTATCTATCTATCTATCTATCTATCTATCTATCCATCCATCCATCCATCCATCCACAGATAATCCACAATGATGAAGCATTCACACTGTAGCTCCAGCGTATGTCCAGCAGGGGGAGGTGGCGGGCCGCCTCTCGCTGTCGGCAGCGAAGC
Organism: Chelmon rostratus; assembly: GCF_017976325.1. Taxonomy (NCBI): domain Eukaryota; kingdom Metazoa; phylum Chordata; class Actinopteri; order Chaetodontiformes; family Chaetodontidae; genus Chelmon; species Chelmon rostratus. The sequence continues at coordinate 1,560,877 of NC_055664.1, forward strand.
TGGGCTGGAGGCAGCCAGCTTTGATAACGTTAGCTAAAAGCCCGTCTGCGGCTTCTGTTCCTACCAGCCGTGCTGCGTCCACTAACCAGCTGTGCACCATTTGCTGTACTGGAGAACAGTGAGTATTTCTTCTTTAGCATCTCGTGTGCTTAGAGTGAAGGCACGCTTTCTGTTTGAGGACAGCAGTGCTGAGGCAGGCAGTCAGTCGGGCAGACCGCATAATTTTTAAAGGATCCCAATGTGTTGTTCCAGGATTTGCTTCACCAAAAATGAGGGCAAAGAACTAAGGCTGTGACTTGAGCTAATTAACTTAGGCTAGTTAGGTAGGTAGATTGCTCGCTGGAAAGTTGAACACAATCCTGATGAATTACTGTCTGCGTGTGCGTTTGAAGCTTTTTCATTTACCGTGGAATAGACTCGCTAATATTTGGTATTAGGCAACGTTACTCCCACCCACGAAACAGTAGCTCAGCTAGCTAACGTAGCCGAAAAGCTAGACCTATTTTAGCTCTGTCATGCTTTTTGTTCCGACTTCGCATCGTATGCGGAGTGGGGCTAATGTTGCTTTGTGTACGTTAGCGTGCCAGTTGTAATGTTATTGTTTTTAAAGCCAAGTCGATAAAGAAAAGACACAGCAGGCAGACCCTTACGGCTCAGACCCGTAACGTTTTTGCTCCCTAGCCCTGGTTGTTATAGCCGGAACGTGACGCTAATGTTGATACAAAGCTATCCATTCACCGTGGCCCTGCCTGTAGTTAAGGAGAGCTCCTTCAGGGCGGAAAAAGACATATTCGTGGTGTTCTGGCAAATTGGTTTGGAGGCAATCCACTGGGCAACATTTTGTAAAGCATCATCTAATGGTTTTGAGGCACTGAGTCATATGAACTTTTTACTATGTTTAGTATGTATGTGTTGTGGTTGGAGGGCAAAACTGTGGCACCTTCCAATAGCTCTGACGGCTGAGACGCCTGCCAGGCGCAAAGGAGACTTTCATAGCAGCTGGATGACAGTTCTAGCTGAGAGTACACAGTATTCCTCAAAGGAGAGATCCATGCCCAGTGTTACTGATGTGTAGGAGTAGGAGGTGATTGTTTGTGTGGGACTCCAGCCTGTGGACAGAGGAGTCACTCAGCAGCTAATGAGAACCATGCTGGAGGATGTATCTGCATGTCTGCTTGTGGCAGGAAGAGTCCCTGATTTTTGAGGGTTTGGAGAGACCCAGCTAAAAATGAAGCCAGGAATGTGTTTCGGTTTATCCAAGCTCCTCCAGTGGCCTTTGTAATGTAGGAGTGTTGGAGGTCTATATTTTACAAGGTCTTCTACACATGTGGACAGTTCCAACAAGCCATGAGACTTGTGCAGACTTTAGGATGCCTGCTTAAACGTGATAAAACATGATGTTCTTCATCTCAGTCTTAAGCTTCTGACACTCTCTGACATAGCCAGATGCTAGTGGGAATTAGGCTATTTAATACTCTTGCCACTTCTTTCAATAGGTGTTGCCCATTTTCATAATTTGGAAACTTTTTCTGTATTATATCATAATTGTACAGTACGTTGCAATTAAGTTTAAAAAAAAGAATTTTTCAATATATAAAAAAGTGAAAAATCCACTACCACTATGTGCCCAGTGCCCACAGAGAGGTCTTTAAAATGACTGAGTTTACGATTTTATCAAATTGAGCCATAAACAGATTTGCCTGAATGGTAATTTTATCAGTTAACAGTTACTTAAGAGAACTGACATACATTGATATTACAATATCCAATTAGTTTCACTACAATATGAGATTTTATTCATAGCACTCACTCCTAGCTCGATAAATGACTTGCTGATGCATTTTTTTTTCGATGAACAAATGCATATATGTTATGATAATAGATATCTGGGATTAATCTTATGTGTTATTATGATCTGTCTCTTTAAGATAGCTTTCTTATCTTGCTTAAGATAGCATTACAGTCAAGAGAAACGATGTTCTCAATCAGATTTTTCCAGTTCATTGAAAAGAACCACATCTAAATATTGTCACTGATTGATGATGTGTCTATTGAATATCTATCACAAGTCATCCTCAAAATATTGTCAAATCAATAATCTGAATGTATTTGAAAATACTTATTATCATATATGTGATTTTTGTCAGTGTTGTCCAGCTTCAAATGAAAGTTGAGGACAATTCTTCATTAAATATGAGTATTTCGTGAGTTTAAACACAGTTTGCTATCCATCTGTTTCCCCAGGGGATTTGTCCCTGCTGGCCACAACAGCAGCACCTGACGAGTGAACTGGACCCCCAGTTCTGTAGGGACAATAGAGCAACTTTGGACGCAAACACAGCGTTTAGTTTGTCACCATGTTTAATCTAATGAAAAAGGATAAGGAGAGGGAAGGGAGTAGGAAGGAGAAGAAAGACAAAAAGGAGAGAATGTCTGCAGCAGAGCTGCGCAGTCTGGAAGAGATGAGCATGCGGCGTGGTTTCTTCAATCTCAAGAGGGAGGCCAAGCGTGAGTCCAAGAACAAACTGGAGATCTCCAACCCCATTCCTATCAAAGTGGCCAGTAGCAACGAACTCACCCTCACTGACATTGAGTCTGATGGGCTGAGCAACCGAAGCAGCATGGTTCTGGATGACCAGCTTAGCGCTGCCAGCTCCACTGACGACCTGAAGGGTGAAGGCGGTGGAGGTCAAGATGGACACCGCAGCTCAGTACGTGATCGCGTAGCTCATTTTGGTTCACTTGCGAAGCAGAACTCCTCACAGGTGGGTCAGATGATGAAACGCTTCTCTTTTTCCCAGAGGAGCAAAGAGGAGAGCCCTTCAGAGGGCTCCACCCCCTCAGGCCAGAACTCTGCTGCCCCATCTCCACAGGTGGAGAGCAAAGTTTTCAGCATGCTCCGCAAGCACAGCCTTAAACAGCAGCCTGGAGCATCAGCCACCAAAAAAATCTGCATCCCCGAAGTAGTTGACAAGACCTTCCCTGCACAGCTGCAGCTCCCAGCTGTGGTCGCACCGAGTGCACCAGAAACACGTGAGCTAGAGCTCCAACGCCGCAACACTGGCGACTTTGGATTTTCTTTGCGTCGCACCACTATGTTGGACCGCAGCCCTGATGGAGGAGTGTACAGGCGTGTGGTCCACTTTGCAGAGCCAGGCGCCGGTACCAAGGACCTTGCGTTGGGGCTGGTGCCGGGTGACAGGTTGGTGGAGATAAATGGACGGAATGTGGAGAACAAGAGCCGGGATGAGATAGTTGAGATGATCCGTCAGTCAGGAGACACAGTGAGGCTGAAGGTGCAGCCGATCCTTGAGCTGAGCGAGCTGAGCCACTGCTGGCTGAGGAACACAGAGGGACAGCGCAGGGAGGCCAGATATGTAAGTAGCTTGTCCACTGTCTGTCTACAAACAGATAAAGATCTCTGCTACACTCATTGTGCTCTGTTTTGACTGTTTTCTCACCATTTGTGCCCAGTGTCAGAAACTTTTTTGACTGGTTGATTTGCTGCAGCAGAAACAGAGCAGGTTCTCAGGGATACACTATTTGGGTTCTTCTTTGTTGACAAGCTATTTCTAAGACATCATATCTAAGTATCTGATCATGATGTAGGAGGTGGTGCTTGCTGGATGTCAGAAACATCAAGGCATCCTGCTAACTGCCTTTATTGGTTTGAAAAGAAAGCTTCAAGACTTAATGAACTGAAGGAATAGCATGGTTTTATGACTTTCCACTCTAGCCTTGGCTTTACAATGTATTTGTTAAAATTGTGCAGATAACACATTTTTTAACATTAATGGAAATTCTGTGATTATTTCTTTATTTGCATAAGAATGCATTTGCTACAGCATACATTTGAGTTCTGTGAATTAGGGGTTGAGTGATGTTATTTTTAGGGCTTATACCGATAATTAGCAATCAAGAAGATTGAGAACACATTTGCTGTTTTTCTATATAAATGTATAGAAAAACCACTATTATGTTTTCCTTTATGTTATCTTTGCAGATAAGAAACTGGTGGTTAAAAAACCAACCAAACTAACAAAAGAGGCCCATCTCTGGGTGTAGCGTAGTGCTGCTACGATGTGTAACGTCAGACAGCCAATCGGCAGCATTATAAGGTCTTGGTGCAAGCATGCACATGGACTCACTGACACTGAGAACATTGAGAATGCAGAGCCTGAGACTCTGAGGAGGATCTGGTGGTTCACTGTGTCAGACACTGCTGCAAGGTCAAACAAGATGACGATACGGAGGCTGCTCTAGCAGTGTGGAGCTCCTCTGTGACAGCAACGAGGGGCAGTCTCAGTAGAGTGGCCTACCTTGATAGCTATTGTGATTCTACAAGTATTGTGATTTTATATTATGATATATTGTGATATTGTTTGCTTTTTAACACGAGACCATTGGAAAAAGTTGTACCATACACTGGACTGTGTATCATAAGTTACATGTGAATCTTTGTGTTTTATTTACATTATATTATATAGTTGCAAAATAGTCTTGTGCTCACATCCCTGTCCTACCCTACTGATGGAGTCATTCCTCTCGGTCATTTAAAGGATCATTGTGTCCTGTGGAAAATGTCATACATCTTACCACACCTAAATCAATCTTTTCACAATTCTTTGCCATCAGCTGCTGGTGGCAAAACACCTGCTGTGTGTCACTGGTAAGGGTGTGGTTGCATTACATGTTTGCAAGTTTTAACCTATACAGGGCGCTACCTCTGCAGCAGAAAGAATCAAGCCTCCGTTTCTCATTTTTCCTGTTACCCCGTCAATGCAAACCCAACACTTCCTTCATGTTGACCTGATGCGATGATACATTCAGCATAATGTACATAGCCACAGGACTAATTCTTTCAGTACAACAGACGACTGACACACTCACCGACCAGCTGCTCTCACTTCACTCACAGAAATACTGTTTTCATTCACCATGTCCAGTCTGTCCACTTTGACAACATTTCCTGTGCTGGTGTTTCACATGAAAGGTCTTCCAGTTGCTCAGTGGGCATAGTCCCTGACTTTCCTGGTAGGCTTTGAATGTGAAAATCTGCAGGAAATGTCATTGAGGGTGGCAGCGATCAAATAAAAATGGCAAACTATCAGCAATTGAAATTAATTAGTGAATGAATCTAGCTTAATGTCAAAAATAGTTACTCAGCATGAGTTGTACGTTTAGTCATCTGGCTCAGCCTTTGTTCAACAGTGTTTTTAGCTGTTAACACGTAATGCCATCTAATGTGCACAGAAAACGTCTCACTATTTAAGGACTGTTAATTTTACATTTTATTTCAACATTCAGCATTATTTCTGTCTGACAGACAAATAGATTAGCTGTAAATAGACTAGCTGGTTTGAATTTGGCAGGTATAGTAGGACTCCTCTGGAAAGTGCTGATTGTGATGAAATATTCTGATAATAATGCTAATAATAGCCGATTAACGAAACTTCATGTGCAGCCTTGTTCTCTGACTTATAGCATTGTACACTGACTAACTGTTTTTTGTTCAGTTGGTTGGGCTATACAAGTAATTTATCATTGTGGTCTCAGGGAAAACTCAAAATGTTTCAACAAGTATCTTTTTGAAGATACTGAATCAGTGTTAGAGTCATTACATTTGTGTGTGCAGATACCCTGCATCAACAGAAGCTGAGTGTCCTCTAGTAGGGCCTGCTTGGCAGCATTAGAGGGCTTTGTTTGTTTGCCTCCGTTGGCTTTGGTTCAAGGGTCCTTGTGACACAGTCAGACTGAAAGGGACTCTGCCCACCCCCCCACCCCTCCCCCCAATCACAATTCATCTGCTCTAGGAGGCGAGGAGTGACTCTGTGTAGTCAGTGTTGTCCATTTCCTTACAGGACACAAGCAGTGACTAGCTGTAGAAGCTCCTTCTCCACAGTGGCTGTTTGCTGGAACACTCCTCTCTGCCTGTGACTGGGTAAAAGACAGAAGTTGTGTCATGTGAGGAGCTGCTATAATGATTTCCATGGAGCAAACAGGAAGTGCACACCGGAGGGAGCTTTGTTTAAGTGTACAGGCAATGTTCGGTCTCTCTCCCACACAAACACACGTACACTTCCCCTCCTTTAACGTCAAGAGCCTGTCTCTGCAGCTGATTTGTCTATGTCTGTTTGTTAACTTTAATGGGTATTGCAGCTTAAGCAGACTGAAGAGCCATCATTCAGTCCTGACAAATGCTTTGTAGAGGCCATATTATGCTCATTTTCAGGTTGATATTTTAACATAATATCTGATTACTGTAGTGCAATGAACATGTGATGGGGAGCATCGGTTTCTGTAAAATCGTGTGTGTGTGTGCGCGTGTGCGCGCGTGTGTGTGTATGCGCGCGTGTGTGCGCGTGTGTGTGTGCATAGTTTTCATGTTAAAATAACATATTATTTTTCTCATACTGTCAATTGCTGCAACACTGCTTTCTCTCTGTCTGCAATGCTTCGTTTTAGCTTCCAGTTAGCAGGACTTTTACTGTGAATATGACCACAATAACCTCTTCTAACTGTGATTACGACCGTGGCTCAGGAGGTAGAGTGGTTTTCCACTTACCAGAAGGTGGTTCGATCCCTGGCCTCGGCAGTCTACATGTCCAATTATCCTTGGGCAAGATACTGAACCCCAAGTTGCTCCGGATGCTGCGCATTGGTGTGTGAATGTGTTAATGCTCATGATGAGCAGGTAGCCATGTTAAATGGGTGAATGCAGGCTCGTCTTGTAAAGCACTTTAAGTGGTCGGCAGACTAGAAAAGAGCTATATAAATACACTCCATTTACCATTTAAAATAAAAACTTCACACACATATTCAACCAAGACTGGACTAGTGTTAGCTAATGTGGCTCCTTCCATGGATTGGACTAATGTTGTAATATTGCAATATGTTTAGGGTGGATGAAGCAGTCCAGCTGCCTCGCAAGGTGGTAGTGATAATGATAAAAGTTATCGATATGGTATGAATGAAGATTTAACTGAGAACATGAAAAAAGAAGAACACAATATGACAAAGCAGCATTCTGGCTGTTCCCACTAAACTGCAGTAGTTTGGGTTCAACAGATGAAGTCACCCATCACTGTGTCAGTCCACCCAAAGCTGGTGCCAGGGGCCTTCCACACGAGCATGAACACATTAAGATTCTGTCGAATGTGACCAGCATGGGCAGGATCTTCTGTCTTGGGGAAGAAGGCTTCTTATTTTTGGCAGTATATTTTTTATAGCAATGTTTTTTATTGTTCTTTTGTGGCAATATATATTTCTTTAATTTTTTTTTCATTGTTCTTGTATAAAATGTACATATATAGTCAAATTTTATTTTGTATTTTCTGTTTTGTTGTTATTCCTATTGCTACTGCCTGCTGCCTGTAACACTCAAATTTCCCTGGCTGGGGATTAATAAAGTCTTATCTTATCTTATCTTATCTTACTACCTACTTGCCTCCTCTTGCATTTGGCAGCAGGTTCTGGTATTTTTTGGCTGTTTTGAAATGAAGCAGATTGCTCTGTCTAGAAGCAGGTAAAATATTTAATTTGTACTCAATGTTTAATCAATTCAGTCAATTAAATATTTAATATTTAATGCAGACTCATGAAAACAGACAGCAGAGAGCCAGAATAACAACCTCTCTGGGTCTTTTTCTGGCCATTTGTGGGCACTGGCTCCCTGATACTGTAAGTCTTTTAATTGAAATAGTGTAGCAGGTGAAGCTTGATTGATTGATTGGTCTATTGAGCCATAAATAAACATATTAATTTAAAATGAATAAAATTTTCAAGGCTGTAACAGTAATCCCGTAGTAGTCATAGCCATTTTAAAGCACATCCATATTTCCCTGTTGCTCTCGACTCACTTACGCTTTCTTTCTCGTTCCCCCTCTGCTGTCCATGGTGTACCCTCAATAGAGCCTGTTAACTTTGGCACAGTTATTGTTATTTCGACCCATTCAGGAAGCAATTCTGACTTAACTTGCTTCCACTTTTATTCAGACACTCTCCAGCTTTTCTGCTTCTTGTGCTCAAACAATTTCCTCATCCAGCCACATAATAAAATTAAAAGTTTTAGGCTTTACTTAATTTACATTCCCAGAATGTTACCGTTTTAATGGTAAAAGGAGTGGGAAACTTGAAATGTGTCATTGTTCAGTTATGTAACAGATACTCTCCCCAAGTTACTGTTCAACATGGATGATAAACATTCTTGAGCATTCAAGCATTCCTGCACAGATACGGTGACTTCAGCTAGGATACAAATTTTGCTTGCAGTAGGGGTGGCCTGTCCAAAATGTTCTTTCACAGTATGTTATTTTATATCACAGTAACAGTATCTAGCGTGGTATAATCATGCATTGAAAAAAATGTTTGAAATAACAATACCTTACTTCATCACATTTGATTATGTTCTTCTATTTGGAACTTCCATTCAAACAGTAACAACTGCCTCACATTACACTTCAGTCAAAAACAAAACAGTCAAAAAAGTTAAACTATTCTAGAATTATCACCACCAAATGTTGCTGTCATGTCAGAACATGGTAAGCAGTCCTGCTGCCTGAATCATGTGACCTTATGAGGAGACTGGAGTGCTGCATTGCACTGCCCACTCTAAACATATAGCAGAGACACTAAGCCATTTTCTCCTATGAATTCCCTAACGTTATGAGCAAAGCATTGTTGATATCAACACAACATCAGACAAAAGTTTACAAGCCCTTTTGGGGACATTTCTGTCACATTTCCTTAAAAAAAAAGTGAATCAACCGTGTATATCGTCAGATGGTGGAAGTACAATAAGTCTTATGTTGGTTCTTGCAGTCAGTCCCAGAGAAACTGGCTGCTTTTCTTATAGCATTACGGAGTTCATCTAGGAAAATGGCTTTAGTGTCTCTGTTACACGTATTTGGGGCCGGCAGCGTAATGTAGCAACCTGGACGGGGTCTTAAACAATGCAGTGCTGTATATTTACTCAAGAGTTTCAGATCACTCACAAAATAGTTGATGACTAATGTTGAAACTGTCCATCAGACATTGACTTCTCTCCCTCCTCCATCAGCCTTTAGCCTCAAAACCTCATTCCTCTTCCTCCATAAGAAAATCCCACGGGGAAAGAGTCAGGAAGTGGCCTATTTGTTCCAAAGCAGATTCCACAAATACCAGAGTGAGACCTAAAGGGAGAGGCCTGCTTCCTGTTGTTTCCAGTCAGCCTGTTAAGACAAGTGAAGATGGCTTCTTGCTACTTTAACCTCCACTCTCTCTCTCCCATGCTCCAGCCTGCTGTTTAGTTCCAGGCCCCTTCAATCTGGATTCCTGCTGCAAGTTTCAGATAGTTTTGGGGGAACGTCTCCAGCAAGCTGACAAGTAGGGCTATACCAAACCGTTCGAAGCTTCAGAGCTTCTTGCATAATGTTGACATAATGTTATGCTGAAGAATACCCTTCAGCCCAATGAAGGATACACCAGTATTAACATGGTCAAAAAACAGGACAAGGATGCCCTAAAAACAGCACTGCACAAAGTAGAGAAGAACTGAAAAATGAACAGTTTGGCAATTGGGACTCTGAAGGCCTGGAGGCATTTGTTAAGGGCAGTTAAATCAACATTCCATAGATTCTGGTGTTATTGCAACTTCAGCTATATATCTGCTGACTTACCTTCCAGACACAGCTCCAGTCTGGGCATGCGTTCTGTAGCACAGTAGCCTTTAGTGTTGATTGGCTATTACTTGTCATATGTAACCAATCAGCTAGCATAGACAATCAAGTTGATTTTCAAAATAAAAAACCCAGTGCAGACTCCTAATTGTATATCAGTAATCAGCACATTTAAAACACACACAAAAAGAAACCATTTAACTACGTAGCCCATTACGCCCTATTTACACAGTGTCAGCCACGGTGTCTACACTGCCCCCTGCTGCACAGTGAGCATGGGCGTGTTAATGACATTGCAGAGTGTAGCTGTTTCGTACTGCCTAGTGCTTTGAAAATATATGATACCCACAAAGTAGGAGAAGTCTACAAAAAGATATTAGGGTGTTTTCAGGTAGCTGTTTCCTCAGCTTGTACTGTAATTAAGAAATGGCAATTAAGAAGAACAGTGGATGTCTGAAGACGAAGAAATATATATTTGTGTATGAGTGTGTGTCTATATACTGCCGCTGAAGATTCTTCCTGAAGGTCTTTCAATATGTGGATGTATGTATGTGTGTGTAAGATGTGTGTGTATATATATATATATATATATGTATGTGTGCGTGTTTATATGTGTGTCTATATATATATATAGAGACGTGAGAACAAGGATCAGCAGTCGTGCTGCCCACATCACGTGACCTTGCAATGCAGCTGGATTGCTACATCAGACTGCCCACCCCAAATATATAGCACAGACGCTAAAGCCATTTTCTCATTTGAACTCTGAACCGTATCCACAGAATCAAGTCTAGACATTGTCATTGCTCTTTGTTTTTAGTCTCTAACCATGTGCATCAGGCCACTAAAGCAGCCATTTTGAATCTCATGATTATTTATTCAACCACATACTGAGAGCAAGAACTTCTTTTTCAGGAATGCTTGACCAAAAAAGCTCTTAAATCACAAACTGATATTTTCAAAAGTGGCTAGAAGTCTGTCAGTCAAATTTCAAATCCACTTCCCAGCAGAACACTACTACTGCACTGATGAGTGTCTTGCCTTGCCTTGCCTTGCCTTGTCTTTTTGTTTAGCATGTTTGCGTTGTAAATGAGCAGTACTGGTTTTGGTGCTAGTGCATTGCAGCTCAGATGAACAGGCGATGAAGGGCTCTTTTCAGTCTTCAGTGTGTGAGGGTTCATAGAGCTGTCAGGTCAGGAAAGACGAGGCAGGAGACAGGAATGCCATAGAACAAGTTGTAAGCAATGTGATGAGAGACACTTGTACTACTGGTAACACAACACACTTGATTTGTTTTAATTACATCTGTGAGGAAATGCTGTGCCAAGTTACGATAACGATTAATGATAGACAGAACAGTGGCTGACTCTCCCAGTGGAAGTCTAAAAATATCATACATCAAGACAGCTTTATCTCTATTTCTCACTCCTCCCTCTTTCATGCACACACACTCATACACACACCCAGCCAGAAATAGCAAACTGAAAGAATTTACCCGCTGAGACTAAATGTTCACAGAATGAACCCTCATTGAAATGTCTTAAATGCTTGTGAAGCAGTTTGATGTGTGTGAAATGATAGAAGCAGAGTAGAGCAGAGATAGAATCAGAGCATGATTGAGTTGATAAATGTGCTCCTATTCTAATGAGCAAAGACATGAATGAATGACGGTTTTACAGAATTAGTGAGGAGGCATAAGTTTGTTAGGGGTCAACCGATACCAATAGGACCAATAGTGATTATTAATAATCAAGGAGACCAATAATTACTTAATTAAATACTGCCAAATGGAGCTTTTCAGCATTATCTTTTTATATTTAATTTAAATAAATAACCAAAATATCTCCCTCAATGTTGTCTAAAGTAAATTAAGTAAAAAAAGAAGTAAAACTTAAATTTACATTAGATTTGAGTCCCAATAGTCCTAAATTAGTAGTTCCTGTCCAACAGCAACAGACTGTGGCGCAGACAGCAGAACTGATCAGCAGCTCTGATAAGACATCTTCTTGTTCTTCTCTCCCTCCTCATAAATCGCTGAGACTTCACTAACGATGAGTTCGCTCGGAACAGATGAGGGTGGTAGGTTTGTAATAGTTAACTGTCCATTACTGCAAAGGACATTATTTGTTGACTCTGCTCTGAAGAGTGACGGATTTGAAAGCCATTGTTTTGCCTCCATTGAGTGAAATCCTGCAATTATAATAGTGATAAGGATAATTATAATAATAATGATAACTATTATAATAACTTTAATTATGTAGCTCTTTTCACAACAAAGCTACAAAGTACTTTATTAAGGCATAAAAACGAAAAATGACTAGATAAATCTTTAGAATCGATACAGTAAAAATGACAAGAGAGGACTGAATTACAAACAGAAGAATAACTGGTTCAGAAAGCTGTTCTGAAAAAGTTTGGCAGGTTGTTCCAGAGTCATGGGGCCCTGACTCCTGGGCCTGGTCTCCCCTGTTTCTCGGCCTTGAACTAGGAATTACTGGCTGGCTGCTACTGGAGGTTCTCAGGCTACAATCAGACTTGTAAGGAGTAAATCAATGATACAATCGGGGCCAACCCCAACTGTGCTTTACAAGTAATCAGTAAAATCTGTAACCCAATTCTAAAGCATACTAGTTAAAGACATTAGGTGGACCCTTCTATTGGATTTTGTGAAGAGCATTTTGAAGTAGTTAAGATTTTGAGAGTCTGTACAGAAAGACAGACCGACCAATTTTGAATATTTTCTTGTTGAACTGTTGAAATTTAATTAACCTACCACATAATTAGACACGCTTTCTGATGACAAATGCACTTTAATCATGAAACACAGAATTAAGTAAAATGGTAAATGATATTTCAGCCTGTACCAAAGTGACCGACCAACATTATTTACTATACAGTATTCCGTGAGCCACTCTGCTAGCATGACTGAAATGTCAGTGGTCAGTGTGCCAGTGGTCACTTTTCATGTCACTTTGAGTAAGCCCTCGTATAAATAACTTAATGACATTTCAGTCCATGAAGTCTGGCCTCCTGCTCCTGACAGAGTCCTGCTGCCACAGCATCCCAGCTTTTGAGGGATCATACTCCTCCATGGAGAGGACAGGTGGACTCCTTGTAAATATCACGACATAATAGCTGTTTTATTAGACTAATGACATGTAGCAGCAGACAGGTGGCAAGTGATGGTTTGGCAGCAATGCGGAGTGTTTGAGAGGGTGAGCTTCACAGCTGTGTTGAGACATGAGTAAAAACACATATGGTAGTGTGTGAGTGTGCGCATGTGTGTGAACCCAGACACAGACAGCAGAGCACACAGGCAGCACGCCTGGAAATGACACTAAAACGCAGTACAGACTCTGCATGGCTTTTTATTACGTCTATCTTTGCCCACCAAAGATTATGTGTGCCTGACGCTTTTGATTTACTAATCAAGAAGGTTAACCCAACACTGTTTAGCTCTCAATCCTCTTTCCTACTTAATCAGCTCTCACTTGCTCCTTCACTGCCTCTCAGAACCAAGTAGCAAAATCAGACTCTCCTGCCAGAGGTAAAAGTAAGGCTGAGCTGGCTGGAGGTAATCCCCATGCCTTCCAGAGACAGGGATTAACCAGCACTGCTGCTATTGATTGTTGTTGTTAAATGGACGATGGACTTTGGAGGAAGCACCAGGCTAAACAGAGCCTTTGCTGCTTCTGACGACTCATCAGTAGCAGAGTAGTAGTATACCAAGTGAAATGCATCCTTCACAAACGGACACACACACAGACACACACATGCAGTGTCTATTAGCATTTATATATAGATTTGTATGTATGCATAATGAATATGATGAATATTTTATAATGAAGTATGTGACAGGTTTGTGGCTTATTGGCCTTTGTGTAATGTCCACATTAAAAGTGTGCAAAAATACAGATGCATGAAAGAATTTAATATGTGAACGTGATTTAGTATGACCGTGACCATGTTGATGACATGATGGTTTAAATGCTTTAACGGATGAATGTTGTGACTCCAGTAAGGTTTATTCCAAGTAAAAGGACAGTGTGCAGGAGTTGTGTAAAAGTAAATAAAACAGAATTTGACATACTCAGTTGAACACAGTACAGACAATATATTAAAGGATGGCCGAGGTTCACTGCTTAGTGAAACACATGATTCTATAAAGGGTATCACTAAAAGGGCTCAGGAACATTCATAAAACCGTTGTTGGTGAGCAGTTTGTTTGCAAATGATTGCATTCTGTTTTTTTTTCCACTCTACACAGCATCATGACAACTTTTTTTGGTGTAGGTTTTAAATGCTCGTTAAATGATCATTTAAAACCGGTTGAGTTTATGTAGCAGTCAGATCTGCAGCATTAAATGCTTTGTGAGTAGAAGAGTTTGTATTGTACGTAGGTAAAATCTGTACGCACAGTAAACCCTATGTGGCAGAGGAAGTCAAGCGTAATGCCTGTTAGGTGGCCATTTCAGTCCAGTGAAACGCTGCATATGAAATATATCTAATTTAGGCTATTGTATGTCAAAATCCTGCCTTCTAATCTCCAGCAGTACCAGAAGTCATACATTTAACATGTGTGTTTGTTGAACACGTCCTTCCTAAATGTATGTTTTTTGGATATTTCTAGTGCCAGTGTGTGGGCACTAGACAAGCACTGTTACTGTAGGCTTGTTTGTGATACGGCAACACACTTGTCCGTCTCACCCCAACCTCCCTGGCACCTCATGATAAGTTTGTCTCTGCTGCTGTGATGTGGGATGATCTCCCTCCTCTCCTCGGCAAACTGAATTATTTACAGAGATGCTGCAGGCCAGATGAATAATAGAGGAGACTGCTGAAGGAAGACTTGTCAGAGCAAAGAACAGAGGCCTGGTCTTGATGTGTTTGGTTTCAGTGTCACAGGGAGAGATAATGAAGAAAGTTACATGAGTAGGAATTCATTTGCTGTCTGAATTGATTAGAGATTCAAGTAAATCTGGTGTTCTTTTTGACAAAAAATGCTTGAATGGGATGGATGTAGCTGTGTTGGTCGTTGTAGCCTTACAATAACAACTCCTACATCAGACTTCTGTGCACTGGCTTCAGCTTAGCTGTCAACAAAATCATCCCTCTTTAACTGAAACTTGGCACTCTGGGCTTGAGTGTCACACTCAAACTGGATATTGGAACCTTGAAACTTGAACCTTAAATAGTTATATTTCCTCTCTTACCCTGGAAGTGTTGTTCACGCCAATGTTAGTGCTAAAATCAAGACCACATTTCCCATAAACCCAGTTACTTCCTCTCCCTGCCCCCTTGTCACAGGGTGGTAACCATGTGAGAGTGTGTAAGAGCTGGGGGCCAATGGTGCAGTAGCACAGTGTCAGTGTCTTTGTCTTGGTTGGATGCCACAGCTTGTTTTCCTCTCTCAGTGCTGACTACTGACTGACTGAAAACCACACTGTCAGCAGTATCCTTTCTCTCCACACTAAGCACAGTGACACAGCAGCACAGTCAAAGCACCTGGCTGTTTCCATGGCAACAGACTGCTCGCTGCTGTCTTTGCTCCTTTGCAGTGTGATTTGGGGAGCAAACAGTCAATTAAAATTATTTTATGGGATATGGATTCAATAGTAAAAGTGTCATAGTCTTTTAATGTTAAAAAAACATACATGTCATCCAGTCCCTTTACGCCTGAGATGATTGGTCTAATATAGTTTGAATTAAAGATGATGACTTCAGTTTAAAATAGTAAATCCAAACCCCTGTGGATTTAAGATGTTATTTCACACATTGATGGATCGTGTTTATCTCTCAGTTGAGGGCTTGTTGAGATTGATTCCCTCTGTATGTTCTTGGAATCCCTTTGGGACACAGGGAGTTGCTCTTTCCTCAGCCATAATTACAGGCCTGTTCTCAGCCTCATCACAAATGCAAATACTACTATCGAGCAGGAAGTGCATTAGCTCATCTTATCAGCCCAGAGGCTGGTCAGAGACACTAAAATAGTGACGGTGTAATAAGCATTTTCCTGTTTTATCTTTTTTGACAACTGGCATGTCAAGTAAAGCAAAATATGCATAACTGTGATTGCTAGCTGCTTGCTGAGTCAACCAGATACATACATACATGCCCTGATCAGCTGCACTAAACTCAATATATGTTCCTCAGAAGCATGTGGATGAAGACCTGCCTTCTCAACAGACCAAAGTATATTCAAGCAAAGAATTGTTGTCTGACATGTCTATAGAGTCAATGCCTTTTTGGTGCTGCCTGTGTGTTCTGTGCCATCAGCCTAGACACTGTCTGATTTTGTGTAGCTTTGGTATTGGTCCTTGAATCATGAGTCAGTTATTGGCTGATTAATCTGCTTTTTCCTGCTGCAAGCTATTATTATATTGGCCTTTAAAAATCCACTGTCAGTTGATCTTTGGTCATTTCCCGCCACCACAGAGACCTAGGGTTTGATTCTTGGTAGGTGTACCTCCAGGTTGGTTGTGTAATGAATAAAATTGGCATTGTGGTAGAAAAGTCTGCAGCTCCACGGAGTGGTGGACTGTACTGTTACTCAGCACTGTCTTGTACATCGTCTTTTCACCCAAGTATAACTGGGCCTGTAAAATAGACTAGCAGAGTAATTGGATTTTCTGGTTTTCACTGTTTTTACCACTGTAATTTCACCTTTTCCCTTTTTTAATATGTTGTGCAACATAGAAACATTGGATTCATTTGGTTGTTTTAACAGTGCCACAGGTATAATGATTGTTTGTCGGTTACAAAATTGTTTCTAGAAATCACAAAGTTCCTCAGTGAGTTCTACCATAGTGAGAGTCTTTCATTATTGCAAAACAGTGCACCCTAGTTGCTAAACTGATTTAAACTTAAACATAAAAAATGAATTGTTGAATTTATATAATAACCTCTGCAAAGTTCAGATTTTTCCATTAGCAGGCAGCTACAGGATTTTAATCTCCCTGATTGGACCGTAGTCTTAGGCTTGCAGTTGTGTTCTTCCCTTAAGTCTTCTGTCATTTGTTTTGTTTCAACCAGAGTTGTGTCAGTACATACAGTTTGATTTCAACATTGAATAATGGATATTCAAGGCAGGAGAGTTACTAACCCCTCACCAAACATTGTCTATGTTGGTTGGGACGATTTCAGCAGTGGATTAATACACTTTTGATGCACCACCTTGATCATTCAGTGTGCAGTTGGCGATGGTTCAAGATTTCATTTTGAAGTGAAACTGTAAACCCCAGATCATTTAAACAACACTGGGCCCAATTCCATTATGTTTTTACCTTCTCCTTAGGTACAATCATTATGTATAATCATAGCAATCTTTCGGTCATCCAAGCCAGGAAGGTCTAGTTCTGCTATTTCCTGTCTCCAGAATCCGTCCAACCATTTCAGTGTGACCACTGCAACTTCAAAGTCAGAGGGGGGTGGAGGGTACAGGAACTTCCATTTGCTCTCCCATGTGAACTACTGGAAGGATGTTGTGACTATTTACATGTTGCGCAGAAATGAGAAGGAAATTGTTGTTGAGGAGGATTTACACTCAAACATATATCCAGCATTTCTGTTGGATCAGTGAATCACTTTTTTTCCCTGGTCTGGGCTCAAGAAGGGAGGTGTTTGTCCTGCTACAGTGCTTAATACTGCAACACCCAGTGTGTCTTCATTCTCTCCACTGTCCCAGTTATGAGTTTTATCCTGGTTTTAATTATATTTGAGATATAGATTTGGGGGTCTATTTTTGTGAACCCTGTTGTGTGGTGCAGATCACAGTCAAGTGCAGCCTGCCCAGCACAGCCTTGGCAGATGTACTTTTGGTCATTTTGTGGCCAGGCTCACCAGGCACACTTGTGGTGCAACTGGGTACAAGGTAGAATCAGAGAATACAGTATTATATATTAAATATATTATATATTATACTGTATCTGGGTGTGCTAGAGGCTGAGACAGTCAGGGCCAATCACATTCACTACTTTCTTTTTTGGGAGAGTTTTCATTAGGGGAAATTTGTTGTCTGTTCTGTGCAGAGTTTTGAATATGAATATAGCAGCTCAAATATACAGCCAGGGGCAGATGATAACTCTTTTCAAGTTGAATTAATTTTTCTAGTTGAACATCCTACAGTCATCATGTTTTCTGTGTGCAGTAGTGTGTGATTTTGTCATCACAATGCTCCATACAAAACCCATGTGCACTTAGATATCACCATTGTGCCACATATACAGTGAAAGTATAAATAAGGGCTGTCAAAACTGGCCGAAAATGACATTTGAATATTTCCTCTAAAAAACACATAATTTGAATGTCTAGTTTTGTGCATTATGTCCATAAGAGGGAAAAAACAATACAACAACATAGGCAAAGTTTTTCAGTATGAAATGAGGGCTGTAGCTGGCAGCCATGAAAACGTGTTGCAATTTAATCCCTCCGGTTGTATAATAAGTATCTTATGACATTATGGAAAGGATCCCTACAGAGATGCATTTGTATTAAAGAGTAAGATCCATTTTATTTAACCAGAAAGAGCTCTCACCAAAGACACCAGACCCCATCCAAAAAAACTGTAATTTTTTCCATTGTTAAACAAACTTTGTGGAGCCAGAATATTTATTATTTTCACACCTAGATCAGTAATTATTTTCAGAGGGCATTATGACAAGAGATACTTCAATATGCCAGACTTAAAAAATAAACAAACAGTAATTAGAGGACAGTAGAAACTGTTTTTGTGACTGCTGTCCGTCATGCAGTACTGCCAATGTAGCCGTCACAGCAGTACTGTTGTTTCCTCCCACCTTTGAATATTAATTTCACAATAGAATGTGTGGATTTTTTACAGTGCCAATATAAATTTGAATTTAGAATATTCGTTGTCAGCCCTTGTGCATATCAGCGAGGGTATTTGTGACTGACACAATGAGAACAGTTCAGTCAGTTCCGTGAAAATAGTAGATCAATCAAAACCTCTCCCCACAAATTTACTCCCTGAAAACTATTTGTTCCTACCAGTCCTTCCCCAGTGTTTCCCTTCAGAACACCTGGTAACTGTGATACTGCACGCTTCTCCTCCTTTTAGCAAGTCAGCCAAACTGTCACCTGGAGCTCTACATTTGTAATTACAATACGGGTCAACGTGTGGTGATGAGGAGCAACATCATTGGATAGAACTTCATCAGATTTGATTTTATAGTGGTGATCACAGAATCAACAGAGGTTCATTTTTAAAACACTCATTTCTTTGCGGATCATTGGGATCAGGTTTACGTAGCAATATGAACATTAAAGAGTCAACTATTTCGTTCCAGGATCATAATTGTCAAATTGAGCTGATCAGTCAAGTTATAACTGAATGAAACTGCTAAATAATTTCTGTGATAAAAAAGAATGCAACATTGGAAAAAATAGACTGCATTTGTAATTGGACTGTCAATGAATAATCTTAATTCGAATATATAATTGAATGTTAAAAAGAATTAGACATTTAGTTGTAAAAATTAATATTTGATTGTGATAAAAGCAGCACTGGCAGATTCTCTGAATGCATTGCTTGATGGACAGGAGTCACACAACCGTCTCACTGGTCATATATGTGGTGAAAAATAATTTCCAAGGTTTAAGTGAAAACATTCTGGCTCGACATGCTGTTTTTCCCCACTCTGATGTCCAACCTCTCTCTATCGCTCCTCTTCTGATTCGCTGAATTAATCATTTATTTCAACCAAACCGGAGTTGATGGAACAGTGGGAATATGAGCCAATAGGCTTTTGGTGAGTTTTATTTTCTTTCTGTCATGTTTGAGTGAAGTGTGTTTTATAAAATACTGTCTCTGTGAGTGGAGAGTGGTGTCTTTGGCAAGAGGGATAAAGTGATTCTGGTTAAACAAAAAGGATCTTACTCTTTAGCACAAAGGTTTCTCATTTCCAGCTGCAAACACAAGCACTTTTAGTGGATGTGCATTGACAGTCAGTGAACACCCAGAGGGATGACATTGCAGCCTGGTTTGTGGCTGCAGCCCTCTCACTCAGTACTGGACCAATTTCAAAAATTGTTGCCTCCATTAGTCACTTGGACACAAAAACATGTGAACCAGGGTCCATAATCAGATAATATGTGACTGGAATATCTCTGTTTGTCCAGGACACGTGGACCAGCACCAACTGGAAACTCTGCACACAACATCACTTTCATTGATTGAAAATGAAATGTAGGTCAAGCTGATGGGAGCTAATGATTCAACAACATGGTATAGGACATTATTTTATTTATGTGAGGCTGTGTAGATCTTTCAAAGACTTGTTTATGTTGAAATAATATACAAGTAGTAAGTGTTGTATTAGTTTACCCTCTTATGCACATAATGTGGAAAAATAAACTTGTGTTTTTTTAGAAGGAATACTGACAACCCTATTGAATGCTGCAGTCAAATCTTTGTAGAATAATTCATCAAGGCGACATGTTTGATGTGCACCGAGGTCTCAGTGGTTATTTTGCAACAGTCTAGCACTTGTTGAAGAAAGTTAAGGTAGTGCATCTGGCATGTGTAACTATGACTTGCCTGTGTGCATCATCATTCCAGTTAGAGGCTGCACGTTGAACTTGCTGCTCTTAGCTGTCCTCTGATTTAAATTATGGTTTGGACAGTTTTACATGTTTTTGTTTTATTATGGCAAAGTTCTCGTATGGCTGCTTATGTTTGCTTGAAGCAAACAATTCATTTCAAATTCATTAAAACCCTAAATACACAAGCAAGGTAATGTGCCAGTCTTACACAATCACTCACTCGACACACACCCAACTCAGCTCATGTTCAGTGCCACTCAGCTCCTCTGCCATTCAGCTTCCGTTTGAGCAAACAGGGCAGTGAACAGCTCTGTGTTTCATGCACTGTTCCTCAGCTGACCTAAGCCCTGAGGCTACTGTCAGCCAGAGAGTACAGACTGTGCACCAGGCAGGGCTGTATGTTCACTTTTTCTGCACATAGCACTGGTGCTACAGAGGTTGAAAGTTTAGTAGCACAGGCCACAAAATTGTAGCACGAGTATAAAATGGCTGTTAAATACATAAAATAAAGTCTATAAATGAGCGAAGGGTGATCAAGATTAATCTGAGCAAGTTTCAACACACCTGTAATAATTAACTTTTTAGTCTGAGATCATAAGAATGACACAAAAATGACAAAATATTTTTTTTTTACATGTTATAAACACAACGATAAGAACTTCTCATGGCGAGACTATTAGTCTCTTCTCGTCACAAAATGGACTGCAGACACAGCAGCTGACAGAAAGAGGAGGCCAGATTAAACAGAAGTATAAACTGTTTCTGGGTGAATAAATATTAATGTTACTTTTAAATGGAAGCTAAAAAGGATGACAGTAATTTAAAAACACGTACGCAAAGGGCCACCATTACTGCATGCTGCTGTTAGAAACTGAGTACAATTAGCTGATAGTTAGCCTGATCAGCCATTGTCATCAATACAAACACACATTACTAGACTATAAACCATTAATCAGACCAGTAATGAACTGCAGTCAATGAGGTGTCTGCGAACCTTATGATACTTTAGCAGTTATCTTGTGTTTCTGTGATGTTAGAACACGGCACTCTGAAATACTCAGTTCTGATTGGTCAATTGCCAAAATTCAGCAGTGGTTATTTCTCGATAGACGACCGCCTGCTCAGGAATTCCTACCAGTCAGAGACTAAAGGGGCAGTCCGTCAATGTACCAAGCTCAATAACAAATCACCAGCTGATTTGAGGAGCAAAATATGGAGCATTTTCTGGACATTACTTTTAATTTGTTTGGAGAGGACAAAACACTTGACGTGTGGCTGGAGAATGACATATACACTAATTATGACAAAATTTCACACAAATGTCTCATAGGATAAAATGGTGAGGTGTTGGCATTTCATATCAATTCAAGGTCAAAGGTCAACTTCACTGTGACATCATAATATTCTGCAAAATCTCTTTCTGATCATTATTCAACACCATAACTCAGGAACAGAAGGGCAGATTGTGACCAGATTTCACATTTGGTCAGATACTGAATTGGTGACTCTAATCTTGGGGGTCCACCTTGAAGCTGTGCTCATTGTATAGACCTTCTGTGCTCTTAGGTTGAAGAGCCACATTTTGGAGTTTGTAGCTTCTTTACAGCAACATCCACATTTGAAGCATTGTCATCCACCACAAGCTCATTGGTTCAGTTGATGCTGAGCTTCAGGTGATTGTTACTGCACCATGTGATGAAGCTCTCTATCAGAGAGTCTCTGATAGACAGTCTCTAAGTGAAGACAGCAGTGGATTCATTTTTAATTGTTGCACCGCTTCCTGTGTGTGTGAATCACTAAAAACAGAACAAAAACACTACAAATTTACACTGTATGATCAATATGAATTTAATATAAATCATATCATATGTGTGATTATATAAACTTACACTGCTTATTTGAAACATATTATATAATTGGTTTGTATACCAAGACATATTCCGTCCCGGCAAATAAAGAAACTCGTTGAGTTTTGGATGCTGCCCTGAATGCAACATTAATGTTCTTTGGCAGTCACATGCATGTGTAAGTGCTGAAGTGCACTCGCTGTGGTTGTTTTTAGAGATGGCAGCAGATGGTTTATACTCATGCTACAAATTATGTGGCCTGTGCTACAAAGCTTTCATCCTATGTGCAAAAAAAGTTAATGTACAGCTGTGGATTCATATTATGGAATGGAGAAGAGTGTGTTTATGTCAAGTTGCAGCAGTGGCGTGACAGACAAAGGACCAAAACACCACAGAAACGAGGCGGAGACAAAACAATGACTTTCATACTGATACATACTGAAACTATAGCAGTCAGTCAGTTCAGGGACTGAATCAATGAACATGTTCACTCCTGTCAACGTGGGAATGGAAAGGAACTCATCCCCCTAGTTTGAAAGAATTATTGAATGAATTGTGGTATAATCTGTGTAATCTGTGTGTGTGTGTGTGTGTGTGTGTGTACGTGCACGTGCACACACACACACACACATACAGGACATGGACATTAACACTGTCACCATCTGCTGAGCTCCAAAGCACAGACAAAGTAACTTCCCCCCAGATGGAGTGTTACATGCCGCTGAGGAAATGTGCCTTTCAGTTGTTTGACTGCCTGCAGCTCTGTAGTCTGAAGAAGATGGACTGAGTGCTAAAGCTCTTGAGGACACAACAACTGTTTATCTGCAAACAGAGAATCTATGATAGGCTAGATTAAAGAAGTATGTGCTTATCTAATAAGTCATTATGTTGGAAAGATGGAAGTGGGGCTATAGTGAAGATGAGTACCTGTCTCATGCCACTGACTTGGCGTGTCTGTCAGTAAAAATTATTAATTTGAGGTATGGGGTATGGACATGGTAGTCTTATCCGCACACAGGAAGCGATGAAATAAAAAGTAAATAAAGTGTTCTCAGTTTGACCCTGATATAAATCTGTCATGTTCACTGAATTCCAGGAATCCTTTTGTAATTGAAGGGGAACCAATTTTAACATGAGATGAGTGTACTTGTGATGGTTAGTACGGCTCAGCCTGTGAAAGTAGTTGTTCACAGTCAGATTTGATACTGTATCTATCTGTCAAACTGCCAAAGCTGCATGTCGTGTGAATGTAGACATATTTCACACCTGCCTACTTTGACGAGAAAGGTCAAGTCTTTTGATTGACATTAATAATGACCAGTACATATTAATCCAGAAATTAGAATTCAGAAAAATACAATCACATACTGTAAAACTAACCTTTATGGCTCTCTTAATGTTACGATGACCACGTGGTTTCATAGTGGCTTAGTTCCAACGACTCCAAACAAAAGCTTTTAATGGTCGATTTTGAGCATTAAACATGTCTGACAGGTTTGCCTTTTCTATCCGTGCACTCCCTTCAGTCAGTGTCCTGCTAACTTGTGTTGTCTGGAGAAGCCTGTGGTGACAGGGCACATCCCCGTCTGTTGTTTGGCTCTCACACTATTTGATTCTATACAACAGCATTTCCACATTCAACAAGCCTCACAGCATTTCTCCGTGCTATACAATAATTTGGAGATAAGGCTAATAGGACATTTTCAAAAACCAAATCTGGTGAAGTCTGACTTTACACCAGCCCTTGCACACATGACACACTTCTGCACCATTCATAATACTTGTTGTCACTCTTGAACAGTGTTACATCACTGCATTTCTCTCGTCGCCGTCTTACCCCACCCTCTTCTTTAAGCAACACTCCATTTCCTGTTTCCCAAGACAGCCCACCTATTAATCCCCCATCAGTTGGACACTGTCAGTCTGTTCATTTCAGCGCTTTCTTTGAGTTTCTTTGCACTTTGTTGATATCACTTTGCCATTTCCTCCCTCAAGTATCATGACAGCAGCTGGGAAATAATGAATAATGGAAGCTTTGTGTGGTTGCAGGATTCTAAAGCATGCAGAGCTTTTATCGGTTCGCTTGCTCCATCTTGTGGTCCAAAAGTAGAGGTGATGAAAAACAAGTGGAGCTGCAGCAGATTCCCAAGTGGTTGACGTCTGCTGCCTGGGGATATGTGTCCTTGTGTGGGTGGATAGTGTAATGTGTGTTTGGAGGGATTTGGTTTGCTTTAGTAGTGACTGATTGAGAGACTCTCTAGTTTTGGAAACACTCATCAGTTCTGTATTCATTTGTTCAGCCCATCTCAGGTATTACATTTGATTACATTCAGAACTAATCTGAGTATGTTGTATTCCCTTTTCATGTTTTTGGGGAGAGGTGGATTTTTAGATGTACAAAGCACATACCATCAGCTCTGAAGTATTGTAGTAGGAGTGTGCAGATGTAGGGAAAAATTAAATACATTGAAAATGAATGTTTTACAGGTACAGTATGGACCATTTTGCAAGTAGTTTAACAGAAAATTCCAATCAACAAGGTCCACATAATTGTTTTTACCAAAGCTTTACTTTCAGCCACATCTTGCGACCTTTAACGCTGTGTTAAGTAATGTTGATGACAAGCAGAGCAGACTCCATTCACTGATGAAGGCCACAAGATATAGCTGAAAGCTCTGTAAAGGAAGTAAGTAGGTGTTGTAATGAGATTTCTTTGTTCATTTGCTATTTAGTTTAATTTTGCTAATACATTATTATACGGTAGCAGGGGTTTTGCAGTCTTGAACAGTTTCCCTTTAGGATTCATTGTTACATCTGTTACTATATGTCCATTGTACTTAGAATATATATTTTTTTATTTTCTCCAGTTTGTATTTTTCCTTGGTCTTCATTTAATTTTCTAGCCACACTGCAGAATCAGGACATCACCATTATTTGACATGTAACGTTTGACATGCTTTGCCTAGCTGTGAAACTTGCCATCATAATGTGTATAGGGAGCCCACATCTGACACCTGACAACAAAATGTGTATTGGACATATTAGTTGTCTGTGACCATAATGTAGATGAGCCAGGTTTTACTTAATACATCTACCATCTCTAACCTTCTTCTCTGCTGTTGTAATGGGAAATGTAGGGATCGGTCTTGTTCAAAATGTTGATAGCTGCACTGTTGCTGACACCTTGACTTTGATACTGAAATTCATGAACAATATTTTTTTCCATACCAATTTTATGAAATCCATTTTAAAAAAAGATAATTACATTGCACATAACAGTACAAATCTTCAGTTTTATTTTTCAGCCCCTTGGCATTTTTACTTACTCACAGCAGTTTGATAACATAAAAAAATCTAAACCTATTTACCACACTGTGGTGTACCTGTTTCAACTCTTTAGTTTTACATTTCTGCACCTTTTTCCACTCAAAGATACCACAACTTGAAGTTGTCTGTTAACATAGTACCAATAAATAGAAATCTATAAAAACTGCAGTTGAACTGGGGAGCCCTTAGAATACCAGATGACTGCTCCACCAATCACAGATGATTTTGTTGATACTTGGCCAGTGTGATAACATCCAGTGTTAATCACTGCCTCTGGTGGTCTGGAGGAATAAAAATATATGATTGTCTGCAACTTATTCTTAGTTTTTAGTCGCTCTGTGGCTCTACGGAAGGCATGTTGGTTGCTCATTGGGTCCAGACTGAAATGTCTCAACTCCTGGATGGCTTGCCATTGCATTTGATACACACATTCATGTTATCCAGAGGATGACTTGTACTGGTCGGATCCTCTGAATTTTCATCTAGCACTATAGGTCACAAATTCTCTTTTTCTATTGCTTTGGTTTAATAGCCAAGTACCATAACTTATGGGTAATAATGATAATAATAATAATAATAGAAAGAAGTTTTTCAAAATAGCCCCTGAAATACCCTGAGTGCACTGTGATGTCAACTTCCAAGTCCTATATTTTAGTATTGCTGACCTACAAGTTAAGCAGTTGGATACAGTATGTTCTCAATTATATTAACGGACCATTAGCTGCGTTTGCTTGCACATAGATATACACAGAAAAACTCGTGTGCACATACGGAAGCAGCTGAGATAACAGCAACTGTAGCAGCATGTGTGGCTGAACAGTGTGTCTGCTGCCTGTGGCGGTAGTAAGTGGAGTTGATGGCAGACCTGTCCAGGCTGGAGAGTAGAGGCTTCTATTTTTAACATTGCTCAACACCCTCATCTAACAACAGCTGTCCCCACATCTCTTGTCTGTCCACTGTCAGGAATAGCCGGCCTATCAGTGCACTCCCCCTTTCCTCAGCCCTGCTGTTTCACTCCCCACTCTGTGTGTCTCTAGCCAGGTGCTCATATCTCCTCGACTTTGCCCAGTTTTTGATTTGATTGGAGACTTGTGAGGACTGTTTGGATACAGCAGTTCTGGAATTACTTCACTGACAGGTAGAACAATTTATGATAACTTCATATGCAAAGTGAGATCTTTAGTGGAAAATCTATGACCTACTGCCTCGAGACTCCATAGCCAGTGGCACTATTTTTAGACAAAAGTTAGCTGAGGGGGGCAGCTTGAGTGGTTTCTCTACTGAAAGTAGCATTTTACAATATCAGCTTTTGTGCCATTGTGAGAGTTTCCTTCTTCCTACTGGAATGTTAATCAGTAAGAGTGGTAGACTTTAAAGAAGTGTGTGGAATGTCAGTTTCGCTGGTTTGAAGAGGTGGTTTACATGTAGGTTTGGTGGATACATGCTCAGTGGGAGCTCATGTGCTGGTGTATGAACTGTCGGTAAATGAAGTTGGGACTGAGTTTAGTGCACTTTAATGTTGTGTTACTGCTCTTCAGTTCATATCAAACAGTTTGTGTCATTAGTCAAGATGAAGTTTTTATTTTACACCACCTTTCAAACGTTTGATTCAGTGCAGTCAGATGGCTGAGAGGACTCTGTAGTTTTGAGTGGTCTATCATGCTTCTAAGTTTCATATGGTACTCTTTATAAATAGATCTTAATTTGTATGAATCATTTGCAAAAAATAATGTTGGAGAATGGCACACTACACAGTGATTCAACCAGACTCATAACTGAAAAGACAGAGAGACAAAGATACCTCTGAGCAACAGTTAAAGAAGAATATCACAAATCACCAGTTGTAGGCAAAAGAAACTGGAAGCTT
Source organism: Chelmon rostratus (assembly GCF_017976325.1). Taxonomy (NCBI): domain Eukaryota; kingdom Metazoa; phylum Chordata; class Actinopteri; order Chaetodontiformes; family Chaetodontidae; genus Chelmon; species Chelmon rostratus. The sequence goes on from NC_055664.1 coordinate 1,588,134, forward strand.
TGCATCAAAATATGTTCAAATTTAAATACAAACATGTTTCAATAATGCCTATAACAAGCTGGAACAGGCATGTTGCTTTAGCAAAGCTCTCCTTAAAACTTAAACCGAATAGAAACAGAAGGTTAGTCTGGGGTTAGCACTGTTGGAATTAGTTCAGCTCACTGACAAATGACAGTTTAAATCTATTCAATCTAAGCACGAAGTAGCCTGGGGAGGGCCCAAAGAAAAATGGGTTTCCAAAGTATTTAGAGCCACCAGTTAACATGCTGGTTAATTGGTGGAGCATCATGCTGTTGCCAGTGCGACTGTTTCCTCCCTGGCTGGGTATGGTCAGGTTGACCACACTTCAAATCAAGTCTATTTATCATGGGTATATTTGGACTATCTGTCCTGAGGTCCCTTTCAGATTGGGCCTCCTTTTTCAAAAGTAATTCATGTACACATGTTTTACTTGTCCAGGTTTTTCATGGGTCTGCCTTAGATCAGACCTCCATTCCAGACGTTACTGGTCCACTGCAAACAGGGTTTTAACCACTCAACTGTCAACATTAGCAAGAAGCAACTGCTTGTTTCTAGTGGGATGCTGTGTTGGCTTGCTCTTAGCTTTGTAGACATCCATTGTCCAAATCTCTTAGATAGCCACATGCAGCTGTATTATCTCCTGGGACATACTACCATTTACATGAGGTCAACAAGTAATACCAGTTCAGAGCAAAAAGGCGTTAATGGGACATGATAGCAAGTAAGGCAGTATCCCAGTTTTTCATGTATAAATAACAATTCCTTCTTATACTAATTGTAAACCAAGGCCACATTGTAGACCGCAATTCAGAAGAAACAGTCTGCTGTAGAGAGTTGAAGGCTTATAGTTGTTGTGTCTACTGAAGTCCATTTAATCTCATTTGTGTGGAGATAAATAAACTCATAATCTCAAAACCTGAAACACAGTGCTGCCCTGGCTGCTCTATGAATAGAACACAAAGGGTGTTTTTCGGGTAATAAAAGTTAAATTTACAGACTTTTCTCACGACAACTTCTTAAATTAGTGACAGTGTCACATGTATTGTCACTGTCCACTGTAGCAAGACAGTACAGTACAGTACAGTGATAATACTACTGATCAGATCCTCTGCCATACTATATATGTAGTATTATCACTGCACTTTTACATCTACAATGTCTGTAGTTTGGGTGATGCACACTATGACTTCAGCACCTATCTATGGCAGTTTTCTGTGCCTTGTTACCTTTCTCTGAGGGAGTAATATAGCTCACAGTCCTACACTACCACTGTCTAATCCAAAAATAAGAACGCCAGTCAGTGAGCTAATCCCTTGAGAACTGACAGAAGCCAGCTACCCTGAGCTGAACCTGGATACTGATAGATCAGCAGTTTACGTTCTGATGGAGGGGCATTAGGATTTTTGATGCTCATCTTAACAAGCTGGAAGATTTTTGGAGACCCACTGACAGTGATACGATTTTTAATTATTAATTACAATTAATGGCCAATACATTTATTGAGAGATAATCCAGTTTTTTTTTTACTGAAATTCAAAGTACTTCATCTCATTGACCTATTAATGATATGGAAATGCTATATTACCATAAACAGACAAACAGGCACAATGTCTGGCAGTATCCAACTTTATATCATCTCACTTTACATATCATCACGTAGCCTGACCTCAAGATCAAATGGTGACAGGATTTCATGGTATAAAAATGTATCAAAGCATCCATAATCCCCGGTGCTGGTGTTGGTTTGCATAGAGCTAGTGCTCCTGTTCCTCTGGTGGTCAGAACTCTTGCATCCTACTTCACTCTTTTCCTGTGCTCAACTTCTGTAAACAAAAAGTGCATTGCCAAGTACAAGTTTGGTGCGAGATCATCACAATGTATTAAAGAAGATTAAAGAGAAATTAATGAAATTAACTGATGTTCTAGACAGACAGAAAGATTAAGTCCTTAACATGAGCAGGAAAATGTCCCAAAGCAGTTTAACATAATCCTGTACATTATTTTTAGAGAATGACGTTGATGTGGAGCCATGGCCACAAGTATGCATCGCCTTCTGAGGGCATTTGGCATTTGTTCTTTAAAAGATACCAGAGTCGAGATTTGCTCGGTAATGTGCTTGACTTTTTGTGTAGGTTCAGATGGGTTTTTTGTAGATTTATTTTTACAAGGCTTTTGATTGAGTGTGGTGTACTTTTGTAATTTCGGTTGTCATTTCTCTAAACCTGCTCTAATCTCCTGTTCATTCTCTACTTCTCCTAGTTCTTATTCATTGCCTTGACATTACCACGTGGCTCTGCCTACGTTGAACATTTTGTGGTCTCTGTAGCCTGAAAATCCTCATTCCTATTCATTAGTGTATTCTCACCCTTCTTCCTGTCATAGCTTCCCTCCACCTTCTCCTCCTCCAGCTCTCATCTCATCCATCACAGCCCATGACAGCAGATCAGCCAACATGGCATTCTCATCTCGCTTTTCGTTCTGGGAGCAAAAGGGAAGTCTCATTTTGACATTTCAAGTCCTCTTACACTGCATGGTTTTACAGTGTTTTTACACTGTATTAACTTGTGTGCCTTTAGATATGTGTGGCCTGTGCTTGCATCACACAAAGAATTTGATGGCTTTCACTCATGTGTAGGCATATTCTAGTAGTTAACCCATTTGCTGTGACTTTGTCATTTACTGGACACTGAAGCAGTGCACTTCCAATGCAGCGAGTGCATCAGTTTTTACTTGACTTTACTTGACTTTTACTTAACTTGAAATAGTAGGACATAGCGAAAAAAAGAGATGTTTGTGCAAAAATAATTTTCCATGCCAAAGATGGCTCATGAATTTAGCACGTTTTGAGGTTTGCATGGTGTGTGATGACAACAGTATGTAGTTTTGATCTAGGCTTCTTTTTTATATCAACATATTTAGATCAAAGAAGAGAACAAGCCAGGCAGCAAAAGTGTAAGTAAATATTGTCATTTATTAGAGCAATGAACAGATGCCAGCCGGTGGGTCACATGACATGGAAGCTATTGAAAAACAGATCCATTACAAACACACAATAATTGGCCTCACTAATAACGGCAAGCTATCACTTACCTTGATCTTACTATTCCTCTGCTTGCCCACGTTTGAGTTAGATAGATAACTCCAACCAAAGGCTGGCTTTTCTGTTTGATTTGTGAACAAGTTTTATTTTCCCAAATTTTACTTTCAGTCCTGCTGTTGGAAATGAGCAGACAAAGTCAACAAATTTAGCGCAGTGTCAGTAGTGGTATTAGCGACCTGAAAAACATTTGTCAATGCAACATTTTCTCATAAATCACTTGTACAGAGCAAACCTCTTCGTATGAGTTGTTCTTGCATGAGGCCCGTTGACTTTGAGGATATTGAATAAGTAGAATATTAAAGCATTTGTAAATGCTAAAACCACCCAGGAAGCCTCTCCAAAAGAGCACGAACCCTGTCTTGATAAAGATACGACAGAAGACCCTTTAGCCAGTCATGGAGGGGTGTTGTATCTGTAACAGTAATAGAAATGTGCCAACAATTACTTGTTTGTGTAAGAATTAGTGTTAGTGGCATACTTTATGCAGGTGACCATTCTCTGAGAAACTCAAACCCTACTCAAGAATACCCATTATGGGATTTCAGAGTTCCTCCTCCAAGAGTCAGTGAGTAATCGTGTAAGCACATGGCTGTTATCCTCTTCTGCACAGTCAGACATTTTTTGTAGTTCTAGATTAAAAGGGGTGTGTCACATGTGGAGTTGTGTGATTGGTGTTCTGAGATAAATTTAACCATAATGGAACCCAAATCTAGTCAAATGCATTTGTGATATAAATTGAAGAAGCAGGGAATTTTTTAAGCAGTGAAGTTCAGTCACCTGATTTTAGGGATCAAGCTGAAAGACACTGAATATATATATACGCTATATATACTAATATTGCATCAAGGTTAATAGGCCTGTCTGTTTGGGTAAGGGTTAGTCTTAAAGTCTTATTTCTTACTTTCTTTAGTAGTTATTGTACACCGTGACTGCAGACACATTGAGCTCAGCTTAACATACCAATGTTTTGTTGGCAACATATAGACAGGATACTTGGAATTCCCTTCATTATTCACATTCTTATACCTCTTCTCTTTCCTTTCTGTGAGTAGCCTGACAGTAATGGGCTGTCCAACCAGTCCAAGTCAGTTCCAGCTCTAGACCCTGGCAGGGGGTTATTCCGGGCAAAAAGTCCCCTATCAGTTTCCACTACGGAGTCGGTAGCCCGGGTCAGGAGTCCCTCCCCACCGAAAGTCAGGACACCTGTTAAAGTGCCAGAGCGCTTCACGAGCCCTGAGCCACCATCAAAGATGGCAGAGCAGCTAAGGAATCCTGAACCACGACAAACTGCTCTGAGCCCAGAGCCAGTTATGAACAGTGAGCGAGAGCAAAATGGCATCATGAGCAGAAGTGTTATCAATGGTGCAACCAAAGATATTAAACTTCCAAGTACCAGCACCAACCAGATGGATACTACAAATGACCAGAATCTGACACGCAAGAAAGTAGTGAAGGTGGTTCGTCGTGTTGTCCGGAAGGTCCTGCCCACAGAGGAGGACGAGGCCCCTGTGTTAACCAAACCAACAGACAAAGCTCCAGAAACAGCCAAGCCTGATGCTGAGCCAGTTAAAGCAGCCTCAGCACCAGCTTCAGTGTCTAAGCCCTCCGTGGTGTCGGGATTCTCTTTTAAACATGATGTCATCAAAACAGATGACAAAGATGACATTTCGCGAGGATTGACAAACTTCATGGTCAGAGGCAGGACAAGGGAGCCCCGCCCACGAATACGCAAGGATGAACGGCCAGAAAAAAAAGAGTTAGAGATGAAAAATGACAAGAAGGAGGAAAAAGTTGAGCTGGAGGGGACAAAGGTGGAGAGGAAGGAGGATAAAACTACCATTAAGCCACCAGAAGTCAATCACAAACCTTCAAGCTGTGGTTTAGATAAACAGGAAGTCAAATCCCCTGTGGTTCCTGTAAACCAAACCAGGATGGCTTCTGAGCACACAGCTCCAACTTCTTCCAAATCAACTCATTCCAGACCTTCATCTCTCCCACCGGTTGTTGGCTTTATCCCAGCTCCCAAGCCCTCGCCCTTGTCTCCACCTCCTGGCTTCATACCTGCACCCAAACCAACTGCTGCAAGAAAACCCACCCCTGCAAATGTTCCTTCCACCACCCCAGCGGCCCCAAAATCTTTCTCCCTCTCTCCTCCCTCATGCTTCATCCCAGCTCCGAAACCCTCCCCACTTACAACTCCTGTGAGCCCTGATCCTCCTCTCCCAATTCCTGTTCCACTGTTTCCCCCTCCAGGAATCAATCCCATTCAACAACCCGCTGTCAGTCAGCAAGAGGTACAGTGTCCACACTTCGCATCTATGGTCAACATTTTGGCGTGGGTGTGGAAAGTGCATGGCCTTTGAAATGCATGTTTGAAATAAAAGAGCACTGTGGTGCTTGCTAACAGATCCTCACTTTGTCCAACACTTTGGTCTTTATTATTCTTTCATTGGAGCTTAGAGTGGCAGGGTGGCAAGACTGGCCCTTTTGTCTTTTGTTTATAGACACCAGTCTTCCATTGCTGAGTGCCTCTACTGGGCACCTCAGCAGTAGTTGTTGAGGTAGGAGGAAGTTCTCGTTTACTTCTTTTACAGAATTGTCTGTTCAACTTGCTCATTTCCTCAGAAATCTGTTTTTGCTGTCAAAATACAGTGGTTAATATTTGTAAAACTACAGGGGTTTTTGCAGTTTTTCAGATTTTAGGAGCTTGCTATGAAGTGTATGAGCCTTTAACTCCTACCATCAAAACAGGGAGAACAGTTGAGATCTTACATAGCAGACTGTAGCTCATGAGGTAGCCGTCCCATTCGAGGCTGCTCTAAACATTAGAATGCAGCAGCCTTGCTTTTCTAGTCACTAAAGGAAGCTGACGTAGAGCCAGTTGAGGCAGTGCTGCATTCTGGGAGAGTATTTCAAGCAAAACCCATGAACAGGCGCAGATGGCCGAACTGTCCAGGAACTTTACAGATGGTAGATACAGTTACAAAGTGGACTCTCACTGAATTCTTTCAGCTAAGACCTCACTGGGTTTTAGCTTACTCCAAAACACATACTCCATCTGACCAGTAACTTTGAGAATCTGCTGCTGCATTCGCAAAGCTTACCATTTACTTCGTCATGTTTTGGGATGGAGGGATGTAGCACAAAATATATATATATATTTGCAGGAACGATATTAACTTATTTATGAGGAACCTTTATGACATGTATTCAACCTCTACCTTGTACTCATTGGCATAATAAATATGCAAGGTGCATTAGGATCACCAGTCAGAGGGCCTAAGAATGGCAATATCCATCAGTTTTTTCTGTCAGTTGTGTCGTTTTTTCTGAATGTTTTAGTTGAAATTTGTGCTGACTCACTGTACTCATCCACTTGCTCGGCTTGGTTGGTTTTAACTTGTGTCTTTCAAATGTTATTATTGTGACCAGACAGTTATTAGTATTATTGTGTGTGTGGAGTTCATTGATTTTTGTCTTGTGCATGCTGTTTGAAGCACCTTCGAACATTTCCTCCTCATTTGGGAGTTCTGCTAAGTAGGGCTGGGCGACATGGCAAAAAATAAGATGATAATGATTTTTTCCATATTGATCAAGATTGATATTTATCGTGTTAAATAATTTAATAATGCTGCCAGTTTGAAGTGTCCTGATAATGACTGAAGCCTAAAGAAACCAGAGGGTTTCTCCTGCTGGCAGTGTTTTGTTGCCTAGCCCTACTGCTGATATGGCCTTTTCAAATCAGATTCCACAATAACCCCTGTGTAATGCTGGTGATGGAGTATGTGGGGAAACATGATTCAAGGCGGTTGTGGCTGACATGGTCTTTAATTTGTAACAGCAATAAATCATATATCCATTTGTTTTGTAACTTTGTGTCTGTATGTAGTCATGGGATAGTCATAGTCATTTGCTGCATCTTTGTCATCGGGCTTGGTGTCATTGTGCTGCTGCTTTGACCTGTAGGAGGCACCACTCAGTCCCACCGAGGAGGCTCAGAGACGCCTGATGAGGATCTTCAGTGCCCCTGTAAATCGCTCTGCTTCCCATCTGCATATTATTGATGTCTTGTCATTAGTCTCTAACAGCGCTAACTGTCACTAACACGCTTCGTTTTATTGGTGTGTATTTACAGAGACACACAGCAGGGGAAAGTATTAGCGTGGTGTCTGTTGCCCTCCTGCCTGGGGCAGAACTGTTGGGACTTATGACTGAGTGAAATATTATCCCCTGCGGTGGTGTCATGGCTCCAGTGATCTTACCCTTACTTTTGTAACTGTTTCTCTGGCCTTCATCATGCACTTGTATCGTTTACTTACTCACTATCCTCTACTTACTGTACCTGTTAACTATGACTGCTCTCAAAACTTGAGTCTCAGTATCCTAGTTGAATATTTGGACTCAGTATCTTTGCTTGCTTTTGCAGACTCATTGGAAAGTTTCTCACACACACTTTGGATGTCCTGATCAGGTGTATTTTGGCACAAACCGAACCCTTTAATATGTAGTATATGCCCCATGCTAAGTCAATACTTCAATACTTTATTTATCTAAATGACACATAAATACATCTATCGGACACATTGAAATAACAGCTGCAGCCCACTAAATCTGCCACACCCATCTTTTCTCGAGCGACTTGATCCAAATAGTAATGGTCCTGATTTAAATCTATGACATTAGCAAGATAAATAATTATAAGTGATTACTGATATGACTGACAGTGTCATTGTGTCAATCAACTTCTGTCAGCTTGTTTAACTAGAGAAGAGTTATCACTTTGTTGGAGTTTGAACTACGGAAGTACCAGCCACTCTGCTCACCATTGTAAAGTGATGTTATAGAGTGAAGGATCTTTGGCTGAGTAAAAGCATTGGCTGCAGGGAGCACACAAACCAGATTCATCGAATATGAACTGAAAGTGACCCAATTTAAACTGATGGCTGTATTTCCAGGTTTTATCATTTGTAATCTTTAGTTTTGGTTCAGTGTTAGTGGAGTGCTTTGTACTGATGATTCTACCAGGAGTTGAGTCATCTGTCACTTAACAGTGTGAAATTTCAAAAAATGAACAGAATGATTACGTCCTGAAGCCTGGAAGACAGAGGGACCTTTTTCAACTTTGAAACCCTGGAGCCCAGTGGTCGGCCTGAGCTGCCAAAACAGATTAGAAACGATAGTAAAACTCTGAATGGGGTATAAGCCTTACTTGTTAAATGAATTATATTCAGAACTACAACACCCTCTACCAACCAAAGTGAATTCCCCACACCCGCTAGTTGATGAGTACGTTCTAATCTATCTAGTGATGATTTATTCTTTTTCATTTCCAGCACTCCACTCTGGGTCCGCTCTTAAGTTTTAAAGTACATTCCCTTTCTAGTAACATCTTACTGATGTGTCACTCTGACGGTCAACAATAACTGTATTTGAACTGATCTGCACTTCCAAAAAACATTGTCATTTTGTCACCTCATGATTACTAACTGCAAAGCCATTTTCACTTTTCCATTATGCTGTTAAGTTTCCATGCTCTTCTTTTTTCACTTTCATGCAATGCATTTTCTTCATCCAAAGTTCCATGTTGACCTTGTCCTCTTCTATCTCCCATTCTTCCCCACGTTCTCTTTCCTTCTTCCTTCTCTCCATGCCTTACTCACACTGCTTTCGCTGGCTGTTGTTGTCTCTCTGTGGCTGCTTTGTGGCTAAGCTGGAGCCTGCAGTCAGTGTTTCGTCTCCTGTCCAAGCCCCCGCCCCTGCGGCCAGACAGCCCCCGGGCTCCCTTCAGGCATCGCAGCCCTCCAGCCTTCCTCTGGGCCTCCTGGCTGGAATTTGTACTCGAGTGGCTTGTCAGAGTGTAAGGCCCAGAATCCTTCAAACTTCCCCCCTTTTCCCCATTTCCCTCTTCTAAAGTATTACCAACATTTGTATATTATGCTGCTACTAATACAGAAAGCTGACAGGCTATATGATTTAATCCAGTCACTTTCCACGTCTGATATAATGGGTAAAATGGGAGTTTTCTTGTTTGGTATTTGTTTTAGGATTGATCATACCCTTAACATGAATTGATTCTACAACTGCTATGTGACTGATCAGATTTCCTGTGAGATTTTTAATGTTTTATTGCTGGCTTTAGGGTGGTTATAATCCTGATTGTTATTAGTAGAATGTTTTGTCTCACAGTCTAATAACTTTTGCAGACATACAGGGGATGAAATTAAGGGGAAACATTGAGTGTTTTCATTATCTGTAAGTAACCTTGACAAACAGTCAGAGAATATTGATGTTAATTCAGCCTCAGTTAATGCAGTACACAGACAGATGTTGGACATGTTCATCCGAGTTTAGGCAGGGGAAAATTAGTATGTAACTCCTGAGATCTTCTATTTGAATGTTGTGACCTAATGCACCACAAAAGAAAATCCTTTCAATTATTTTTGACCCAAGTCTGCAGTGAGGAATGACTGCAAATCAAAGCAACAGCTCCTAGCTGATGCATTGATATATTGGTGATAAAACACCTTCAGAGTTTGTGGATGATGTTTTTCAGTTTGGACTCACCCACTCACGAAACTTATCCAGAACTTTATATGACTTGACAGTTGTTTGCAGAACTGATGGTGGGTCTGAAAGCCAAAGCTAAATCCACCGTTGATCCTTAAAGTCTACTTTCTAAACAGTCACAGTCAATTATTAGGGGATAGTTTTTTGTCCCTTAATATTTTGCAGATGCCATAAAGTGAATTATTCAGTCAACAGCTTTTGGTCTGATCTTTCCTTGTTTTGTTGTCCACATGAGCTGCCATTTCTAACACATTGGCATGATGTAACTGCCTCTTTTCAGGACACATCAGGCTGATAGAGGCAACCTGCATGGGTTTTGTATCTTTTGTATTAAAGATTAGCATTGTGACAAAGCAGTGCATTGTGATACATGCATGTGTGGTGCTTCCACTCTTCAGGTAGTATCTGTGTGGGTGTTGTGGTTTATTTCATCGAGGTGCCCCTTTGTTTATTACTGTAACTCTTTTTTTGTTGTCATGCAACCAGTTTGTTCCATGAAGCTGTAAACATTTCACCATTGTAACATTTATATTAAGATGATCATAACAGGTCGTGTAATAGATGATCCTGCAGTGATTTCTCTTTCACAGTGCTGGATAAGAATGACAGTGTACACTTTGTTGACATGCATTAACACAGTCTACAGCTGTGCAGATGATGTATCAGTGTGCTTATCTATTCTTTCTTTTTTATTTGTGTGTATGTATGCCGGTATAACATGTGTTGCCCATATATAACTGTGACCTTTGACCTCTTCCTGCTGGCCAAATCAATAGGGATCAGTGGAAGAGGACCCTGTGGCTATCCTTCTCGCATCTCATGCTGCAGCTAAGCAATCCCAGGTCTGGCCTACACTGTGCCTGAGCTCATCCCATGATCACCCTGCACTGTGGAGTGTTGTGCTGTGTTGTGCTCTCTCCCTTTGCTTGCGAAGTGCAGTGTTGTTTGTTCACTTTTCCCATTAAAATTATGTCATCGATAGTTATGCCTACATTTGTTTTTTGGGTTTACATCCAAATATATCTTACTTTTCTGTGCAGTTTATTTCCTTATTATTTTAGTTTTATTGTTGTGTCCCTGCCTTGCGCACCCCCTTTGTGTTCACTGAAATGAGTTAATCCCTGGCATTTTGGTTACAGGGTTGCCGTTGAACTCCCTTCACATACCCCTGAGGCTTGATATTTTGACATCTGTCTGGCTTGAAATTTCTCACACACAGATATGCACATGCACATTCTTACACACCGCCTTGAAGGAGCACGCAGTGCTCAGTGGACTTTGAGACCTTTGAGTCCACTTTCATCTACTGCATGGTCATCATCTTGAAAAGCTTTTCCTTCATAACCTTGAAGCATGTACTGGTATCAGACTGGAAATACGAGCAGTTTCACAAAGTCTCAGTGCTACTATGAGTGGTCCAGTGATGTGGCTTGGAAAAAGTAATTTCCTCCTCCCTGCTGTCCAGTAAATTTTCTCCTTGTCCTGTTGTCCTCTAGGTGAAGACAGAGGAGCAGATTGCAGCGGAGCAGGCCTGGTATGGATCAGAAAAAGTTTGGCTAGTCCACAAAGATGGCTTCTCCCTGGGTGAGATGGGATTCCTCTGCTTTTTTTCACATATAGCACCATCTCCTTCTAAAACATTTTAATGAAGGGAAATTTCAAACCTTTTTTTGTGTTGTGGACAATTTTGCAGTCTCAAAATATTTAAAAGCAAATGGTAAATAATTATTTTTTTAAACAGACTCCATTTGAAATACCTACAGTTCTCCATGTTACTGCAAGAATGTGTCACTACAAAAGTATCGCACAATTCAAAAGGGATTCAGCAATAAGTTTCAGCAATAATAAACTATAAAACCATACATTACATACAATTAATCAAGTAATCTCTTCACCTCTAACAAATGTTTTTTGTGGAGTTGTATGTACCACCACTTCTGTGCTGTGTCTCAAGGTATAACACACAATATAAAAAGAGATGCATGATGGTTAGTGAGCTTTTTAGGAGTTAACAGGCATATTTAATTAATAGCCTGGATCTGTTTCCTTTCTGCTTCCAGTGTTTTTGTTAAGCAAGGCTTAGCAAGAACTGACTCCAGATGTATACTTAACACACAGGCAAGATAGTGATATCAGTGTTCTTGTTTTACTGTTGAAAAAAGCAACTAAGCGTGTTCCCCACCTCCTTGAATGATTCGAAGAGCCTTACATTGTGGTCCAGTGTGTTTACTTGCTTGTCTGTCTTTAACTATGACTTAAACACATTTTTAAGGTTTCGTATTATTTTTATAAGAAGGTATTCTCTTTGAAAACATCCACAGTGACAGAAAAGACAGGTTGAATCAATCAGTGTATTATATGTTCATTAAGGGGTACCAGTACACAGAATTCATGGTTAAGTAGGTATCCTGCTTCTGGGGTCACAGTTAGGATAGGTTTTCAGTATAGCACGGAAAACAAAGAAAGAATGCAGAAAATAACATTTGTGTCATTTATTTTGAAAAATCTAAACATTCAACAATGGCTGTAATGCTTACAGGGGCCTCAAATATTATCATATTGTCAATCAGAAAATAAAGACCAAAAAATAAAAAACAAAAAATAAGGAACACCAATGTTAGTAATGCTCAGCTGTAAGCCTTCCAGCTGTGGGTAATTCCTGAACAACTGCAGCTTGGGCTTGTTTATTCAGGGCAGCAGAAGTAACTGACTAAAATGCACACGTGAAGCACATTTTCAGGGCTCAGGCACTTTGACCATGTGACCATTAAATCCTGCATTCTGAGTGACCGGGTATGGCTGGTCACTCCCTCCCCCCCTCTGTCTCTGTCTTGTCCCGTTTATTGACACATTCAGGTGATGGCGTCGTTTAAGAATTGGCATGTTTGAAGTGAGGGACATACCTGAGTTTAGTTGAACAATGTTGATATACAGTTTGACACTAATCTTTGTCCATTTTCACTGTAACATGACACAGATAACATGTCTGGATACAGATCTCTTTTCAATGCCAGGTGGGCTCTAGATGTCGTGGGCGGACCCTCTAGCTCTGGTCTGTCATTTGCATTCAGATGGCAGTAAAACTACATGTGCTTTATCAGGCTAAGCAGACTAGCATGCCACAACTTATAGACAATAGCTGGTGCCAAAAACTGCCAAAACATTCTGGCTAAGCTTCCAGGTAAAAAAAAGCACTCAATCTCTGTTCGGCCCTTGTGAGTATGTAGACATGAATAGGTTATGACAGTAATTGTTTGGGTCACTGGGTGTGCCCAACTGAACATTTGGTAAAGAATGGTGTTTGACAAATACTTGTACCATTGCACCCCTAATGTTCATATTTATCAAATTTGTCATTGCACCAGCAGTCCAGGAAAATGTTTAATAGTGTTGGACATGGGTGGAATATTGGTTGGTAAAAGATTGTTTTTTGTTAGGGAGGATAATACTGTGTTGTCTCTTGGTTTCAGTCATTTTGTGGTTTACCATTTTCAAAAAAGAAAATCCTAAACTTTCCCTGCTTTGGTTTTGCCTTTTAATGAAGCAGTTGAGATGAACAGATGAGTATGAGCACTTCCAGCTGGCTAAAGCTGTCTGGTGGTTCCTGTCTTTTCTCCTCCCAGCCACCGTGGTGAAGACAGAGGCTGGCTCCCTGCCAGAGGGCAAGGTGAAAATCAAACTGGAACATGATGGGACAATACTGGATGTGGATGAAGATGATGTAGAAAAGGTAAATGGAAAATGGCTACAAATGGTTAATAGTAGTGCACCAATAGGTTCAGCAGCTCCCATACACACTGTTTATCCATACCAAGTGAATACATTTATAGCATTTGCAAATTTTTATCAGTATGTTTTTATATTTACTTCTGGGCATTATGAATAATATCATTTTTAATCAGATGAATCACATTTCATCATGCCAATCGAGAATGTACAGTACAAAATTTCTGTCACAGATCACAGTATTTCACAGTATCTATTCTCTATTTAATTCTTAGTGTGTGTTGTGTGAACTGATGTCGATGTCACATTATTTGTATTGATTATTGTTTGTAGTTTAGTTTATTATTCATTCAGCAGGTACCATGTATTACAAAAAAAAAGACAATAATTAAAAAAAAAATAGAAGCATAGATGCAGAGCTAGGCTGACGCTGTCTGACATCAGCAGTCCCTGGGCAGGATGGAAGAGGTCAACTCTCCACCTGCCACTCGGTCTGTCTGAGAGAGCCTCAGAGGCAGAGAGTCAGGCTGCCACAGATGGCCACAGAGGACACTGACAGCCACCAGGAGTGATATGTTAGGTGAGGGAAAGGCTAGAGGGGACATTTTGGAAGTTTGGTAAGTTTGTCGCTGCCAGTTATTGACATTTGGCCACATTGTTTTTCCCTATCAGATGTTCTCTGAAGATTCATTGGCTGGAGCGAAACAGCTCTATTATTTATAGTGTATCAGTGTATTTCATTAAGGAGAAAAAAAGCCAGAGAGAAGACTAAGAGCCCTCTTTGCACCGGTACAATAAGAGCTATAGGCATGCAAAATGTCATTGCTCTCAGTATGCTGTTTACTGATGACACAAGCACCTTAGTGTCCTAAAAGAAGACTTCATTCTTATTGAACTCTGCATTAAATTTAAGTAAGTGTGGTGACATTTTATAATTTTCTTATTGTCAAGAAATCCGATTTGAGCCAACCCACAATAAATTCATTCTAATTTCAAGTATTGTAAAATGAAAATAATCCACAACAAATGTACTATTTCCTCCTGTTTGAGCAACATTGGATAAAAAAAGCAGATGTTTTCAGAAATTACTGAGGCTTTTTTTAAATACACGGCTAGTACATCATTTCTGCTGCTACTGGTCTGTCAATCAAAAAATAACAAAAAAGATGGAGTTTTGGCCACGTTAAGTAGCATGGAATCATGGGAGTTGGGTTAGTCATTGTCTTGGGTTAGTCTTCATTGTTAAACCACCATTGCAGATGAAAATGAATAATTATGCTCCATCACAAGTGAGCAATAGAAACAGTAGTGAACAATAGAGTGGCTAGGTAGCTAGTTCATCAAAATGAACAAAACTGAATAAAATTACAGATTTTTCTTGGTTTTAACATTTTTGGAAACCTTTTGGATAATGTAAGTACACAACTCAGCAAGATATATAATATAGGTCTAGTCAGTTTTAGACATTTTGATGCAAAAATGTTACATATTATGGCTTTAAGCTATACATTTGTGACAGGTAGCAGCACTGAGAGACTCACTAACATGAACATGATGTTGATTTTGGTCTGCGCATGAGATTTGTTGATAATAACGAAGCAAATCTCCCTCCTTGAAAAGAATGAAATGTGCCTTGAGATGTGTGATGCTTCAGTTACTCTAGACTACTCGTCAGTCAAAGGCCTGTGTCTGATATTTTTTCACGGTGAGAGGTCCAGAACAATTGGAAATAACAAAATAACATTTAATCAATGAATTAATATAACATCTCTTGTGACTGGGCCAGCATGAAACCAAGGCAGACAAGGCTCACACAGTTAGTCCATGTTTATTTCTGGCTCAGAGATATTCTTACAACTACATTTAGACTAGTTATTGTGTACTCTGATGGAATGATAATGTGTGAACTGAGCAGCAACAAGACAAAATATGCAAGCCACCACTTGACAATGTGGGACTTTGAGAAAGCCTCCTCTAGAGACTCATCAAATTTATGTAGTGTCTTTTGAAAACAATTGTTATTATACTGTTTTCTGATACTTGTACACATTTCATATACATATATGGGAGAAGGGTTATTATGTCTAATAAATTGATAACCACAAATGAACCAGTGTAGTATTAGAAGATAAGAACCTTTGCAGCATTCAGTTTGATTAAACAATTACAACCATGGAGGCAGTTTGGTGATAAAATGCTTTATTTGTATCAGCCAGTTACCTGTGGGCTTTCACTAGTGGATCTCAACATTCGTCCATGGAGATATCCCATATTTGACCCTAAAGCACTCAAACCCAGAGACAGTTTCGTCCATCAATCATCTTACAGTACCACTGGACCTTAGAGTAGATCCAATTTGAACTATAGTGCAGGGGTTAACAATTCTGCATCTGTTTACACATCTGTCTTTTCCTATTTGAATGCCATCATCATCATCATCATCTCCCTCTGTGAAGGCCAACCCGCCATCATATGACCGATCAGAGGACCTGGCTTCACTGCTCTATCTAAATGAATCCAGTGTGATGCACTGCTTGAGGCAGCGCTATGGAGGCAATCTTATCCACACCTATGCTGGACCCAACATGGTAGTCATCAACCCTCTGAGCACACCCTCCATGTACTCGGAGAAGGTAAGCTTTATACCAGATAACTGGTGCAACCTGGTAGTATTTCTCAGATGAGCCAGAACTGTGCATTGAAGTCTATCTGGCATTGAACACACTTAAAAATGTCATATTTTGATAAAGCTTGCAGACCACCTGTCAAGTCTGTCGATATTGAATATTGAAGAACTGCCAGAAATGTAAGGTTGGCAGTACTGTGGTTGTGGCTAATATTTTAATATCTTCTTCGTCTCTGTTTCTTACTCCCATCAGGTGATGCACATGTTCAAAGGATGTCGGCGCGAGGACTCCGCTCCTCATATCTATTCTGTGGCTCAGTCGGCCTACCGCAACCTGCTTACCACCCGTCAGGATCAGTCCATTGTGCTGCTGGGCAAGTCCGGCAGTGGCAAGACAACCAACTGCCAGCACCTGGTCCAGTATTTGGTCTCCATCGCTGGGAGCACAGGCAAAATCTTCTCTGGTGAGCCTGCAGACACAAAAGAGGGGATAGATGGATGTATAGTACACTGTGGAATGTCTCCGAGTAGGACTTTTATGTAAAAAATATCCCACTGCAAGTACTGTTGTTGCTCAAGCTGACAGGGTTTTAGCATACCTTGTCAGAGATTTTTAGCCGCCTGTACAGGCGCCTGTTCTGAGTGTGTAAATGGTCCAACATCAGCAGCTTTGGATATGTGCGAGGATGCCCTGTACTGTCTTGATGGTTTGCACCCAAGAGGACTAGGGGCCCAAATGCACTCTATGAACATTAGTAATAGTCTGTGACGTCTATGAGCTTTTTTCCTATTTTCCGCTGGAAATGCAACCAGACTTCAGCTCATGCCTCCTTGTCTAGTCTCTGTTCCATCTCCATCTTTCAACTTAGGAGAGTTTAGGATGTTTAATGTCACATCACTGGCAAATAAATCCTTCTTCTGCAACGATTTCATGGTATCAAAGCAGTAAATCTATTTAAGCTTATTGAGAGTTGGTTAAGTTCAGATCACTGTGTTGCACCAAATGAAGCTCGTCCTCCTGGTTTTGACTATTGTCAGCAGCCGAGGAATTCAGGTCATGGAGGTGGACTCGTGATTCGCAGAGAGAATTTTAAATGTTCCCCCTTCCATTTGAATCACTTGTTTTGCATTGTTTTATGATAAATGGCGTGAACCCACTACTTGGTGTTTTAATCCACAGACCCCCAAAATTTAACATGGTTTTTATTTATTTTATAACAGTCTTGATTTCAGGTGATTTTAACATACATGTATGTTGCCTTCCTGGTTTCTCATTTACAGTGGGTGTCATGGTCATTGTGCATTCTTTTATTCTAGCTCAGTCAGTTGACGGCCCCACTCACTTAAAAGGAAACACCCTGGACATTATTGTGTCCTCTAGTTTTATTTTTGATAGTGATTATGTTATGTTATGTGTGTTTGATTACAAAGCTAGTATTTCCCTGGCCCTCCTTCTATCTCCTGCTCCCACAGTGACTACTTATGTTTCTTTTCATGTCCTAAAACTCTGCTGACAGATTTCATAAGGCCTTCACCACTACATCTAGACATATCAATAAACTAAATTTAAAAGTCATCTACAGAAGAATTACTAAAAAAAAACTAAAATACATTTTAAGCTATATTTGACCCCATAGCACCTGCAAAAATTCAGAACATCAAATCAAGTTGCAGCATTCCTTGGCTACATAAGAATACCAGAGAAGTAAAGAGGAAATGCAGACAAGCCAAACAGAAATTGAAGGAGGACAGTCTGGTAGTGCCATATCAAATTATCAAAGAACTAATGTCTACCTGTCAAAACAGTAAAATAAGCCAGGGCCTCCTGTTTCTCCAAAACCTTTGTAACAAACCATCATAATCCCAGAATTCTTTTCAAAACCATCAAGTCTGTAATTAATGCTTGTAGCCAACAGGCTGAAGACATCCATTCCCCGTGAGCCATTTTTATTCTCCTTCACAAACCAAATATATGAAATATAACTTCAGATCGATCACGTCACCAATGACCCTTCTTCTTCTCCACAGTGTAACCCCTTTTCCTGACTCAGTGACTTTTAGGCCCTTTTCATTATTTATGTTAAAGGGCAGTCCTTCAGATCTTATCCCTGCCAGATTTTTCACAGCCTCATGCATGGAATAGTAGTAGAAGTGCACCAAGAAACCTAACCACCCTACCGATTTTGAATTTTTTTCCACCTATTTCTTACCATTTTTAAGAAAGGTATCATCAAAGAGTTTATTTCTTTTATGAATAATTACAGTGTATTTTAGACAAAGTCATAGTTAGTCATGGCAAGTGCCCCTCTGACCTGTGGTGTTCCCTAAGGTTTCATCCTTGGCCGTTTGTTGTTCTGCACATATATGCTGCAGGCCCCCCCCCGCCTCAGGAACTCCCTGCCAGAGAGCATGAGACTCGCAGGACCTCTTGCACCTTTTAAACCACTTCTCAAAATGTATATTTTTTATCTTTATTGTTGAGGATTTTATTCCGTTTTTATCTCATCTGTATCTGTATAATTTTGCTGGATTTTATTTGCCTCAGTTGTGAAATGTTTTAATTCTAGTTAAAACATGTGAAGCACTGTGTCACAAAAGTGCTGTATAAATAAAATTCATTGTTATTTTTAGTATTATTACCATGACTCTGTATAATTACCTGTTGCAGACACACCAGCATCACAGTTGTCTCTGATGTAGTTTATAACAGTTGGTTATATGGCTGTCTTTATGAAGGAGCATTTCAAATTTGTTGTCTATTCAAGGAGCCTGCCGATGTCGATAAACTGTTCAAGTTTTTACTGAAAACCTCAGAGGTCTGAACAGCTTTCTGGATTTTCAGTAAGACATTGATAGCCACTTTGCAAAAAAGTTTACACTGATCCCCAGAACAACAAATAATGAGATACATTTTTTATTTTTGTGTTGACACAGCTGAGAAGTGGCAGGCAGTCTACACCATCCTGGAGGCTTTTGGCAACAGCTCCACTTCTATGAATACCAATGCCAGCCGCTTCTCCCATGTAGTGTCCCTCGACTTCGACCAGGCCGGGCAGGTGGCCTCTGCCTCCATCCAGGTAACACACACAAGCACAAACACGCTTTGTATTCATAAGCGAGACAGGTGTACACAGGTGACAAGTCTTTACTGGACCTCCACCTTTTCCAGTCCCTTTATTTCCAACATACAGTAACATCTCCTATCCTCTTAGATTGCAACAGTTTAAATATAAACTAAAACTGACCAAAATGTTTAGGTATAAAGAGGTATGAAGCATTGCACAACAAAATTGAGACTGTCTTGGCCTTCAAATCCAGTGACGCTTGCATGAACTGTACCGTGTATGTCCATAGTGCAACTGTCTAAGTCTTGTTGTGTCTTTGTGCGAAGACGATGCTTCTGGAGAAAATGAGGGTGAGCAGACGACCCGAGTCAGAGTCCACCTTCAGCGTCTTCTACTACATGATGGCCGGAGCCGACAGCAACCTGAGGTCATTCCTCTACCACATCTTTATTAACTAAATGATGGCCCTTGAATAGCATACATAATTATGAAATATTTAGATGTGTCCTTTTTTCCAAGTTAAATATATATTTTATACATTTCTCTGATTACAGGAACATTTATTTCAATGACTATAGTTCTGATTTGGGCATCACGACTCATTAGACTAAGTTGGACCAAGTCAGTCTTGGCGGTGCAGGCCAGTTGGTGTTGACAGTCATGCAGTTACGCATTTCCTACCTGTTGTTCTCATTTAGATTATTTTCAATCACCTCCAATTTGATTGAATTAGCATGGGAAATAATAATAAAAAAATCTAACTGGCCAGCAAACATAAAAAGTGTAAAATAGGTCAGATAGCACAGTGGTCTATGAGTTTTTCATGAGTTTTTATTTTTTTTAATTTATTTATTTTGTTAACTTGCTTAGTTTACTGACCTTTACTCTGACTTTTGTATTATATCATTTCCATCACAAATGACAGGTAGTGTGGGTAAACTAAATCAAAAGACAGTGAAATTCATGTGAGATTTAAAACGGTATACATCATCCAGAGGTGTCAGCATTTCACTGCCACAGAGGAACTTAATGTTCCCACCTTCTTGCCTCTCCCCCAGAACGGAGCTGCACTTTAACCACCTGGCTGAGAACAGTGCTTTTGGGATCCTACCACTGTCTAAGGTAATCACACTATAATTTAACTGAGATGTGTCTCTGTCAAGGGTTCCATTTCACAGTTTCTTTATTTTTCTGAGTCCTGTATTATAGCCCGACCGATACAGGATAAAATACAATACAAATATATCTGTAGTGAGTTAATATTGTAATGTCTCCTCCAGCCTGAGGACAAGCAGCGAGCCTCACAGCAGTTCACCAAGCTGCAGGCAGCCATGAAGGTCCTGGGCATCTCTGGTGAAGAGCAGAAGGCCCTCTGGCTCATTTTGGGAGCCATTTACCACTTGGGGGCAGCAGGAGCCACGAAAGGTAGGCACTTTCAACTGACTGGCTACAAATACAGCAAATCTTGAGTATATTTTACGTCTGCTGGTTGTTACATGATGAGAGGACAGACATGGAAATGTCTTTTTGCTATTACTCTACAGCAGCACTATGGCATTTACTGTCTTGTAGAGGCGTAGAGACATTTTAGAGAGTGAGGGGTCAAAGCAGAAACTACAAATATTTCTACCACATATTTGATAAGTAAGGTCAAGGTTGAGGTCCTTTAGCAGATCTGAAGGCCAGGGTGGAACAGCTCCTTCTCTCCACATGAGACAGTTTTGTTGTATGTTCTTTTCTTGTAATGACAAATAAGCCCATGGCTTACAGTCTCCAAAACACTTAGTTCAGTCCTTTTGCAAAACTGACAACTAATAGTTTGGACTAAGATTTTGGTTCATCAATCAAGTGTGAATAAATATTAACTAAAGAAATGCATGTCTTTAACAAAATACATGCAAGTCATGTCATTTGTCTTACCCTAAAACATATCACAGAAGCAGTGGCGAATCTATTTACTCTCATGCTGTAAGGAATTTAATTAAATAAACAGTCCAAAGATATTGGTCATGAGCGTTCACTTCACCATTCATTAAGCATGTCAGTGCAAATGTCAGACTCTAGCTTTGTGCAGAGGAGCATTAGGTCATTGAGTTTGAATTGGAAAGTTTGAATTGTTGAGTGCTTGCCAGACTTTTAATCAGAAAAGCAAATACTGTTCATGGAGTCACAGACACGTGAATGCAATAATGGCTCTTTAGCTCAGAGCTCCAGAGTGGGAGGGGAGACACAATAAGTGAAGTGAATAAATGTGATGAACACAATGTTAATTTTTTGGTGGGACTTTAAGTTTTGTCCACCAAGAGGACAGTTTGCATTATTATCACAGTTAAATCTGATACCACAGCTAACACCATATAGTTGACTAAACATGGCTCTGACAGTGCATCAACAACAAGTTGGCAGAGGTTTAACAAATAATTGTACACAAAGTACGCAGTGGAAACATGAGAAAAGCAGGACTTTTGACTTTTTTTACACTTAGCACTAGCCCTGCTCAAATTACAATAAAATACAGAATTAAATGCAAATCCTTTTCTCTCAAGTTAAAGAATAGGACTGGATTTGACTTTCTACCAAGTGCCACTAGGTGTCAGCCTTGACATTTGAATGCACACACTCTCAGTTGGCAGTGTGCTGACTGCAGTTAGGAGTACATGGCTTTTCGATCAGATGCTCTTTAACCTGTTTAGACGCTGATTTTTCAAACTGAAGTGTGGACACTGCTCTTCAAGGGGGTCACCCAAATTGCAAAAAACATTATGTTGCTTTATCATCCTGATTCTAAAAAAGTTGGGGCACTCTGTAAAAGTAAATAAAAACAGAAACAGAACTACACGTCCACTACAGGTAAGTGAAAAAATGTTCATTTGTAATTTAGGTGAACCAAACCTTTAGTATTCTTTTTCCTTTTGCTGGTTTGCAAGACTTGAATGCACTGAATTAGAGTTAGCAGATAAATGGAGTCAGTTAATGTTCTTAGTCAAGCAACATACATATACAGACCTGTATTTACACTATGTAATTATACCAAAGCAGTCTGCATGACTTCTGCTACAATTTACCTGTACCTCACAGATTTTTGAGATCCGACACAAAATATCCTCAAATCACCACAGAATCACAATTGGTCCGCCAGTTCAAGCAATTCCAAGATGTGTCTTGACCTCATCGTAATTTGTCCAAGTTATAATGAACACCCTCAACATTTCTCATTTGATTGGGCTTGAAAATTTATTCTTGGTGATGGCCACACTAAATCTAATATAATAGAACAGCTTTTGCTGTGTGAAGTAGTGCATTTGGCCTTTCCCTTTAAGGTTAATGTTTTGTTTTATAAGAGTGTATTCTTTTCTTTATGATGTTCGCTGCGGTGGCCCACCTCTGCTATAAAACACTGCAGGAAACTGCGGTATCTGATGAGAGCACATGAAACTGGGTGCAAGGAAGGAGAAAGGTAACAGACAAAGATGCACAATGACATCTTGCATAGCTTTGTTGAATGGTATCAGCTCTGGTTTCTCTCCAACTAGAATAATCAGCAACACCTTGACATTACATGTGTAGTTTTTGTGCTACCGCACAGAAAATATCTTGTAGGTTGAACAGTGCAGTAAGAATTTGAAAGTCTTCAGTCTGCACTGGCTGTTGACTAGAGAACATTATTCCAGTTGAGTCTTTTCTGGAGAAACTCCTTCAAGCCCTCCTTTTACCACCTCATTTACTCTTCCTTTATATATATAACAGGGGCTTTTGGTTTCAAAAGTGACGAATGTTTATATTTTCCTGTGACTGTGAATTAATAAATCTGTGAAATGTGTTATCTCTAACCCCCTGTCTTTACTTGCATGTTTGCATGCTGCACCCTGTCAAACGCAGACGGAGATGAAGGTAATGGAAAAACAGGACACAAGTTGTTGACTGTTTTTCACTTAAAAAAACTTTATTTCAGAGCCTCTCTTGTTTGTATTTTCTCTCTTAATGCCTTTATCATTCCTTCCAGGCCTTAACTCATTAGCATTTTTATTGTTTCTGCTCCTCCTCCCCTCCTCTCTTCATCTCCTTCTCTCTTATGTTTTCATGTTTTCCTCATGACAATTCTCCCCACTCTCTGTCTCACCCTTTTCTTTTCCCTGAGATGAAAATCACAGGGATCAGAATGTTGCTGTCTCATTAAAATGCTCTCTCTGATGCCCCCCATTGTCAGCCACATTCAACTCCTGAGCCTCTGTCACATGACAAAAGATTCTCAAAAGCAAAGTAAAGCTTGTTCATTTTCACTTCTATAGTTATAGTAGTATCGTTTGACTTTTTACTACAGGACTTGTATTTCTCAGTTTACCCTGTGTATCCCCATAAAGTTTATGCTTGGCAGGGCCTCCTGTTGATTTTTGCCTAAATGCAGAAGCTCTTGATTGGCTGGCTGTGCAAGCTGTCATCTTTATTCAGCCTTTATTTTAAGTTGGAAATACGTTGAGGTTAAGACTTCATTACACTATAACAAAGTATAGAAAAAAATGACAAAAGATCCCTGAGACCAAGAAACAAAAATAAGAAACTAAGAAGAAATTGCCGCTAAAAAGTAAAAATATCATTAGTAATTCCACTAGTAAAAACAAAAAAAACGTAATAAAGCAATCATAACTCAAAGCTAATGAATCTACCAAAACAAGAAAAGGTCAAAGTGAAATAAGATTAAATTAGAAATTTTACCACTGAAGGGATTTAACATCAGAAGGTTGTATTAAAATACAAAATAGTGTCATCGGCATAAGGATGAATATTACACCCAGTAGCAGATATGAGGAGTTAACAGAACAGGCCCCAGGACTGAGCCTTATGGTACACCTTTTGTAGTTTGTACAAATTCAGATTTAAAGTTTTCCAATTGCTCAGTGTTTGACCAACACTGAAACCATTTATGAGTAGTTTTATCAAATCTGATATTAAGAAGCCCTTTTAAAAGCCAAGTATCAGTGTTTCTTGCTGTCAAAAGCTTAAATAATGTCACGTAAAACAAGCTTGGCAACGTGTGCTTTGCTTTTGCTCTAAAACCCAATAAGTATATGCTTATAATAGAATGAGGAAAAAAAAAGAAAAAAGGATCCAAGGTGAGATAAGATAACAAACTTAATTGATCCCACGCTGGGGAAATTTCGTTGTTACAGACAGCAAGAATAAAAAGTAGATTAGGAAAAAGAGCAGATAGACAATAGAAAAGGATGCAAAATACAATCAACTATATATATACGTATATGTACATTTACAAAAAGAGTATAAAGGTAATACTGCCTTGAGAAGGAAATTATTGCATTGTAGAAAATATATAACAGTAAAATTTATATTGGTAAAATCTAGCAAGTGTTAACATAAATAACAGAGTAGTGCAAAAAAGGAGGTTTTTGATGTTGTGATGTCAAACAAACACACATAAATGAGGCTGGAGTTGAACAGACTGACAGCCATTGGAATGAACAGCCTGTTGTAGCGTTCCTTCTTACACTGTGGATGCAGCAGTCTGTTACTGAAGGAGCTGCTTAAGACCTGTGGAAGTCAATCACCATCTCCTTTGTCTTGCTGGCGATTATGTGCAGTCTCACTTGAACGGAATTTCTAACTGTTCGAACAGGTGCACCAGCTAAACTAGCTAAACTAGTTAAACTAGCAAAACTAACGCAGCATAAGTTACAACTAATATGTTAAACCTACACCCTAAAGTAGGTGTCTTCCATAAAACAGCAATTGACATGCTGCACTGTTGTGAAAGGTGGGATAAATTTGGATGATGAGGAAGAGCGAATTATACTGGCTTTTGGTGTAGTTTGGAATTTTTCACCTGATTAGTTAAGATGAACCTTACATATCTGTGGTGCAACCAGACATTGTAGCCACTTTAGTATCAAACTAACTAGTTTCAACATATCACTTTTTGTGGACTTTGCAGCCCAACTTAAGAGAGAACTTGCATATAGCTGGTGCAATAGCCGTCTCTGTTGACATTCTTCATGAGAAGTGTTTTGCGAAGACAAAAACACAACTCATTTTTTGGATTTTGGTTCCATTTTCACAACAGCCTGTGATCCATGTGTGGAGGAGGCTTGTTGTAAACAAGCATGGCACCCAGCAGGTACACTAACAAGCTTTTACAAAATACTATGTAAGTAGGCATAACTTAAACAGGAGAGGCTGCACCACAGTCAGTGCATTTACAAAGTCAGAACGTCTCTCTCAAAATTCTTCTGCCCCACTGCGTGTTTGAAAAACTGTTAAAGTCCAATATGCCATGTATTTAATTAGTTCTTAGGGGAAAAAATGTAATCATTGCACAAATCCAAAGTGGGATTTGGAGAAGCACACAAAGTTCAGTCATGTCTGTGTGTCTGTTGTTGATATTGAAGAGATTTTGGAGAGGTGTGAGGTCTGTGATCCTCAGCACAGGAGTTGGTCTTAGCACAGAAAGAACAAAGTGCATTAAAGACATTGAGGATGCTTCTGCTTGGGGTTTTAAAAACAACCTCCTGCAGTCTGTATCTGTGATCGCTCATTTTAAATGTCAATATAGCCGTTCACACAATTGTTGTCAGTGACCTGTATTTATGCTGATCAGACAGTGATAGAATACTGATTTGCAGCAGCACAGTAGCAAGCTGTAAATTACCTGCAGTGGGAGTGATTCTGAGGCGGCTGAAAATTCTGTCCAGGCTGGGGCCTAGGCATCCTCATGGGCTCTTAGCGAAACAACAGGATGTATTCTTACACACTGAAGAGTCGGGTACTACTGCCTACACACCCACACAAAAAACGGCTGTTTATGTGCCAAAATGTTTTCACATTATTTTTGTAACAATTTAAACTCCTGCACTGCTGGACTGAGACATCCATCAAATCTAATCCATTTTATGACCATGACTTTGTCTGAAAAAATAAACAAACCTTAATGACAACAGCTGTACTGTTTGATTGCAGATCAGTTCTCACTGATTGTCAGTGTGCACATCATGAGGACACCCACATCTTCCAAAATGTAGTTTGTAAAAAGTCACAACCTGGGATCTGGACCAGATGAATGGGGCTCAGGCAGTATGGTCAGTGGTGCTGTAGAAATTTTCTCTTGTCTACTTTAAAGGGGTGCATTCATATTATCATGCAGCACGGCTTGTGGCTGCAGTTAAAAAATTATCCTCTTTAGTAATGGTTTTTCACCTATTGAGTCATTTTTCATCAAATTCATGGTCTTGTCCTGTCAGTCAGTAATTTATTGTACATTCTCTCTGCATTGATGTTGATGACATCATGATGTACAGCACAAACGCAAAAAAACAGGCCTGTTGTTTGAACAATCAGAAAAATTTATTTGGATATATGGACCTGAAATGAAAAATGCTTTACTGGGTTAAAGGGTAAGCAATGGTTGATACTGCGATGCTGTTTTCAGTTCATGTTAGCTACGGCTCAGAAAAAGCAGCTGTACAGAAACTACAGATAGGTTTCCGGATGTATCTCAATTTAAGCACCCTAGTTTGTACCCCATTCATCCTCCCCCTTGTTCGTCTTTCTATACCTGTCATCTTCGTTATCTTCCTTCCTCAGGTCCTTGTTGCATCTTTTTGTGTTTTAAACACATTTTTGCTTTCTTTTTAGCTGGACGTAGGCAGTTTGCCCGTCATGAATGGGCCCAGAAGGCGGCCTACCTACTTGGCTGTACCTTGGAGGAGTTGTCCTCTTCTATCTTCAAGCACCAGGCCAAAGGACTGCAGCACTCCACCTCATTCAGAGGAGGATCAGACGAGGCCAGCCAAGGTGACAACTCAGGTAAAAACCCAAACTGCAGAGGTTGGACTTTACATTGTAAGATCAGGTGCATGGTTTGGACTGTATATATGTATATATATACTGAGGAAGTGTATCAGATGAAGTTTTATTCTTTGGACATGGCACCACGGCAGCAGAATGTTACCAGTGGAAACACTGGCTCACTTATGGCTGCCCTACCCTTGATGTGATGGACAGTTTAGAGAGTGTGCTTTAATTAAGATCCTGTGACTCTGATTCATGATGTTACAACATGGCCTTGGGAACACTTCATAAAACTGTTGTCAGTTAACACAGTTTGCAAATCATTGCATTCTGCTCTTATTTACATTTTACACAGAATCGCAGGTGTTTTGGAATCGGGGATGCATTTACTGTACAGTAGATTAATACTGAATTCCTGTAGAGTGATTGGGGAGCCCTTGTCCTGATAAAATACTGCATAGGTTAAAATTCTGATTTACACAAACAACTACGAATGTGACCAACATTTGATACCGGTTTTTGGTAATTGACAGTTTTTTGTACTCAGACACATTTAGGTAATTGCCCAATGAGAACTGAGGTTTGATAGTAATACCAAATAGGTTTCAAAAGTCTCAAAAACTTAAGTGCTTGGAAGAAAACACTGTCCTCATGTTTTGCTTGAAAAGAATACAAAATTGATTTGAGATTCATTTGACAGTCTTCGGTTCCGACCCTATTCTGTTGTTTCACGACCCTCCTCTGTTGCTCAGGCTCTAAGGTCACAGCTCTGGAGTGTTTGGAGGCCATGGCATCAGGACTCTATTCAGAGCTCTTCACTCTTGTCATTTCCCTCATCAACAGGTTAGACCTCATATTTTACTCTAAATACGTTTATTATTGGGAGGCAATGTGTGTTTTTTTTTTCCTTTTAGCTTTCTTTCCCTGTTAACTCCCTCTCTCTTGTTTGTCTTTTTCCAGCCTTCATTTTCTGAATATTCCTCCGTCTCTTCTTTCATGACAGTCAAGCTTTTCTTACTTCCCCCAGTGTACTTGAACTCCAAATGGCCCTTTCACTCCTTTCGTCTAATATATAGCTCATATTTTACCTCCTTTTACTACACTTTTAAACTGTTTTCAGTGCGTGGACTTGAGCTGATAAAATAACTGCTTTCAGTGTTTCACAAACAGACACCTCAACTACTTTTTGTACATTAAAACTCATTCCAGTGCTCAGACTTTTTGTGACATGAATGCTGACTCAGCAGTCAAACTATCCTTCGAATCGTAATTATTCTTCTTCTGTACGTTTTTCAGTTGACTACTATTTCTGCATTCATTAAGCTACAGAGCCCATTCAAATGTCAAAATGTCTTTTTTCATATTTTTTCTAATGGAACTGAATGGAAGAAATCTTCAAACTCAATGGGAGTGTTCAAATCCTCTTCAATCTGCTCCACTTAGAAGTTCTAGTGCTTCTGCATTCATTGAAGCTTTAAACAGGTGACACGACTTTAAACTATTAAACTATCTTTTACAGTTTTTAAATGATCACGGTTTATGTTTTGTGCCTTTTTCAGTCCTTTCTGAGTTTAATGGCTGTGTATTGCACTGCTTAGAGTGTGTAACATGGCCCACACTGATCCCCCATTGCTTTTGTGCTTTTTGCAAATTTTTTGACTTCAACCGTTGTAACATCCACAAGTGTCACTTCTCATGCACCATTTATGCATCAAAATGGGGACAAACTCGTTCTGTTTAACAAAATATTACTATCTCAGCAATGGGACTTGCAGTTTTTGAATTGTCTCAGTTAAAGAAGAGACAGCTTGATGTTGTTTTACTTCTCATAGTCTTGGGCAGCTGTGGGACTGTTCAATTCAAACTACAAATTAAATTTTTAACTTTGTGTACACAAATTACATATCCACATTTTCCAGCAAAGATGCTCAGTGCAAAGAATTCAGTAATGCAACTTATAGTTTTGGTGTCTCGTCTGAGAAGTCACTCAGTGTGTTATCAGTGGTTGACTCAGCTGTTTCAGGCCCCACATACAGTGTTGAATGGAGGATTGATAACACCCACAGCACTTTCTGACCTCTCTCTCCTTTTTAACTGTTAATAATTTCATCCTTAAAAATACTTTCAAGGTGCAATAAACAAGATATGACCAGAATTTTAGTTAAAATTATCATTAGAAACAGAAACAACAGTTATGACTTAATGTTAAAGATTTTTGCAGATCTGTCGTGTTGCAGAGATATCTACTGAAGCTAGCATGATAACCAACTAGCCCCCAACTTGTCTTGTAATACTACTTTGTACTTTGAGAAGTTTTGAGAGTTTTGGGAGTTTGATAGTATACCTCAGGCCTCCCCCTGTAGTTTCAGCTGGGAGATGTATGTGACAGGAGAGTTTATTATTTTAGTCTACTAAATGAACAAACTAAATTCACATTATCTCAAGAAAGGAAAAATACTTACATTTATTTTCTTTAGTTAACAGAACAATGCAACTGTACACCTTTTAAGTGTCAGTTTCTGTCTTTTACCAGACTACAATGAGCTTATTTGTCTTGTTAACTCATCACACAATGAAATGTAATTCACAGAAACCGTCTTGGTTTGTCTTTCCACTATTCCAACAATCATCAACTCTTGTTTGGTTGAAATAAACCTTTGTTCACTCAATTAGATGCGGACATATTCTGAAGCCCAACCTTCCCCTTGCTCTCCCGCTGCTTTACTCCTCTCCTGAGTCACAGTCCTGGTCGTAGCTGCTGTAAACCACCTCAGTACTGTAATCTGTAAAAACTGTAATGGTCCAGGCAGCGAATAGGGCCACTAGCTGCGCAGCTAACTGAGCTAACTAGCTAACGGCTGCTAATAGCTACAGCGTATAGTGAGCAGCAGTTAGCGTTACTCAGTTAATATGCTGGCGGCTATTTGTTTGGAGTCACATTTGACAAATGGCCATATCTTAGATATTGCACCTTTAAGAAAACACATATTGACACACACACACACACACACACACACACACACACACACACACTTTGTAAGACACCGTCCAGCTTCCAGTTCTGCCAGTTTTTCATTTTCACCAGTGTCTTGCAATTTATTTCACCTGTCAGCATTCACACACATTTTCTGCAGGAAATCTATTGTTAAGTTACAGTTTAATTCATATCAGTGGTTACACATTAATTGATAGTTCTGCGTCTCTCAGTACTACAGCTCATTTTAACCCTCACACTTCAATTGCCATTTCAAATCCTTTCAATATTTGCAATTTAACTTTCTGATATAGGAAGTGTTGTTTCCTCTGTTTCTTTCTTCCTTTTTTGGAATTCAAAACCCTTCAACAAAATAAAACAAATAAAAAAATTGGTAAAATAAAAACTCAGTATGTGTGTAAAAATAGGGGTGTTGAAAATCTCTCTCTTAGACAAAAGGAGTATGGCAATCCTGAAGGAGCATAGTTCTTTGTTGAAGTTTTGTGTCGTATAGCCGTTGAACTTTAATAAGGGTATTGATTAGCATGCTGCTTTTTTCTGCTGTGTGTGAATACACACAGCCTGTAGCTGTAGTATTGTCTGAATCTTCCTTTTAGAGAGAGCCTTTTATTCTGGTGTTTGTCATTGCTACAAACAGTTAGTCTTGGCAGTGCTGCACAGGTGGCTGTGAAATAAATGTGCTATTTCACTTGTCTGCAGTTCATTTCATATTATACAGATTTTTCATTTGCCTTCGTGCCACATGCTCTGCTGCAGTTCTTTTGTAAACCCTGCACACACATGTTGCTCACAGATAGCAGTTTTAGTTTCCAATCTGAAAGTTGCAGACGTATGTTTCAAGTTTTATGACTTTTTAGGCAAGTCTTTTATAGCTGTGCAACGTTATCTACTACATAACATACAGTATGTTCAATAAGCCTTAATTCAAATGTGATACACATAACGATTAAATATTAGCTGAACATTGATTCACTGTTGCAAAAGTGAAATTAAATTAAAGACCAGACTCAAACCAACACATCTCTGAAACTGTCTCACACCCGATGTGAATGTATACCAGACAGTCTCATTCATTATTCATTAATCTTAAAGGAGTTAGTCCTAGAATACAAGACGATGACACACATAGAAAACAACCAAGTACTGAAAACAACAAACGCAAAATTTAAAAAAGGGGAAAAAAACAACAATGCCAAGGCAAAATATTACTATATCACTAAAGCTTCAAGATATTTTTCTGTCATTCAGGGCTCTGAAGTCCAGTCAGCACTCTCTGTGCTCCCTGCTGATTGTGGACACTCCAGGTTTCCAGAACCCTCGGCTGGCTCAGCAACAGCGAGGGGCCACGTTTGAGGAGCTCTGCCACAACTACGCCCAGGAGAGGCTGCAGACCCTGTTCCATGAGCGCACCTTTGTCCAGGAGCTGGAGAGATACAAGGAGGTGCTACTGGTCCTACAGAGCATGACACTAACACTGGCCTTGACAAAACATACACATAAGCACACACTAGCTTTTTTCTGTCCTGTGATTCTGCTATGACTAAATATCTTGAGTTAAATGTAGTCAGATGTACCTTTTGAAATAGCTGGTTTGTTCAAATTCCAACAAAATTCTATCTTTTCTTTGTATGAACTTTCTTACCTCTAGTGGCATCTATTCATACTTTGTCCGGTTTTAGATGCCTGCCCACCCTGCTATACAGTGGAGGCCAGTGGAAATGAATTGGTGCTCACGACATTGAAAACTTAGATTTTGTTATGGACTATAACTTTTCTAAAAGTGGTTCTAGTGATAACGGCTCACATCCAGGTCTGGGCATTATCCTGATTTCCATTCATCTCCATTGTTTTGTGTGAAAGCTGAAATCTCAGATGCTCAAAATTTAAAAAACCTGGACTAATAAAGCCACAACTATCTGCATGGATAGATGCCACAAGGGAAGTCAAGAAACTATGTATGAACAAATTATATATATTCAAGCAGTTTAGCATCGTGACCTGCTTATATACACAGAAAGCCTCTCATGCATATTGACATGTTCAGAGAGTGATGGTGCCCTGACTAAACCTACTGCAGAGCTCAATCCAACTTTTTGACATGGTCTTAGAAATCATCATCTTTTCCAGTTTACCTACAGTAGCTGTAGTGCTCTGCACAATCAAATAAGAAAAGATTCAGAATCAAACAAATGCACACTCACACAACCCAATCTACGGCCTAATGATGACTCATTGCATTGTAGAACTGAATAGGTACTGTTACTTAGTTTACAGTTTCCTGTGCTTTGCATAAGTATTCACCCGCCTTGGACTTTTCTACACTTTGCAGTGTTACAACCTGGAATTCAAGCTAATTTTACTTGGCTCTTTTAACATTTGACATGCGTAGTGCTTTGAAAGTGAAAAATACTTTCAGCTGTGTCACAAGCAATAATTAAGACAAAACAGCATTCATCTGTTGGATGCACAATGCCCCTCCAAGTAAATGTAAGGTAGAACCACCTGCAGTTGCAATTACATTAGCAAGTCTTTTTGGGTATGTCTGTACCAGCTTTGCACATCTAAAGCCTGCAGTTTTCTTTTTGTCATGCTTAAATGTTTCAGATCAAACAAATTTTAATATTAGACAAAGATAACCCGAGTAAATACAAAATGCAGTTTTTAAATGATGATTTTGAATTGAATTTTGGCCCACTCTTCATTACAGAATTATTTAAATTCAGCACCATTGGAGGATTTTTGAGCATGGCCTGTTTGTGGTCATACCACAGCATCTCAATCGGATTGAGATGTCTGGACTCTGACTAGGCCACTCCAAAACCTTCATTTTGTTTTTTGTTTTTTTAAGCGCTCTTGGAGTAATCTGGTAGGCTGACCGCTCCTGGGAAGGTTCACCACTGTTCCAAGTTTTCTCCATTTGTGGAAAATGGCTCTCACCATGGTTCACTGGAGTCCCAAAGCCTTAGAAGTGGCTCTGTAACCATTTCCAGACTGATAGATGTCAACGACTCTGTTCTTGAATTTCTTTAGATCGTGGCATGATGTGTTGCTTTTTCAGATCTTTTAGCCTACTTCACTTTGTCAGACAGGCTAATGAAATTGAACTGGTTGAATATGATTAATCACGGTTAATTCATCAGTTAACAAGGGGGAGCAATTACTTTTTTACATATGGCCAGTTAGGTTTGGATAGCTTTTTTCCCTTAATATATGAAGTCATCATTTAATAACAGGTTATCTTTGTCTAATATTAAAATTAGTTTGATGATTTGAAACATTTAAGTGTGACAAATAAAAAAAGTGCAAAAAAATAAGAAATCAGGAAGGGGGCAAGTACTTTTTCACAGCACTGTTATACACTCAACACTTTTAATATTTTATATACATATATATACATAAAAAACATATACATATTTTTTTTTTTCAGGTCGAAAACCCTGAGCATCTTCTCTCCCACTTCACAATTCTAGACCATTTATGTTGGTGCATACAACCCCAGCAAAATCCATTTTGATTTGCAGTAACATGACAAAATGTGGAAAAGTCAAAGGGAGCTGAATACTTCTGCAAGACGCTGTATTGATCATTTCATAAATCTCCTGTAGGTTACTAACCTAAGCCTTTATCCCCTCCTGCTTTCAGGAAAACATAGAGCTTGTTTTAGATGACATAGAGTCCAGTACCTCACTGTCTGTAGCAGCTATTGACCAAGCCTCAACCCAAGCACTGGTAAGCACAAGAAACCTCACTACAGCCTCTCTGTTTCAGGCATCTGTGTGCATGCGATGTCATCCTGTTCTGCTCTTACTGAAACCTGTCATGACAAATGTGTGGCTTTGATACCAGCATATCGTAAGGTTGTGTTTGTGCTCAGTGAAGCCTTGAGGTATTTAGGTTCAGATTCAGGGGTGCTTTTTTTGGATTTCACCTAATCAGTGAGACATTAATGCAAATCAAGTTGTATCCCAAACGAGCACTCCAAAATACCACCGAGCCAGTAAATAGCTCCGTTCATCACCACTGACAAGTGCAAATAGTTGTAACTTTAAGGCTAGCTTACCAAACTGACATTACTGTGTCCAAAAGCCATTTGATGTGAAATTCAGGAAAGAAAACATTGCTGCTGTATTGCACAGCAATAACTCATACTGTTGAAATGTATTAGTGGACAGGGAGCAGTGTCAGTTTTAAAATACTCTACAACTTTACCTTCAGATGATTCATGGTTCCATGTATACCAAACACATTTCATACTTTCCACACTAACATGGATCAACCTGGCCCAAACTTGTTCTTGTCCTGTATTACAGAGGATCCTGTTGATTTTACATACAGTTATCAGAACAATGTGTATGGTTGCATGGATTGTAAATGTAGAGACAGCCGATCATTAAGCGAGACGTTTAGTGCAGTGAGGGAAGGTAGATAATAATGAAAAAGATTCCACTATACAGACTTATGACATATACTACAAATATATTACTGCAAGTCAAGAAGTGCACTGTGTCCCCAAAGCTAGAGAGAAAATACAAATAAAAATGAAACTGCATTTGAATTTGCATGTTAAAATGAAATCATTTACTTTAAGATGTTCTATTAAATCTTCTTCTTCTATTGATGAAAATCAGTGTACTCTTAGTATAGAACTGCCAAAATAGTAATCAAGTAAAATTGACTTTTCATTTTTATTTCTAATTGACAGACAATGCGACAACTTGAACATTTGACATTTGAATTCAATTTTAAATGTTCAGATTTTTTAAAATCAAAATAAGTTTCCTTTTTCTATGAACAACACTACAATCAAGTTGAAGTACACTGAATGAATAAGATTTTTACAAGCTCTCCCTTCCCTAAAGTGATGAGCACATTTGGATTATTTATACTCTTGGCTGTGGCTCAGGAGGGAGAGCCGTCGTCCACTAATCAGAAAGTGCTATGAGTGGTCAGGAAGACTAGAAAAACACTCTATAAATGCAGTCCATTTACCGTTTGCATTTTCTGTATAACTCTTGTCTAACCATTAAATAGAGACAAAAGCAGAATAATCATTTATGGACTGTGCCAGGTCTGCTGGGTTGGGATGGCAGGTTAATAAGGGGCATGCATTTTAGTCATTTTGCTGACAAGGGAGATCGTGCCCTCCTGTAGCCCCCATAAAATTGCATACTGATGAGAATTAATGATGTTCCTAAACAAAACTAAACCTAAACCTCAATGAAAGCAGTGGTGGGTCATGATTGTTCCCTAATATTAACCAAATAATTCTTCTTTCAACCATGAAGAGGTTGCCTAACCTAACCAAGTAGTTGTGTCTAACCGAGCAGTTTTTGTGCCAAACCAAACCAGACTTTAATGGTTGTGGTGGCAGATCAGGAAGTGGTCATATGACCCAACAGTTTTGGAAGGCACTGAGCAACAGCGTGGTCCAGTCATAAGGCTTAGGTCTAGGCTATTTTTAAGCCATGATAGCAGCATGACTTAAAACGATCCCACCCCTGGGGTCGTCAGCATCTATGTTTGGATAGGCTTACGTTCTTTACTTGTAGAATGGAAAGTAGTACACATGTGTAGCATAGGGCTGTGTTATTCTCTAGGTTTGCGCAAAATGACAATGGCATACTCTCTGTGTGACTGTCAATACTTAACATCAACTGTTACATTAACTACTTTGTTATAATGTCACACTGAAACCACTAACTGTGTCCACAGTAACACAGGGCTAGCTAGTTAGTTTAACACTTTGCTCGGCTAATTTCCAAACAGACAAAGTACTGAAACAAGTCTTTACAGCGGAACAATAAATACACAGTATCACATTCCCTAGACAGTGCAATACTGTGAAATACAGAGAGAGAATCAAGTTATTCTGCTACATGGATCTTATAGCACTAATATTAGAATTTACAGTGGATTAAACACATTGGTTTCTGGATTAAACATATTTCCAATGCAGTTATTCACCATGTTGATCTAAAAGGGATCTGCTACAGATCTGCATGGGCCTTATCATAGACCAGCCAACAAGTTAAGATGGCTGTATATGTAGCTGCAGATATCCCTTCAGCCTCAGCTGTACTATATATTTAGTGCTAATGAGATTATCTGAACTTACCAACGGAGTTTTTGTGATTAAACCTATGTCGACCGTTTTTCAAGGATGTGGAAGGGATTTACAAACAGTGTCGTTCTGTTGATAGAGGTAACAGATCAGAAAGCGCTGCTACAGGTCCTTTTCAAGACAAAGAGAAATGGTGTATTTGGTTTTAATTTGGAATTGAAAAGGCAAACACTGTATTTCACCTGATACAGGTAGCAATGGTAAATCTGTGGCTTGTAAAAAATCCCATCGGGTGGACCAATGGGGGCCAGCCACTCTATAAATAGACTAATAGCAGTAGAGACAGCCAGGGAGCAAGGTTCAAACATTTTGACTGAAAAGAAGAGCAGATTTCAATCATGATTGCATTACTTGCATAGTTGACTTGTATAGCACGTATAAATGTCTTGTTAGAGTTGTGCACAGGGTGACACAAAGAGACAGACAACCATTCACGCTCACATTCACACCTACAGCAACCATGCAGTGAAAATGAGTCTGAGGCGCGACAGTAGCCAGTTTGCCTCATGTGTCAGTGGAAGACACACAGTGCAGCAGCTTGGATGCCTTGTAATGTCCCAACAGAAAGACGTATCTTGTCCATTTTAACAATATCTACAACATATTATGTGACGTGAACAGTAGGAGCAGAAAGTGGTCTTCATACACAACTGCAAACATGATGAAGAGGAATAGCAAATTTGTTGCTGGAGCTGTCAGGTAGAGCAGTGAAGTCAGTCCCTGGCATCTTACCCATCATCTCTGTATGCCACACAAGCTGTCCTAGATTACAAGCTTTCATTGGTTGTGGTCTAATGAAACCATCTCGCAGGTGAAAATAGAATGAACAGTGTAATATATTGTTGACTTGTAGTGTCTGTTTTTATGCCAGCTTTCTTTTGTCTTTACTCTAATTTTTGAGTAAAACTCATGCAGGCATATCTCACTTTAAACTGGATTTAACTATGTTCTGTTTGCTTTTTGTTCAGTGTGTGGCTGCTCAGTACTTGCACATCATCTCATGGTCTTAAATGATGAATAAAGATTTCTATACACATCTTGCCTTGACCTCAAGGTTTTTCCATCAAGGTCAAAACAAGTGACTGTGAAAGAAAAAGACGGTGAGGTAGGATTTGTGGCTGTTGGTTTCCATCACAGGTGCGTACTTTGGCCAGGACGGATGAGGCTCGGGGTCTTCTGTGGCTGATGGAGGAGGAGGCTGTTCAGCCTGGAGGTTCAGAGGAAACCATGCTGGATAGACTCTTCAGCTACTACGGCTCTGCACAGGGGGAAAACAAAGGTGAGCGCTCAACCTGTCTGCCTGCAATCATTACAAGGTTCCTGCAGGTTGCACGAATGACAGACAGCACCGACCGTACTCCTGACATCACAAGGGAATTATGCATCTCTTTCCTGTGTGTTCCAGGGGCCAATCTGCTGCTGCGAGGGGAGGAGCCCCACCTCTTCCTGCTGGGCCACAGCCACGGGACAGACTGGGTGGAGTACAATGCTCAGGGCTGGCTGAGCCACGCCAAGCACAACCCTGCTGCCCAGAACGCTGCCACACTGCTGCAGGACTCCCAGAAGTAAGACCACTCAGCACAGCCACACATACACAATGTGCAGTTTGTTACAGCTGAGTCTGTGGTGATTAGAAGCAAGTGCTGTGTTGTTTATATGCTACCCATCCATTTGTCAAACAGTGTCTTTTTGGGTATGTTCCAAACTGAAAGGCTAAGACAACAGATTTTTTTCCTTGGAAAAACATACCCGGCATTCAATTCCTGAAATATCAATCTTCATTAGAGAATAGCAAAATATAACAGGTGGCGGTCGTACACACTGGCTAGAGTAGCAAGAAGAATAAAAATGCTTCTGGATTAAAAATGTTTCCGCGTCAGATTATTAAAGGAACGGTTCACCAAAATGACAAAAAACCTGATTTCATTTCCCAGTAGTAGCGTCTTTCCATTCTGATAGTTTGGGATTTACTTGTCAAGGTTGTGAGATATCTGTCTCTGAGTTGTCTGCCTCCACCTCAATTGGGGTGAATGGAATTACTTCATTGTAAGTCAGATTTATCATTTAAACAACAAAATCCCAAGAATTACGATATGTTCATGTGCACCTTTTTACAATGCCCATCTGTCGTTGCATAGAGCAACTAATTCAAATCACACTCACACCTCCAATATCCATAAGGATTTAGGAAAAAGAGAGATCCACTGTTTGAGAGCAGCAGGCAAGCCAGAATATGGGTCTCTAAACAGTAGAACAATAGATGGAATGGAATATGCCACATAGGCAGTCAGGTTAGCTCCCTGTATACTGAAGTATCAATCACCGGCTGATGTAGAGAGTAAATGTGTAAATGCATACGAATGGAATCCATACTTCTGGCACCACAGGAAGAACATCAGCGGGCTGTTCATGGGTCGGGCCAGTGGGGCTACAGTGTTGTCAGGCTCCATTGCCGGTTTGGAGGGCAGCTCTCAGCTCGCCCTGCGCCGAGCCACCAGCATGAGGAAGACCTTCACCACAGGCGTGGCTGCCGTCAAGAAGAAGAGCCTGTGTATCCAGGTGAAACTGCAAGTGGTAAGCGGAGTAAACTAAAAACTACATACTTAAGTAGTTTTGCAAGCTGGGTCTTTGTCATTGCTGAAGTATTTTACTGTGACTTTAATGGTTTCCATTGTTTAGAATTATTAAGTCAAATACTGTCGTCACCTCCACCCAGTGGCACAACAGCACAAGTTGCCTTGGAGCAAGTTAAAGGGAAACTTCGGTATTTTTCAACCTGGACCCTATTTTCTCATGTTTTTGTGTCTAACTGACTCATGGGGACAACAAGCACTTTTACTGGGCGTGCACTGATTGTGTTATTCAATTGAACAATCATCTGGGAGGAGGTTTTGAGATTTTGGGTTTGTGTCAGTGCAGACAATGGCTTATTAAAGGGACGGAGCACCTGAAGGAGGTACTCATTCTACTCACTGTTTTAAACCATTTAGATTGAAGTTAGCACATCCTAAACAATGTTTGAAATGATTTGGATTTGTACTCTCAGCCAACATCCTAGGTTTTAATATGTAAGTCTATGAACTGAGTTCAAGCATTTGAAGAGGTTTAACAATCCACAGAGGACATCTTAATTTCATTTTTTAAAGCCCATGCATACCCACACAGGTCTTTTCATTGATTCCTAAATACACCTCTCACAACAAAGTGGAATTGACAACACCTGTGTGGGGCGTCCAGTGAAATAAAAGAAAAATCCTGAGTTGCATCATGCAAATATTTTGCCGGTTTGCATTCAAGCACAGGCTGACACAATGTGAAGAGAATGTTAGATGAAACCAGAAGACACATAAAGTTGTTGCACTGACGGCTTTGCTGATATCCTCGTCACCCCCTTTCTGTTGTCAGGATGCTTTGATTGACATGGTGCGTCGCTCCAGGGTTCACTTCATCCACTGTCTGCTGCCCAAAGCAGAGGCAGTGGGTGGAGGAGGTGAGCCCCGCGTGACCCACGGAGAGAGCCCGGACTCAGGCCTTATGACTTTGAACGTGGGCCTCCTGAGAGCTCAGCTCCGAGGATCCAAGCTGCTGGATGCGCTGCGCATCTACAGGCAAGGTAATGAAGCACTTGTGGAAACCTTGGTGTTTATTTTTTGTTAAATTTAAAAGTATTCGACGACACCTGTGTGGATGTGCAGAGTAAGAAAAGAAAAATGTTCAGTTTAAGCTCGATTTTGTCCGTTGTCTCTTTTGAATCCCTGCACTTAGCTCCACTCCACCCCCACTAGCTGCAGACGCTCCTCTAACCTTGGTGTTTGGTGTATTTGTGCTCTCCTCTCTGTTCCGCTGCCTCCAGGATACCCAGACCACATGGTGTTTTCAGAGTTTCGCAGGCGCTTCGATGTCCTGACACCACATCTAACAAAGAAGCACGGCCGCCACTACATTGTCACAGATGAGAAGAGGGTGAGTGTTCAGCAGGTTAGCCTGATACTTTGGAGTGCTGCTGCATGTGGCAGGATAGTGACTGCTGATATGATGGAAACTACTCTTTCTCTTGGCTATTGTAGGTAGTGCCATGGATTTGAAAGGATGAGGCTGTTTTTATTTTAAATTTTGCTTATTGTTAACAAATCCTATGAAAAGAACACTACCTACAATGTGCAAGAATGTCCCTCAACCCCGTTTGTGGCTCTCGGCCCTAAAGCTCATTGGATCGTAATGAAAACATAAATGTTAGTACGAACCTCACAGCTCACAAATATGTAGTTTTACAATTGATAAATGCTCAGTAATTTCCTAAAACACTTGCCACTGCAGTTTTAAATAGGACTAAATCCTGTCAGTGAGTGTTTCTGGCAGCAGGATGGTGTGTGTGAGATTGAGTCATGTGTTCATGATAATGAAGGAACATACCACCTAGTGCAATGGCGTGGCTCACTGAGGCGTTATTAAAGGTTTTTGGACAACAATGGAGTTCTATGGTACAGGGGAATAAGACATCAGGGTTCGGATACATACACAAGCTGTATTAATTGTTGTTTTTTGTCTGTTAATAGCTAAATAAACATGAACATTAAGCTCATCCCCATGCACACATATGCATTAAGTACATAGTGGACCCTTCGTACCCTGTACATGACCCTGCTGTCCTTGTATCTCAAGCACACCTATACGCTCATCCTATCAAGAACAAGCCTGTCTGAGATTATTTCATCAAGAAAAACCTACATCTACCATGTAACATACCATTTGACAGTTTAGATTAAAAAAAAATAAACAAAGAAGACTGAAAATTATTGATTTGTGCTCTACCCATTCTTAATATGGGGTACGTCTGCCTGAAATCCTATTTCTGGTTTGCTTGTAATCCAGTATGATATTTTGTGCTTTTAATGCACACAAAACACAGTTAAGAGGAAAATGCATGCACTAGAATAAAATTTCAATAAAAATTTTTAAAGATAAATCTATTGCAACAAATTGAAAGTCAAAGAAATGAATCAAACTCAAATAAAATCTGTAGGAATGTACGGAAATGGCCGATCGTGCACATTTTGTAAGTACAGTTTTGGTGAGATCAGATTTAAAGAGGCGCTCCACCTCTTTTACATATCAAGGTCAGTTTTTACAAGTAATGGTGAGTGCTACTCAGCCTGTGAAAATGATGTCCTACCAAAAACATAAGAAAAAAAAATCATCAGGGTTATTTAACCCCTCATCGCGAATTTGCATCATACCGAAAGCAAAAACACAAAGAATTAATTTTTTACTATAATTCTAAATACATACAGGCGTCAAGGGGTTAATCTCAGTTTGAGTTTAGAGGCTGGAGAAAACCTGTGCTACAAACTGGAGGTGAGGAGTTTTAAAGACAACGCTGTTTTCCTGGTCTAATGAAAATATTCTATTCAGTTGCATTATGGGAAATATAGGATCCAGTGTTTTCAGAGCTTTCCACCCTACTAAAAAGGAGTAAAAGTGAGGATATCTCTTCTTCTGCTGCATCAATATTGATGATTCTGTCTCTTGTAAGTCCTCAATCTTTACGGAAGTCCAATACTAAATCACTGGAGTACCTCCTAAAAAATCCTAGCTTTTTGCCGGTCTTAGTCGATGTGGACTGTATGGATTATGGATATTCACTATTTCTCTTCTTGCCCTCCACATTCTACTCACCCGAAGTGAACAGAATCTCTTTATTCCTCCTCTCTTCCCACTCTCTTCTCTCTGCTGTCCTCTTCCTGTTCCAAGAGCGCTCTTGTGTGTAATTAATTATGATTGTGCAGGCTGGCAGCATACGGCTACTGTACTGATTAATTACTGGCGGTAGGAAGAGCTCTTTCTTTCCTCCTCTCTCCCTCTCTCCTCCCATTTTCTTGTCTCCTTCCACTTTTTTCTTCTCTCATTATCTTTCCATTCCTTTTGTATAGGAGGTAGAGCAGTTTAGGAACATCCCTGAGCATATGATGAATGTCTTCTCTACATTCTGTTCAGGCAGTGTATAGCAGCTTTGCACAAAGGCATGATTAGCCTTTATGAGTGGGAGATGGGGCTGCTGGAGGGAAAACATCTCGACTTCTGTACCTTATGTGCTGAAGTTTTTTTGTCTAAAAAGGTAACAAATGGTTTTCCTGATATTTAGGAGTCTCACTGGCTGAATGCCTGTCTATTTACATATCAGTTAAATGTGGAATATGACAAGAACATTGAAAATATTAAACTGGTTTAATTAAGCAGATCAAGCTATCTTTTCTTTCCCACACCACAACACACTGGCAGTGAAGCAGCTCACAAGATTCTTTGGAGATGAGTTTAGAGAGGACAGCCCACTCAGAGAGAACTAATGGTAGCCAGTTCTCTGGGGAGATTGGAAGGAACAGCGAAGAAGAAAGAAAGGATGGAAGATGGATGAAAGGAGACGGTCTGAGACAGAGAAGGGCGTATAATTGGAAGAATAATATGAAAGAATTGGTTTTCAGAGAAAGAGAAAGCGACAGAAAGAGAATATTGGTTTACTGAGACTGAAAAGTTGTTTTTTTTTTTGGTTAGGCGAACAAAAGGTCCTGTCTTTTTCCTGCTGACAGCCCAGTTCTGTCAGTTCCTCTTACAGTGCCATGTAGCTATGATGTCAGTAGCCAGATGGTGCACCTGCCAAGAGCTTTTCAGACCATTCAGGTAAACAGCAGAGAGAAGTCCACCACATCATACAAAATTCCTGTCGGTGTCCTGTCCTCTCCACAGAGGCTGATGTTCCATTTATGTTATTATCAAGTCATCAAGTCTTAGTAAGAAGCTCTTTCTGACAGTTTTGTAGACTGTGGTACACTGGCTATGTTCTCCTGAGGATGCCCGTATCTGTGGGTCTGTTCATCTGGCCAAAACCTTGAAGTTTCAAAAAAAAAAAAGGTCAAAAATGAAGCAGCAGAAGTTGAGACATCTGAACTTTTTTTGTAGTGTGGATTAGGGCTGAACAATCCAAAAAAGACTGTGACTATTTTTCCAGATTGCAGTGACAGTATGAGTCACAGTTTCAGTGGGAATGGTAATTCTTCCCTTTTTATTTTCACTGTTGAAATTCTAAAAATGATGATGATGTGATTTTTACTGGGGGTCGTCATATGGTTTGTAGGCCAGGCATCTCTGCAGCACCACAGTGTTTCATTTGTAATGATCTGTTGTGACACATTTAACCTCTGTCAAAACATTGCAGCTCCTGTCGTTTGGATATTGCACTTGGCCATATTGTGATTTCAGTAGTATTTCAATTTCTTGTTCAGTCCCAGTGTGGA
The DNA here is from genome assembly GCF_017976325.1 of Chelmon rostratus. NCBI lineage: Eukaryota > Metazoa > Chordata > Actinopteri > Chaetodontiformes > Chaetodontidae > Chelmon > Chelmon rostratus. Next base: position 1,631,441 of record NC_055664.1, read on the forward strand.
TCAAAGTAAAAATGCTGAATCCTGCACAGTTTGACAGTCTTTTGTTGGACCCTACCTTCCTGGTAAAAGCCAACATATTTCAAACTCCATTCCCCAAGTTTCTAATGAAGGCTTTTAAATGATTCTGACATTTAAAACTGGTGGAGTCCCCCCCCTTAATGATGTTGACCCCCTGATCTTTCCTGTAGTGGTCTGATGGGCAGAAAGCCACAAAGTGTACTGAGCACATTAATGCTTCCAAGAGCACGAGCTCATACCACTTTGGACACTCCGTAAGCTTTTCTGGAGTACTCCAGTCAAAATGTCATCTCTGTGCATAACATACTGTATCTTCTAAATGTGGCCATCTCCATGTTTTTGTGTGTCATTTTAAAGGGATCAAGTTTTTCAAGTTTTAACTTTTCATCATGTTACAATATAATGTATGATAAGACAGCACATTACAGTCAGTCCAAAAAGAATATTTGACGAAGACGTAAAACAAAACCAACCTGAGCACTAGTAACAGGAAATGAACAAGAAACAGAGGAAAACAAAGTACTTTCCAAATGTGATAAAATAGACCTTAGAAATAAATTAAGCACAGCATAAATACAACATGATGGAGAAAGTACATTAATACCTTAAAAAGGGTTTTAATTAAGTAAACTTTCTTTATGTACACTAAAAAGAACAGACCAGACTTCACAAAACATCCTATAGGAGCATTGGTCCTTACAATTAACAGTTCAAAAGAGGTGTGTCAGTCATTAACTTCAACCACTCCTTAAAATCAGGCTTTGTCTGACTTTTCCAATGACGGGTAGCAGTCCATGAGGCAGCAATAAAACCTGCCAATGCAAGCACAGTTTTGTGTTTGGAGATACCTGCAGGAGAGACTGTCTCTTCTGACAATGGTTTATGCAAGCACTCTCCAATGTTTTTGACTGCTTGTGTCCAGAAAGGAGAAAAAATAAATGAAGAAAAGAATCTGTGTCCTTTCATCTCCTTCAACAATTATTATTATCCATGAGCCCCATTCTTTGAAATGTAAAGGGTGCATAATAATACCTGTGAAGGATTTTGTAGTGTGACCTTGCCCAGTGCATCTCTGACTGACCACCTGGCACCAGCTACTATGGTTTTCCATACATCCTCTTCTATGTTTGCGTTGAGATCTCTTTCCGAAATTTTTGTTTCCCATCATCTTATATAATACTGAAGCTGATTGTACACTCTTTTCTTTTTTGACTTAAAACAACTCCCAACTCTTTATTATTTTCTCCTAATTTGCAGATGTGACCATAATTTCCTCTTATTATGGTCTTGGAAGGGTCATAACTTGTCTGTCTCTACAGATCACTAACTTTCTTAATATTCTTATCTAGCCATGATTCCCACAGGATGGGTTTTTTTTTTTTACCTATTCCAGCTGATGGGTTTCAGATAGAAGCATAGCTTTGCCTATATTGAGAGAGATGGGACAGCTCACAAGCTTTTGTCCGTGTCTCTCTGGAATGCTCCATACACCTCTGATGCACCTCTATGTGACACTGCCTCTGTTGGCCCAGAGGGAGCAGTAAGCTCATCTGCTATCAGTATCCAGCCAGGTTGATTGTCATTTCCAGTATCCCAATGTTTAGCCAACTTTACCACAACAAAGGATGTTCTGCACAATTGTACATTTGGTAACCCTAACCTCCTTATATTCTAAAATGTGCCAATTTTGTAGCCTGATATATATTTTTATATTTTCCTAGCAAATCTAATAATATGAGGACTGAAGAGCCAGAGTCTTTGGATAACCACAAAATATCATCCGCGTATCCCACCATCATAGCCTCAGAATATGCAGCAGTTAAAATAGGTGCCATTACATCAACATAGTTCTAATAATATTCAACTGATAAACCATCTAACCCAGGGGCTTTTCCTGATTTCATTAATTTGATGGCCTTTTGAATTCCCTCTTCTGTGATTGGAGTGTCCAAAATGTCTGCTTCATCAGACACCAGTTCAGGAAGATGAATTCTTGAGAATCATGTATTAATTTCCTCCACATTAACATGACTGTCTGAGGTATACAGATGTGAGTAGAAGTTCTTAAAGACTTATTTCCTGAGATGTAGTCACCACTTGTCCTTATTCAAGTTTAATACCTGATATAACTTGCATAGCTTCCTTCTTCTTAAACTGCCTTGTCAATAGTTTTTACAGAAACTTAAGGGTCTAGATATAACAAATTCAGCCCTCTCGTTAAATATCTAATTGAACTCATATTTAATATCACATATCTCTTTTAATAAAGTCTCACTATAATTCTCCTGTAATTCCTTCTCTTTTTCCTTTAGCTCGGTTATCCAATACAGTGAGCAATCTTAAAGGATGATGCTGTCACCATGTGTCAGCTGACATCGGCTTCACCCCCCCCCCGTGACCCTGAGCAGTTATAGATAATGGATCGATGAGTGGAACTAAGTGGGCTATTAGTTGTTGAGAGAAAGGCAGTTTGACTTGACAGGACATGCACAAAGGGTGGATTATAAGAACATGGTCATGCCTTTAATGGTTGGACTTCTTATTTAGACCCACTAGTGTAGTCTTACATCATCATCCCTGAAGATGGAAGAATGTCCAATTAATGGGATTCTTAACATGATCATGCTCCAAAGGAGATCAACGATTTTTTGAATCTCATCTTGTCTAACCCCATTTTTGATACTTACTCGTCACTGGTAAAGTCTGTCTTTTCTATGTGGGATTTAAATTGCATGCCCATGCGCAAGAGATTCACAAAAAAAGTGCTCGCATGTAGTAGACGATGCAACCCTAACCCTGATGCAAAAGATAAGCAGCCTCTCTTCCTGTTGAGTAGCTCCTCACAGCGTGTTTGCTGCCTCCAGTGATGGGTATGCACACCAATTTGATTGGACTTGTTTCATTTACACTTTTGCTTTCAGCACTAGGAACAACAGGTGTCCAACAGGCAAATTACTCTGTTATTTAAATGTTCCTTGGCCTTTCCTGTAGCACCATCCCATTAACTTTGCTACTGGTAAGGCCATAAGATTAGGCAAATTCAACTCTTTCCTATTGTGGAATATAATAACTATTCCAGCATCAAATGGCAAAGAAAAGGGACCCCATAAGCTCCTCTGTCTGATTTTTTTTAGCCTTTTCAAGTCCCCCAAGGCAGATTGGTGAGATGTGTGTGTTTGTGTTAGCTGATGTTAAGGGGTTGTGGTGTTTGTTGCTAAGGTACCAAGCTACAATCCTTTGGGCAGGAAGGTCATGTGGTCATGTAGAGGTAAGGCCCAGAACCAACTGTGCTTGTTTTTGTGTATCTGTCTGCTGACTGTTTGTTCTGGTTTCCAGGCAGTGGAGGAGTTGCTTGAGTCCTTGGAGCTGGAGAAGAGCAGCTACCACATGGGGCTGAGCAGGGTGAGTGCAGTCACACACACGACACCTGTCATCTTATTATACATATAAGGACTGATACCTTTATTTGAAGCGGTGTATATAGAGAAAGGCCTTCTTACTATATGCATATTTTTCAAATGTTGGTAAGAAATGTCCCTATTTTGTGTACTAATTGTTCATTGATTGATTAATTATTTTTCTGTGTATGCTCCTTGCTGCTGTTGCAAACTCAGCATTTCCTCCACAATAATAATTCATGTTAAACAAATCATGTCTACTTTGCTGTCTTATGTTCTGTCAGTGAAACTCCCGCAGGAATGTTTTATTTTATAAGCCATACAGGGTCTCAAAGGATGTAATCCCTCCCTTTCCTGGTAGGCCTTTAATGTCAAACATGTACAGCAAATGTTGAGCATCTTAACAACTATCAATAGAACAGCAAAGCAGAGGCGACTGGAAATAGTAAGTGAAGAAAAACAGAAGGACTGAAAGCCTTCCAGTGGATCGATGAGTTTAATACCTCACTCTTGGCTTTAGGGTTTACCTTTGAATAGTGCTGAAATTGTTGAGTTGTTTTGACAGCATTTTAACACCTGGTTTACAGCTGGCACAGACTGATATTAATTAGTGACAGAAAGCAGCAGGTCAATATGACATGACTCTGTTGAGTACTAGGAATGGAATACTATCATGTGAATTATTATACCATGTGAAAGTCCACCTCCGTGTTTTTTACCCAGACTTTATTGACCCAAGTCGAATTATGTTTCTAATTATCGAGGAAAGACTGTGCTGCAAGTCCCAACATCTTTTCACTCAGCAACACTGCCAATTAAACAGATAATTAGAAACCACTTTCTTTTCGACTCACCTACTTTTCTCACAAAAGATGGTGGGCATCGAGAAATCAGTGCTGTTTCATTCCTCTTCAGTGGAAAGTCTTCACACTTCCATTCTCACCTTCAGTAGTCCTAGTGTGTTTTGTTTTAATCTTTTTTCCTTTTTATGGGGAGGAGCTAATCTTTGTGGCTCTCTGCTCTCGGTGACCCTTGCCAAGCAGCAGTCACACACTGCCAGACTCCAACTCTTTGAGACAGAAAAAAACAGCTAATCACAAGGAAAAAGACAGGCCGATGGTTTTGTTAATTAGATCTGTGAATGTCTGTGGAATAAAGAACAGTGAGGGCCTTGAGCTGTCAGTTAGAGAAGTTACTTGGCAGATATTGCAGGGGGTTTAACCTTGCCTTAGTGTTGGTGCGTGTCAGTCTATACTTGGCCTGCTACTTTTCCCAAGTTCAGATAAAGTTCCAAATCAGAACTTTTTCTGTTCTACGGTGTTGTTGGTGTTGTTTTTGTTACTAATACCTCTTGTTTCACATTATTTTTACTGGCAGATGAGACAGACACACAGGCCCAACCAAATCACACACTGGGCCACTTTCTTTCTATTTAATTATGCTCTGTACCTCATGCAGTGCGAGGATCATTTTGAGTAATGAATAAATGAGCTGCAGCAAAGTGGAGAATTAACAACATTAATGTTTTAAAAAACTGACAATATGAAAATGATTTATTATCACCATCAATATAATATCAATAAGGTCCATTGCTTGAAATTGGTGAAACAAATATTCACGGCACAATTAATGCTATTGAAAGCTATGTATACGATAGTCAATGTCCTTTAGAAACCACCAGCCCATTTCTAAAAATATTCATACCAGGGTTGGTTGAGTTAGATGAACACTTTAAATGCTACTTTTTAAGTATCCTTTGTCAGAAAAACAAGAAAGATGAGGATTCCTTTAGAAGAGTCTTTTAGTGGCAACAAAGAAAGCCACAGTTTAACAGCTACAGCTTAAATAGCTGTTGAGGACAAATGAGGTTACAATTCAGAAGTTTTGGCTGTACTTTGGCTGTGCATAAGTCTGCCATGACATACAATACAATTGATAACAATACAATACAATGCAATACAATCTTGTCAAGGGCCTCAGTATACTTCAACCAAATTGCTCCTATTGTCCAACAGTGTCGAAACTCCTTTCCCCAGACAGTTGGAACATTAAAATATGGGGCCTACAAACTTTTCTTACTTTCCAAAACTTACAATGTGACAGTTGTGCCCACTTTAAATAGCAACTGGCCAGGTGTATGAAGGTGTGAAAGTAGGCAGGATTCTAACTACTACTACTTTTTTTTCTTACTTCTTTTTTTTGAGACCAAGGTGATTTTTCTATTTTTTTATATGCACAATTCCCTTCTCATTTGTCCATCCCACCCCATCCCAGGTAGTGCATCCCAATAAAAAAATTATACCAGTAATAATAATGATCAATAGAAATGAAAGTAGATCTAAACACAGGTAAATAAACAAAAATCTATATATATATAAAAAAGCAGAGTTAGTTTCTGTCTGAGGTTTCAGAAACAGTAAATGAAATGTTTTAAGTTGAGTTAATCAGGAAGGGATTTTAATAATGGTTTCTTGCTAATCTGTGCTTGGAAAGGTGGGTACGATGAAAAGACCTTAAATTGAATAACACCTAGTTTTGTACATGATGTGCCTGAAAGAGGCAGAGGAATCTGTGGAGAGTGGTCATTTTGTGAGTTTATCTTCCATGCCATGACAGATAAATTGATCTTTGTTTTTTATTTTTTTTAATGATGAGTTGCGTGGGCAGACCACCTTGTAGGATAGCAAGAGCTAGGTTGTTGTGAAGTTGATCTTATATCCCAGAAAAGACACCAAATCTGTGCAACACATGAACTATGTGGAGAATATTCTGCACCGGATCAGACACATCAAACAATATGTCGTCTGCATAAAGAGGCAGCTTATGTTCTCTCCAACATTTAGAAATTCCATTTATTGTCAGAGATGATTTTAACATAACAGACAGAGGATTGATGGTAAATGTAAAATGAAGTGAACTTAACAGACAACCTCTGGTATCTCCCCAGATGCTGCAAAGGGTATGCTTCTGATGTTAGAGAATGAGGTGTGACCTGTCATAAAGCCAGTTTGATCATCTGTAACAGGTGTTAGATGCCAGACAGGTGCTTTAACTCATATTTTGATGAGGAGATGGGACAATATGGCCTCGGTGAAAGTGATATAGACGCCTTTGTCTTTGTCTGTGGCAGGGCCCCACTGTCCATAGAGTCATGAAACATTTGTAAATAAGTTAATTTAGCAGGGTTTTTTGAAATAAAATTCTGTGGCAGGTGCTAGATGCCAGTATCCTTCTGGAGTGCCACTTTCATTACTGTGGTCACATTTGAAATTTCTGTGTGTTTCTGTCAAACCACCAACCTTCTGATAGGTGGACGACCCCTCTACCTCCTGAGGACTTGCATTTTAATAGACGTGCGAAAGAAGAGCAGCCTTTTCCCTGTCTTTGTATGAGATAATATCCCCACTTAGTATGACTTTTAAAGCCTGACAGAGCAGGGAGGGAGAAGCTGTATCTTTCTTTTTGGTTTCCAAGATGTTTTCGATGTTGAAACACACCAGTGTTTTACCTTAGTTTTATTGTAGGAATGATTATCATCCAAAGTAAAAGAGTCATCCATGACACATGAAGTGTAGACTGCTCCAAGGGGTTCTTCCTCTCCAGACTGGCAGATGACCTACCTCTCACTGCCACACTGCCCCTGTGGTTCACTGCCAATATGTATGTGGCTCTCTGCCTGGGATCATTACGCCATCTCTGCACTGACAAATGGGTCTCCAAGGTGCACAGCGGTTCATGTTAACCAGATGTGTTATCTCCTCCGAAGGCCAGAGTGACATCATCTGCCCGCAGCAGCATTTCACACCAACGCATAATTTATTCATGGTGCTTTAATCCATGTGGATTAAATTTCTTTAACGTGCACTTTTTTAAGACATTAACAAAAAAGCTGATACATTCATTTGAGCTGATTCTGATATAAAGCCATCAGCTTCCTCTTTGGATAAAAAATTATGGTGGAAATGCTTCAAGCTGACCCAAACTGACTTCACCTACAAGTATTACATTCCTCCTTATCCTAAGTTTTTAAATAACAGCAGCACAGATGGACAACACACCTCTGGTTGCCAACCTCTAGCTCCGACACCACAAGCCTCTGGCTTCATTTAGTGTTACATACGTTTGAGTCATCAAACAGAACCCCTGGACTTCTTCATAGGTCGGATATGAGATACAATACTGTACTCAACCAAGCTGTAGAGTGTTAGTATTCAGAGCATTTCTCATTCCAGCAAACATTTACATGCTATAGAGAAGCAGCAGACTCATGGTATCTACAGTGCTCTTATGTTGCATCGCCAGATTATTGCAGTTAGAAAAGTCAGGTGAGGAAAAAGTTTACTAGAGTCTACATCTTACTATAATCTTACTACAGTCAGAGATGTCATTATAGAGTATCTACACCCCTAGACATGTGTTGTCTCACATTGTTAAAGCATGCTAGTCATTTTGTCAACAGTTAATCACATATGCACTGGTAGACATATTTCCTTAAAAAGAAACACCTAAGGGATGAAACAAGCAGAAGCCATCAATTTTGAAATGGTAACGTGTAGAAGAGCAATTTTCCCAGGACAGGTCGTCAGAGACAAAAAATATACATAAATTTAAACTATAAACAAGCGATACTTTTATGTTCTGGACCAGTAAATACAACACATGGGGCCCCTGGACGACTGGGCTATGTTCAGCCTCTCTAGATATTCAGTCCTGATGAACAGTAATGTTAACTGAACCTCTATAGTAGCACTGCAACAGCAGAGGGACCTCACACAGAGAACCACAAAGAAAGTCTTTGAAAGGGGCACAAACATAATTCTAGTGAATGTAGAAACACCAACAGACTCCCTGACTTCCCAGCAGAGACACAGAGCTCCACAGTAGCTGCCCACGGCTGGTCTGTCATGACTACCAGCACCACAGCTGTGCACCTCACTACCCATATTTATCATGAGCTGTGGTGTCTGTCCACTTTTTGTGTGGACTGTCAAGGAAAGGGCTATCACAGAGTTCTTGCGGGCTGGGTCAATATTTATTGCACAGTACAACATTGCTGCATAGTGGTGAAGTCACAAGCTCCACATGACATCTGAATGACAGTCTGAATTCACGGCCATACTCCAAACAGTACTTTCTCCCTTGCTCAGCCTATTTTGAAAAGGAACAGTCAGTAACAGTCGATACCTCTGAAGGACAAAGTGTCACTCAAACTCTGCTTAATGAATCTACTTCTACAAAGAGCTGCCAGCTAATTCAGTGTCTCTCCCCAGATACGAATTAGCTAGAAGGAGTTACAGGCATTATGATCTATGATGCTTTTACAGGGGGCCCAGTGTCAGCCCACTGTGACTCTTTACAGTCAAAAATGAAGTTGTGCACTCATTGACATTCAGGAAGTGGCACTACTGCTGCCCAAATTTTCAGCAAAGGACATGAAAGACACAGGAATCTTTCTGGTCAAGACTATGATAATCAGGATTGAAAAATCACTAAGCTAGTTGCTCTGGACAGGGAAGACATTAACAAAGAATATAAAGTCCTGATTCCAAGACAGGTAGACGTGCATTTGCAGTTCGCATTTGATGCATTTGTACAGTGGTTTTCCAAGGTATTCCTGAGCCCATGTAGTAATATCCATTATACAATGGTCATCAGTCAGTTGTTAATGCAGTGCCGCCTGAGGGATTGAAGGTCACGAGCATTCAGTGTTGGTTATTGGCCTTGCCCCTTACATGCAGAGATTGCCCCTATTTCTCTGAATCTTGTAATTATAATTTGGATTGTAAATGTTCAGTGAAATTCCTAAATGCCTTGCAGTTGTGCGTTGAGAAACATCCTTAAACTGCTGGAGTATTTGCGCAGTTTTTCACAACACTGTGAACTTTGAGCCATTATTACTTGTGAACAACTGAGCCTTTTGAGGATGCTCTTTTCTTATCCAATCATGACATTGTCACGTGTTGTCACCCCAGGTGTTCCAAACTTTTCCAGTCTCTTGTTGACTCTGCCCTAACTTTATATGCCTCAGCAATAACAGTGGCCAGAGGCATTATGTGTACAGGTTGTCAGACTGTACATACGTATGTCCCATTCTCGTGAATGCAATATCTCAGGAACACTTGCAGGAATTTCTTCATATTTGGCGTTCACTTGGACTAATGTATGAACTGATCACATTTTTGTGGTCAAAGGTCAAGGTTACTGTGACCATTCTTGTGAATTTAATATCTAAGGAACGTCTGGAGGGAATTTAATTTCATCTGGCACAAACATCCACTTGGACTAATGCATGAACTGATTAGAATTTGCAGGTCAAAGGTCAAGTTCACTGTGACCAAACAAAACAAACACAAAACACAAACCTTAACTAATCATGACGAAATTTGACACCTTTCATAGAATTAAATGATGACGTGATGACATTTTGTATTTAAGATATCTTAGGTCAGCTTCACTGTGACATCATAATGTTCTGCAAAAGTACTTTTCTGGCCATTATTCAACACCATAACTCAGGAACTGAAGGGGAGACCGAATTGTGACTGGATTGAGACCGAATTTCACATTTGGTCAGATACTGAATTGCTGGTGATTGTATGGCTCTTCTGTGCTGCAGGTTTGAAGGTGTGCTTGAAGCATTCACATTTTACAGTTTGTAGCTTCTTTGCAGCAATATATGTAAGCCACATTTGAAGCATTGTAGAATTGGGGTTGTAAGCACTAAGCAGTACTGAGCAAAATTTTAAAGTTACAACACATAGCAAAAGGCAAATCTGCAAATGCAAGATTTTTTCCTATTGGCCAAGCAGCATATTAATCCGGACAGAACAATGAGCTCCTGCCATCAGGAAGAGGTGTGCTGTTTAGCAGTTCACTATATGCGTTCATCAGGCATAACAGAAGACATACACTCAGCTGAGTCCTCGTCACTTATTGGTCACCATTTGACAGATGATCTGTGTGTTATCTTGTCCAGACATTTAAATCATTGTACTTTGCTCTCATTTACACAAAAACACTAGTGAGTCTCATCCTTCCACTGAGCACTCACAATTGAGCTTCTTTGCTGCACGCTCCCTGGGTGGTGCCTGTCTAGTAATCGCGCCGTGTTTAATGCCACTAGTTGTGCTTTTGGAAGAATCCAGACAAGTGGAATTACCTCAGTCAGGGATGAAACACCCGACATGCAGTAATGGGCAGGTTTTTCCTTTGTGCCACCTGGGTGCTATGCCAGCTGCATGTCTGAATGTCAGTAATTGGCAAGAGATAAGAATGAGTTGGTGGATCATGGTAAATGTTGGAAGATATAAAATGATTGAATTCAGAAGCAGTTTTATTCCCTCTAAGTAGTTAATATATGAAAGTGATTGGATATTGCCTTCCCTGTGAAATTGTTCAGTGCAAGGCTGGCATGTTTCCATTTCTAAAAGTTCTGTTATTTGGCAAGAGATCCACACTGTCTGTCTGCTAGAGAGGAAGTTCCAATCCATGCCACACAGATCAGTGCGGCTAGATCAGTGAACAGGTTCTTACAGGGTTACAAAAACCATAGTTCAAATCTGACCATATCAACATAGATCTTTGGAGATCTCATAAATATAGTGATCCTTACAAACTTATAGGATTCAGGTGGGTTGAAATCTACTTGAAATCCCAGTGAGTCCTTGTTAAACCGAGTAAAAGAACAGTTTTTCCATACCTTACAAATATTTGCAGCTGCATGTGTCCCTATCTTCAAGAAAAAGAAAAAGTGTGGGACTTAACCCTGTCTCGTGCTGCAGGTGTTCTTCAGAGCGGGGACTCTGTCCAGGCTGGAGGAGCAGCGCGACGTTCAGACCAGGAGGAACATCACTTTGTTTCAGGCTGCCTGCAGGGGATATCTGGCCAGACATGCCTTCAAGAAAAGAAAGGTAAGACTGCTGTGCATAAGAGGATCAACAGATCTGAAGGGTCTGTCATGGTACATCATTGAAGCCTCATATTTACTGTTGTTTATAAAAAAAATACTGGTGTTCTTGATAAAGAGCTAAATCCAAACAAAGGTGCATTTGCTTTGTGGTGGTAATGGGAATGAATTAAAGACAAATAACAGATGTACAGAGAGAGACACAGAATACCCCATTCTCAACAAAAACAAGCACCATGAACTTTATAAAACTGATATATACTGACATAGAGTATATATACTGATATTGATATATCAGTATATATGTTGTTTTGTCATTGTTTCGTGCATCCTTGCTATGTAATCTGTGGCCCTAGCTTTATATATGTAGAAATTCTAATTATTCTTTCCTGCTATCCTCCTGGCTTAACTATTTGGATAATATAATTAACAGAGCTTAATGCCATAGCATCATGTTATTTCTGTTTCATAAAGCTAAGATGTAAGACAGAGTTGTTGTTGTTGTTATTGTGGCATTTGGGTTTTAAGTTCTCATTTGAGTGTTAGGGACTGCATAATGTATCTATTTGTGCCATTAGGATAATATGTGGAAAACGTTAATAGAGCACAAAGCTCCTGTATGCTCAAACACCAAATCATCTGGAGTAATCCCAGCGCTCTCCTCAGTCACCTCTCTAGCTTCCAGCATCAGCCATGGCAAACCCTCCTCCCAGTCTCTTTCCATTTCAGCACAATAAGCATCCAACTGCACTCTGTCAGATGGAAACATTCTCATGCCTCCTGACTTTGCACATGATATGTTGATGCTGTGTTGTGCTTAACATGAAGTTGTTTCAACACTTGAGAGAACGGAAGGGAGGAGAGGTTGGAACAATGGTCCATTTGAATCGTTTTTGGAATACCAAAAGCAGAAATGAGCTGAGTAAGAGGAGGCACCACAGACCTAGCCATTAGTGTGTGCTGGTAGTCATGACAGGCTGGTGTTTTACACTGTTCAGGTTTGCCAGTGAGTTGATATGTGAGACATGTGTTGATATATGCAGTAACATATTTCTCAAACATGGCACAAAGAAATCCTGTAGGATACAATTGTAGGTTTTTCTGACACCCCAGTGTCCAGATTCATCATGACCCAGTTTCTATCCAGACTCCTGAATTGGCAGCACAGTTTGGATAATGGGGTCCCAAATGAAACTGTCACCATGAGGCACCCAGTGTCTTACTAGCAGTGCATTGTGTATGAAATAACACCAAGGGCTATTTTGTTCCAGCCTCTGTTCAAACAAACGTCTCAGAGGATCAGAGAGAGAGAGAAAGGGAGAGCAGTAGAGGGGATGGATGGAGAGAGGTAGAGAGGCAGAGACAGAGGGATGAACAACAATGACATAATAATACAATAATAATTATGAAATGTCAGTAAACAGGAATGGTGGAGTGCAAGCTGAGGTTTGGAAGACCAAGAAAACTTGCTCATAGGATTTTTAGAAAGACCCCTGTTTGACTGCAAAAGACCCTCAGGAAGATTTAGTTTACTAAACGGTGGTGGTGAGCTTCATAGAAGAGTCATCAGAAGAGAAGTTTCCTCCATCCTCACCACACAATTCAGCATCAAACAACCTAACAAGCCTGATGCATTCTGGAAAGAAGTCCTGCGGACTGATCAAGTTAGAATAGAACTTTTGGCCACAATGAGCAAAGGTATGTTTAAAGAAAAAGAGGCGCAGAATTTAATGAAAAGAAAACCTCCCTAACAGTCAAGCATGGGGGTGGATCGATCACGCTTTGGGCTTATGTTGTACACAGCAGCACAGGGAACTTTTCAGTGATAGAGGCAAGAATGGATTCAATTAAATACCAACAAATTGTGCAGTCAAGCATCTGTCTGTCTGTAAAAAAGCTTACGATGAAAAGAAGATGGCTTCTACAACAGGCTAATGATCCTGAACACACATCAAAATCCCCAACAGACTACCTCAAAAGGCACAAGCTGAAGGTTTGTAGTGGCCTTCACAGTCCCTGGATCTAAACATCATTGAAATTTGTGGATAGACCTCAAAAGAGCAGCGAAAAGTAAAAAGTCCTGGAGTGGCCCAACCAGAGTTGGGACCTAAACCCAATAGTACATCTCTGGAGAGGTCTGAAAATAGCTGTGCACCAATGCTCCCCATCCTGCCTGGTTTAGCTTGAATGATTCTGCCAAAAATAATGGGAGAAATGTCCAAAAGAATAGCTTGCCAAGCTTTTAGGATCATTTCCAAGAAGACTTGAGGCTGTTATTGCTGGCAGAGGTGCTTAAGCCAAGTGAATGGTCTGAATACTTATCTAAATGGGATTTGTTAGTCTTTTATTTTTATTAAATTAACAAAACAGTCAAAACTTGTTTTTGTGTTGTCATAGAACAGTGTTCCATATCCATATTAAAATGAGTCAGGAAAAATGTGAAATGCTAAAAAATTTGCTCAGACCTTCTTATTCCCCTGTTTTATTGCCTCTATATTGCCACAACACAAAATCAATTAGTTAGTTCCTCCATCTAGTCTGTTTTCCTGCTCTGGGGAAAGTTTCTTATTTCCATCCAAGTGAGAGGGAGGATGAGAATGAGAAAATGGAGAAAGGAAGGGAAGCTGGAGAAAGAGAGACACTGTGCCTCGCCATGGGGAATAGAGAAATAGAAGAGATCCGCTAGCTGCTTTGAAGTCATCCAGTCTGTCTCTCCCCTCTCTATCTCTTTGACATTCACGGGGAGTAGTTGAGAGTGGAGGAGCATGGGGATTCCACTGCCAGCCAACCAACACTGAGCCTAATTAAATAGTTGCCTAAAGACAGAACCTCCGTCCCCTTGCCTCTGAGAGAGAGACAGAGAGAGAGACACTTCCAGGTGTAAAGGAGAGGTAGAGGGCAGCGGAAGATGCAAACGTGCCATTAGAATTCTTTCTTCTGTCATTTAAGGTGACCACTGTTTACTTCTGCTGCAACACACCCAATCTTTACATTACTGTTATTCAGTTATTCATAGGTTAATGGGTGATACACTTGAGTCACAGTTATCTTCATTATAATGTACACAAACACAGAAACACATTTGGGACTACAGGTGTAACTAGGCTAAGCATGGGGAGAGAATGCATATTTGTACCTTTCAGGGCTTAAACAGCATCAAAAAACAACCTGAAAATATTGCAAAATAACTTGCATGCTTGGCTGAGGCGTTATCATTATGTTCCTTCAGTGAATGTAACCCTAACTCTAGAAAATTGTCAAAGCATTTTCTGTTGTTGCTATGGTGGTTGCTATGGACTCTGCTATTGCTAAAACCACATAGCCGACTTGTTTGAATCACTGATTTTGCTTTGTGCAGTTGTCTGAGCTGCTCTGTCATTTGTGTTATCTTACGTGACCAGTGATTTCTTCTTCTTTAGATCTGATGGGAGAAGATGGGGTTATCAAACCTAACTTTACATTATCAAACCTAACTTTACATTACATCCCTGCACTTTTCATTTTCATAAACTGAATGTATGTATTTTGAGGCTTCAAACTCAGTGCCTCTTTGCTTGACATCATGTGAAAATCAAAAGAAATAAGCCAAGACCTCAGAAAAATGTTTGTGGGCCTCCACAAGTCGGCTTTGTCCTTTGAGAAAATTAATAGGTAGGTGCCTCGGTCAGCTATGCAAACACACTGAAGTGTAAACACCGTGGGACCACGTAGCAGTTGTTTTGTTGCAGAAGCGACTGGTCCACTTCACAAAATAGATGACATGACGAGGATGGAAAGTTCTGAGTATATATATTGAAGCAACAACTCAAAGCATCATCAGGGAAGTCAAAGCTTGGTCTCAGATGGCTCTTCCAAATGGACAATGACCCCAAGCATGCTTCCAAAGTTGTGGTATAATGGTTTAAGGACACCAAAAATAAGGTATTGGAGTGGCAATCAAAATCAAGGAGGCCTACAAACCTGAGTGAGTCACACCAGCTCTGTCAGGAGGAATGAGCCAGAATTCCAGCAACTTTTTGTGAGGAGCTTGTGGAAGGCTGTGTGAAACTGTAGACCTAAGTTAGTCAATTTAAAGGCAATTCTACCACATTCCAGTTAACTGAAAACAGAAAGTGACTTTTCCAGTTACATGAACATTTCTGAAATATAAATGTCTGGGCAGTATATTTGAAAAAGGCCCAGTCATGCCAGCCTTTGCAGTAGAACAGAATTTAGAATGGTGTGTGTTATGCATGGCTCTCCAGATTATCTGTATTGATGGGTGACGTATGTCAGTTGATGGTTCAGTAACAGCACATGGTGGGCTTTTGTGACTTACAACTTTGAAGAGAATTCTGGATTTAAATCTGTTTATTAATGAACTCATTTTTTTTTCTTGGCATTTTCACTGTTTGACTAAAGGTCTGCATTAGATCCCTCAAATTCTGCAAGACTACAGGCCAACTCAAAACCCTCATTTTCATTCAGCCCTCCTACATAACAGATGTGACATGGCTGAGAAAAGACTCGTTTGGTTCCATGAATGGCAGCAGTGTTGGACAGTTTGAATCAAAGTACTATCATGATTTTAATTTACTGCTAGTACTTAAGATTTGCTCCACGTGTCTTATTTTGGAAGAAGCTTAAATATGTATATTTTATTCATCTGTCACATGTGTGTTTAAAGATCAACAAATGATCATTCTAACATACAGTAAGCATGACATGCATTATATTATGTCAACAAAGAGCTCTACCAACAGTACTTACAAAAAAGCCCCACAAATAGTCACAGTGCAAATGTAAACAGGGGTGTGCAGTAAACTTACTTACCTTGTGAGAAAGTCAAGACTTGCAAATGTTGGCTTCACAAAAATCCCCCAGTCAAACACAAAGCCAATCAAGATTTACAGTCTCAGATCTAGTTTCACTTGTCCTAATGTCTGGTGGTGATGTAAAGATACCGTTGAATTGTCACTTGACCGCTCTGGGCAACCGTACATCATCAGTGGTGACCTCAGGCTAAGGCACATGCTTTCGACATTTGCTCCCAATGAATTTGACAAATGAAGGCGAAGCTCTCAGTGTGCCGGACATCTACTACGTGTATTCCAATCCTCCCGTGTTTAAAATGAGTTTCTTTTGCAAGGTGTTTTGGCTCATCCTTAGAGACAAGGTGAGGATCTCAGACTTCGGAAGGAACCAATGTTGCTTCACTTAAAGAAAAAAACAGAAGTGGATGGAAGCATGTCCAATCCTAAAATTTCAAGAATGTTTTAAGGAAGACAAGCGAGAAGAATGAAAATCAGAAACTCAAAAAACCTTTGTCACAATATGGCAACCCTTTATGTAATTAGCAAACTGTTGGACACTTTTGAAATAATAGTATATTTCCCTCCTTGGTTTTATGGCTGCAGTTGCTGGCTCAACTGTAGCAGTGGTAAATCCCCTGAGTGTGTGATGTCACATTATGGGGACACAATATCCATATTTTTCTGTAGACACATCAGCACATGGAGAAATCCAATAATTCTCTTTGGGTTACTGTAGTAAGTTCAGCATGTTACTCACCCACTGTTCAGCCTTGTGTTCTTCCTCTGCCTAATATTTGTGTGTATGTGTGTGTGACAGATCCAGGATCTGGCCATCCGCTGCATCCAGAAGAACATAAAGAAAAATCGTGGTGTCAAAGACTGGCCATGGTGGAAGCTCTTGACCACTGTCAGACCTCTGATAGAGGTGCAGCTCACTGAGGAACAGATCCGCGGCAAGGACGTAAGTATACACCCACACACACACTGCTGGTACATACTGAAAGGAATGGTTTGAGTCGTGTTTTCTAGTACTTTACATGGAATTTACAAACTCTAAAACTTTACTAGAGACAGCTAGGATTTGAATTGAAATTTTAATAGTGAATATTTGTTTAATGATGATAGCCCTTCATTCAAACTGCATAGCGTCTGTCAGATTATATCTGTAAGTAGAGGAGAACACCCAAATACTCCCCGACGATTTAGCAAAAATTAGTCCATAGTTATGTGTATAATTGGTTTATATGCTGATTAATTCACTCCATCTGCTGTATCCTCACAAACATGTCTGTCAGTCATTAACACCTTCTGTCTTTTCCCGCTCAGGAAGAGATTCAGCAGCTGAAGCAGAAGCTGGATAAGGTGGAGAGAGAGAGAAATGAGCTGAGACTCAACAGCGACCGCCTTGAGAGCAGGGTAAACACACAGAAACAGACGTACATTTGTCCATGGTTGGACATTAGCACACAAAAACACACATTTCTGACACAGCTATCCACAAATACAGCATAAACATGGTTGATTCCTGATCTGTGTGAATATGTGTTTGTGTGTTCCATCAGATCACAGAGCTGTCATCAGAGCTGGCTGATGAGCGGAACACAGGGGAGTCAGCCTCCCAGCTGCTGGAGACTGAAACTTCTGAGAGACTCCGCCTGGAGAAGGACATGAAGGACCTGCAGGTACACACACACACACACACACACACACACACACACACACACACACACACACACACACACACACACACACACACACACACTAATTTTTAGGTCATTTTAAGTTTTCTTCAACACAGCCACAGTTTCTGACTTCACAATGCAATTTGATGCTAAGGTGCCAGAGCCAAACCAAGAAAACCACCTCAGTATTGTTTTCCCTGTGGTCGAACTGACCTCTGTCGGTCTTTGAGGCTCTGTTTGGCCGTGTTCAATGAGAGCTCCAAGTCTGGGCAGACTCAGCTGATAGGATCACTAATGTTAGATTCGAGGCAACTGTAACTCAAATTCAATACAATTGACAATTGATTAAGGCAATCAATATCCACGACAACTGTCCTAACTTTTTTTTACAGGAAACACGTAAATACACAGAAGCAGCTAGCACTCTGCTACCCCTCCACCAACCCCCGCCCTCAATACTCCACTTACACACATTCACTTTTATTTACTCTATTAGAAAAAAGTCTCCAGCTCTAGCAAATAAGTATGCAACACTTTTATTAAGGCACATGAGAGTTAATGAGTTCATTCTGGGCTGGACGCCTCTCCCTGATGAACAGGTGGTCATTTTCTGACCTGAACTTTATCAGCCTCGCTGTGTCTTCTGTCCCTGTTCAATGAAAAACATTTCAGAGTCGTCAGTAAAGGGAAACCTACAAACCATGAAACACATTATTTCACTCAGATGACGCACAGAACAAGTGACGAGAGGCTGAAGTGTTTGGTTTATATATCAGTGACAGTTCTGGAAACATAACGTCACAGTTTCCGACACGTGAAGTTTGATAAACAACAGAGTGCTGTCGTCTATATGATCAAATATGTTCCGCACATGCTCGGAGGCTGCTGTTAGTGAGATTTATAACAGAACTCAACAGGTTGTGGATTAAGTAAATTTTAATAAAAATGGAAGGATCCTCATGTTCTTGTATTATCGCTCTTTGGAGAACGTAGCGTTAAGTCAGGCTCGTCTGAATTACAGTCATTCACTGCAGGATACTAACACTAGCGCAGTTTCTCCACCACCTCATTCAAAAGTGCCAACTGTGGGGGCGAAGTCTTCATAGCGTCCAGTTGAAAGACTTCCGGAAAGGATGCACTCATTTATCCTCGCTCATGGCTCCTCCGAGATCCCATCTCGCTCCTCGCTCCTTGCTCCTCCGAGATCGCATCTCGCTCCTCGCTCCTCGCTCCTCACTCCTCGCTCCTCTGAGCCGCACGCAGTATGCCCTTTGGGACGGCCGGCAAGATGGCGGAGCAGAAGTACTTCTGGTTCGAGCGAGGATCGAGTAGGGAGGACAAGACAATTAAGAGAAATGAGATGCACCCATAGTCTGTGTGCAAGCCTCTCCCTGTTTTTCTGTTACCACCAACAATCTCTCCGCCACCCTCTGCCTCTGTCATATATCTACACATGCACACACACGCAGTGTGTGTGACGACTGTAATCGTGAAATCATATTGTCAGGCCATTACTCCAGCACTGCCATCCGCCAGCTCCCTCGATCCATTTAATTCACTATTTGACATTATTTTTTTTTCTCTATTTTTATTGTGGCGTGTTGGGATATATTTTTTCCAGTGACTGCTCAGATAGCCATGGGGACGTGCTGCCTACAAATGGCTGAGCTTATAGAAATATGGGATTGTTTTTTTTTTCTTCTGTGTGTGATTGAGGGAGAGGAACAAGGTGGGAATGTGGATATTCCAGAGAAAGGATCATTGCATGTTGGGAATGTTGCACAAGTGTTGCACATGTCCAGGAAAATAAAAATTTAAAGTAGCAATTAAAAGTAATAAGTGGCACTACAATCCAAATGTATGCACAGTTTGAGTCTATAACATGTATATTACCTTGACAGTTAAGTATTTTTACAATGTTTTTGTTCAGTTTTCTAACAAAAAGATTGAAAATGTACATCCTTTTTCACAGAAAATATTCCAAAATTTGATTTCTTTAACAAATGAATTGTATGTCTTCAGGAGATGTAACTAAATCTTGTAGGTCAAACATACATACATACATACATATGTGCCATTCTTGTGAACGCGATGTGGTGCCTCAGGGATGAGCTGAATAAATTTCTCAGGAAAGCCTTGAAGAGATTTCTTCATATTTGGCACAGACATTGACTTGTACTCAGGAGTGAACTGATTCAGTTAATTGGTAACAGGTGATAGCACCATGATTGGGTATGAAAGTAGCATCCTCAAAAGGCTCAGTCATTCAGAAGCAAAGATGGAGCGCGGTTCAACACTTTGTGAACACATGATTGTATATAGGATGTTACTACATTGCTACACTTCGTTAAACCATCATCAGTAAACAGTTTGTTTGCAACAACACAACAATCTGTTTTTTCCACAGAAATCTTAGTTTTAAACTTTTCCAGAACTGTATTGCAAAAATTCTACACTGAGGGTGAAAAGCAGTATCATCATTTTTCAGAAGAGCCATCCTACACAGATCCACTCTGGATCGCAATACTCACATCATGATGAAACTGACTGTGATCTTAGTTTTTACTCTCAGCAGGATACATTTCAGTACTACATCAAGAACAAGCAAAGCTTTTCTCTGTGGGCCCCTGAGACTTAATCTGATCCAGTGTGTGTCTATTGTGCCTAATGTGCTTCTCTTTGGGCTCCATCACATGAAAACCTGCAGAACTCCTGGGTTAATCTATGGAGACAGATGTCTTACAGTTGTCATCACAAAAAGTGCTTCTTTTCTCTCATCCACCAGACCAAATTTGACAGCATGAAGAAACAGATGGAGTCCATGGAGATGGAGGTGATGGAGGCTCGACTCATCAGGGCTTCCGAACTCAATGGAGAGATGGATGATGACGACACAGGTCAGACACACTCCTACATGCAGACAGCATGTGGACAAAATAACAGCAGTAACTACCAATCTGCTGAGACTTCTTTTTGAAGGAATTCAAAAAAAGTTGGAATCAGAGAAAGTTTGCCATTTTGTCTTAAAAATTGCTTTGAATTAGTTTATTAGTCCAATTTCTGGTCAGTCAAAGACTAACGAAGTTTCAAATCAATTCCTCTCTGACAGTTTCATGAACAGTAACAAATGACTAAAATAGAAATGCATGTGATTATACTACATGTACTATAGCTTCTACTTTCATTTCTGGCACTGAGTATATTCCAAACATCAAGAAACTGTGGTCAAAATTTGTGTTTCAACAACAATAAGTTAATTTGTTGAACAACCTGTAAACAGAACCTCAACAAACAAGCACTGAGTTGACAGAACAGTAACAGTTTTTGTTTCTTTGTCCACTCACAGTCTGAACTGTACACACACATACTCCCACACAGACGTTAGTAGTAGTAATTCCCCTCTGAAAAGCCCAGTGTGAGTTCTTCAATGGAGGTGTAAGAACTGCAGGGGTGGTGTCTGATCGATGCTTTGACAAAAGCCAAGAAAAATCCAATGTGAAGAAGTACATTAGAAATGGCTCAGTTAAAAGTGAAAAATGAAGCAAGAATTCAGTTCCAGACGCCCTGCAGGCAGGCTGCCAGCTGTCTTTGTGTGGAATGCAGACTTTATGAATGTAGAATTGATTTTTGTCTTCATAGTGTCTTCATTCATGCTGCATAGGTTGGAACAGCTTTCTTGTTTGTACCATAGCAGAGCCTTGATTCAGGTGAAATGGCACTACAACACAAACAGGAAGGTATTTTCATGTCAGCCTTGAAGTGCATTAGTCCAAATATATATAGGATGTGCCATAGAGAGATATTTCAAAATAACAATAATAACAATAACTTAGGTAAATAATAATAAACTTAAACGAGGATTGCTTCTTAAAGTGCTTTACAACAAAGAAATCACATGCACCAAGTGCTTCATATAAAAAGACAGAATGAGTAAGACAGAATGAACATAGAACAGGGAGAACATATATGTAAAATAAGATGGGGCATCAAACCCACTTGATAGTAATAATCCAAATTAGATAAAACCAAGGATGAAAACAGAAGCATCAAAGGTCTCCAGATTTTCTCATCCCTTTAATACAATGGCAGTCAGCAATTTGAGGCTTAATAGGCATCTCCCAAAGTCCTGATGGACGAAGATTCACCGCTGGTCTTAATTCAGTGAAATAAGCCTATTTGAGCCTACCCCAGAGCACCCTCCCACGGGTTTAACCTCACTGTGGGTATTATGTGTGTTGGACACAGCCTAAAGCTGCCCCAGAAGAATACCTACCTGTATGCATGTACAGTGGCTTGAAAAAGTTTTCATACCCCTTGAACTTTTCCACATTTTGTCACGTTCCGACCACAAACATAAATATATTTTATTGGCATTTTATGTGAAAGACCAACACAAAGCAGCACACAATTGTGAAGTAGGAGGAAAATTATACATGTATACAATATACAATTATACATCATCACTCTGAACGCACTATCCCCACTGTCAGACATGGTGGTGGCAGCATCGTGTTGTGGGGGTGCTTTTCTTCAGCAGGGACAGGGAAGATGGTCAGAGTTGATGGGAAGATGGATGGAGCCAAATACAGGGCAATTGTGAAAGAAACCCTTCTGGAATCTGCGAAAGACTTGAGAATGGGACGGAGGTTCACCTTCCAGCAGGACAACGACCCTAAACATAAAGCCAGAGCTACAATGGAACGTTTAAAAGAAAACATATTCATGTGTTAGAATGGCCCAGTCAAAGTCCAGACCTAAATCCAATCGAGAATCTGTGGCAGATCTGAAAACAGCCGTTCACAAATGCTCTGCATCTAATCTGACTGAGCTTGAGCTGTTTTGCAAAGAAGAATGGGCAAAAATTTCAGTCTTGAGATGAGCAACGCTGGTAAAGACCCCAAAAGACTTGCAGCTGTAATTGCAGGGAGAGGCAGTTCCACAGGGGACACAGGGGGGCTGAATACTTTTGCTCGCCACACTTTTCAGTTTTTTATTTGTAACAAAAATGGGAAAATCACGTATAATTTTCCTTCTACTTCACAATTGTGTGCTGCTTTGTGTTGGTCTTTCACATAAAATGCCAATAAAATATATTTATGTTTGTGGTTGGAACGTGACAAAATGTGGAAAAGGTTAGGGGGTATGAAAACTTTTTCAAGCCACTGTATGACTGAGGCTTTAAAAGAGAATTTAAAATAATGGATAGAGTTTTAAACTGGCTGTCAGTGAAAATCTCGAGTTTAATGCTTTGATAGTGCCTTATTCATTTGAATTTCAGGATATACTGAGCACAACTATAAAAGTAAATAATCTTGCCATTTTATAGACTTGTGTTTAAAAATGGAGGCAGCAGTGGAATCCATTAATGAAGGTGTTCATACATCCAAATACTCAACATTTTGCTGCTTGGTCCACCACATAGGAGAGAAACATCTTAACAATATTGGATGGATTACCATGAATTTTCACCCCAAAGGAAGAATCCTAATGGCTTTAATGATCCCATGACTTTATTTCTAGTGCCACAAGCAGGCTGAACTTTCCATTTCTCTAATAAAAGCCAGGTTAAAAAAAAAACACCCAGAAGTGCTACCTCCCACTTTTACTAAAATGGCTCATGTTAAATTCCCTGTGCTGTACCTTTCCATCAGAACAACAGCCAACAGTCATACTCACCACGCTGTGCTTTCTCTTTTTAACAGAAATAATATTTTCATTCACTAATCAATTCCACTCACAGCTACTGCCATTTTTCAAATGCTGATAAATTACAGTCAACTCTTCCTGCAGTTATTTCAAATTAAAAGCTTACTCTGTATGGAAGTGATTACAAGGTTTTTAACGGGAAGCATCTGCGCAGGAAGCGTTGAATGTGATTTTAAAGAGTATGAGTGGAAGCCTTGTAAATAATTAGTAAATCTAATCAATATTAGTGTTTATAAAGAGCAGCAGAGTGGTGAGTATGACTTGACTGTTGTTGTACTGATGTAAATAGTGTTGTGGAATTCTACTGAATTTATCAAGACAACAAATAATCATCTGGGAAGTGCTGCGTTTGCATCAACAGCAACTTAAAACAGGACCAGACCAGGAAACAATGAGGTTTCTTACCAAAATATGATCAAATACACACATTTGTCACATTTGAGTCTAACTTCAGGTATAACTTCAAGATATCTTGAGCCACAACGTCTTCCACAACGTCCAAGTGCTTCATTCCTTGGCCATTTAAAATACTCTGGAACATCAAAATGTGAGACTATGTGCATGCATTTTCATCCAAAGGTCATATTATGTACATTTGCACTGCATTCACAACTAATAGTATGAAATAGTGATTTAACCTTTCAAATATATTTAATGACACATGGAAGTTGGGGGGGTATTGCTGTGTTTTTGTGACAAATGTTTCTTTATTGAAAAATGCCTGTTATATAGGAGGCATGCAGCAAGTGTAAGGTAACAAGTGTAGTGAAGGAGATGAAGCACACTGAGAACATGCTGATGTGACAGGAGGAGAGTGGAGGCTGAAGTATGAACGAGCCATCAGGGAGATTGAATTCACCAAGAAGAGACTGCAGCAGGAGTTTGATGACAAGCTGGAGGTGGAGCAGCAGAACAAACGGCAGCTGGAGAGGAGGGTGAGTGGATTTCACTGATAAACACCTTCCATTGTCAGTTTTTATTATTATTTTTGTTTGCATGTATTAAATTAAGTTTAGGTATTAAAGAATTCAGTGAAATCAAATTCCATGCATGTGTTTATGTACGTCTGTGGGACAATATAAAGCTCTACACTGCGTTCTGTTCTAATGTGGACATCTTGTATAGATTAGCATTCGTGCCGGGATGGCTGTGACGTTTATGTCCAGGCGTCTTTACAGGTTCAAATATTTTCTTGCCAGTTCTGATCTGTTGTGTGTGTGCGTTTGCGCAGATCAGTGACCTGCAGGCCGATAATGAAGAGTCCCAGAGAAACATCCAGCAGCTGAAGAAGAAAACCCAACGACTGACAGCTGAGCTGCAGGACACTAAACTTCACCTGGAGGGCCAACAGAGCCGCAACCATGACCTGGAGAAGAAGCAGAGGAAGTCAGTACACACACACACACACACACACACACACGCAGAGTCATGTTTGAGCAGGTGTCTGCAGATGCATGTGACTTCACACAGTTGTATTACTTTCTTCTGCTGGGCTCCCATAGACTGTGTAGGGTTCCCTGGTGTTGCTGGGGTAACAATGATAACTGTAAGGAAAAAACTACAATGTGTACCAGATTGTTTCCGGCATCATGCTGTGCAGAGAGAACAGAGAGGCTCCAGCTCATTTGTTTGGCTCCTAAAACGTGTGTGTGCACGTGGATGTGAGTGTGTATGTGCGTGCGTGCCATGCCGTGTAGACGCATGTCCTCTGCTGAATGTGCACGCTGTAGTTGAGACAGAGGCAGGTTATTGTTTGTGACCTGCTCAGAACATTGGAAGTGGTTAGATTTTTTCGTGAACTCTTGCACCATGAATTTTGCTTCTCAAAGGAGCAGCAGTTGTGCTTCACTCGAGCGTTTTGACAGTGTTAATTAGTGCAGTGTGTGTTTGTGTGCAGGTTTGACAGTGAGCTGAGTGCAGCCCAGGAGGAGGTGCAGAGGGAGAGGAGCCTGAGGGAGAAACTGGCCCGAGAGAAAGACATGCTGAGTGGAGACGCTTTCAGCCTCCGACAGCAGCTCGAGGTTTGTGCCCGTGTTTTCCAATTTGTGTAACAAAACTTTGAGGAGATTAGTTTTTTTATTTTCAATTGTATATTTTTACTTTATTTTGTTTATTTTTTCATTTGTGTAATTCCATACAGATTTGCTCTAGTGATGGTTGGATTGTTCTCCCTCTGCCTGGTGGTCACAAAATAGAACCAATCATAGATTTATTCCACCAGCAGAAGCCATAGTAGACACTCACACACACATAGTGAGCTGTAAATTGAAATTTCAGACACTTACTAATCACCATCATAGTTTCGCACAGCAGTCACATTGCATTGTGGGATTGTTAGGGGAAAGCAGTGTACATGTCATCGACAGATTTATCACTGTGACAACTGAGCAAAGTCCCTTCGCTGATGAGAACTGTGTGCAAGACCCTGAGTGGTTGATACTATTAAAGGAGAAATTCACCACTTTTATGTGGATATCCAATAAAAGCGAGACAAGAAGGGAGATTTGTTTTCGAGCGGCATCTGGAGCGTATAAATCCAAGATGAAATATCCAGTCGGAAGAACAGTGGATTTTTAAAGCAGCACCACAGAGACGATTAATACAAACTGTCCTCTGTCACACTATATCCCTAATTCAGATATAATAGAAATAGGGTTGAATAATAAAATAATGAAAATAGTATATATTGTTTATCTTGAGTTTGAAATTTGACGGGTCCACCCAATGAATAGTTTGTATCAGCCCTTGTTCTGTCTTTTACTCAACTCTTTGACCCTGAAGTTCATAGCACCTGATTTAAATTCCACTTCAGCAGCTTTGAAAATGAATTAAGTAATTCTAAATAATTAAAACACATTTTCACATAATGTTAAAACCTTATGCTCATGTACTTAACTGATTAATGATTGAACTTAATTAAATCAGAAATTAAGATACTAGCTCAAAGGTGGGCCATATTAGGATGGAATCATTCGCAGTATTTCGGATATAACTAGTGTTGCATTTAGTAGCTCTGTTGCTTGTTATATTATTACTTGACATGTGACTTCTCGGGGCAAAGTGCCCAAAATACAGGTGTGATGAGAGGCAGCTACAACAAAAAACAGATAAAATGCAAATAAACACGAATGTAACAACTACCAACAGGACACAAAAAGCATTTAGAGGTGAATGGAAATATTATGACTCACTGTGGGAGCTGTGTTTGCAACGATGGTTAACTTTTAATTTTCACAAATGTTTTTTTATGATGATCGTCTACCTCATGTTTTGAAGTTATACTAAGGGAACTATTCTGAGTTTTTGTCAGTTTTTACACGCATTGTAATTTAACATCCCCTGTTTGGTCTGTGTAAACTTGTGGTGATCTTGATCACATGCACGATAAAGGTCTGGACGTTTGCACTGCAACTTTGCAAATATGAACCCAAGTTGTGGAAGTATTCCTCTCTGAGTTAACAGGTTGTAGCCACCTACTGACAGCTTCCCTCAAAACATATGTATGTGTCTGCTCCTGCTCCTGACTGTCCCTTCCTGTCTGTCTGACTGTAACCTTCTGTCCTGCAGGACAAGGACCTGGAGGTGTGTGCAGTCAACCTGAAGCTAGACCAGCTGGAGGCTGAGCTGCAGGACCTTAACTCCCAGGAATCCAAGGATGAGGCATCTTTGGCCAAGGTCTTCTTTCTTTTTCTTTTTATCATTGTTTTTTTTTTGTGTTTTATTGTAGTTACTGCTGGATTTAGCATTTGTACTATCAAGTTCTTAGTACTAAAACTTTGCACGAAACCTTCTTTTTTTGACCCTTAAAAGGTTCTGTTAGTAATAGTCAGTCAAGACATGTAGTCTGTTATACAGTTAAGTTTTGTTTTTTTTATCAAGTGAATATGCTCTATTTTTTACTATATATGTGAATATTATGTATTATTTTGACTATTTTTCTGCTATTTTCTATTTTTCAGGTGAGGAAGCAGCTTCGTGATATGGAGGCCAAGATGAAGGACCAGGAAGAGGAGCTGGATGAGCAGGCTGGCACCATCCAGATGTTGGAGCAGGTATAGACAAAACTCTTAGTGCTTTGATCACAGGGAAATATTCAACACAGTATTACAACTGCATTTGTTCATTTTTGATCACCGCATGACGGACGAATACAAAATCAACCTGGCAGACAAAGCCCTGAATTTCATTTGGAGTGGTGCTTGTGTCCACCTAATAAATCAGTTCAGTGGTATTTTTTAGCTCTTTTTTTTTTTTGTCTTCACAAAATCCGAAGAAGAATCGATCTCTAAATGCTCCACTGTGCTCACCAGCTAGTCTCTAACTTTACCTGCTTGCTGTTTGTTGTCGGACAGGTTGTCAGACAGAGTTTGTCACTATTTGTCATGATTGACCGAATACTACTGCCCTTGCCAATCAAAAAAATCTCTTACAGCCCTGCATCTCTATTTGGAGAAGTGTGAACTATTAGAGGGCATAGACGCTGTTGTGTCCTCCAGAGATCATAATAATTGAAGTGGTTTTGGGAAATGCACTTTATCTTTCTGAGAGTTAGATGTGAAAATCAGTATAATTGTCATGTTTGTACTTGCTTAGCCTCGCTTAGCATAAAGACTGATAGCAGTTAGCCTGTCTCTGTCTAAAGTTTGGAAATGAGCCTACCAACAACTCTGAAGCTCACTAATTAACACTTGTCTCATTTGTTCAATCCATACAAAAACAGAAATGTTGTGTTTTCTGGGAAGTTATGATGTTCGTCAAAAACTAGTTCATGCTGTAGAGAGCTAAAACCACAAAATGTCTTTTTTCACATTCCTGTTTGTGTGATGGTTAAACAAGCGAAACAACATGTTAATTAACGAGCTTTATGGCTGTTGGTTTGTGTGACTGGGCCAGGTGAGCCTGCTTCCAGTCTTTATGCTAAGCTTCACATGCATTTGTCCTTGGAATGTGCAGGAACAGTTCCTGCATCGGGTCCCATGTGAATGGGTGCAGCGGTTGATATTTGACAGAAGACGCTTTCACATGGAGTGAGCAAACCAATCACAAAACTGTGCTGATGACTTCCTCAAATCTGTGACTTGTTTACAGCTGCCCTGCCAGTGCCTTGGTGGGTGATTAGAAAAAGGAAGAAGAAGGAGGCTTAATGAGCACAACAAGTTCTTTTGTTTGCAAACACACTCCTTTTATTGGCACCAGACAAAAACTGCTGTAATCCTGAAAATAGAGACACCCTCTGCTGGACTGTCCCTTCCCCCATCTATCCCCATCAACCCGGCAAGTGTGACAAGACATAAGAAGGAGATGTGCCTGAATGTAGCTGCATGTGTAAATGGTGACAATCATGAGTGGTGCCTGAAAGGTTATCCCGATACTTAACTGGAAATTATGTGTGAGACAGGCTAAAGTGGAGCCGTTGGGAATAAATTAATTTGGCCCCCTGCGGTCACTGATATCGAAGGGGGCACAAATATCAATCCATATTCTAACCACTGTATCCAGGGCATCACACCATCCTCAAGCTTATCAGTGGGAGCTGTAGGTGAGAGAAATTATATCTATTACAGGACACAAGTTAAAGACTTTCTCACAGAGTGCGTGGAAAACTTCTCTCGTCGCTCATGAACTGTGATGTTTTCCGTACTGATATTATTCTAATATTTTATGGTGGATCAATATATATCAGAAATCAGTTCTCAAGCTTAGCAGAAGATTGAGCTGAAGTGATGTTTCCAGACAGAAAAGGAGAAAGTAGCATTTTTCTCAGCCTCACTCCCTGTTCTCCTTCCACTGTGAACAGAGTTTATTGGCAGTATAGAGAACAAAGCAACGACTGTGGACATACCTGTGAATAATACTGTATATGGACATCATTTGAAAGTCAGCAAAGTGCTCCTTTAAGCCTTGATGAGTGCAGGGTTTGACACGTGCGTTTTTTTCTTGTAGGCCAAGCTGCGTCTGGAGATGGAGATGGAGCGTTTGCGTCAAACCCATTCCAAGGATATTGAGAGCAAAGACGACGAAGTGGAAGAGATCAGACAGTCCTGCAGCAAGAAGGTAAGCAGGTTCATTGCATGTGATGTGTGGGAGAAGCAACAGAAACAGTGACAGAGAAACATCAAGAGATGGTGCTCCTCTCAGATGTCTTCTGCTTGAATTTAGATTCTTCCTGCCTTCTAATGGCTCACCATCAGGTCCAGATCTGTATCTAATGACTGAATCAGCCAATCAATACTTATTTAAGGGCAACTCACAAGAGAATTAAAAAAGAGTAGACTGAGATATGCTGACTTTTAGTTCCTAGTATGGGTGAAGCTCCAATAACCTTTCAGTAATGTGTTTATTATAGTTCTAAGAATGACCATAAATCACAACTAATCATTTTTCATGATTCTATGGGGTCTTTTTTGTTCAATCACTAGTGTTTTTGTTGAACTGGCATCAACATTTGACTATTTCCTTACATACAACCTTCCTCCTTGCATGAAAGTACACAGTTGCAGTTAAATTCATTGCTTTCCAGACATGCACCACATGTGTGCTTAGCATCTTGGTTAGCTGTTGTTCATACCATTTAGGCCACATAGTTAACCGTATATATCCTCAAACAGTAGCTGGGACCGATATGAACCCCTTCGTTTGAACTGCCTTTAGGGGCTTCTATTAGAGACAGAACATTATTTCTAATCACTGAATTATCTTGTTTCAGTGATTTGCTGTTGCTGATGTGCTGTAAATACAAACTGAGCACTTTCCTGTTGTCTTGGTACAAACCTGATTCCAAAAAAGCTGTGACACTGTATAGTGTAGAAATAAAACAGAATGCAATGCTTGACATTGCTTCTCTATATTCAATTGAATACATTACAAAGACAAGATATTTAATTCTCAGACTGATAATCACTGTTTGTTTTTTGTAAATATACACTCACTCATTATCTGCTCATTCTGAATTTGATGCCTACAACACGTTCCAAAACAGTCAGGACAGGCCTGTTTACCACTGTGTCTTCACCTTTACTTTTAACAACACTCAGTAAGCGTTTGGGAACTGAGGAAGTTTTTAACATTATTTTAAATTCTTTCCCATTCTTGCGTGATATACTACTTTAGTTTCTCAACAGTCTGGGGTCTTGTTGTATACTGTATTTCATAATGGGCAGGCCAATATAGTACCTCCACTCTTAGCTTAAAGCCACACTGTTCTAATACATGCAGAATGGGACTTGGTATTGTCTTGCTGGAATAAGCAGGGTCATCCCTGGAAAAGATGTTGTCTGGATTGCAGCACCTAGTATGTTGCTCCAAAACACCAGAAATTACAATTACAATTACATTCCCATCCAAACCAAAGAGGACAGGCGCTTAGCCAAAACTGGGCAAATCATGAAATAAATAAACAACCGACGCACTGCAGGTCTTCACTGTCCACCTTTTATTGCACCCAGTTTTCAGCTATACCCCTGACTTACGGAGGTTTCTCCAGATTCTCTGAATCTTGTAATGATATTATGGATTGTACATTCCTTCTAAATTCCTTGCTTTGAGAAAACTTGTTCTTAAACTTTTGTTCTATTTGCACATACTTTCTCTTGAAGCGGTAAACCTCACTCCATCCTTGTTTATGAAATTCAGAATAAGTATGTGTTTACAAAAACAAATGAAGGGAGAGATTTAAGATCAGCTGAGCATTTTCTAATTTTTATTTTCTTATGTGTTTTATTTGTTTTATGTCATGCCCTTTTATCATTTACAGCACTGTGGTCAACTGTGGTTGTTTTTAAATGTGCTTTAGAAATAAATTTTGATTTAATTTGATTTGAAGTTGATGAGGTCAATCATGAAATATTTCTCAGAGGCCATGATCCGTTTCTTGTAGACTTTGAAACGCATACATAAGTTTTGAGTTAACTGACGGTAGCACAAAAGAAAAAAATTGCAAATAATTAGTGATTTAAAACAGCATTTGCGTTGAAACAAAAAACTGCAGCAGTGTGGTTTGCATGACATGGGGTTTGTCATGTCTTGGTCCAGATGAATTAGTCTGTTGGACTGTTTCTCACTAAAATATTAAATAAATTCATAAACATATACAGAATTGCCAGCTGCATTTATAATTGTATTTGTATAAGATCCATCATGTAAATTGTTTGACCTTTTCTTGAGTCACATTTGTTTGTATATGAACAGAATGGCTCCCATTGGTGGTTTAACATGATATTAATGTGATGGAAATGCAGTGGAGTGGAGGAGTGTGGGTGGCAGATTGAGTGAGTGGGTGGTTTGCTGTTGAAGTCTGGGTGCGTCTTCAGCTTTGTTGCTGTTAACTGCTGTTAATGCTGTTGTGTGTTTGTTTTGCTTTGCCAGTGCTGACTGCCCCGTCACTGGCCTTCACCAGTCAAGCCCTCATTAGCCCACGCATAATTAGCATTTTCTACACTCACACAAGCTGGGAGCGCTGTGTCTACACACTCTGTATTCCAGTGACATTTACCTAGTAATGCATTACTTGATGATGTCAAAGAGGTTTATTAAAATCACTTCTGAACACCATCATCAGTTGTAAAAACTGACGGTGGTGGCAGTGACAGAGGAAGACCGTCATGTTGTCATGTGACTTTTATATCTTAGGTCATGTGCTGATCATGGGAATTCTTTTCATGTATTCTTACTATATTTTTATTATATATTATTACTTATGTGTCCTCTCACTCTTTGCAATTGATGATGGTGTTTGCATGAACACTGAAATGTCTTGTGTGTGTGTCTAGCTGAAGCAAATGGAAGTCCAGCTTGAAGAAGAGTATGATGAGAAGCAGAAGGTGCTGAAAGAGAAGAGAGAGCTGGAATCAAAACTTCTGACAGCACAGGATAAGGTAACTACTCTGCACACAGCGAGATGGATCCCATCCCTGTCGAAGCTAGAACAGTCTTAGATGAACTTCGCTGTACCTGTTTCCCAGGTGAGATGTGATGACATTGAGACTGAGAAGCGTTTGAGGAAAGACCTGAAGAGAACCAAGGCTCTGCTGGCTGATGCCCAGATCATGTTGGATCATATAAAGAACAACGCACCCAGCAAGAGGGAGATCGCCCAGCTCAAGAACCAGGTATAGCCATGAAAACACCAATGTATACATGTACACTCACTGCACCAGGTTTTTAAGCTGTGCAAAGCCAGGCCAGAGACGTTTCAACAGCTGCATAATAGCTCACATTGAGAGGCAAGACAATAACACAGAGATACTAAATAACTATGGAAAGATGCCAAGAGTCTCATTGTGTCAAATGTCTCTTTCATTCTTGGGGTCTTGCTTTTAGGTTAGAGAGTTGGGGGGGCTAACTATTGTTGCGAGTGTTTCAGGGATATAAGATCCATGTAGAATTAGCTTTTAGCAGTTCCTGATTGCAGTGTACACATGGATGTACACACAGCTATCATGGGATTACTTTGATGTGAAAAGTTCTAGGGAGCATCTTTATTCTATGTGTTTTAAGTGAATTCTTGAACATGTATTTGCAATTGATATCAGAATAATGATTTGCTTGGGAAGTGTTATAAAGCCCAGTCACGAAAATAGGTGTATGATTTTTGTCTGCTCAGGTTTGACTGAGTTATGACGACACAGTGACTCATGCCTCTCGTGTCTCTCAAGGTGGGGTTCACAGTTTGCAAACCTCAGGTCTCGAGTACAGACTAGCTGTATTTTCTCTCAACAAAAAAACAACAAACCACTGTTGAGTTTAGCATGTTGGACTGGGTCCAGAAACAACTGAGAGAGTTTTACAGTCAGTGTATATACTGTATTGGTAACAAGTTACTCTGAGGTTACTGAACTGATACATTTTCCTGCATTTTGTGCCTGTTCCAGCTGGAGGAGTCTGGGTTCACCTGCTCAGCTGCAGTTAAAGCTCGTAAATCCATGGAGGTGGAGATTGAAGATCTGCACGTTCAGATGGAGGACATCTCCAAAACAAAACAGGCGGTCAGTACACCTCGCTGGATCCTCCTGGCCTTCAAAAACAGCATTTATAACAAGTTTCCTCGAGTGACACAACCACAAGCTGATCAAGTTAATGATTAAGTTTACTAGATATCACTGTTGAATAGGAGGAAAAAGCAATAGCTATCACAACATTTGGAGGTGATCATCAGTGGTAATCACATCAGTTTGTGTTTTTGAGGCTTTTATAAGGCTACACCATCTCTGGTGGTAGCTGGGCTGTCTATACCTCTTTCTTCACATGTATAGTTTGCAAATTTTTTTCCTACCTCAGCCTCTCCTAATCTTTTTTGACCTTTATGTTTCTCTGTCCTTTTTGCATGACTTTTCTTATTTTGTGTCCTGTTCCTGTGGCCTAAATTTTACTCTCTTAATCAATGAGGTTGAATCTGCTTGTACTTTCTGTCCTGCTTGTGAAAGAGAAATTACAGCCTGTTGGTTTTAACACAGCCAGTTAAAGTAAGATGACATGGCATCTTGGAGAGTTGGACTGTGTATTTTACCAAGGGAGAATATTATGTCCAAAATGCAGTGAATGGTAAAGATCATTGACTTGATGCAGCTACAGGTCAGGCACAGATACTAGTAAAACATGGACAGGTGGATTGCATCTAGGTTTAAAGTCTGAAAGACCAAGAAAGCTTTCCAACAGAACTATCTGTGGGATCGCCAGAAAAGCTAATCATACAGCAAAAGGCCTTCCAAGACCTTTCCTGCATCCTCACCACAAATTCAGCACCAGAGTTCACAAAGGAACATTCAAAAAAAGCCTCATGCATTTTGAAAACAAGTCCTATTGATTTAGGAATTTAAAATATAATATTTGCTCATTGGCTCATTGACCCTAAACACACCTCCAAATGCACAATGCACTACCTCAAGAAGCACATGCTGAAGGTTTTGCCATGGTCCTCACAGTTCCCTCACCAAAGCATCATGGAAAATCTGTGGATAGACCTTATAAGAGCAGTAAATGCAAGACGGCCCAAGAATCTCACAGAACTAGAAGCCTTTTGAAAAGAAGAATGGCCAAAAACTTCCCAAACAAGAGCTGAAAGACTAGATAGCTAGCTACAAAAAGTCTTTATAAGCTGTGGGGTGTTACTAAGTACTGCCCAAACTTTTATTTTACTTTTTTGTTATTTTCAAACTGTAAAAGATGGAACTATAAAAGGAATTTGCTTAAAATCTTAAAGAAATCTGTCCTCTTTAACATTATGCGGTTTGGAAATTAGGTCATCTATCATGCTGGAGCTGCTTTCAAAGCTTTTGTCAGCACTCTGTGAGGCCAACGGTGGATCTAAAAAAGGAAAGTGTGAATTTGTCCCAGATATCACATGGATATTTTTAGTTACTGAAGTGCACCTTAGTACATCTCAGCAGGGGACAGTATTAATAAAAATAGATAAGGAATAAATAAATCTTACCCTCATACTCTAAAACCATCCTTTGAAGCTTCTTTTGATTCAATGATTTGGGTTCATTCTATATCCTGTTTGGACTGATTCTTAAGAAGATGAATGCAACAGTATCAGCTGTGCCTGTCCCTCACTTCTCATCTACTCACTATTTGCAAATGGATTCATTAGCCTTTTCACATAGTCACATTAGTCATCATTTATTAATCCATAGCTGTGCACCATCACCCTGTCTCCCTCTTTTGTATATTATCCCAGTCATTATGGAAATAGGATTACTTCAGCGCAGCCCCTCGCCTCAGCTGAAGGTACGAGGCAGTCGCTGTTGGCTTTTAGCCTCTAATTGAATATCTTGGTTATGACTGGAAACTTAAATAACCCCTGTTGGGCCCTGTGATCAGAGTTCTCCTCATCCTCTGCTTGTGCATAGAGTGGCAGGCCTGCAAAGTCAAAGCACAGCTCCAGACTCGTATTTTACAACTGCTGATGGAGATGATGCAGGGAAAAAAAAGAGAAAGCCACACCAGTCTGACTAGAAAATATTTCTACATTGTTAAATACACTTTGTTAAAAACTGTTTTTTGTGCACAAATGAGTAAAGTGTGGTCTTGAATTAATAATAAAAGTACTAACAATATTTGACTCACTGAACAAAATATTTAGAGAGCTTGACCCCGTGTGAAGCACAGAGATTTACTTGTGGGAATTAGGTTTATTTTGTATCTGTAATAAAGGTTTTGGTGGGAGATTCAGCTGCCATCCTTTGTCCAGTTTTATCTGAAATAGAGACCACACAGCTATGTTGATCTTTTTACAAATCTCCTTGATTTGCCCTCTGTCCATCAGCTGGAGGAGCAGCTGAGTCGTCTGCAGAGAGAGAAGAATGACCTGCAGTCAAGAATGGAGGAGGACCAGGAGGATCTAAACGAGCTGATGAAGAAACACAAAGCTGCTGTGGCCCAGGTCTGGTTTTCTCCTCTCTGTGTGTTTCATACACTGTGCACAAATATGTGATGATGAGTCTAGAGTGTTCTAACTGAATAGTTATAGACCCGAAAATTACATGTGTGTCCTTATGCAGATTTATCCTTTATATTGTTTATTATTATTTATTTATTCATTCATTTTTTGATTTTAACATGGAATTTCAGAATTGATCTTTACTGATGTCAAAATAATTTAAGACAGGATTTTAAATGTTCCTTTGTCTTTCCTCTTTCTAGTGTGTTTTCATTTGTACCTTACTTTGACATTTACGGGTTAGGTTAGGTTTCATGATCACTTTAAAACAAAGACCAAAAAATGAAATGACACACAATGCACAGAATCTGTTTAAACTCCTACTATTTGAAAAGAAACTAAACACCCCATTTTAGCTTGAACATGGCCACTTCCCACATTCAAATACATGTAAAACCCAGACGTTTGTCTTTGTTTCAAACCTAGCGCCAAACACAAGTTAAATCAACCAACCAATGACGAATGGTAAATGGTAAATGGAGTGTATCTATAAAGCGCTTTTCTAGTCTGCCGACCAGTCAACGGCTTTACAGCACGAGCCTGCATTCACCCATTCACACATGGTAGCAATGCCACCTGCTCATTATGAGCAATAACACATTCACACAGCTACTTGGGGTTCAGTATCTTGCCCAAGGATACTTCGATATGTAGACTGCCAAGGCCAGGGATCGACAGCCTTCTGATAGGTGGACGACCACTCTTCCTCCTGAGCCACGGTCGCCCCAACTACAGCATGATCTTGAGATTTAGGATGTGTGAAAGCCTCTGCGACCTATGGTTGCCCATCGCACCCCTCTCCGCAGAGTGTTCACGTATATGTTCAGAGTTGTGTAATTCCAGCCTGAGGTTTTAATTAGCATAACCTGAACTGTCTTTTTTCACTCAACATAGAAAGCAGTGACATTGATTCAGTCTACCAAAGTCTGCACCTTCAGTGGCAGTCCAGATGGAGGTTTAGAGTCCAGCTGGTCTACACTGTGATCTTAGCTTGCTAAGGCTACAGCAGAAGCGGCAGAGGCTGTGGAGAAAGGGGGATGTGAATGAGTGGTAGAGAGCACATAAACATATGGAAACACTGATCAACACTGTGGACTACTAGGTGCTACTACTTTCAGTTGCATGCTCCCATGTCTTCATATAGAACTTTGCAATTCCAAACTCTTGCTTTGTACTTTGGGGGTGTGAAGTACAAGGCAATACCAAATATTTAAACTATATAATATAATATAATATTTAAAAAATCTAGTTTCTGGAAAAAGTTTGTCTTTTTCCAGAAAAAGAACACTATAGACTGATACTGGGATCAGTATTATGATGAAGTAAGTGTTCATATGATTTACAACTCAACAAAGTGGATTTAGTATTAGTCTTTAAATAAAACAGAATTCAGTTATTTTAACAACACAGTCCATAATTATTACACACCGTATGCACAAAATGAATTAAACACAGACCCACTCACAAAAGAACAGTGTCACAAGAGGTCAGAACCTCCCGAGAGAACCTTCAGAACCTTCAAATTTCAAGTTAATTTGTAAAAGGTACAATTCCTAGATCAGGCTTTACATTGTATTGTTTTAACACCATCCATCCCTGCCAATTGAGTCCATATTCCCCCACCTCTAGTTGTAATGTAGCTGTATATGCAGCAAGTGGAGATGAAAGTGGAGTAAAAGTGCTTCCTTTCCATCGCTGATCGAATGACGAGTGATCTGCCTCCACTGGCTCCAAATGAATCCATCCTTCCCGTCTAAACTGAGGCAGCTGAAGTCCTGGTGGGACTCGCTTTAGCAGAGTGCTTCATCTACTGTGAAAAACAGCGCTCGTCTCAAATATTTCACACAGGTCAATATGAGATCAGATATACTGATATGCTTTCCGCAGACTAAAAAAGGTCTTTCTAGCAGATTTACAGTATTTGTTAAGGTACGGTCACTGTGATGTCATCATGTTGTACTCAGTCTTCTTATTATGTTTTTAGCTGTTTGGCTATACAGGTATGCATCGTCTGCATACTTGTAGTATCATGTTGCTCATTGGCTTTTCTTCTTTTGCGTGTTTGTGGGGTTTCAGTTGGCACAGAACCTGGCTCAGATCAGTGACCTCCAAGCCCAGCTGGAGGAGGCCCTCAAGGAGAAGCAGGAGGTCCAAGAGAAGGTAGATGCTGGTTTTCCACTCTAAGCATAGCACTGATGTGACAAGGACAGCCAGTTAACAGCAGTTTCTCTAAATACACAGCAAAGCAGGCAGGGAGAGATTTGACAGGGTAGAACAAGTTGGACTTCACTCCTCTGTCAGCTTTAAAAGACAAATATCTGACAAGAGGAGGGAACCAGCAGTGCATGGTTAGTGAACTGGAATCTAGTGCTGATGTCATTTCACACAGAGTTTTTGATTGATGCTCAGCAGTTACTTAGAAAACAGAATTTGTTAATCATATTTACCTAACTGACCACCAAAATCCCATGCTGTAATGCAGCAGAGGAACATTTGACTTGTTCGAGATGAGTCTGTCATTCGTTTGAATCTACACTATACTATACATCATTTAAAATCCGCAGCTGTGTAACCTGTTTAAAGATATCATTTCTATTGGGACAGCAGTTGCTCATTTTGTAACTAGAGTGCATACACAACGCTACATTAAAATGTTAACAATCTAGAGAAACAATCTCTCATTGTACCATGTTTGTGTCTCTGTAAACCTGGTTCAGTATCACTGATTCTTACTTTTGGATATTTTTGAACTCCATAGAGTAACCTTTCAGAACCAGGATAGTAACTGTACTTCAAAAAGGTTCAAGAACAGTGACCACTTAAATTTTTGGGCTTGATTCTGTGTTACTTTTCTAGTAAGAATTGAAATCTATTACTTGTTCCAGCTTCTTAACTGTGAAGATTTGCTGCTCGTACTTGTTTTTATGAAGGGAAACAAAATATTTTAGGGTTTTGGACTGACAGTCTGAAGTAGTTGCTCTTTCACGGTTTACTGCATATTGAATGATGATTAGATGAGTTATTGTTGCCTAGAGAAAGTTTCAGACAGTTTCAGTCTCATAATTTCAATATCATTGGAAAATGTTCTATATTGTACCTGTTCTGATTCAGTACCAATACAGAACCAACTTTTTATTTACGTAATTCACATGTATCTTGTTTGTTTAATATGGAGACAGACAGAAATGTAAAAGTGTAAAGAGTGAAGTGACTTTGCATCTGCTCTGCCTTGTGCCATTGTGATCCAGGATGCTAAAGGTTTTCATACAACCAAACATTAGCTCCTCCAGTAACCATATGAAAACCTGAAGTATGTTTGTGTCTTAGATGCAAGCCCTCCAGAGCCAGCTGGAGTTCCAGGAACAGTCCATGGTGGAGAAATCCCTTGTGAGCCGGCAGGAGGCCAAGATCCGTGAACTCGAGACCAAGCTGGAGTTTGAGAAGACTCAGGTCAAACGCCTGGAGGTGAGAGCTAAAGACAGGTGGGGGAGTGCTGGTGATGGTGGTCATGTTAGATTTCTAGGAGACTAAGCTCTAACATGTGGAAGACATGGGTAGAGGCTAGAGGCAGGGTGAAATGTGCTGCAGGGGTCAGAGATCAACTGCAGAAACAGAACAGGAAAAAAATGAACTGAACCATAAATAGCACTACATGCAAGGGATGATGTAGAGTGAGCAGGTTCCTACTGAGAAATAAACCCCAACATGAGATAGAAACATAGGTAAGATAAGATCAATTTTATTAATTTCCACCTGGGGAAATTTTGGTGTTGCAGGCAGCATCAATTAAAATAGCGAATAGCAAAGGCAATAGTGAATAAAAAATACAAAAACAAAAAAAGAAGCTGATGATCTATATGTACATTTTATACAAAAGACTATAGAAAATATATTGCCAATGGAAAGTACTTGAGAAATATTGAAAAAATTGCACAGGGATTTAAACAAAAATTGCATGTGGTTATGGATAAATGTAAAGTACAGTATTTGCTCTATTGCACAGTAGATAATCATATATATATGTGTCACAGTGGAAATAAAAATATTATTTAAAAAAAAGGAATGTAATATTGCACAGGTTATAACGTGTATGAGGTGCAAGGATGTTTTACAGTAGTGCAAAAAAAAAAAAAAAAACTGTGTGTGTGAACACAGTGCTACATTATACAATGCCTGAGCTGAATTACCTGATGGCTGTTGTAATGGTTGAGTATTCCTTCTTTCAGAGTGGATGCAGCAGTCTGTTACTAAAGGAGCTGCTGAGGGCCCCCACTGTGTCATGCAGGGGGTGGGAGGGGTTGTCAATGACAGATGTCAGCTTGGCTAACATCCTCCTCTTACCTACATCCTTAGTGGTGTCCAGAGGACAGTCCAGGACAGAGCCAGCTCTCCTGACCAGTCTGTTCAGTCTCTTTCTGTCCCTCTCAGAGCTTCCACAGCCCCAGCAGACCACTGCGTAAAAGACTGCAGATGCAACCACAGAGTCATAGAAAGTTTTTAGCAGCGTCTTACATACTCCAAAGGACCTCAGTCTTCTCAGCAGATGGCCCTTCCTATACTGAGCATCTGTATTGGTGGTCCAGTCCAGTTTGTTGTTGAGGTGGACACCCAGGTATTTGTACTTACCACAATGTCAATGTCTTCCACACCAATGCCTGGTTGGTATGCAAACTGTAGAGGGATCTAGTCCGCTGCTCACCAGGTGATGGAGGTGGTTAAGTATAATCCTCTCCAGGGTCTTCATTAGGTTGGAAGTTGAGGCTACCAGTCTGAATTGGTTGAGCTCATGCGATGCACAGTCTTTGGCACTTAAACAGCACAGGAAGTATTCCACAGGGCCCATTCTCGATCTCCAGATTCAGGGCCCTGAATCTCCACTGCGGCCTAAGATGGTTTTCTGGCATTCCCCCACCCTTCCTCTTACTGCTCTCTGTCACTTGCCTGTCAGCTCTCAGCACTCTGTTTCCATTTTTTTCTCCAATCTTTTACCATGTGATGAACTCTCTACCAGTGCTCTGTACGTCACCTGAAAAATAGTCTCTAATTGAAGTCAGCATGTTTCTCACTGGAAATTATTCACTGGATTCATACATGTCAGTACAGTGATGACTTTTTTTTTTTTTTGTAACTTATATTTTATTGATTTTCTCATTTAAACAACACAATACATATAGAACATAGTGTCAGTAAAATAACTTTCAGTCTTTATGCTGTTTTTTGTAGACAGTCCATTTTTCCCATCTGCTCTCGCATAATGATTGTTGTAGTTTCATAATATGTGTGAGTCTCTCCATAACGTGTATCTCATCAATGATCTCCATCCAGTTCCTCCAAGTAGGGGGGTCTTCTTTATACCATTTCCTTGTGATGGCTTTCTTGGAAGCCGCCAGTAAAATCTTAATCAGATACCAGTCTCTGTCTTGGATGTTTTCTCGAGTCACATTTCCCAAGTATAGTACAATGCATGTTTTAGCAGCTCATAGCCTAATATCTTTTTCATCTCTTTCCACACATTATTCCAGTATCTTGTTATTTTGGTGCAATACCAAAAAATATGTGTGTGACCCACATTCTGTTCCCCACACAGTCTCCAGCAGAGTAGTTGTCCAGATAATCGTCCCTTTTTCATTTTTGGTGTGATGAAAAATCTCAGAATGTTTTTCCAGCAAAATTCTTTCCATATTCTGGAATAACTAGTTGTTTGCTGTGTTTTAAATATATTATACCACATCTCGTCAGTTATTACTTCCTTTAATTCTTTCTCCCACTTATCTCTTTTGTACAAAGTTGAAGTGTTTCTATTTGCTACCATTCCTTGGTACAATTCGGATATTACTCTTCTAAATTTGTTCTTGTGTGCATTACATGGAGTCACAATCACTTTATTTGGTTCACCTGGGAGGTCTGGCTTTATTTCTTTATTAAAACAGTCTCTGACTTGTAAATACATGTAAAAATCTTGACCAATTCTAGTTTTAAAGATAGCTGGATTTCCACAGTTTCCTGTGGTGAAATATGCATAGTTTAGAATATATAGTCTCATTCTGCCTTTTGGTTTGCTTTTTATGTGTTCTCACTAGCGTTAGAGACTGCAGTGAGTGAATATTTCAGGTTACCTGAGTATTATAACTCATCAAAGCTGGAGGTAGCAGAGCCCAATCAATACAGATGTGAGGAGGCACAGTACACCACCCACTCAGTATGAGCGATGTGAACAGGACTGGTGGCTAATGCAGGAGCTCACTCACCAATAAAGTGTGCTGCTGGCATTGACGGAAAGCCAGGATACAGACTTGCTGCAGATTTAAAAGATTCATATTGGAGTTACTGCTGAGGACTAACTTATACAGTGGCATGGGCACCCCTGGTCAAAATTTCTGTTCTTTTTTATTTTAGAATGAAAACAAGAAAAGGAGCATCATGCAAATGGTTGGGCACCCCAAGAGATTTGTGCTCTTGAGATTACTTATACCAAGGTTTCTGACCTTAATTAGCTTGATAGTGTGATGGCTTGTTCTCACTTATTGTTAGGAAAGGCCAGGTGATGCAAATTTGAGGCCTTTATAAATACTCTGACTCCTTAGACCATGTCCCACCGATCAGGAGACATGATCTCCTCTAAGCAGCAGCGTAGCACTCTGAAAATTAAAATAATTGATGCCCACTAAGCAGGAGAAGGCTAAAAAAGATAGCAAGGCATTTCAGGTAGTTGTTTCCTCAGTTTTTCTGTAATTAAAAAACTATTATGGTGGAGGTCAAGCTGAGGTCTGAAAGACCAAGAAAACTTTTTGAGAGAACTGCTCATAGAATTGTTAGAAAGCCAAGTCCAATGGCGCAGGGGGGGGTCTGTGGCAGACTCTGGAGCGGTGTGCTCTGTTCTACTGTGCAACACCTGCACAAATATTAACTTCGTGGAAGCGTCATCAAAAGAAAACTTTCCTGCATCCTCACCACAAATTTTTAGCACCAGAGCTCAAAAGAACATTGAAACTAGCCGAATGCATTTTGGAAACAAGTCCTGTGGACTGATGAATTTGGCCACAACAACCAAAGTATGTTTTATTAAAAAAAGGTACAGAATTCAATGAAAAGAAACCCCCTCCATCTGCCAAGGACAAGGATGGATCGATCATCGGCCTGTGTCGCAGCCAGTGGCACGGGTAACATTTTACTGATAGAGGGAAGAATCCATTCAATTAAATACTAGCAAATTCTGCAATCAGTTACCACTCAGTCTATAAAAAAGCTGATGATGAAAAGAGGATGGATACAGCAGAATAATGATCAAAAACACTCTTCAAAATCCACAGTGGACTACTTCAAGAGGTGTAAGCTGAAGGTTTTTCAGTGGCCTTCACAGTCCCTAGACGTAAATATCATCGAAAATTTGTGGATAGACCTCAAGCAAGAAGTACATGCAAGACAACCCAAGAATCTAAAACTAGAAGCCTTTTAAAAGGAAAAATGGGCAAAACAAGAACTGAACGGCTCCTAGCTGGCTACAAAAATCTTTTACAAGCTCTGATACTGGCCAAAGTGTTGGGTTCACAAACATTTGCTTTGGGCCTGTCCTTTTTTGTTATTTTCAAAACTGTAAAAGTAAAAAAAAGTGATCTTGCTTGAAATATTAGAGAAATGTGTCTTCTTTCTGCTGTTGGGAAGTTAGGTCACCTTTTACCTACTTACTTAGTTATTCACAGGAAAATAGATTTTGACGACGGGTGCTCAATTTTGTAGGCAAATGTGTGATGAAAGTGTTCAGCACTCTAGTACAGTATTGATACAAACAAACTAACATTGTTCTCTGACTGGGATCTGTGGAGAGTGTTTCACTCGTATCTGAACTCAGTCAACCGCCACAGGCATACATTCATATTATTTCAGGGCCTTCTTGGAATGAATTCAGCTTTTTTTTTTTATTTGCTCTGATTCTTATCTGCTACAGTCCTGAAATCTGAACTAGGGATTGATTGCAGATTTTTAAAGGCCATAATGATAAGAATGTTGTATTTATACTGCATTCAGATGAATTCAGGCAGACAGTAGACAACAGATCGACAACACCATCAGGATGGCGCGGGAAAAACGAACAGTCCGACAGAATGGCAGGACGGCAAAACGAAACATGCATGGTGATATTTTGCTATGCTATATTGCTTTTGTTCATTCTATGCTATGGTGGTGTTGTATTGAATGGAATAAATGTTATAATATAACTAGTTTTGCTTTCTCTTAATATTCTATTGCAAACTTAAAATGAATGATAAGTTCCCTCCAAAACGAAATTTTCCTCCAAAATATAAGGTCATTCTTTAATTTCCAACATGGATAATGAAGGGAGAACTGCACTTGGTGTAACCCTTGTTTATGTCTGTCTAAAAAAGAGACAACAACAAAAAACATGTCAGTAGGATGTCAACCATATGTTTCTGGGTGTTGTTGCATCAAAATTAATAACATAACTTCTGATTGTAAATTCTGTTGCAGATGATGGCAAAAAGTTAAACTATTTTAACTCTGGACGCCAATGGCATCTACTGTTACCATTGGCAGTATTCTCTGCCAGCCTCATCAATTTTGTTGTTCTGCTTTAATGAATGTAGCAGTATACACATCAGTTTTTTTAGC
The DNA here is from genome assembly GCF_017976325.1 of Chelmon rostratus. Lineage (NCBI taxonomy): Eukaryota > Metazoa > Chordata > Actinopteri > Chaetodontiformes > Chaetodontidae > Chelmon > Chelmon rostratus. Next base: position 1,676,011 of record NC_055664.1, read on the forward strand.
CATGCTGGCAGAAAGGCTCTAGGGCAGGCATCTCAAACCGGTTCCATAAAGGGCCGCGTGGCTGCAGGTTTTCATTCCAACCCAGGAGGAGCACATCAGGCCAACCAATCAACATCAAGGGATCACTTAGTTGTCAGCTGAAGACTGAGATCAGCTGATTAATTGATTCCAGCCTGGTGTGTTTCTCCTTGGTTGGAATGAAAACTTGCAGCCACGCGGCCCTTTATGGAACCGGTTTGAGATGCCTGCTCTAGGGTATTGACCAACAGTTGGACCATCACTTTCATTCAGAGAAGAAGTCAACATATATTGGGTAGACCCTCCTATGATAGACCCCTTTTACACCTTGCATTAAAATGCATCTTGGGTGATCGGATTGCAATTGCAGATAGTGCTTGGCCACATGTAAGTACAAGTGTAAATACAACATGCATTGAGGACAGATCAGGATCTGATCCGCCAAACCACCTCCAGAGGTGGTCTGGGATGCATTGTGTAAATAGTGTTTTCAATCCACACACAACTAATGATCAACTAACAAGTTATTATTAACTTAGTGAGTCTATGCAAGATAATGAATGGAACTGGGAAGATCCCCAGATACCCTGGTTAGGTCTGGTCTCCCAGTGTAAGCTATGATGTCTAGAGGTTGGTAAGTATGCTGATCAACCATACGCTTCAAAGTCACGAGTAACAGGTACCTTCAAAGAATTGTAGTATCAAAAGTTCAATATTTGTCTTTTAAAAGTAGTGTAGTAAAAATCGTAAGTGTCCAACAAAAATTGATACTCAAGTAAAGTCCAGATACTCGAAATCTGTACTTAAGTACAATAAGTAAATGTACTTCATAACTGAATAACCCTGCCCTTTACAGATAAATCTTACCAGGACAGTACATTTATTCATTCGGTAGATGCTTTTGTTTAAAGCAACATACAAATGAAGTACTATTCAAGCCGCAGTGGGTCAAAGAGAAGCTGTTGAGCAGCATACTCAGCCAGATAGGAACTGATCTTTCTGATGTTGTTTATGTCGTGCAAAGCAACATGGCTGAGTGGCAGATGCAGCATGCTGAGTGAAAGTTAGTTGGTCATCAATCATGCGACCCAGATTTCTAGAAGACTTGGTTGGAGAGATCGGGGTGGAGCTGAACTTATCTTCAAGAACTCTTTGCTTGTGCATATTAGGCCATTTTATCAAATTGTTGGATGATGTCTTGTTGCTGACCAGCAAAAGCTGAGCCAGGTGTAACTTTTTGGTTTAATTCTGTGTCCTCTTTGCCTGGAGTCCTCTAGTTTGGCACCCCCACTTCCCAGACTGGCCTCATTCAAATGACAGTTTGACCATATTGTTGAACCTTGTTCCTTTTAATGTGCAGAGCCTTGTAGCTCGGCTTAAGGAGAACCTAGAGAAGCTGACGGAGGAACGAGACCAGCGCAGCAGCAGCGAGAATCGAGAGAAGGAGCAGAACAAACGTCTACAGAGGCAGATTCGCGACATCAAGGAGGAGATGGGTGAACTGGCTAAAAAGGAAGCTGAGGCCAGCCGCAAAAAACATGAGCTGGTAAGACTGTGACAGACAGTAATGATACAAATTACTAACAGTTATCACTGTTAGTAGTACAGTGAGACACTCTGGCTTCATTTTAAGAGACAACAATAAATCAGCAATATTGAACTAATCAATGGTCCTGATCAGCTGACTCTTCTCTTATTGACAGGAAATGGACATTGAGAGCTTAGAGGCTGCTAATCAGAGCCTGCAGGCAGACCTCAAGCTGGCCTTCAAAAGGATTGGTGACCTTCAGGCAGCCATTGAGGACGAGATGGAGAGTGATGACAATGAAGACCTTATCAACAGGTACAAAAAAGTTTACTTTTAGGTTTGGAGCTTCTTGAAGTTCCAGAAGGTGGAGGATGTATCATGGAACAGACTGTAAACAGTGAGGGAGTCTGATAGCCAGAAGTATTTGCATTTGCCCAAGAAATAATTGAGTCATTAGGCAGATAATATTTACATATGCAGCATCCAATCTTTATTGTGTTAAAGGACACTAGTGCACAAAGTGCACAAAAAACTGCATAAGTCTGCACAAAGTCATTTACTGCCTTTTTCTAGTTGTCATTGTGATAACTCACCAAACTCTCAGTTGTTTCTGTGACAAGAGTGCAAACTCCATTTGCTGATAAGGACCATGAAATGCAGTTGAAACACCAGAAATGCTAGCAGCTGGACCTTGATTTGAGAGACAGATTATCAAACTACTGATCCCAAGGTCAAGAATTAATTTTTACTCTCAAAGTAATATTCTATGCAAGATATTAATAAGAATATTATTCTTACTAGTTTGTTGTTACTCACAGCTTTTTGTAGGACATATCACTGCCTGTCTTTTCAGGTGACCAAATCCCTGGAACTATCCAAAAACTGCAGGACACTTTTGTGCATTTTTACTGCTCAGAATTTGAAAGTGTTGCAATTTCCCTGTGGCCACTGCAATCACACAAATTTTGAAAAAGCAATACTATGCTGTCAGTAAGTAGAAAAAACATGTGCTCACTTTAAATCCTCAGTCTACCGTGAAGGGTTGCTGTGGTGAAACAATAATGTTTGATCTCCTTTCTGTCGTATCTGCTTTCCAAAAAGTTGTTGTAAAGAGTCAGCTGAGAAGATCGATATCAGTCTTATGTCTGTGTGTAGAACAGAGCTGTAGTGAATAACAGCCTGACACTGTTCATTTCTGAACGGGGTCAGGCTGTTTCCCCTTCTTCCCGCCTTTATGCTAAACTAGGTTTACCACATCCTGACTCTAGTTCTGTAATTCTTTTCCATGTAACCTTTAGGAAAAAAAGCAAAGGAGCATATTTCTTCGTTCAAGTTGAGTTGATTTGTTGTCATTGGTCATGTATCATATTGGCAGTATGATGACAATGATGACAATTTCAACCATCCAACCAAAGCTCTCCAGATATGGAATTTTCTGGTAATTGTCTACACTTATTGCACCTTTAATTTTCCTCCTCATCCTTTAGGCAGCAGTTATCTAAGCTAACGTCTGGTTCAGCTCCACAGAGATAACTAGCAGAGGGGATGTAAAAGGGAAGGAGGGAGTTAGTTGCACTGAAATGATCATAGGGACCATGATAAAGCATCCAAAGGTAGTTCTTTCTGACTCAGTCATCAGCCTCAGTATTATTGACACCCTCTAAAAAGTCCTGTATTCCCTCTGGGGTGTCTTGTAGGGACATGTATATACTCTCTGAGATGCCTGCTGAGCCTTACTGATTTTTCCTCCCTCTTACAGTGGCAGTTAACGGCTCTGTGAGTCATTAGAATACGCTTGCCAATCTGATGCATGACACAAGATCAGGATGAGGTGACATACTGAGTTAATGCCCCTAAAACCATGACGCAAACAGTATAGTTGTTTTGCCAAAGTGAAAACTGGCTTATCACACCATCTGCCATGACATCCATAAATATTAGAATTTGTTAATCATTCACATTTTCTGTATTATTTGTGACTTAATTCTTAATTTGTGTTTTTTTCTTTTCTGTTGTCTTTCGTTGTTTTCCTTTCTTGTCTGTCCCTTCACCCATCATCATCATGACTAGTTTGCAAGACATGGTGACAAAGTATCAGAAAAGACAGAACAGAACGTGAGGAATTTGATTTTTTTTTTTTTTTTTTTGGGTGCACCACTGGAAATGATGCAGAATTCTACAGCCTTTGAACATTCAGTGGAGACATTGATGGTTGAGAGAGAGTTTTTCTCTAGGTTTAGTTTCGGTCCAGTTAGTCCATCACTTGTGGCTGTCACACTGCAGAAAAGAGCTTATATTTAAAGGAAAAATCCCCACTGACAGAAAAATGTAGAAAAGATATTTGATTTTTCTCTGATTCTTGTGATAATATTCATCTATTTTAAGGCATAAGCTTTTGGTGTCAGACCCTGAGAATCAAGCACTAACGGCTCAGTTCCAGAGGCACACATGTTCAACCATTCAAACAGGAAGAAATGCCTCATGGAAGAAGCAGAGATGCAGTAAATCCAAGGGGGGATTTTCCTTTGATGTATGAAGGCTCTGGGATAATGCATCATAAACAGTGCTCAGAGATTTCCTCATAACCCCAGTTTACGCCACTCTTCATTGCATGCCTTCACATGATGAGATGCTCGAATACCACTGACAATATGTTGCTTGAGCCCCAGCATGCGATAAGCTTCCCTCCAGATTCCCTGTGCAGTTAACCACATTGCAAAGCCTTGAATTTCAAACAACAAGTGTCATGATCTCTCTGGTCATCCCCCTCGAGGCCAAGATCTTCCTCACAGGTCTCCTTTATGCCGCCGAGGGGTATATCCGGCTGTGTTTACTGCTTTGCCTTGAAGGGGGTCATGTCAGACGTTGCTGTGTTGTGTCTGAGCAGCAGTTGGCAGTGACTTAGCGTCTTACTACCTGGGCCCCGTTAATATTTTATCGGCCAGCTTGAGGGCTGGATGTGACCATTGCTTGGTGGTGACTGCCCTCCTGACAGGAAAAAAGAAGGGCGTGTTCATCATCAATCATTGACTTGCACTTGCTTAATAATGCAGAACCCTGGAATGTCTTACAAAAAGCTGTATTGCTCACAAGGCAAGTAGCACACACACACACACACACACACACACACACAAATACACACACACAGCATTAACCTCTGGCTCCCAGGTTTTCCAGTCCCATCAATGTTTGATTTTCTGATCGATTGAAAGGAAAAGGATTATTAAAACTGAACTGGAAAGTGCAGATTTCTGTCAAATGTGGTTTGATTTATAATGAGCTGTTAGCACTTTCCACATTTGAATTTAAAAAAAAAAACATGCATTTACATTTGAATATATTAATACAGCATGATTCCACTTGTATGAAGCTGTTCTAAAATACATCAGATCCAGAATGTCATATATCTAAGGCATGCACACACACACACACACACACACACACATATGTATTATAATTAAATACCAGAAAATTCTGGACCCAAACATCACACTGGCTTCTACATCGGGATTATGATCAGAAACACATCTCAAAATCCACAATGGAATACCTCAAGAGGCGCAAGCTGAAGTTTTTGCCATGGCTCTCACAGTCCCCTGACCTAAACATTATTGAACATCTCTGGATAGACCTCAAAAGAGCAGTGCATATACGACAGCCCAAGAATCTCACTCAACAAGATGCCTTTTGAAAGGAAAAATGGCTGAAAATCCATCCTGAAAGACTCCTAGTTGGCTACAAAAAGCCTTTACAAGCTGTGATATTTGCCAAGGGGGTGTCACTAAGTACTAAGTTACTAAGACAGTACTATGCACTGATATGAAAATTTCCAGCACTTCAAAAAACAAAGCTTATTCCTCAACTCATTGTGCAATGCTCTTTCAGACAACTCGGCAAGGCAAGTGCCGACAAGGCCACTACAATGAAAGTTGAAGTTTAATGGACATTGGGGATGCAGCCATGCAGGGAGAAAGGAAATGTAGCTTATAAATATTTGATCAGATATTGCTCAAGTTTCTATTGTGAAGAAATAGACTCTGACTAATGACATGAAATGTTTCTAAAACTCCATTGAGATAGGTTATACCCCAGCTTCTCTTTGACCTAATTTCAGCTAACTCATTCAGTTCGTGTTTTGACGGGCACGCAACTAATCGAAGAAATTTGTTGCCAGCTATTTTTAGAATCAATTTTAATCCATTTGTTGTTTCAGCCCTACACATTATTATTCAACCAACATTCACGTTTTTGCTAGTGTCTCTTTTTTATGCAAACATGGACACATACTGTGGAGCAAACAGTGGACACTGAGCATAGCTTATTCACTTCAATTATGTATTCCAGCAACTAACACTGCAGCTAATGTAAAGTAGACAGAAGTCCCACCTCACCTCCCCTGCCTCACACAGCCTTCTGATTCCAAGCCATATATCAACATATATCTAAAAATATCATCACAAAATAGGTCCAGTCCTGGCAAGCTAAGAAGCCACAGTGCTAATGTACACAATGTAAGTTATATCAAACCAGCCGGTCACAATGTACAACATGTTAAGTGTGCCTTGTTTAATGTAAGGTCACTATCAGGCAAAACCTTCATATTAAATGTGTACATTAACTATGGTGGCTTAAATTTCTAGTTCTTAACTGAAGTCTGCCTTCAGGTTAGCCAGTTGATTGAAGCGTGCCCCCCAAACTTTGAATCACGTTCTTCTCCTAGGGTCAGCGTTTGTAGAGAAGGTCTGACTGCAGTCTTCAAAGATACATTTCAGTGCAGCCCTATTGCCATGTATCATCTATCAAGCTTCTTTATTAGGATTAATTATATAATTGCTGGTGAGTTTAATTTCCATATTGATGACACTTCGAATTACACGTTGAAAGCATTTTTAAATATCACAGAATCTTACAACCAGGTTCAATACATTAAGGGTCTAATTCTAATTCACAACTGTTGCCACACATTGGACATAGTGTTTCCTCTGGGGCTTAATGTAAATAATCTTTCCATCAGAGAACTTTTTGTGTCCGATCATATGTGCATCTTGTTAGACACTGTGGAGACAAATTAGTGAGCACAAAGTGGGAACATTCATTCTCCTGTTTTAATGGTGGCATGCAATATTCAGACACAAGTGACCTCACAAATGCTTTTCATAAACTTTGCCTATCCACCTCAGGTTGGACCTTGAAAAATGCAGTTGAAACCGACAATAAGATCAACTCCCTGGATAAGCAAAGATATTCGGACTCTTAAATAATATGCAGGAGAGTAGAAAGAAATTGGAAATCTAGCACATTGCAAGTGCACTATCAATCACTGATGTATTACTATGTTACAATAACAAAGTGAAGGGGGCTCGAGTCCAGTATTTTTCACACATAATCTCCACTAATCGGGATAATCCTCAAACTTCCTTCAATACTGACATTATTCTCATCAATCTCCCACAAACAAGTAAGTTTTTATTCTTCAATACCACTGCTAACAGCAATCTTGCATTTCCTTTGGAAGTGTAGTTTCAAGGGTAGATTGCCTTTCTCTGTGTCCCTTAGCTGTCAAACATACGTATTTTTCAGGCCCATCCACTCAGATGCTTGGAGGACAAAAGAACATTTGTAACTCTTTTAAACCCTGCCTGACTGCAGGCCGTCAGTATGCAATACTCTGCCTGTCTGTAAACACAAGTGCTCTGTTTAAGTTTATATTCATGTCATACAATACGATTCAAGATTCTTGATTCAATTGAATCAAACCATGTCAAGATACAGTCGCAACAGCAGGTAAATCAACAGCAACAACAAATAACCGAATATAAAATTGAGGCAACTCACTGATTATAGTAAACCACCAATCAATAACCTTCCAATTAAAACAGTCCGGTTACATTGGCAAAGTCCCAGATGATCCATTCCAGTAAAATATTTTGCCCAAAACACTAACATAATCAACAGAAAGCTGTTTTATCATTTCACATTAGCCAACAATGTACTAATCTTTTTTCCATTACAGTATAACTCATAACTCAAGCATGTACACATAGGTGACAAGATGGTAGACCGTTACATCTTTTTGGTCTCAAGGTGGCCGCTGCACTCTGAATTTGCGATTGATACCTCACTTCACCAATTAAGATCTTCCATTTCATCTCTACACTGGACAAAAGCCAATGAGAGTCTGTGTTGATAGGAAGGGCCTTGTCGTCTTTTTTTGTGTAAAGATCGAGCCAGTTGCAACCGATTGCGCAGATAACTAGTGCTTTGTATAGCCAATGTAAATTCTGAGAGTGATACCCAAACCCAAGATATTAATATGGCCTAAATATTGATTGCTGAATTGATATATATATATATATATATATATATATATATATATATATATATATATATATATATATATATATATATACACACATATATACTATATATATATACTTATATAAATAATTAGCCTTTTTTTTTTTTTTAGAACGCCTCGACGTACAGTTAGAAAAAAAGTCAAATATTCCTTTTCTCTGCTATTATTATCAATTTTTATTGAACTTGGACTAGGGTACGATTTCATGCTGTGGTCCCTTTGTGTTTTCCAACTAATAGAAACGACCCAGATATTATTATCTATAGGCATCAATTTGCAAAAGATTATTCAGGTAGAAATAAAAACCTTCAACTTCAGTGTGCAATTTCCCAGCTTGGGATAAATAAAGTATATCTATCTATCTATCTATCTAGCACTTAGTGATTTTCATTACTGGGGACAAAACTTCAGAGTGTTTCATTTCAAAAGAGACCAAACCATGCATGTAGTCCAGATGGTTCAAGAACAGCTTTCAGTTTACTTTGGGTGTGACTTGGATAGGCGTTTTAGGCTAATTTTACAGGAATGGAAAGAGGTTTAGTACCTTTTTTCATTGCAGTGGAGGTTTTGCAGCACAGATAACAGTTTTTCACTTTTTTCACGTGATACTGTAGATGAGAGGAGTTTTCCAGGCGTATGTTTCCTGATGGTCTTGGAAAGGATGCATATGCCTGTCTTTGCTCGAAAGCCATAGGGACTTCACTGGGTTGACAGTTTCATATATCTGAGGCATAAACAGTGGCGTCTATAAGACCCAGGGACACAGAGGAGCCAAGCTAAGCAGAGCAGAGCAGAGCAGGAGGATCCATAGAAGCTAATGATGAATGTAATAGTGTGTAACAGAGATGTACAACCAATGGCGGCAGAATGTCACAGACAATTAATGTCTCCTCAGCACTGTGTTTGTTTGCTTCCCCCAGGCTTTCGGCAGGGCTTAACTAATGCTGTGGCGGTCAAGGACATAAATTGTGTTTGACACTATGTGTGAAGCACTCAGCACTGTGGTGTTGACTGTAGACCTGAGAGGTCTCTCTCCGTGCTCTGAGTGTATCATGAAATTGCACACAGAGGAGAAAGTCTTGGAGAATAGTCTTGCAACTGGAGCATTTACTCTGAGCCACTATTTTTATTAAACATCAAAAACAATTTGTACACTGTAACACTTTTAAAAAATGGTTTACTATTTGAATAATGTTTTTTGGTTTGTTTTTTTTTTTTTTTAAAAGGTGTCTTCTTTAAAATACAACAATCTTATTGCCCCTAAGGGGAAATTTTAGACTCCCAGTTATGGTTTGGTTTGAAGTACTCTCAGCTGTTTTTATGCACATAAAAAAACTTGGAAATAGCAGAATTTCTATGAAAAAAGACAAAGTATTGCAGAAAAGTTAAAGTTGATATCCCATAAGTAATGCGATAAAGGCTTAAAGAAACACCTTGATAAATCTATTCATTAAAAAAAAAACATCCAAAACATTGGAAATATGTTAAAACTAATCACATTATGTTAATGGAAACATAACTACTGAGGTTCATGGTGTGACAGCAGTGCATATTGGAGCCTGCACCATTTCAGTGAGAGTTATCTATCTTAGCTCCTTTTTCAATGCCCCTAAGTTGAGATCACAAGTGAATTATTTTGTTATCTCAAGATAACAAAGCTCAAGCTCCTTCTAATGGTAATTGGTTAATTTATCTCATTATATCAATAAAACAAAAGGCAGATTTCGAGATAATTTCTCATTCATAGGATTCAAACGAGTGAACCATGACAGACACACACTGCTCTGAGGTTTGGGAGTTTGCCATTTGTTGCAAGAATGTTTTCTCTTGTGATTTGATATGAGGCTATTAACATTATGACTGATTATTGGAAGGAATAGACATTTAGTGGTCAACTTAAAGCAGGTATGTGACTGTTCAGCAGGCTACAACCAACAGAATGCTTCTTGGCATAGGGAAACTAGAACAGAAAGTACCTAATGTGTGTACATAAATAAGTAAGATTGAAATACAGTTTGATGCATTGATCAATAATGGATACTTAATCAGCCACTTGTTTACCTAACACTCATTTTAGTAGTGCTGCAAGTACTGCTGTTAGTGTTGGGACTGTTAGCAGTGCCACAAAAAAAAAAAACTTAACTGCACTTAACTACTCCATTTCTGTTTTTCCATTTTCTCATGGGAAGAGTTTTTTTAAAACAAGGTTTGACAGTGAAGACAAAGGTTTATAGACTAATTTAATTTAACTAATTTAAGATGACTGTAGGAGAGCTCTTGTCAGAGTAACATACAAATCCTGGCAAAGCTCTTACTTTAAAAGGGGTCAGATAAGAAAACATGTCTGGATTTTAGCTTCTGTTCATCGATCTTACTCAGAACATCCTCTTCACTCACTGAGTGTCCTCAGTGCATAAGACAAAGACACTTGGTTGCACTGTCATCATAACAGTAGATAGCAGCAAATAACCAGATTGTCTAATAGTCAAAGAATATTCTGCTAATTACAGTTTAGGAGTCCAGCGCCTCCATCCTTCCATCACCTCCCTCCTCCTCCTCCTCCTCTTTAGTGTGAATACAGTCTCAGCGTTGCTGTCCAGGGTTATTGTATTCCCTAAAAGCTCGTAGGCTGTGCATTTGGATCTCACTGTGCAAGCCATTATTTGAATTTCAGGGAGCATTTATGTCTGACTGTAAATGATTTCACGTGGTTGTTGGCCCTGTAGAGCTCTGTGTGCTGGAGAAAAGAATATTTTTTGTCTTCCTCAACAAGATGGGAGGCTCTCTGAAACAGATGCAGAGATGTTGAGCCACCCCCTGATGTCTCTATAGGACTATTAAGCTTTAACAACTTAATTTCACAGTGCCAGACAAGCACTGGGCTTTGACGGCACTTAATGAGTGTTGCGCTCTTTTCATTTGTGTCAAATTTTATGACAAGCCCTCTATATTACTCCATAGCTCACAGTCGTGAATGTGTAATGATAATTGAGAGGAAAAACAGTGCAGTGCCCAGCTGTGTATCAAATCATTCTGTCAAGAACTGAAATAATGTGTGTGTGCTGGACTGGTGATGAAAATAATTACCAGATGAAAGGTAAATCTGAAGATTTTCTGCCACTTTGCTGTGCAATTCAAAGAAAATTAATGCTTTTTCAACACAACTGTTGTTTTCATAGTTTTTGATAAGAATTGGTTGTGGTGACATTTTTACAACAGATCTAAAACCAAATACACATGAATGTTTTCCCACTTTCCCACAATCTGGTGAAAGAGCTTTCGGTCTAATCTTCATGAGGTGTATGCTGGCATATGTTGATGAAGGTCGTTTAGACTGAAACGTATGAAATACACAGCTGTCCCATGTCAAAGTTATTCCACACATAAATACAGTTGTACCATGTCCAGTGCAAGAAACTGCTGCTCCAATAAGACAAAAAATCTCAATTCCATGGCCTCACTTTATCATATTTTACTCTGTTATGCTCTCTTAATAATAGTAATTTAATGCATTTAGGCAAAGAAGCCACAATCAAAATGTTTTTGTATACTTTTGGAAAGCCACTGTCTCTGTTCATTAGTTGTACTATGTCTTCTTTGACTCTGAAAGAGCTGTGTTAAAGGAGTCCTCCACCGATTTAGCATTGCACTGCTAAAACAATGTTGAACTCACGATGGAAAGGATCCAAATCGAAGCTGCATCATGTTTTTTACTCAATGAATTCTTCCCTTGTCAAAACCCGGTGCCACAATGCAGCTCGACTGCTAAGAGTTGTCAAAGACTTACATTATTAGCAGCTGATGTAGCCTCAACCTGCTAACATCAAACAGAGATGATGAGCGTGTTACAGAGACCCGGTAAGCTTTCTGACTTCACACCCCCAGATTTATTTCATTTTAAAACTTGTAGTCTTCAGCCGCAACTGACGCTGACTGAAGTGACACCACATGATGCAGTTTATCAGACTTCCAACAACTCGCTCTGCAGAACCAAAGAGCTACAGTACATACCAGCTTCTTTCACATATGCAGCAGTACTCTCCAGACTTTGATGTGTAAATTGTTGGAGTTCCCCCTTTAAGTTTGAGAAAATTAGTTTAAGCTTGGAGACTACAGATTTACAACAGAAAGCCTGCCGCACAAACTGTGTGAGTGTGAAAGATGTTGGCATGTACAGGCCAGGGAGAGTGGAATGTAAAATGTTATTAAATTGCTTTAGAGGAAGTGTAGGATCCGGTGATTTTGGAGCTTGAGAGATGAAGATATCTTGAGGATATGCTTCTGCTCGTTTAGAAATCTGTCAGGATTTAAAAAATAGAAAGTTCCTATAAATTTAAGCTTGATCTTTGGTTTTGCACTCGTCACAGTGTGGCTTGAACTCTGAGGTCCCTTTGGAAAAATAATGGTTGAATGTTTGTTGGATGCCTCAGTGCCAGCTACCTGCTGGACCATGATAGCACTCTTACAGTGACAACAGTCAGAAGTTGCTGTGTGATGTTAGCATCTACTCTTGCAGGCATGTCTGTGTTTACAGGGGCTCTTTGAGCTGACTGCATGTGCTGTCTTTCATCCAGAACAAATGCCTCAACCCCTCTTTGTTTCCACACTAACACTTACAGCATGTTCTGCATTCTCTGGTACGGCAGCTTCAGAGAATTATATTACAGGAACATTTCTTAGTGTTGACTCTAGGATCTCATCATATTTCCTTTGCTTCATCTGACTTTTCCATCTCTGACTCGTCACCAGTCAGGGGGATTCAGACACAGACTCCGAGTTGGAGGATCGTGTGGATGGGGTCAAGTCCTGGCTGTCCAAAAGCAAAGGTTCCGCCAAGAACCTTTCAGATGACGGAAGCCTCAAGAGCTCCAGGTCAGTACAAAGGCAGCTGCTGATACTGTCACTTCAGTACAGTTAGAAAGTAGTCTACCTAGATATTTGAGTGATTTTGGCCTGTCTGGTTGAAACGGTTTATGTGATCTGACCAATAGGAAATAAAGTAGAGCAGAATACTCAGATGAAATGAGGGACTGCTATTACTTAAATGTATTTTCAAACTGCTTCATCTTTATTGTCACCCGCTTGGTGAAGAGGGGAAAACCACCACTGTGGTAGATTTATCGACATGCCCAATGGCCAGCTGGCATAATCTACCTGAGCCACTTGCTGAGATAAATGAATGTGTCTGCAAGCTGACAGCTTCGATTGCCCCAGATTTGTCTCCTTACCAGAAGATTTAACTCCCCTCGCTCAGCTGAGCCACTCCCTACTTTAAAAACTTTTGGAGTTTTTAAATCTCTCTTAGCAGCATGTCCCCATAGACACAGATTCATCAAGCTAGCTAACTTTAATTGCCATTTCTATGAGTATGAGTACATCGAAATGTGATCACATTTCAGGGATAAAAAGGGAGAGAGGAATATTATTTAAAGGTTCTCAAGTTTAACATTTTGCTTTAGACTTTGATATGGGAAACATTTTCAGGTTTTTCAGAGTTTACACAAATGATGTTACTGAAATCTTCTGTCATGCTCACAGAGATTCATTAATATACATCCAGTATTCAGTATCTTGGTTCAATATTATGCTCATAATAAAAATATGGATTTTGAATTAAGAAGACACATATTACTATAAAAATGACTATCAGAATGAAAAGTTACTCTTGTTTCCATGAAAGTACATATAGTGTTATTACTGGAACACCAGAGTAGAGTTAATGTTAAGGTCAGCCTCAATCCTATCAGGCACACACAATATAACAATACTTCACGACTGCAACAAGTAGGACATACTCTTTCGTCTTTCAAAATGTTTTCCATCTTTTTTCTAAGTGAATCCAGTTTTCTGAACAATAGCAGTCAGGTGTCACACTCTATGGCTGGAACTCAAAAACATTTTATTGAAGGTGAATCCAGGAGCAGATGTTGTTACCAAATTCAAGTCCTTTATCAAATCTATTACAGTCAACAGTCAAAGGTAGTGTAATATTTAACAGCTAAAACTCCTTTCAAATTCCCAATTCATTTTAAGACTTAGGTTTGTATTGCATATGTATCTGCTTTTTAGCCAAACGGCCTTATGAATGTTTAGTTGCAGTATTATTGTCTGACTATGATGCTACATTGGTCAAAACATTTTAGTTGCTTTAGAGTGGGTATGTTGAGAATTGAAGTTGCCCTTGGTGGCCAATAAAATAATGTTGCCGTCTGTCTTGACATTCCAGTGCATCAAAAGCCGTTGTTAGTCCCTAGTCATTTGTTTCCTGTTACATTCTCCTTGATCTTAATCCTTAGTCTTTTTTTATTGCTGCACTCTCATTTCTCATCACATCTCTGTTTTTATGATTTTGTAGTTTCATTAATTTGTTTCTTATTGTCTTCCTTCACTCACCTCCACTTGATCCAAAAACTCATCTTTGTCATTTTCTCTCCCACTGTCTTCATTCCTTCATCCTTTCCACTGTTGTTTCTTTCTAGATATGCTTTAAATGTAGATGCAAAGGAAGGGAACGAGTGGAAGGAGGGTAAGGAAAGGAAAGGGGTACATAAAGAAGGAAAAGAAGTAGAGTCGAGCAGGTCAATATCAGTAATGAGCTCCCTTAGCTACAGAAAAAGATCCAACCTTGACTCCATCGGTGGCAAAGGGGATGCCCTCTTCAGCGCCCTCAAGGAGAATGCCGAGTCAGAAGACGTACAATCCTTCCATAAGGCTAAACCCAAAACCTCAGATCTTAAGGATGACACCTACTCAGTAAGCTCCAGGAGGAAGTCCCTGGCAGGGGATGACATGAATGGCAGAGAATCAGTCATGTCCAAGGCCTATTCAGAGGCCAACACCCGAGCCAGGAAAGGCGTGGACAGCCGCTGGAATGACTTTGACAAAGAATCAACCATTTCTTTCCCTGCACCAAGTCAGCCCTTTCTGCATCGAGGGTTAAGCCCAGAGGATGATGCTAAGTCTACCATCAGTTTAGGTCTGTCAAGCCCACTTGAACGCCGCCAATGCAACTCACGCTTAGATTTGGGCAGAGGTGGGCGGTCACTGTATGGCAGCAGTCCCAGCAGTCCTTGCTTTAGCAGACGGTCTGGGGGTCGTAGTCCTGGAAGTATTAGCCAAGCTGATTCTCATATGTCGCTGGCACGCAGCTGCCGCCTGAGCGAATTTGACATTGATATCGATGATAGTCGAAGTATCGCCTTCACCGAGAGGTCAGCGTACAGTCCTCACTCGTCCGCTGGCCGCAGTATGTCCATGCCACCACCACAAGCCAGATCATCAACTGTAGATAATGACCCACTCGATAACTCGGACATCAAATCTGTCAGTCATCGCAATTACCTTGACCCTGACCTAGAGAAAGCCATCAATGAAGTGCTGAGTTTCAAGCCTATCAAATTCAAGCGCAGGAGCTTGGAAGACTCTGAGGATGAAGAAGAAAAATCCAAGAATGATGAAGATGACAGCAAAGGTATCCGTAACCGTGAAAGTACTTTACCTTCCAGCAGTATTCGACGGTCTGCATCCGCTGTGGACTGCATGAGACCGTCCCGCAATGCCAGCAGCTGTAGCAGTCACCGCCGCAGCAAGAGCAAAGGCAAGAATAAGAAAAAGAAGAGAAGCTTAGGCTCAGAGTTTGACAGCTCAGGAGACGACCATCGTCATAGGAGCAGTTCCAAGAGGAGGTCCAAGAAGTCCAAGAAGAAGTCCAAGAAGAGGGATGAGTCTTCTTCTTCGTCATCGTCTTCATCGTCTTCTTCATCTTCAGATTCTGAGTCGGACTCTTCAGAGTCGAGCTCTAGTGCCTCCACCATTTCTTACCGAAGCTCCAGCAGTGTGAAGAGGGCTCCAGTTCGAAAGGCATCCAGCCCAGAAGAAGAAGGAGAAGGAGAAGCTCGGCCACAGAGCGAGGGCCTGCCCCTTAACAAAAAGGATGACAAGAAGAGGAAGAAGAAAGTGGACAGCCTGATGATGAAGTACCTGTACCGGCCGGACAGTGACTGAGGCAGTAGGTGGTTGCCTGATACGGACTGGGCTTGATGAGTGTTTTTGAAGCATGATGTGACCTAACTAATCAAAGACATTTTCACTGTTCTCAGTCAGCACATTCAATGTTTTCCATTCAGTCTGATTAGAATTCTGATGTGCAGGTCACGTTTTGGATGTTGCCGTAGGAATGTGAACAATTGTTGATGTCTACTACACATTCTCAGTTTCAAACCTAACAGTCGTGACCACAACCTTTATGGCTGCCTTGTCACTAGTTAAATGCTGAAAAGGCTACAATGATTATTCTTTAGGAGGAGAAGAGTCTTGGGTGTGGTGTGAGTTTTATCACACCAGGAAGTGTAGTTGGTGAGATGCTGCAATCAACGTGAATGTTAACTTAGCCTTTAATTGCTTCTGAGATGTCATATTGATTTATCGCCCTACAGAGGTAAAAATAACAGGAGTCAATTATGAGAGACCATAATACATTCTTCCTTCCAGTACCATAACTGCAGGCATAATTAGACCCAGTGCACTGATTTACACCAAGTGGTAAATTCATTTGAGATGCACAGCTGACAGTAACTAACCCCCAGTTTGCAGTATTTAAGCAGTTTGAATGTTATATATTGTCAAAAAGCTGGACTAGACACTATGCAGACTGGTGACAGGACTGGATTTCTCTTGTGTCTTGAGTTCATTACAAATATTTGTGCTGTTAAAAAAAGATTGGATGCTTGGATTTAATTATTGGTAATCATTTGTCTTATTTTCAGTGGGCTTTGTGTTTTCTTCTTTGCGCTAATTCACTGGACAACTGTAACATTTTGAGAGGATGGACTCACATCTGTCACAGTGCTTTGTATCTGTTATTTGAATGGCGTAGATTTAGTACTGTTAGTTTTGCATGCTAGCGTGGCACCATGTTGCATGACATTTTCATTCATAGATGCTAAAAGAAAGGCTAACCTCACAATATGACTAAATGTACTATGGTAGTGGACAAAACCCAAGGAAATAAATAAAACATAGAACAAACTGCGAAATTAGACAAACATCAGCAAATACAGAAACACTGCAAGTAGTAATGAACGTGTTATACAACACAACAGAAGAATGTTGGGGACACAAAAAACAAATGAGTAGATAGTAAAAGGCTCATGCAAGGTGTGCTGATATATTCAGTACCATCAGAATCACACAGAAGTCTTAAAACTAAGATTAGCTCATTTCAACTTTTCTACTTAATTGAGAGGAACGTCACATGTTTGGGCAAGCTCTCAGTGTCCACTGGAATCTTCTGTTGTGTTTCAGTGTAGGCCACTGAATGCAGTGCTTCTGTATTTGCTGGTATTTTGTGTATTTTGGTATTTTGTCTTGAATGGCTATCTCACACTTACGTACGGGCTTATACACAGCACAAACTCACTGGATGGTAGGCAGTCTTGTTAGCAACCTTCCAGGTGTCAGAAGGGATTGCAACAGAAACCTTGATTTCCTCAGATGGAGAAAAGGTGTCCTCTGTGGAATTCAGCTCTTCAAAACCAAAGATGGAGGAGGATTTCTTCCTCACTCAATGACTAGAGCGCTGCTTAGCTGTATGTGCTTTGTGCTGCCACCGGTGGCTGGAAGATGAATTGCAGCAATATGACAGATAAATGCAGTAGTCTAAATTAGTATGATTAACTACCATCAGTGAGGTGTGACAACATTTGTGCTGTCAAAAGTGATTATTATGATTTCTACCTTTGCTTGCTTTTTTTAAAAAAACATGCCTGAGCTCTCTTAGAAACCTTTTTTGGACAATAACAGCCTCTACCTGTTCTTTCCTGCTCCAGCCCCCCTGGCCGAAGACGCTACTGCTTCGATAGATCTGATGAAGAGGAGGAGGAAGAAGAAAAAGAAGAAGGCGGGGCGACCCAGGGCTCCTACTGCTCTCGATATAAATACGACAGCCATACGAAAGACAGCGATGACGAGGACAGGCCTTACTTGACCACATCGTAGTCCTCGCTGCTAGTCTTCATCCTCTGAAAAACCCTCATTCAGCTGTGGCAGTTTGTCTTGCATGCAAAGTTGACCAAAAATGTGGTGAATCTGACACAACTGTAAACTTAAATACTAACAACCTGCAAGACAACAGACATTCAAATGCAGTAGATGTTCCCTAATTGTTCCTATGGCAGATCCTCATAGGACTTTTTTTGACTCAGCACTCGGTCTGACTTCGCCACACCCTGCAGCTCCGGTATCAGCGACTCCACTCTGCCGCTTGCATGTGAGCAGCAGTTGCTTGGCTTGAGCAACCATCCTGTTTAACTCCCATCATCATGGTTGTAACTGAGCCAAAGAACTTGAGGTTGCATTGATAATAGATTATTTCTTTCTCTCTCTTCGTCTCTGTCACTCTTCCTCTCTTTTTTACATATAGTATAGTACACCACAATAATATGTATTGCCATAGTACAATGTATTGCCAAAAAGCCTTTGTCCAAGTATGTGTGCACACTGTTTTACTTATTGCCAGTTGATGCAGAAAAGTCACAGCCTTTTTTTCTTCCTCTTTTCGGGACAAGTGCCATTTGACTTAAGTGGACTCCTCCACAGCTGCAGCTGTAGCTGTGCACTGTTTGCTTTTTGTTTGCCTCAAAGGTTTCTGGGCCTTTAGCTGGCAAACCATCTCTTTGATACAGGGGAAGAGGATCACTAACTGCTCAACCATCAAAGTAAAGTTTTTTAATCTTTTTGTTTCGGATGTTCAACAGATTTGTTTTGCCGTCAAGCAAATTAGTTTCCATAAGGTTGAGCTTCCCTCTGTGAAATGCCTTATGACATCTTATTTTTTCAATTCGATTTCAAGGACTTTCCAGAATTCTTTAGTGATGAAGAGAGTTGGGCTCTGTACTTGTGCGTGTTGTTCATATGCCGTCTGTGTTTTGTTGTTGTTCAGTTTTATGTGCTTTCCTTTTCCAAAGGGAATGTAATTGACTTTGGGCACCAGTCATTTGTAGGTTTCTCAGAACAAACACCGAGCAGATGGTTTCCTCAACCAGCATGTGTGAGGAAAAAACTGCTGTCATTCTATTCTTTCATTTTCAGCAAATCACCCGCAAAGACCAAAACCAACACAGTGTTGTCTTGACCTTTGGGAAAAGTATGTGTAACAAAATACCCTTGAATGAGCTTTCAACCATGTCTTGGTCTTCTTCATCAAATGTGTGCTCAGGTGTCATCATATCTGTTAGCCATAAACGCACTGAATCGTACTGATGACGTAAATCTAATCTGAACACGTAAATAGCTTGCAAATATATAGTTGCTATAACTTGCCACTGCACTAGTGCTAGTCCGTATTAGCAGCTCAGCTAGCTTGGTCATGATTCTTGCTCAATAACTGCATCTAAAATCATTCTTCTTTTGTGGAGCAGTTTATGCTCCAGTAGAGCAGGGTCATATAAAAGTGGATGGTACCACACAGCTAATAGGATTGTCACTTATTTAAACAAATTTGAATCAACGTGTAGTTCTAATTTTTATTTGAATCAGTTATCTGGCCTGTTCATTTCCTGTGCTTCCGCTGCGCCACTTAGCAGCAAGCTAACATTGCTATGAGACTGGTGCACTCTACAAAGTTACCTGTCCATGATTTTTCCATCCAAGGTGTTGGATCCAACTGCTGCTACACATTACTTCTCAAATGATTTGATGTCATGATTATTCATTCAGCATGGCAAGCTAGTTTCCTCTGTTTTGCGCTAGTGAAAAGAACATGAGTTTAGTTTACAGGTAAGGCAAGAGGGCATGCAATAGATCTGACAGTTTATAATTCAAATACATCACTACAGATTGAACCTTACATCTTTTCCCATATTCACGTGTGAATAAAAAGCTTGTGCTTTGGGCCGTCTGCCCCTCTGTCCCCTCAAAGGACAGTATTGTCAGGATGATTTGCTTTTGATCAGTGGTGCAAATTAGTGTCAAAGTTCAACAGAATTGAATGTGAGTCCTGCAAGCAGATCTGCTGGTCCCAGTGGTTCCACTGGAATGAAGTCTTTCATTGAATTTGTGCATTCATGGATTTTGATGAAAATATGAAAGATGTAGAATATCACCAGCCTTTATTGGGTACTTTAAGTGTAACTTCATTAACTGGACACACTATAGCCTGTATAACCAATACTGTGAAATCATGTAAACGGCAAGAAAATAAGAACCTGTATTTTCATTGCTTAAATGTTACATCACATCCTCTGGTCATCCGTCTGGTATTTACTGAGAAGCATTAAGATGTTTTTGAAAGCCATTTAAAGTCCAGAAGAGCTTGACGTGGCATTTGGGGCTGCATACATTGGTGGATGTCCTTCATTGTGGGAGAAGTTGGGTGTGATTCTAATATACATGCTTTTTGTAGATTATTGTCATCTTTTTATTCTCTATGCAGTCGACACAAGTGTGAAAGTTGTTTTGATCTTATTGACCCTGATGAAACAGAAAAAACAAGAGCAGGCATAATGTTTCTGACTGCACACACTATTTATATATAAATATGTGTATGATTCATGCTAGCTTTGAAAATAGTTAATGTTTATTTTCATTATTGAACAAATTGACCACTTGTTATAAATTTTGCATTACAGTTTAATATATTGTAAATAAATGATGGTGATTGTTTTAGAATGCCTTGAAGACTGGATTTGTCTGATTTGTTTCTGCTGCTGTGTGTCCTCAGTTCATGTCTTAAAACTAACATATGTGGACTTGATTTCCCTTTGTACTACATTTCCAGAGGGGATGCAGACAAAAACGGGAAACAGTGTTGTTTTCTGATGAATCCACTTGTCCCGTGAATGCCTGAAACTGAATTGATTTAGTTTTTTCCTTTGTAATTCAAGGGGAAACAAGTATCTTCTCCTCCAAAGCAGAGTTGTATGAACTAATAAAAATAACAATGATTTCTGTTGGAGAAATCCACTCCATGGCGATGAAGATGATTCAGAGTTTCAGTGATAAATACAGGCTTTCATTTCAAAAAGAATGTCAGGTCATTTTTATTTCTTCCACTCTTTGGTTGATGACAAAATGCCTACAAACATAATGACATTCCCATCAGCCTCTGCTGGAACTTGTATTTAGTGCTAATCAGCTGTTAGCATGCTAACACACTAAACTATGATGTACCTTTGTAATATTAGTAGTAGTAGTAGTAGTAGTAGTGGTAGTAGTAGCACCGGAAGCAGCTAAAATAGCATTAGTATACTTTTTTTTTAATCTTTTGTTGCTATTGATATTTTTTCCAATTCCTCTCCTTTAATTTCACCTCTTTCTTTTAATCTCTCTCCCTGTACTGTCCCTTCCCTGTTTCCATCTGACCCATAGACCGAGTGTTCACAACACACACACACATCTACACACACCCACATACACCAACATCAAACCAACACAACACACAGCTGCTAAGAGAACCATGCTCCAATGACGTTAACGTTCTTAATGTTCTCACTGTTCCTGGCCTCCTCGGTTGTTTTATCCATGTTTTGTTTATTTGTCATAAAAAAGAAAAGTTAAGGAGTGGAATGAACTCATACAAATGTATTCTGACAGTCGAGAGACCACAAGCGATTTGATTTGATTTCACAGTGGGAGGAACAGGTCAAAGGGCGACATCACAGTGGGCATAACACAGTTTGTGATGTCACAGGGTAAAGAACCCTTAAATGTGTGATCTCACAATTGACTCAATACAACCAATGATGAACACTACAATTATGATGTGACTGTAGAAATAACATCCATTTGTGATGTCACAGTGGAACGGATGCAATAAATTGTCATGTCACAGTGGACATAACATAACCAATTGTGAGATGCAATACACATCCATTCGTGATCTTATAGTACAGAGAACTAAACTAAATGTGATGGTAGACTGGTAATGTGCTTGTGAACATTCAATCGTGATGTCACAGTGGAAAAAACAACTAAATGTGGCACTGGACTGGTCATCTGCTAATTAAAGTACGGTGAAGGTATGATTATACAGCTGAAACAATTAACAATTAACCAGCATTATATACTGGTCTGTGATGGAGTGGGAACGTGCAACGTCTGAGGTGCAGAGTCAAATGTGCTTGTATTTACAGATACAGGGCTGCTTTAACATTACCAAAATTGTGAAAACCCCATGCAACACTCAATACACAGCATCAACACACGAGACTCCTGTCAGCACATGTCGTTCACTGCAGCTGCATGCTCTCTGAAACTGGAAACTGTGACGTAATTGGGACACACACAGTTAACACACACACATACGCACAGTGGAAATTGTAGAAACATTAAAACTTCTCAATCTTTGTTACATTACTGAAAACCCTCAGGGACCAGTCTTCTCTGCACCCTCTGGTTAGGGTTAAAATAGGAGGCTACTGGGGCACCAGCTGCTTCTGTCTCCTGACAGAAGTGGCCAAGGCAGCACATTTCTGCTTAGACCTGTTGTTGCTGTGATGACGCTGATGACGTGGCTTTCTGTGTACTTCTATACATGGTACCATTTTCAGATTGACCAGGCCAAACCTGTTGTAATAAGCTTATGTTTGTGAGATAATAAAGTTGTTTCATTATTCTCCCAATTCCTAGAAAAAAATGAAACTCTAAATATTGTGATCTATAAAAATATATCACAAGTCATTGTGGGGGACTCTTCATTAAATCCTTCAGTCACATTCTAAAGCCTGGAGACAGAGTCTCACAGCTGAAGGCCATATGTTCACTGTGAATCCTCAAACATCCAGTGTAGAGCAGCGCTTTCATAACATAATCACCTGCTGTGTGTGTGTGTGTGTGTGTGTGTAAAGACTTCCATTAAGTGCTCAAAGTGCTGGTGAAGGACATCAGGGTGACACCTAAGATGTAATCTTTCTTTGCTGATCAATATTCAATCTAATATTTGAAATGTGTGAGGAATGAGCTCCGCATTTTGTCCTTTATTCAACTTCTGACCTTGGAGAGCAAAGTCCTTCGTGTTATTTAATCAGATATTTTGTGCATCAGAAGGACATTTTTACAGTGAAACTGCATCAGCAGATTTTAAACAATGCTAATCAAGGAACGTTTTACAAACAGCCATGTGCACGCCGTCACCTCATTAAGACATGACAATGACATTATAACTGCTTAAGGATACATGGCTGCCTGCATCATGTATTACAACACATCAAAGATCTTGGAACAGCACATATAAAGACACCAAAAACCTTGTTCAGCTTTATACAGTATGTCCTACGTCAATCACGTATATCACGCCACCAGGGAGGAGGCAGAACAATGTGTGTGTGTGTGTGCATGTTACATGTTTGGTTCAGACGCTTCCATTATCACCTACAAGGATGATATTTTTATCATTGCCTCGAGACTCCCGAAGCCTCCCGACATAAAACATGCTAAATGTGAAGATGAGACCTCAGACACAATTATGTCAAAGCAGAAATTAGACATTCCTTCCTGTCCATTAATCTCTACCACTCTTTCAGAATAAGCAGTGGCATACGTCAGTAAGAATCTGTGTATGCTGATGAGAAGTGGTATATATGTCATTGCTGTGTTTGGTGTAAAAGTGTAAATTCATAGGGAACTCCTAAAACCTCGACATTAGAGACAATACTGAGAACAAGTGAGACTTTCAAAAAGAATTTACTTTTGTATTTTGAGAGAGATATTTCTAAATATTCACGACAGTCTGAGATTTGCTGTACAAACTTCTGCTAGCCAGCAGATAACAGACAGGGCATGTCCTGTTTATCACCAAGGTATTGTTTTTTTCTACCACATTGACATCACAACACATTTTTACTGGGCTACTGTTGAGTGGTTTACTCCACCATATGGTAATTAGCAGTGGCTCCAGCAGTAGGTGGGCTTGTGCACAATAAACTATGCAGAGAGGTGATAAAAATCAATGCAAAAAAAACCCCCAAAACAGCAGGCCTCCATTAGAAACAAGTTAATCTAAATGCACTGGCATCTCTTACTACATTACGACTACATTTTTCCTTCATACACACTTCTGGATACTTGGAATTAATTAAACGTCAATTACCAGCAAACGGTAGAGGAATTGTCCTCGCAAACATGTCGTGTTTGGGAAGGTGCGTAGCGGTTGGGAGGTCAGTCTCATGCAGTTTGCTCTTCACGGGTCAGATGTGTTTTGCTCTTCATCTGCAGCTCCCTGCCTGCAGTGCAGTCCCACTGACAAGCAAAAGCCAGCAGGAAGCAACCTGAGGCGAGGTCAGATCATCCGTGGAGCTGGTAAGTGATAGTGAATCTTCCCTCACTGTGGCTCTTCTATAGGGCAACATCCCCTAACAGCAGGCAGGTGGCTGCTCAGCTTCGCCTCATACGGCAGCTCAGAGGCTCAGGATGTCAAAAGTTGCTGTGCTGCCTCAGCACTTCCAGGACGGAGAAATGGCAATTTCAGGCAATTCTCTTGGGCGTTAATACCTTATATTTCTCTTCTGTCTGGAATAAAATGGAAAATTCCGCTGCCTTAAACAGCCACAGCCTCGCTCTGTTTGAAATAGTTTAAAAATGAAACATAAATTATTCCAGTCCTTCCTTCTCCTCTTGTTCCTCTGGCCTGTTTTCCTAGAAGTCCCTCTCCCACTGGTGAAAGATAGCAGATTAATGTTTGCAACCTTTGTGCCTTCTTAATCAAACTACTCGAGGCCATTCAATATTCATGAGCTGAGTGATGGAAATTGGCCTTTCAGCCACTGTAGCACATCTCTGCTGGCAGGGAGGGAGAGGCGAAAACACGAAGAGTGAGATGATGGAGGGACGGAGCAATGGTGGGAAAACGAGCATACCTTTTCCCCAGAGAGCGAGACAGTGACAAGAAGATGCTGTAAAAACATGCAATGCCTTCAATGTTTTCTCCCGGCTGCCTCGCAACAGAGCTCATTACCCTTCCAAATGTGGCTGCTGTGTCTTCCTCCACCCCGCGGGCTCCGTGGCTGACAGTCCATCTTGTTTTTTGGCTGACTAGCAGTCATTGCCTCTGACCTTGTGTCAAGTAAACGGCCGGCAGCTTGTCTCAACGGTCATCTGCTTTGGAGGGCAAGCTGTTCGAAAGGGGTTGTTTTTCAGTTAGTGCAAAGAGACCACGGGAAGGCAGCCCCACCTGAAGGCCTGAGGCCCCCACCTGCAACAGGCAAGCTTTTAAACAGGGAACCCTGAATGAAGTGCTGGTCTCAGAGCTGTTTTCAGTGGGCCTAAAACATGTAGTGGTACTCTTGCTACCTTCCAGGAAGTGGTGAGTTGATGTATGTCTTCCTGCTACTGTGACAGAAAACCCCCCCTTCATTGTTTCTATTATAAATGGTGGATTATTGAGTCTTTGTAACGAGTGCACCATTTAGTTTCAGACGTACGGAAGCCAAAAAGTGGCTGTGGTTTTTCAAAATACTGACTTAAATGCTGACATACCAATCTTATTTTTGTGATTATAACTTTATTATCTAATTATCTAAAGATGACAGCTATATTTTTGTGTGACTTATGTTTCTATTTTAAGACTTTCATCGAGGGCTGTACAGCTATTTTCATGATTGATTAACCTGCTGATTGTTATGTCTGTAAACATCTACAGTTACATCAATCAATCAATCAATCAGTCTTTCATACAAAGCAATGCAACACAAAGTGATGACTGTGTCACAAATACTGGCTAAGTAAAAACAACTAGAAAAAAAGAAAATAACTGTTCATGAATCTGCAATGAGGAAACACCAGAGTTACTATGAAGATACAAAAATGCATGATAACCACAAAAAAGATTCAGAAAATATAACAGATAAATAATCAAACAAAGTCACTTTAAATTATAATAATAATAACAATAAGAATAATAATAGTATATAAATATATATGATATTTAAACACCAGAAGTGTCAGGTGGGCTATTGAAAGAAAAATAAAGCTAAAAGTAATAAGAGAATAAAATAGTACAATTACTAAGAGGAGATGTGATGAAGTAAAATCAGAAAAGTATGTTATGAAGAGGGAAACAATCAAGAAACTAAAAATAGAATAAAAAGGACAGACAGTAAAACGGCCTAAAGCAAACGAAATTCTCAGAAATTCTTCTCTGTAATTCTTGTGACATGAAGCCATGAAGCTTAAACACATTCTTTCCATGTTAATGTAAATGTCAAAGCTGACATCCCTGTCCTAAGACACAGAACACATTAAAAAGGTCAATTCCCTCAAATTGTATGTACATGATACCTTCTGTAAATGTAATGAGGTCAGAATGGTGTCACAAAGCCAACTGGACTTTGAAGCAATAAAACTGGAGGAGGAATAATCAGATGAATAAATACACACACACACACAGCCTCGTTTTATTGGTGTGTTTGTCTTATTTGGGCTCAGGTTGATTTTTGACCTACTCCTTCATGTCAGAAGAGACCACAGTTCATTTTTCTTCATTCATTAATTTGCCATCCTGTGAACATCTCCAGCTCATGCCTGTTGAGATCTATTTTTACTTTCAAGTGTTTGTTGGAGTTTGGTGCCCTGCGTTGCCTCTGGGATTCTGCGTTGCCTCTGGGATTCTGCGTTGCCTCTGGTATTCTGCATTGCCTCTGGGACTGGAGATCTGTTGTGTCGAGGTGCGGGTCAGCAGAGACTCGGTAGCAGCGGTGCATCCAGAGCCCCGCAGTGTGTGCTGTTGATCAGGACGACAGGGGAAGCTGAGCCTGCAGGGCTGGTGGAGGCTGACCTCGTGTCACGGCTCATCTCTGGGGTTGTGTAGGAGTGTTTGGAAGACCTGTTACAGCTCTGTCCTCAGAAGGTCACCGCTAGCTCTCCACACCACCGGAGAGTTGTTCACACATGGAGCCACCCAACCAATGGTGCACATATTTACAGCTTTGCCCGTGCGTTGCTAACTGTGCTCAGAAGCATTTTAAGTGGACCTGTAGAACATGGCCTTCTTCTGGCTTGCAAGGCGCTGAAAACAGATACTGAGAAAGAAAAAAGTCCTGAGGACTACAGGAGTGATTCTTTCTTAGCTGAAGTTGAATTTGTACCTGAAATCCATTTCATCTCATCCATATCAGATCTACACATCTCTCCATGGCAAAATTATTGTGGAAGGTAGAAAGTGGAACTTTTTTTCTGCTCATCATAAGGAAGATAATAATGCTTATAATAATGCTCAAGTTCAACAGCCAGACTAAAGCTGTGGTAAAAAACAGCTTCTTCCAGCTCAGACAGCTCGCTAAAATTAAACCCTTTCTGCACAGACAGCACTTTGAAACAGTAATACATGCCTTTGTAACCACTCGGCTTGATTACTGCAATGCACTTTACATGGAGGTCAGCGGGTCCTCCATTGCACGTCTGCAACTAGTGCAGAATGCAGCTGCACGTCTTTTAACTGGCACTCGAAAGTTTGAGCACATAACACCGATTTTATCTTCACTTCACTGGCTACCTGTCCATTTAAGAATTCATTTTAAAATTCTTTTATTTGCTTTTAAAGCCCACAATGGCCTTGCCCCTGTGTACCTCTCTGAGCTTCTGCACCCTCACGCACCTACTCGATCCCTCAGGTCAGCTGACCAGCTGCTCCTGAGGGTTCCCAAAACAAGGCGGTAACTCAGAGGGGACCGAGTGTTTTCTGTTGCCGCCCCTGAGCTTTGGAATGAACTGCCGCTGCACACCAGGCAGTCCTCTTCCGTGGTTACTTTTAAATCTCTTCTTAAAACGCACCTCTTTTCCTTGGCTTTTATTACCACTTAGATTAGCTTATTTTATGTGCACAGGTATTTTACCCTTTATGTAGTATGTTTCTATTTTATTGTCTGTTTTTACTGCCTATTTTGATGTACAGCACTTTGGAAACCTTGAGTTGAGTAAAGATGGATTGGATTGGAAACCTAAGCCAGGATAGCATTATTTAACTGGCTTCTTGTTAGAGTGGATTCAACGTTCCAAAGTTCTGCCCAGCTCCACTCGACACTTTGCAGCACGTACAGATGGAAATAACATTAAAAGCTGTTTGAAATGAATGAACGAGGCTGATGAAAACACATCTTGTGTCTCATCATTTAGACAACAGCCTTGATGTTTCTTGCCATCTTGGGAAACTGAAAGTCTAAATGTGGACATCTCTATCATGAAATGGGCTACAGCTCTGCAGACAAGTATCTGTGTGGATCCCCGTATGGTACAGTGGATATAAACCAATGTTTGTATGTGACTGAGCATCTTGGGTTGGGAAGACGTGCTGCGCCCATTCGGCAGATCGGCGAGGAGGCTTCGAATGGGGTTGTGGAGAATGTAAGGCATGCGCCTGGAGTCTTGGTTTGGATTCGAGGGCAGTGGAGGCAGCCTTGAACGTATAGAAGGGTCATTAAAATTTTGAGCCTGTGAAATAATGTTTGCAAATCATTTTACAGCCTGCAGCTGTGTATCACCTTTGTTTGCTTGTGAAAAAAATTGTATGCACATATCTGAGTGTGTGAATTAAAAAAAAAAAATCTGAAATTCTGGTGTAATAAAGTTTTGCAGATGTTGAGATATTTTATGTATGTATGAAAAAGTTTTGTGCACACAGATATAATTTGCACATGTCAAAGGTTTTTGTAGCTGTAACATAATTACATTACATTTCCCAATGACTAGCCAGTCAGCATTTTCTACTGACCGTCCAATTAGAGGTCAGTCCAATTAGAGCGTCCAATTAGAGGTCAGTCCAATTAGAGCGTCCAATTAGAGGTCAGTGGGAAGTGCTGTCGACCATACACCTGTTTCATGAGGTGCTACATTTCTTTAGGTTTGATATGTTATCACATTTGTCCTGCAGGAGCACAGCTCATTAATGGAGACAGCCGTTGGCAGCTTTGTGGACATCTTGTCAAATACACAGCCGATCAAGTTTCAACTGTGCCACAAGCTCACCAGCAGTCAGCCAACAACCCAACAAACAACCCAAAGACACCTGCAAAGGGATGTTATGACAGGCACGAATGTGATTTACCTGTTTCTCATTATTGTGACTAAGTGTAGCTTTGAACAGGTACAGGGCATGTGTGCTGACTCCAGAGGGTCGTGTACAAAGGACAGAATGGGGCTGACACACTCCAGCTCTGATGCAGTTATCATGCTGATTAGGATCTAAATGTTGGAATTGTTATCACCAAAACATTGACTTTGCATCAGAGCTGGAGTGCAAAACCTATTCTGTCATTTGTTTGCACTCGATATAACTTTGAGGAACCTCAGGTTGCTCAGACAACAGGAAAGTGACATGTTGACTCTCATCCCTGCTGACATGATGAAGGTCAGAGTCGTGTGTTGAACCGATGTTCTGGCACGTTGTGCGTGATCGGGCACTGTCTGTCCGTGTGTCTTTTCGATGTTGCAGGTTTGGGGCTTGTTAATCCAGCCACTCACTCTGATTTGCAAAAATGACATGTTGTCATTGTTCTTGTGTTGAGGAGCTGCTGCTCAATGAAAGTCATGTGACAACCTGACAAACTGAGATTTTCAGCAAGCGTGCTGACTCACTCAGAGAAAACCTTTGGAGTTATGACGACCTCATTTGTTGGATGGAAATGACAGCCCTACCAGCAAAATGCAGTACAAAACCACACTGTAAAATACAGTTTGTTGTTTTAACTTCAAAATATGAGCACAAGGGTCAATGTTAAGTGAAAAAATACAATTTGTTTTCAACGTCAGCAAATGTTTTTTTGATTAAGTATTCCTTGTTGCTGTAGTTTGGGTGATTTGCATTTGCTAATTTACTGAACAGCTTAGGGTTTGTTTGTTTGAACGTGCAAATCTATTTCATCTTAATAACAAAGGTCTGTTCATTTGAAATGAATTCATTAGTTTATTGAACTTTAACGACCATTTCAACATAATGAGGCTTGTTGTGTTAATTCTTTTAGTCCATTTGATTTAAATTGGTTTTTAACACCATTTTCAGTTGTTCAACTCAAAAATGTCTCTCAGACTGGCTATTTGACCGAGTCATTTGAAATCATGCTTAGCAAAACCAAATTAAAGTGGAGCTCTGATTTGGAAACAAAACAAAACAAAAACAAAAAGCAGTTGTTGCGTCTGCTTGGAGAGAGAGACGTTTCCATCAGCATGCCGTCAAAGTGTTCTCACAGGAATATCAGTTAAAAAGGAACGGGCCAGTCTTTCAAAGTATTCAGTATCACCCTTTGCTCAGGCTAATCAGCACATGAAAGCAGAAAATGTAATCAACTTTTCACAGCTGATCATAGAAAAGCTCAAATAGTCCATCAAACCCAGATCATATCTTCAGTGATCAGCTCCAGGCCTGGGCAGTGTTGTGGTATTAAGGTTCACCACAGTATTTGAAGGTATGATGTTCAACACCATCAAAGACATAACGTCCGTTTTTTTTTCCATTAAAGTGAAGTATTGTTGTACACAATTTGCACCACAAAAGTGCAGCCTGTCACATGTTACCCACCAAGCTTGGTTTTGGCATTTCTTTTGTTAAAATGTAAAAAACATCGGGCATTTTCTCAAGGTGAGCCAAATATCACAACCTCCAACGCGGCAACAGTATATATTATGGTTGGAGGACAGCACTATGTTTAAATTGTAAGTGTGTACAGTGCAGGCCTAGCTTCCAGCATCTCTGTCAGACTCTTTAATGCTCACGTTTGGCTTGGCTGCGCCATCTGTTGTTCACTTGGTTCAACATTGTTAAAGCCAATGGCGTCATTCATCCTTTCATGACAATAAAAGGCAACATTTTGGAAATGGTCTGTTGCAGTACCTGTTATTACTTGGTTCCTGCCTGGTTGCGGTTGGCTTGTTTACTTCTATTTTACAACACTTTCAACCAAAATGTACAAGAATTTAATCTTGACCTTAATGGTCTATGTTGCGTTTGTGTTATGGGTTCTTCAAAAAAAAAACACACCGTAGTACTTAAAGAGAATTGCCTTTATCTGTAACTTGCATTGTTATTACACACGTACATGAGGAACTGTGTATTTCACTCAACTCTCAACATTCAGGCTTCCTACTGCGCATGCGCCATCTGTCTACCTCATAGGGAATAGCTTAACTGAGAACATCCCTCATGTTCATATCATTACAGTCTATACCAGTGATTTTGAATGTTTGGCCCATTTACTACAATTCAGCCACATTCCATCACACTACTGTTTGTTTGGGAAAAATGTTATCACGAATATGAATTTGACCTGTAATGTCCATGTCTGGAAATTGGGCCCTCTGCAATAAAAATACATTTTGGTTTATAATAATAAACTTTATTTGTGTGGCACTTGTCTTAACAAGGTAACAAATTGCTTTACAGGAGAAAAAACTGTATTTGAAAACCAAAAATAAAAGCAACCATACAAACAACAGCAGGATTAAACATAAAAACACAAGTTACAAGACAGGGGAGATAAATTCCATCAAACAGTGAATATTCATGAACACTTTGCTGTGACCAAAAGTTTTAGGAAGCAATTTAAATGATGCTAAAGATGTAGTGCTTCAACAGGCACAGTGTTTCACAGTCTGGGGCTTGAACAGAAAAGGATCAGTCGACTTTAGTCCACACTGCGATGTGGGAACAAACAGAAGAGCAGCATCCACTGATCTCAGGGAAGAAGAAGAACTCAAATCCTGAGGAAGGCCATACTGTATTTCTCAAACCTGTTAAAAGTTGGGCAGCGGTTGGAGTTAGTGAAGGAAGCTCTGACTGATGAAGAGCTTGACACTTATCTGACCCAACAACATTCTGAACCTGAGGACCAAACAGGGATATGCATCAAACATTACACCAAGATTTCTAGCAGCTGCCTGCTGTGAAGAAGAATTACATGTGAGAACATAGAAGCGTGGTGAGGAGCATGGGAAACAGGGAAAAACCATCTGTGGTTCCTTTCTGGAGATCATATAGTTCCTGACAGAACATTTCTAAACCACTAACACAGTCTGCTTTTCATTATTAAACTGTTTCCACTGCACTGATTAGTTTCTTTTGTCGGCCTTGACAAGAACACTAAACTGGATTATTAGTTCAGCGGTGAATAAAGTCAGCATCTTTTTTCCCTGCAATAATCTTTTTGAGGCCAACAATTTAAAGTACAATAAGATAAAATAAAGACTATATAATAGCAATTGTTGCACTTGTTTTCTGTTTGTTGCCTTGAATACTTGTGTTGATTGACAAAGACACAGACAACAGTGTCACAAATGTTCCATTGTGTTGTGTAACCCATTGTTGGCTTTGACACTCTGTAATTCTGCTGTAGCTTGATAACATGGCATATTGTTGCTGTGTAATGTGGCAACGTGCCTTGTAAAGTGAAACACAACGGCCCCGGTAGACTACATACACCCAGTTCCTGAGTGTCTTTATTAGAATGTTAAGAACAGAACATGGACGTAAATTGATTGTGTATAAGTTAAAACCAAATATTAAGACTGTTTCTGGGTGGAGCAGAGTGTCCTCCTCCAGGCTGTGGAGCAGCTCATGAGAAATATTTCACACAGCATCCAAACATCAGGCTACAGGCGCTCTGACCTGAAAGACAGCAGTCTGTAACCCGTATCACACCTTTACGCTGCAGCAAAACCTTTAGGTTGAAAAGAAATGGCAGGCAGTAACTGAAATCATTTTTCCATCCCTGCTAACATTAATACGAGCATTAATCTCAGCAACAACCTTTAGCACCATGATAAATGACAGCACGGGCAAAAACCTTTGGAGCAAACAAAACGTTATGACAGAAGCTACGAGCACACACTCATATAACCTTTGTGATGACCACTTTTCCTGTTTCCCCTGCCACAGCCACGGACTTCACACACAGCTATGTCCACATGTTCCACACCTCGGTGTCCTCTGAACACTGACATGTACAACCATACAGATACTATGTACATGCATTTTGCCAATGAATGTGAAATTTGAATTGGCTTTATCTGCAGTTTTATAAATACAGGCACAGTCCTCGAACAGGCTTCACTGTTGGCTACATTCTTTAAGATCAAATCCTTGGAGAGATCTATACACAATATTGAGAAAATTTTATCGGGTCAATAATTACTTATTTTGATTACCAGTCCCATAAGTGTCATCACTGGTCAGTGCTGGGAAATTAAGGTTTTCACTCATGCAGGTCGAACAGAGTTAGGACACTGAGATTGTGCATGTTGGCTCACTGGAAAGGCTCTGCTACACTAAATGGAACAGAACCGTAATTCATTCCGAGAATTAAATGTACGCTTACCTGCTATTTCACGTCAGTGTGGCTGCCATGAACAAATCACTGTGGTCTTTTAAGTGTGCACCAAAGTAATGGACAAACACTAAAGTGCTTACATGAATGAAATCTTACACGTTCAAGTAGCGCATAATTCAGGGCCTTATATAAATGACATATGTATGTATATGATATAAATCATGGCATGTCACATGTAGATAGCATGATAATGGGTATTGATATTTTTTGGTCTGCAGTTGGAGAGTAATTGAAGTTAAGTGTAAGCACAATAAAAAAGATTGTTATGGAATCGTGTAGCTTTCAGGTGGTCACGAGTAACAGTCTTAAACATTACTTAACCACACTCTTCCGTTGGAGCGCACACTTGAGTGTCTGAAAATGCAGTTTGAAAAGTCTGTGTCTGTGTCAAATATCAGGCCTAGAGTCTGTTGGTCGGTTGAGAACATGCCTCCTCGCTATCACCCGACAGCGAGCTCAGGAAATCAGCTGTTATGTTAAAGTACTGACATTGGGTCCCACTGGTGACTTGGCAGCACCTGGTGATTGGGAAGCTTACTATGCAAATGATATTGTGGGGAGGAGGGGCGTCATTTGGTGGGCATTAAATTGGTGGCAACTCTGGCCGTTGTAGGGGCCTGGAGTTTGGAGAAGCAGCTTGTGGTGGAGTATTCCCTCCCCCTCCATTAGCCGACTGATGTGCCCTTGAGCAAGGCCCTTAACCCCCCCCCCCAATATGCTCCCTGGGCGCTTGATTGAAGCCCACTGCTCCTGTGTGTGTTTCACTGCATGGTGCATGTTGCATGTGTGTGTGTTTGAACAGTGATGGGTTAAAAGCAGAGAATAATTTCCCAGTCTTGGGATTAATAAAGTAAATAAACTTAAATGTAACTTATTGAACACATATATCAGACTAACCTCTGCGCTGACAGGAACTGCATTTCTCCGGTGAGGCGTTCGTTGACTTGTTGTAGGTCGTCGGCACATCAGCTGGCTCCATATTGAACAGTGCAGCAAACATGTTCAGTTGCTTCTGTTTACCTTTCATGTCCTGAAACCTCTGACCAAATGCCTGAAGGAGTTCTGCACAGCAGAGCCCTGCATGGGACTGTTTTCTTAATCCCGCTCCTGCTGCTCCCACTGGATTTCTGACCATTAGTGCCCACTCCCGCAGTCTGTATGTGTACTCCTACCCACACCCACAAACAACCCCCTCCTGTCCTGCAGGGAAACACATTATTTCAATGTGTAGTATTAGTAAACAGATGCATACCTGTTGGTAATAACATAGCAAAATTCCATTCTAGTGCGTAATCACATTCGTACTAATGCGATAAGTACAACTACTCCAGAATTATTGGTATTATTTATTAGTTTTGCTTATTGTTGAAAAGCATGTGTTGTTGACTATTGTTGTTTGTTTTGCTGAGGCTGATTTAATTTGTTGCCCCGGTCATTTATTGCACTAATCAGGAGTGGACCTTCTATTTGAGCTGTTTTCTGTCCAGTTCTTTTCCATCATTCTCAGTAACGACTGAGAAATGTGTCCAAATGTCAGACGTGCCTTGCTTTGCCTGTATTGTAATGACCTACTTTGATCTTTGTTTACACTTTATTTGTTCACTCCATCCTTCTGGTTCCTGCGGCTGAATCTCAGGACGTATTATGTATTTTTTGAACGTCTGCTTCCACGTGCAGCAGCGTTAAAACCACCTGCTCCTCTGAGATTTACTCCTCTGTCATATTCAGATGGACTGTGTTCATGCAGAGTAGGAAAATGCATCATGTCGGAAGGCATCTGTCAAAGATTAGCCATTCCTTAACATTAAGGTTACTTGTTCTAACAGCACAGCAAGAATTGTTAGCCACAGATGTAGCGAGCTAAGCTACATTAGCAATGATGCTGATTAAGTAACTTCGGGATGCACACACAGCTGTCTTGACATATCTAGTTAATTAAAACTTTACTGACGTGTTTCATGCTAACACGTTTAATTACCCCACCTGTCT
Organism: Chelmon rostratus; assembly: GCF_017976325.1. Taxonomy (NCBI): domain Eukaryota; kingdom Metazoa; phylum Chordata; class Actinopteri; order Chaetodontiformes; family Chaetodontidae; genus Chelmon; species Chelmon rostratus. The sequence continues at coordinate 1,711,208 of NC_055664.1, forward strand.
GTCCCAGAGGAACTGGCCTCTGCTAACCAGACCAAACACACAGGAACATTTTGCCCCAAGACTGGACAGTTTCACTTCCTCTGATTGGATCGTTTGTGGGAACAGCTGATTGGCTGGTCAGCCAATAAACAAAATACTCCTACAGCTACAAAACTTTTTGCACATGTTTAAATATATGCATGTGTACACAAAGCAGAAAGTATAAGTCATGTAAGGTTTGATCACATACCTGTCTCTATGATATTAAATGTTGGGAGTCTACCTGAATTGATCAGTTATGATAACCATGAACAAAAGGGAAATTAAATTAAATCAACATTAAGTTGCAAACAAAAACACAACAGTGGTCTGTGATGAAAAACATAATTTGAGGCCAGGATAGAAGAATATATGTCTGAACTCCATGAAGAGGCCGAAGAAGCTTTAAAAAACTGGGTTCATCAGGAAAAGCTAGACATGGCCCACAGAGTCAGCACACAAATGCTAAATCCTAACCCTTTAAATATGCATGTATGTGTTATTAAAATAAATGAGAAGGCCATGAGGACAAACATCGTGGCCCTCAAGGCCTTGAGATTTCTTTTAACTACTGCTGCCTCTGGAAACCAGGTCGATGAGAGCGCTGAGACTGAACCAAAACAACGTCATATAATAATAATTCTCTGTGGATTCATCACTACCCAGGACTCCTTTCACATGACACATAGTCATTTGATCCATTGTTAATATAAAAATATTGATTAGTGCGACTTAATTTTCAGGATTCACGAGTCTTAGAAAGTGTGAGCTGTTAATCATACAGGAAATCACTTACTGTTTAATCCATTGACTGAAGACCTTTATTACTAATCTAATACAACTCTACTCTATTACTACTTATTACTGCTGTATTGAATGGAAAGACATTACAGCACCATTAACATATTCAATTGCAAATACTTTTAAATCCATATATTTGTTGACGTGTACATTTATTATTATTTATTATATTTGTGTGTATGCAAGTGACGCAAGACCATGTTGGGTCTAGCTGAATGCTAAAATGCTCATGGTGGTGATTTCTACATTCACGTAGGAACTTTTACTTCAAGGTTCAAGGTTCAAGGTTCAAGGAGTCTTTATTGTCCCCGTGGGGCAAATTGCTCTACAGCCAGCAATGAGAAAAACAGTCAACAATCACAGACCAACAACATATTGCACAGAGGAAGTAATAAATGGATCAGCAGATTAATCAATCACTTATTCAAAAGACCTATGGCAGCAGGGACAAAAGAATACTTAAGTCTGTTAGTCCTGCATCTTGGCAGGATGAACCTGCAGCCTGATGAGAGCAGCACACACTCACCAACCAAGGGGTGACTCTCGTCAATGAGAAGTGAGCGGGCCTAATTCAGGGTCCTGAGCTTATACATGTCAGCAAGATCGTTGAGGTCAATGCCTGCAATTTTGCTGCACACTCTCACTATACCCTGCAGTCTACCAAACCACCAAACCGCGTGAGGTTTTTCTGTTGATTATGGCTAATCCAAGCCAGCGTTTTTTGATTTTGAGGAGTGTAGTGGACTGGTTATAACATGCCCTGGGATACAGCAGAGACACTGAACATAGAGCACATTGTGGGGACTCACAACATTATGTTCAGACAGGTGACAACAACAAGCTTGTTCATTGTTGTAAAACAACACAAAACACAAATAGAGACACCATAAAATCCTGATGAAGCATAATACTCATCCACGGCTGCCTCTATAAAGATTGTTTCATCTTGAATGTAAAGTCATCCCATTCATGTCCTATTGCATTTGTCAGTTGTCAGGGCAGATAATAAATAGACTGCATTTTTATAGCACTTTCCTAATCTTACGGACCATTTACAGCACTTTACAACACAACTCAGCATTCACCCGTTCATTCATACACTGATGGCAAAGGCAAGCATGAAAAGTGCCAGTGGACAACCACACCACGCCCCAGGGTAGTCTCCATAACCCCACAGACAAATGCACAAATGACAGGTGGTCTGTAAACGCAGGTACAACGGTCTGCATACAAATTTAAAAATATGTTTTTGATGAAAATGGAAAAACCTTTACATACATATATTTGTGGATATGTACTACAGCTGTGCAGAAGAAGAAATACGTGAGTGCATCAGAAATATGTTTGTGAACCTAATTCTTTTATACATTTTATACATTCATGACTTCAGTATTAATGAACGCACACAGAATGATCGTTGTTGGCTGATGTAAATCCATGTTTTTATGACTTTAAGTGGATCAACAGGTGAAATGCAGCACTAGAGCATAGATAGATAGATAGATAGATACTGTATTAATCTCCAAAGAGAAATTTACAGCATTTAACAGCGCTAACATTTTAACCTTTCATACAAACCAAATGTGATCTCCTTGAGCTAACGCATTATAGAGGACTTCAGGGAGCAAAGCTAGCTCTTCTCAGATGCACCGATATTTCTGCATGTATGCCTCTCCCAGTACACCCACAGCGACCAGTGACAGCTGCCCAATTCCAACCTGTCCCACTGAGAGCCACAGCAAACTGTCCCGTCTAACTCCTAAAATGTCATGTATGATCTCAAGCTTGAGACCTCCATGACAGCAGCGGCAGACTTCCTGCACAACAGTGAGAGAGAGCAGAGAGTTTGTGCTTGGGATGAGGGGATGAGCAGACTCTACTTCCTGAGGAAACTGAGATCCTTCATCGTGTGCAGCAAAATGTTGGAGATCTTCTATCAGTCTGTGGTTGCCAGCACCATCTTCTTTGCTGTTGTATGTTGAGCCACCATCAGAGCCAGCGACACCAACAGACTTGATAAGATCATCAAGAAGGCCGGCTCTGTACTTGGACTCAGACTTGAGTCTTTTGAGACTGTGGTGGAGAGGAGGACGCTGAATAAACTGCTATCCATCATGGACAATGATCAGCACCCTCTCCATCACACAGTGGACAGACAGCGGAGCACCTTCTCCCACAGGCTGCTACAGCTCCGCTGTCGAAGGGACAGATACAGGAAATCTTTCCTGCCACACGCCATTACACTGTACAATTACAGCTAAAAAAAAAAATAAAAAAATACAATACTTCTTATCACTACTGTTTGCTACTTTTGATATTTTATTATTATGTATATAATTTTTTACTGCCTGCTATTTTGACACTTTGTCCTTTTTAGCCCTATTTCACAAATTTTCACTTTTTTCACTGTGTATGCTTAGAGCAGGCATCTCAAACCGGTTCCATAAAGGGCCGTGTGGCTGCACGTTTTCATTCCAACCAGCTGATCTCAGTCTTCAGCTGATAACTAAGTGATCCCTTGATGTTGATTGGTTGGCCTGATGTGCTCCTCCTGGGTTGGAATGAAAACCTGCAGCCACGCGGCCCTTTATGGAACCGGTTTGAGATGCCTGGCTTAGAGTCATGGTACACTTTATTTTCTACACACTGCCATTTGCTGTAGATATTCTTTTTTGTGCAATATTTTTTCATTACTACTGTTTACTATTTTGCTATTTTATTATTGTGTATATAATCTCTTTACTGCTTGCTATCTCTTTATAGTCTTATTTCAGAATTTTTCACTTATTTCACTGTGTGTAATGCTGCTGCTGCACTGCAATTTCCCAGCTTGGGATAAATAAAGTCTATCTATCTATCTATCTATCTATCTATCTATCTATCTATCTATCTATCTATCTATCTATCTATCTATCTATCTATGTCAAATTTTTCCACAATGCATTGGTAATGCATCATATTTTGTGTATGTAAGACAGAAAAAGGTGTTACCCCAAACAAACCCTGGTTGTTGACTCATTGTACGATACATGGGCATGATGTGGAATATACAGGTTTGGGTTTTGTGGCCATTGTGAACACAGAACACACGTCAGCTTTAGAGCAGCATCACCGTGTTACTCGAGGCTAACAGATGTTTTCAGCTCCATAATTCCAGCCAGAATGTTTGGAAGAATAAATCCAAATGGACTTTTCAAAGCTTCACTCCACAACTCCAGAATGAGAACATTTTGGGCTCAAGCCAGATGAGAGAGGAGAGCCCTTTAATGTGAATGAGCTTTGTTTAAAAACTCTTTTTCCTTTCGCTAACCACGGCACTCCTGTCTGGACTGCTTTATTCTGCTACGATATTCACAGAGTGGGATCCAACAAAGCCTTGTCTCTACTAAATACAGGTTTCAGTGATTCTTAAGTCCAACCTTCTATCATGTGATTTACTTTTGGAGACACCTGACCCTCATGTCCCTGCAAACAACCATTTTTTAAAGCAATTTTTTTTGGTGCAAGTATCTGCAAAAATATGGAAGCCAGTCCAGAAAAAAAAGGATTAAATGTTAGACCTGATGACAATAAAAACACTCATGGTTATTAACAGTTATGAGAAGTCCAAAATGTTATTCTTGCATCTCAGAAACATGACTTTATAAAATCAAATTTAACTCAAAAATGCATATCTTTGACTTTGTATTCACAATATTGACTTAGTCATGTTTTAGGAATATCTTGTAGTTTTGGCTTTGAAAATAACATTTAGGACTCATTGTAGTATCGTGTGATATGCGCTTTGTACCATTTGTACCACTTTTAACATTTCCTGTCATGCCAACTTTACATAAACTATTGTTCAAAAGTTTGGAATCATCTGTTATACTGATGTTTTTCTTCTTTCCTTCAATATGTTTTCTATTTTAACATAGATAAAATGGTATAATTCAGACTTCATTTAGATGATGTCCACACAGTGTTGACAGGATAGAATACTGTTGTCACCACTATCCTGCCATGTCCCATCTGATTCTAAATTTGCTTTCCAGTCTAGAAAAAGTGGAACCGATCCTAGATTATTATTACTTTTCTTATCATTAAACCTTTATTTAACCAGGGAAGTCCCACTGAGATCACAAAATCAGTTTTTCAAAGGAGCCCTGGCAGCATTACAGCATTTCAAGTAGCACAAAACTAAACATGAAGTATCTACTGGCATTACAGTGTTTCAGAAAACATACACAGGGTCATGAAAAACACGGCAACAAAACATAGAGTTTCAACTAACAGAGTCATAATCCTTAGAAGAAAGACAGGAAGAGGATCTGGCTAAGGAAGCAATTACAAGTTCCAGTTGAATTTGCCACCAAACCCTTCAGTACATTTTTAAAATGTCCTTGGGATCAGCTGCAGATCCGTTTGCAAGTGGTTCCAGGCTGCAGGGGCAGAGAACAAAGTTTTCCCATTTCAGTGTGAACCTTGGGACAGATGGAAGGTATCATTTGAAAAAACTGTTAGTAGTTTTCATTCAGATTTACAATTTACAAATAAATATGTACCAGTGAGTGAGTCTACACAAGACCACTGGAGGCCACAAACTCTGGCATGTAGGCTGCAGTGGTAAGTGAGAGCTTTGCAGTCTGTGACAAACCTGAGTGCTGTGGCACACTGTATCCAGCTGATGCAATCAGTGGACAGATGCGTGCATGAGCAGCAGATCACCATCGTCACGCAAGGGCAGGAACATAGCTTTGGCCAATTTTATGACGACATAGGAAAAGCGGGATTTGTTTCTAAAATAAAAAGGTATCTTGAGCTTCAGCTTCATTACAAGGTTTTCAAAGTGAAGTTTCAGTTAAAATACCTGGATACGTGTTGTGTGACACTAATTCAATCTGACTGCCCTGCAAGGTCCCGATGTTAGGCAGAGAAGATGATGCCTTCCTCCCATTAGAAAACTTCATCAATTTAGTTTTTGAGCATTCAACACAAGTTGCAGATCAGGCAACTCTGATTCTACAATACAAAAGGCAGACCGCCATTCCTCAAGTGACTGAGCAAGAGTGCCGCCACAGCAGTAAATGATAGTATCGTAGGTGTAAAATCCCTGGCTGTTCACAAAGAGAGTTAACAGAAGTGGATTCAAGTGCACAACAAATTTGGCACAGTGTCCTTTCAGGTCATTTTTAAACCAGCCAACAACCCAATATTGAACAGCCGTGTCTGTCACAGATTTTTCTTGGGATCCAGTGACTTAATTATACTGTTAGCAACTTTTAAGGATGAACAAAAAATGTTATTTGCAAATATTTAGGGAAGCTGTTTTTCTTTGACCTCTGCACTTTATCTTCTTCTAGAAGTTTCAAGAGCCGCTTTGTTAAAGCAACACGCCTCTTAATTCTAGATTATTCTAGGCATTACTGTCACTTGACAAATAATGCGACGCTTCCAAATCATTTTAACTGACTGGTGATTTCTTATATTCTTATTTAACTGTTACTCAGGTATTTTTGTATTTTGTATTTTTACTTTTTGCAAACCCTTCATACAAAATCTTTGTACAACTTGAAAAAATGAAAAATCAATTAAGCAATATAACACTTGTTGGTTTTTCCACTAAAACCTCACTTGGCCTGGTATGCCCAATAGCTTGCGGTGGCTAATGCTGGCAAAGTTTTGTTTCTGTCTGCTCTCTGGTTCTGTGCAGGTAGTGGACAGAGGGTTTATCAGAGCTTCACTGAGAACAGCTTCTGGAGACAATGTTGAAAAAAGGAGTTTTCAAGCCTGGAAAACCACAACAATGAAGCTTTAAGATAGTAAAATGCTCCTTGGAGATGAGGGGAACTGTGGGTTTCATTATGAGAAACACCTCTCACATTGCACATAGTTATATGATCAATTGTTAATATAAGGATACTATTAAATGCAGCCTTCATGATTTGTTTTTCTGTCTGAATGATTCTTATTAAGCTGAACACTCTTTGTTGTTAGTCATCATCAGATTCATTTAACTTGAGATCCGTGCCACCTCTCCCCCCACTCTGCAATGCTTCTACTAGCTACCGATATAAAACATGACCACTGGACCGGTACCATAACACAATACACAGGCTGGAAGCCATGACCAATTATGTACCTCAGAGAACTGACTAAGCTCCAGTCAGATGTCTGATGCTTGTACCCAAAATATTATTCATGTTCAGCAGAAAAAAGTTGGCTTTTTTTCAAAGCTTTGTGGGATTTTACAAGTCAGACATTGTTCCAGAGAGGTGTTTCAGTTGGCCCTACTTGATGGTTATTGGTGGTTGAATATTTGCATTTGCATGTTTAATGTACTTCTAATTCTTGTAATTTACATAATGGCCCTTTGCTATCCATCTGAAGTCACTAAGAGGCAAGGGAGCAAATGGCTCTCTGATCTCTGCCGTTTCGCTGCATAATTTTCCCATTCCCGCTGATGGCCTTGGTTGGCATCCATTGTAATAGGCCGTCTGATTAGTGATTAAAATGTTTACCGGTGCACTGGGAAATAGATCCAGGCAATAGGCCACCTCTGAAGCCTAAGCATGCAGCTGGCTTCACGCAGACAAATGGCTCGACGGCTGATGTCTTTTTAACCATGTACTTAGTTGGCAAAATGGTGAATGCAGGGAAGGCAGAGAGAGAGAGAGAGAGATTTACTGATGCATGAAATCATACAAGCCAATGAGATTCTAGCTTTTTTATTACAATTTGTCACAGATGGGTGAATGTACAATTACACAACAATGTTAGAATTTAGTTGTTGATGCTAATTCTCTGGTCAAAATCAAGGCAGCATTTGTTTATTCCTAGTTCATTATGTAAGGTTCTCGTTGCTTCTCATTCTATTCTATTCTATCTTATTTCTTCTTTTATTCATTCAAATGAAAATCTGTGCAGTCTGGGTTCTTGTGGGTTAGATGTCATACAGCACTCTACTAATCATACACTGGTGAACTGCTCACTATTAAAACAATAGTTAGTCTCACCACTCTTAAGGACAGGTGTCCACTTCAATAACTTGGTATCTGTAGATGAACACATGACATCAGGTTACTCACATTATGCAGGATATCACACAAAGTGTTTTCATGGAGGATCTGTAGAAATAGCACAGGATTTTGTAATGCAAATGTGCAAAAATGTGTGATTGTGTAAAATCTAGAGTTAAAAGTTCACTTTTGGAAGCTGACTTCTCTTACTTACTTTTCATCAGTTTCAGTTTTAGTCAGACGTTGGATTTAACTATTTTGAACAGAAGTTCGCGTTGCCACATGAAATAATCTCTCCTGTCATCCTGCTCCGATGCTGTCAATCATTTGTTTGTCATGCACATGCATACATGTTAAAAGTCAATTAGACTCCAGCTTCTGTGTATATGTGGCCAAGAAATCAGCTTAGCTGCAGCAGAAATCTAGCTGGGGAAATCAGGTTTCTATAATCCCCTGTACACCCATTACAGAAAGCAGGTTTCTCCTTCCCTCCTATACATGACATGTGAAGAAAAAAATTCAGCATTTTAGGAAAAGTGATTATTTGCTTTTTTGCTTTCTTCAGTTAGATGAGAAGATTTTTAGAGATTAGCTCAGTATGAATGAGACTGGAAGTGGGCTCTTATCCTCGCTCGTATCCAGTCCCAGCTTTATAAAGCAGATTTGGTCTTTGTCTGGAGGCGCCTGATTCGGAAAGGTGAAAGGTCATAGGAGGGCATTTCTCCCAGGCTGAGTTCACACAGAAGCTTGCCAATGATTGGTCCGAACTTGAAGCCGTGACCTAGAGAAGAGAGGGTATTACAGTGAGCCGAGTATGAACGTAGGTCATCAAACCATGTCCTAATGTGAGCAAATCCACGCTCTACACCTTGTAGTTAGCCTATAAAAAGCCTTTGTCTGCATCAGCCAATGGGCTTCAGCCTCTCATGAGTAAGTACATAAAAGAAGAACAAAGCTGTTGTGATGCCTGTCCCTGACCATCATCTCACTTTAGTGAACTGGGACCAAATGCTAAATTAAAAGAGATTTGTCCTTTCTCTCCTTAATGGCTTCATGTGTCCAAGCTCAGGATGAAATGAGAGAGCATCTATTCTCAAAATGCAGTATCCTTGTTGCTAAGGTCTGAGAGGCAAATTGTGAATGTCAACAGGGCTTGAGGAATTCAACACACCGCCATCTGACAAAGGTCTCGGAGCTCCTGTGGATTCTGCCTGGCTTTGAAGTCATAAAAGCTTGGCTCTGACAGTTTGGCCACGTGGATTTTCATCTCGCCAGAGAAGGAGAATAGAAAACCATAAAAGATGGCCAAACCCACAGGGTGACTGTGTAGCCATGGCAACCCCCCAGTACTTGCTTTAAAGCACTTGTGTCAGGCTTTGATGACAAATGCACGTAGTGAAGGAGGGGGAGGACGGCAACACATTTTTTTCTGTAGTAAAGGGAAAAGCCCTGTGAACTTCTCCAATATGGCTCTGAGCTTGTGTAGAGCTGCTCCAGAGAAGCTGGAGAATACGCACAAACAGCACAGATAACGATTCACACTGACTAACAAACACAATAAACAAAGTCTACAGTCATGTTCTCAATATAAGGCCACATTTACGTTGCTTGAAAGTTACTCTAATTGCCAGTTTCAGACATGTAAATCAATCAGTCAATCAATCAATCAATCAGACTTTATTTATTTAGCACTTTTCATACAAGGCAATGCAACACAAAGTGCTTTACATAAGAAAAACACACACACAAGAAAGAAAACATTCCCTCCCACATCCACTCCCTGCACACCACCCGAATCCATGTTATAAATACTGACTCAATAAAAACTGAAGACGACCATAACCATTACGTTTCATGAATCTGCAATGAGGAAACACCAGAGGTAGTATGAAAATGCAAAAATGTGTAAAAACCCCCAAAATAGATAACTGATCACAAAAGATTAATAGAATATAATAGATAAACAATCAGAGACAGTCCCTATAAGTAATATTCATGATAATGTGTATAATACATATGATATTTAAACACCAGAAGTGTAAGGTGGGCTATTAAAAAAAAAGAAGCTAAAAATATTGAGAATTACTAAGAGGAGATGTGATGAAGTAAAATCAGAAAAGTAGGTTATGAAGAGGGAAACAATGAAGAAACTAAAAATAGAATAAAAAGGACAGACAGCAAAACAGCCTAACACAAATGAATAAAGGAAAGAGAAATAAATAAAATTAGTACGGTTCAATGAAGAGCCAGGTTAAAAAGGAAGGTCTTTAAGTTTGCTTTTAAAAATAGCAACACTCAGCTGCCCTCAGGTCTTCACGTAGGCTGTTCAGCACGAGGACCACAGTGATAAAACCATGCCTTACTGCCTTCTTTAGAACTAAAAGACCACGAACAGAACACCAGAGGGTTCTGGAGGGTTCATAGGATAAATCAAATCTGATAAATAGGTAGGACGAAGACCATTAAGAGCTTTATAAACCAATAAAATGACCTTAAAATCAATTCTGAAGCAAACTGGCAGGCAGTGCAGAGACTTAAAAATTGGTGGACCGTGTGCTCTCTGTCTGGTCTTCGTCACCACATGTGCTGCTGAGTTCTGAATTAATTGTAACCGAGCTGTATTTTTTAATGGAGAGCACAAAGCATTTCAGTAATCAATTCCGCAGGTAATAGAGGCGTGGCTCGAGAGATAAACGGTGGCACTCTGGCAATGATTTTCAAATGATAAAATACAGTGTTAGTTGGACATTTCTTAAATGAGGTTCACAACTGAAATCTGCATCAAGGATGACTCCCTGGCTTTTCACCTGATGACAGGGTTTTGTGCCAGTGCTTGGACTTTCTCATTGAGTTTCTCTCTCTGAGCTTCCCGACCAGTAACCAAAACTTCAGGCTCTGCGGGTTAAAACGCACACGCTGAGACTGAGGTAGACTTGATCTGATAGCGTCAGTTTTACTCCTGAAGTGGACTGCAAAATCCTCACACTTGGAGCTGGCAGACATACTGCTAGGTTTTGTCAGGTTTTTGAATGGTTGAGAAGAGGATCTCAGGGTTGTTCTGGTTGGCAGTTATTAAATGGCGGTCATGGCAACATCAAAGTCATAACTACGACTGGAAAACTTTTCTCAAATGAGCAATACATCTGATTAGAAACATGGAAGTGCTTTTTTTAAAAAGGCAAACAAACATGGATGCCTGACCCTAATTCTAAATTAGCCGAAGTCTGTCACTTAAGGTAAGTACACTTCCGATCCATTGGATCTCCATGAAGATGTCACATCTGTTGTAGATTCATTGAATTGTCATCGTGTACAGTGACATTAACATTTTTGGTTCAGGGTGAAGAGCAGAGAGAAAGTTCAGATACAGAGCGTGTGTTGGTAAACGCAGGTGTCGGCTATATGCAGGATGCTGACTAGTTCAGCTGGATTGTAAGTTAATTTAAAGCAGCAGTCGGAGCTTTAGGCTAAAACTAGCAAGCTACCTATGTAAAAGCCACACGCCGTTCAGTCATAAACAACAGCCTAGCATCGACCTGAGCACCAACACCTGAGCAGCTAACTTACTAACTTATGTGTTTTGGAACGTACATGGTGACATAAAAGTGCTGCGTTCACTTGTCCTTCACATTTCCATCAAAACGCATCTGGATGTTTTCCTTAAACTGATCTCATCAGACCACTAGACCAGACACTTTCTGCACAGCTGCATTCTTCATCAGTCAGCCTGCTTTCATCAGGTAATGAGGAGATAAAACCTTATGGCAAATAAGTTTGTATAAAATGACAAAAGATGTATGGTTTGGCCCGACTAGACTGACTCAAATATTCAATATCTGATGCTTTCACTGACTAAGACGACTAAAACAGTTTAGGTTTTCTTTGCCTATGATAAGACTAAATATTAGTCAACTTAAACCTGACTAAACAAAACCAAAGAGGATGAGGTTGACTAAATATGATAAAAACTAACAAGGACATTTTGACACAGGATTAAAACTAAGACAAAATAACAGCTTCCCTTCCTGTGAGGCTTTAAGAAAGCAGAATTATTAATCCATTTGTCTTGACTTTTAGTCCATTTATCCCAGCAAGCTCCTCTGAAAGCAGAGAATTGAGTGCAGGATATTAATTACAGATATAATTAGGTAAAGGACATGACTGTGCGAAGAGATGGAAAAGAGCCAAGAGACAGGAGAGAGGAGAGGTGGAGGCGTGTCAGCCTTCCGGGTGCCTCCGCCATGTTAATCGGATAGAAAACGAGCACAGGTGCTTTCACCTTTCACAATGGACAGGAACATTTCATTACATGTTAAAGACCTATGTCCCTAAAAAACATGGGAGGTTTGGTGTCCAGTTAGGCTCTTTGCATATTACATATATTGAAGCTCTGAACACTGCAAGCACGGTTTCATTTCTAATCAATTTGAATAAACCAGCTTTAAAATGATTTGTGCTTGTGGCTTCATCTTGATTTGACTTTCATCAGCACTGAAGGCTTGCATAGACTAGACACCACAGTTAGTTCTGGTCTCTGATTGGCTGAGGCATGGTGGGCAGCCATTCACTGTGTGAACTACAGGTGCCTGCATCGGGCCCAGTGGCCACCAGGGGCCTCCTAAAAAGCTCATGACAAATGTGAAATCCTCTTTTTTCTATGTGTTATAAATACTTCAGAGTACTGCAAACAAATGCTATTTAAGGAACAGTCTGACATTGCAATCTTACCCAGAGTTAGATGAGAGGATAAGATCAGTTTCATCTCTGTGCATCCAGTACAGAGGTCAGGGACACTTTGGTCTAGCTCAGCAAAAACAAAAGGAGCAAAAACACTGCCAAGCTATATCACTGCACAAAAAGGTGAAACAATGCACCTTCTAGTGGCCTACCAGCTTTTACATTTTACATAGTTCTATCTTGTTAGCTAGCGAGCTAGTCACAAATCAGTTTAAGAGTCAGCAAAGTTCAGATTTAAGGCAAGGCAAGTTTGTATATAGAGAACAAATCAGACACAAGGCAATTCAAAGGGACATATCACACTGACACAGGAATAAATAAAAACAAGAAACTGAGAAAATATTAAAAACGCACTTGTAGGCCAGAGCTCAGACCTGACATGAGAAGAGAGGAACTTTAAGATGATGCATTCAGCCACTGCATCCAGCAGCTGTTGGTGAAACAGCTCTGACAGGAACTGAGGCTGAAAGCTCATGTCTGTTTGCACTTTTATTCGCACGGAACACGTCTGCAAAGTGTATAAATAGAATAGCTATTAAACTGTTGGAAGGTGTATTTTGCATTTTGCACAGGATGAAGGCTACTGGCCCTGATGGCATCAGCTCCAGACTGATCAGGGATTGTGCAAATCAGCTCTGTGGGGTTGTTCAGCACATCTTCAACATGAGCCTCAGTCTGGAGAGAGTTCCTGCCCTGTGGAAAACTTCCTGTGTGGTTCCAGTGCCAAAGACTGTGCATCCAAGGGAGCCCAACCACTTCAGGCCTGTAGCCTTAACTTCCCATCTGATGAAGACCCTGGAGAGGATTGTACTTAACCATCTTCGTCGCCTGGTGGGCAGCGAGCTGGACCCCCTACAGTTCACATACCGACCAGGCATTGGTGTGGAAGACGCTATCATCTACCTGCTCCATCACTCTCTTTTCCACCTGGAGAGCACTGGTGACACAGAGAGGATTCTGTTTTTTTGACTTCTCCAGTGCTTTCAACACAATCCAGCCATCACTGCTGAGGGGGAAGCTGGAAAGTGCCGGAGTAGACTGTCACCTGGCTGCATGGACCATCGTCTACCTCACCAACAGACCACAGTATGTGAGGCTTCGCGACTGTGTGTCGGATGTGGCAGTTTGCAGCACCGGGGCTCCTCAGGGTACTGTGCTCTCTCCTTTCCTCTTCACCCTCTACACATCGGACTTCAGACACAACACAACCAGCTGTCACCTCCAGAAGTTCTCTGATGATAGAGCCATCGTTGGATGTGTATCACAATACAGGGAAGTCATCACTGACTTTGTTGACTGGTGTGGATTGAACCACCTGCACATCAACGCCAGCAAGACTAAGGAGATGGTGATAGACCTCTGCAGGAAAGCACCACAGACTACACCGGTGTGCACTCAGGGTTTTCACATTTAGATCATGGAGGAGTACAAATACCTGGGTGTGCACCTCAACAATAAACTGGACTGGTTCACCAACACAGATGGCCTGTACAGAAAGGGCCAAAGTCGTCTCCATCTCCTGAGAAGACTGAGGTCCTTTGGAGTATGTAGGACATTACTGAGGACTTTCTATGACTCTGTGGTTGCATCTGCAGTGTTTTACGCAGTGGTCTGCTGGGGCTGTGGAAGCTCTGAGAGGGACCGAAAGAGACTGAACAGACTGGTCAGGAGAGCTGGCTCTGTCCTGGACTGCCCTCTGGACACAATTGAGTATACAGGTGAGAGGAGGATGTTAGCCAAGCTGACATCCATCACTGACAACTCCTCCGACATGGGGGGGGGGGGCCTCAGCAGCTCCTTCAGTAACAGACTGCTGCATCCACTCTGCAGCAGGTCCTTCATTCCATCAGCTGTCAGAGTGTTCAACTTCAGCGTTGCCTAACTTAGCACTGGTTTCCATATTCGGACTGTTCTTTGCAGTGATGTGTGATCTATCATACACCTAGTACCTTGCAATACTGCTCTTTTCCACTCTAATTGAGTACTCTACATATAAATACACAATAGTACTCTACTGTGACATGACTCACTTATATACATGCTTCTTTGCTTTTTAACCACACTATGGGCATGGCTCTATGGACAGCAATGCTGGTCAATCATTTGGTTGGTCTATCAGTTTGGTCCTGGACTACAATGATGAACATGATGAACATTTCCTGTTGTAAATCAGCATGTTACCTTTGGCATTGTCAGTATGCCATGTGAGTACAGCCTCACAGTGCTGTCTAGCAATGTGAGGCTCTATGCACGCACACACACACACACACACACCACACACACACACTCTCTCACACACACACACACACACACACACACACACACACACAGTTGGCTAACATTGGCTAACATGGCTGTAGACTTTGTCCAGTTTATGTAACTGTACATCTCTGATGCTGCCTCTACATAATTGTTCGAAATTAATTCTCACAGCTGGAAGGATGCTGGTTTCAGCTGTTACAAGGCCCCCAGCTTCTACTGACACTTACACTGATACTTAGTGGAGAAACCTTAATTCCAATGCTGACAAATATAATTTTGGCATGTCTACATATATGCATACATCTGTATACATGTGTATGTAGAAACAGTAGCTATGTATGGTTAGCTTTGAAACAAAGTCGGATAGTCCATTTTAACACACGTGTCTAACCATAGATGACCCCTTCCATAGGTTTTGTTTGCTTTGGTTTGAGTTGTTGTGTGTTGTATTGCGTTGTACCTGAGAATCCTGCTCCAATCACAATGTTGCTGTAGGTGGGGTGGCAGTCCAGCACAAAATGACGGTCAGGCGTTAGCTGTAAAAACAGTAAAACATGAAGAGCCAGCAAGTCCAAAATTAAAATGAGAGGCTCAAGATTATAGGAGAAACCCATTCACTCTGACCAAGCTGTCAGGCTTGACTTCCAAACTGTTGCTGTGAAATCTATAAACTGTTGAGGTTTGGAACGAGCTGAGTTAAGATCTCAAAGATTTTGACTCTTTGGCCTGATAGAAACAAGGCAGCTTCAGTACATTTAGTCAAGAGTGCTGCAGCCTTCCACGACATGAAGACATGAATAATGAACTGAGGATTGCAGATTGTCCTGTTAGCCATCTGACAAAGACACACACAGCCTACTTACTCTCTATGTGGCCATGTGACCTTTGGAGCTTTTCCTTTCAAATCCTTTGTGAAAAAAAATGTGTTTTAAAATGTGTTTAACCGGATGAAAGATTCTACTGGAGAATACATAATGACCTCTGACAAAAGGCAATCTTTTACTCCAACTGTCAAGACACATATAATTTAACTCTCTGTCCTTTTATAAGAGTCACCTGTAATGGAACAAAACACTTGCTGATAAGTGAGAAAAGCGTGACTGTCAGGATTTTCAGGGGCACTGGACAAGGTCATAGAAATTATGTTATCCAACAGCTTCAGTATGTGATTGTGGTGAAAGCAGCTTGCTGTGTCGCTAGAGGACAGAGTGGCTGCACAACCCCCACCCCTGCAACACACACACACACACACACACACACGCGCACACACACACACACACACACACACACACACACACACACACAGTTCAGCACAGCCTAAAGAGAATCCAACAACTGAGAATGGCATTGGACAGTAACATCCAGCAGTAAATTAAATCCAGTCCACAACACTTCATACAAACGGTTTAACCGGCCAGCAATAAACTTGAACACATACGTTCTAAAGCCAAGTGAGTGCCTCCAAGAGGCTGGAATGTCCAACACAATGAGACTGTGTTCAATTTAGCTTTTTTTAGTCTAAGCAGTTGTTAAAAGTGCAAGATTGTGGGTTCATGTTCAAAAACCTGATGCTGTCAGCTCAGCAAAAAGAGCAGTGATCGAATTAAAAAGGCCTCCTGGAGTTACCAAAAAATGTGAGCAGTTTTTGGAAGTTCTTTTAAAGCTCGGTAAAAATGTGCACACAGATATTACTGTATGTAGTCAGCAAGAGCCAGAGCCTTACTTTAATGTTGCATGGTGTTGTTTATACTTACATTTTCAAGTTGCTCAGAATAGTTCTGTCAATTTATTACTGAAGCTGTAAATATGCTATACAAAACATTCTCATTAATATAATTTTCATTATTTTAAGAGTACCTTAAAACCAGTTTCAAACGCAGTGTTTCACTGTCTTCTCAGGTGGAAAGTCTAACCACACCCAGTAGTGATGTCACGGCGTACCGACACATGCTACAGTACGCTTGTACATCTGTAGCAAGGTGAGAAGCTAAACCACTGAGGGTCAGCTAAAACAAGATTTTCACATGGTGTTAAGTTGTCATTTCAAATTAAACAGCAAAGCTGTGCTTGAAAAATGTTACTTTGGTTTTAGCTCAAACAAGGAAACAACGAAAAGAATATCTATGAACGCTGTGAAAAAGGGCAGTCCTTCAGATGAGTGGCTCACATTCTAAAATGTCATTGCATTTATTTTTCTCAAGTAGTTCCCTTAAACTTAAACTTTCTTCTACTTTATTTTATTTATGAAATTTGGTTTCTGCTCTCCTGTAAAAACAAGGAAAACTGTATTTAGGCCCCTTTGGTTGGTCATTAGATTATGCCGTTAAATAAATGTGTTGCTGGTGTTTGACTGTGATATTTCCTGATGACCCACAGATATCATCAAACCTCTTTACCTTCTGAGGCTTAAATCTCAACACTTTGATGGATTAGAGTGATGACTATGAACACTGTGATCTGGAGTGTTGATACCGACCGTATACATGCAGCTCTCCACCACAGCAGGTTCAGGGACCAGGCCAGGTAAACAGCGGGCGATGTAGCGCTGGAGGATGTCAATATCAGTCCTGTCTGTCTGCTTGTCTCGCTGGTCTGGGTCAGTCTTACTGCCCATGTGGTAGCATATCTGCACACAAAATGACATCACCAACATTATTTCTGTATGACACACAAAGTACTTGAAAGTAACAGCAGCAGCAGTATAAAAACATCCAACTCTGTTGTAAAGTGTTTTCATTGAACTTCTGTTGTTTTATTTTTGCGTGGTTGTATGTATTTACAGGATTAAATCTGCATTTTAGTAATCCAGAATTTGCATGTAAGGTATGCCTTGATATTTAGTGCCACCACCGCTATATTTGGAGGTGTTGAATAACAACTCCAAACACAGCCCGGACATCCCCTCAAGCTCATGTCCACCTCAAACCATCTCCTGTTCAAAAGAGCAGGTGCACCATGAGCTCTTTAGTTTGTTTACCATCGAGCAGCCTCTGTCTATGAGCATCATATCATCTCGCAGGGAACCAGAACAGCTGATTCTTTAAATACCTTAAATAAAGTAAAACCACAAATCTATAAACTTTCTTGAGCTGATAATTTTACAGCTGATGTGTAATGAGGAGCAACATCAAGAAAGGCAGAATAAGTAACCCCCCCCCCCAAAAAAAAACAAAAACAAACAAACAAAAAAAAAAACCCCAATGTATAGACTCATACAAAAAAAAATCCCTCCATACAATAATAATCCCTTGCAGGTAAAAGGGCATTGTTTATTCGCAGTAAATCGTGTGGGCATCACAAAAATATACCACTGTTGATAGATAGCATAGGCTACTGCATCAAGCAGGTGGAACATAAGTGAGTAGACTTTATGGCGGGGAACACACCACAGAGGAAGACCCGCCTTGATGAGAGGACTGACGGATTATATTTTCATTTGATATCTGTCCACTTTACAGCGTGATGTAAATGTCGATGAAAATGCAACAGACTGGGGAGGACTGAGGACTCGTTTCCCTTTTTGCATTTGAATATTGTCCACTTTAAAGCAGGTTAAGTCTTTGAAAATGAAATGTCAAACGCTGTCTTAATTTTAATTTTCAAGTTGTTAGAAATAAGCTTTTTCATTTTGTCCACTTAAAAGTGTGATGACATGTAAGTGTCAATGCAATAAACTGGGGGTACTGTTTCGCTTACTGCATTTGAATATTGTCCACTTTAGAGCAGCCTTTGAAAATGAAATGTCAAACAAACATTCATTTTCACATTTTCATTTGTACCCAAATAACACAACCATAAATGGAAAAATAAAATGTCACTCAGACACATTTATAAACTTAATTAAATGATGAATTTTTAATGAGTCATTTCACCAGTCTTTTTACTTACACTCATTAATGGTCTTTTCAATTATCTGAATTGTGAAGCACTCTCTAAAAATGTTTCAACATGAGCTCTATGAATTAAGAGATGATGATCTTTCTGACATTCAATAATGATAACTATAACTGAGATATTGTGCAATATGACAATGTTTTACAGGTAACATACAAGTATCGATATGCAAGTGGATGATTAAAGGCATTTCTACATCCATTTATGGCAAACTGTGGGAGTGGAAATGAGGCTCGTGCATGTACGCCCAGTTCCTTGATGGATTTATTAAAAAGGACCATGCATATGTGCACCTTCATAAATCTGCTGGAAAGAATGCATATGCATTCTGTCTTTGTGTGCACACACAGTTTTAGTCGCACACAGAGTTTTATGCATTTGGCCCTTGGTCTCTGTGCAGAGGGTGTAAAGCACAGCTACTCTCTGTATCTATATCTTTATCTCCGTGCAGGGTAGAAACAGGAAGTGGTTGGAAATGTCTGTTTTTATCTTAATGTAAAGCTAAGCAATAGGGCAGAACATTAACGGTTTAACATGTTTAACTGGCTCCTGTTGCTATCTTCAAAGGTAAATGAAGTGACTGTCATAGAAACACAGTCTGAACTTCCATGAGCCAGCCTGACACTAACAGTCTCACTCAGAGACCAGAGACACAGTGAAGAGGCTGAGGGATTAAATGAGGTGCATCGTTTTTTTTCAGTAAAAACAATGAAACACACAGAAAACTGAATAATTACAATATTCCTCTCTGCTTCATTTGGGGATATTTTCAAACCACACATATGTTAAATGGTCCAAACATTGGACATGTACGATGGTAGCTTTCACTGTGTCTCAGAGTGAATAATGCGACGTGGCATCACCATCTGTTCCCTCCCTCTCATCTATGCATGTGGTAAGCTATTACGCTGTGAGCGCCTGTTGGTCCACCATAATGCCCAAAATAGAGATGGCATCAGATGACTTCAAACCCAGCACAACTCCCAACTAATCTGAAGGTGAGGTAAGACAAACCACATTTTACAGTTGACTTTGCAGCAGTGTTTTTGTGCCACCGTGGCAATGTGGTTGCAACAGCAACGGCAACATTCCAGTTAGCTTTGCACAAATTTGTCTCTGAACAAATTTAGAATTAATGGATTTCAGTGTTCCCCTATGGGTGTGAGGATCATCTACGGGTGAGCAGGGGTAAATTAATTAATAGTACATATTTTGGACAATACATTATCAGAAACTTCACAAAATCAAATCAAAAATGTTAATTTGTGTGAATTCCAATTAAAGAATAATACAAAACCATGAAAAATACCAGAAATTCAATTGTATCGCATAATACATAGAGCCTTCAAAAAATATTCATCCCGTTTGAAAGTTTCATGTTTGATTGTTGGCTTTTTTGACACTGATGAGCAGAAAAATACCCTGACTGTCAAAGTGAAACCAGATATCTACAAAATCATCTAAATGAATTGCATATAGTCTGCAAGAAAAATGCTTCTTGAGAGAAATGGTAAACAGACTGTATTTATATAGCTCTTTTCTAGTCTTCTGACTACTCAAAGCACGAGCCTACATTCACCCATTCACACCTGGTAGCTAGGCCACCTGCTCATTACGAGCATTAACACATTCACACATCTTGGGGTTCAGCATCTTGCGCAAGGATACTTTGATATGTAGACTGCCGAGACCAGGGATCGAACCACCAACCTTCTGATAGGTGGACGACCCCTCTACCTTCTGAGCCCCAAAGAGAGAGAAATGTATTTTCTGGAAAGACAATGAGCCCAAGAATAAAGCCAGAGCAGGAATGGCTTCAATACAACAACGTGAATCATCTGGCATGGCAGAGTGTGGTATATCTCAATTCAATCGTAAATTTGAGGATGGACTTGAAAAAAGTTGTTCAACCTCTATTCAACCTGACAAAGCTTCAACAGTTCTGGGGGGCAGCCGTGGCCTAGAGGTTGGAGAAGCTTGTGATCGGAAGGTCGCCAGTTTGATTCCCCCACCGGACTGGCAGAAAAATGTGGGTGTGTGGCGGAGTATCCCCTCCCCCCTCCATTATCTGGCTGATGTGCCCTTGAGCAAGGCACTAACCCCCCTATATGCTTCCCGGGCGCCTGATGCGGCAGCCCACTGCTCCTGTGTGTTTCACGTCATGTTGCATGTGTGTGTTTCAAAAACAGTGATGGGTGAAATGCAGGGAAGAATTTCCCAGTTTGGGATCAATAAAGTGAATAAAATTAAAATTGAATTAAATTAAAAAAAGAATGAGGTAAACTGCACCGACCCTGATTGTCTTAACACACACACAGACTCTGAATTGCTGCCAAAGGTTCATCCAAATACTCACTGGGTGGGGGTGAATATTTTCAAAAAAGTATAAAGTATTTTACATTTGTTCATAACTGACATCACTATGTATACATCTGTTCTCACTCTGATCCAGAGAAAAATACCCTTTACTGTCAAAGAAGCCTTGTGAAACAGCATCCGATCATAAGGACTGCCCGATGGACTGAGGCCACAAGTCGTTTGATCCATAAATGCTCGAAGAATAAAAAAAAAAAATAATAAATTCAATAATTTTCCAGACATTGCATTCTATGTCTACACTATGTACACACAGTGCAGACATAAACCTGAGATCAGAGACCAATAACCAAACTGTAGATACAGTCTCATAAAAGAGTTGCTCACTTAAAACATCAATTTAAAAACCCCATTTTACATTTACAGTATCAACCAGCAGTAATGCAAGCAGCTACACGAACAAGTATAAAGGTGTGTGTGTATGTATGTGTGTGTGTGGGTGAGAGTGTGTGTGTGTGTGAGTGTGTGTGAATGTGTCGGTGGAGAGGGAGAAAGAAGGCAAGATGGTGGGTGTAATTGCATCAGTGGCTACATCATGTGAGTACAATGAGGAAAAAATGAGGAGGTTCATGTTAATATTTAAATGGGAGGACAGTAGAAGAGAAGAGTAAAACACAGGAGAATCCCAGGAAACTGACACGGTGGAAAGGTCTGTGCTTCTCAGGCTGAACACAGAAATATCGACTATACGTAGAAACTAGTTACATGGGCTAAGTAAATCTCAAATATTACATGATCGAACTATTACTGTTACTGTGTGTAGAATGGCATGAAAGCCTACAATTTTAATATAACCAGGCACTGTTTCAGACTGTCTCACACAAATGGATTGCAAAGCTGTGTTAGTGCAGTAAATTCAGTCATGACAGTTGCAACATCTATATCGTGCTGTTCTGCCCTGTAAAGTCTTCTTCATGTTATTACCATGAATCTCTGAGGAGTCTGTCTGAATCTAGACTTTCTGTCCTTAAATTCACCCTGGAGGGTCCAGGACTGTGACGTACCTTCACCAAGCCCGGGTACTCGTTGGACGGGAGGCCATAGATGTGCTCGTTGGACTCCTCACCCTCAGTCAGAAGGAAGCAGGGAAATGGCTGCTTCACGCTGTATGTTTCCGGCACCTTCTCTTTCCAGTAGCACACATTGATCTTCACCACCTACAGTAGTGAAACAAGGAAAACTATCAGTAGCAGCCAAGTCCCCAGTGATCTGCCTGTCTCTAAAGACCTTTGACCACAAAAAGTCTTGTTGGCATCCAGAGGATTTTCTAAACTCTAGCTACTGTCTAAAAAAACCCACAACTCCGACATGTCCTCCAAACAAAAACAAAAGCAGTCATATATGACAATACATGAGTTTTGCATATGCAATGCTTGTCAGTGTCTACCAAAACTGCTGAGATATGATTATTGCAAAAATTCAAATGACCTTCTTTTGATCTGTTACCAAATGGTGAAAAGTTCACGCTTTGCCATGGTGTCTTATCACAACAGTCAGGCTTCATATGTTTGCTGTAACAATTCCTCCTGTTCACATCGGCCATTAACAGATCTCTTCCTGATATGCTTCCGATGCAAATGATGGGGACATCTGTCAATCTTATTCTGTGCAGAAATCTATTCTAAACAAGCCTTCAGCAGTCTGAATTTCACAAATCAAGTGAACATGTTCTAAAGTTACAGCCTGAAATTCTCTCTTTGGGTTATTATTCCTCCATCGTGGCAACAAAGTTCAGGAAAACATGTTGTACTACTACAAAATGTTGTACTATTTTTTGGAAACAGCAATTGCAGTGCTAGTGATGCAATGCTGCCTTCACTTGAAGTGTCAGAATTCACATGCCCACTTTTGAAGCATTTAAGTGACGAGGCTTTCTGTTTAGATTTTCCTTTCAACCACATGCACACACAAGTATCGCCGAATGAAGAGTTGAAGAAGAGCCATAGTGAAGGTATCCTGTGTCATGTGAAGATAAATTATTTCAAGATATATTCAATAATTCAACTTACATGCAAAAATCACATTTCAGTTTTCTGCCCAGATTTGAATAAAAACAACCTGCTGTGCCAATGAGGAGATGTAAAAGCACCAGTTTTTTCACTATTTACTACTATTTCACAAACTTCACTTTTGCCAGAGTCATAGCAGTTGTACTAAGAATGTTAAATTTGTCCTGAGGGCTGAATTACATGAAAGGCAATGGGATTAATAACAATAATAACAATTTATCTGCTATTTGAAAACTGGTAATTTGCCTGTTTGGTTAGAGACGGTCTGTGTACACACTTGACAATTTGGCCTCATTGTGGCGCAAGAGAAAGCCTCCTGGATTGTCCAAAAGAAGGGTTCACCCTCTGAGCAGCAGTAATAAGCTGTGCTCAGTAAGTTTCATGACAATCTGCTTATTCATTTTTGAGATTTTCATGTTTCAAACAGATGGTCGAGGAGAAGTGACAAGGACCACAAACCATTAGGGGCCATAAATATCCATATTAAATTTGATGGAAACGTGACCAGAAGTTTTCCACATGCCTTGTCATTGGCAAGAATGTTGTTCAAAGGAAATGTTTGGCCATTAGAAAGTCATTAAACTCCCTGGGAACTGTCCTCTCAGGTATTTGTCATGGCAATCTTGGTAGTAGTTGTTGAGTGTGGGTTACCTCAGATCTGATTAAGTTTCATTTATCATATATTTATTGTATGACTGATCAATACTAGACTTAAAGCAATACAACCTCATACTGGTTAAACCTTAAAATACAAACATACAAAACACCACCTTATCCATCCTCACTGTCTAATACAACTGTGGCAAAAGTAGCTCCGCAGAGGTGAAGTGAGAATTAGGATTTAATGAAATGTACACATGATTGTACAAATGACATCCATCTGAGAGCGGCAATAATAAGGACACATTGTTCAGGAGCTCTCAATGTAATGAACTAACTGGCCGTGCACTCATTCCAAGGGACCATAAAAATTCAGACAGAAGTGCTCTGGTGAGTCAGCGAGCTCAGTTCACTCAGGCATGGCCTTCTCAGGCCCCCCAGCCTGCTGCTAACCTGAATAATACAACTCCAATATCAACTCCAATTCTCCGCTCCACCAGCAGTCTGCTCGTTCCTCCATCACCTTCTCTTTTCAGGCAGCGTGCCTGGCTGACTACGGCATCGAAGCTGTTTAAATATGAAACAGTAATGCTTTTGTTTCCTCGGCATCTTCAGGTTGCCATTTAAAGGGTAGGCAGGCCAAGATCCCAGTGGTGAAAGGAGAGCAGAACTGGATTAGAGGTGAACAATTTGAAGTCGTGAAATGTGTGGCTGGTTCTACCGTCTATCTGGAGTCTGATATGTACACAATGCACTGAGAAAAAACAAAACAAAACATGCAATTTAAGTGTGTGGAAACAAGTGCTTCCTCAAACTTAAACTGGTATTTGTAAAAACAGATCCAAAGAGCTGACATGTGATAAAGTGACATGGAAATTAAATATATATGAGTGACAAAATGGATAGGTATAAAAGATATTCATTTAGGGTTGAAAGCCAATTTCTGTACAAGTTTTTGCAGATATGCAGGGATCTGGAATTTGATGTATTGTCTGTATTGGACGCAGTATTCTATTTCCCATCATTTATTTAACTGTGGGAATACGGTTTTCATTTCCTCATTTATTGTGGAGCACTTTGTAAAGTCTGTTTAAATACAAGCGCTATAAACAAAATGACATCAGATATTACGGCTAATGAGGATTTAAAAGTACATGTGATGAATTATAGAATGAGTGTGATAAATAACCAAAGCCTTGCATAATGGTTAAGCGCTGGCCTGTTGAAGAACTTCTTCATCTCTTCTCTGCCATTTATTCCGCTGAGAGCTCCAGAGTCTGGTGGACAGTTTGCTGTGCACACAGACAGACTGAGGGTTTGTCTACGTCTTGTCATGACTAACTGGGGGAGTGGAAATTGGTCTTGTACAAATGTGCTCAGTTTCACAATGAATGACATCAGTTTACAAATTTGGTGAAAAAAATTCCATATGCATATTTCTGTCTTTCTGAAACTGATCGTGAGCGCATTTCCAAAAAAGGAAGCATAAAAAACGTTCAAATTGCTTTGCTATGAGAAAAAGAACTAGTGCTCTTCTTATTACCATGCTAGGATAAGTATGAGGCTTGGCTGCGATATTTAGCTTGTGGTAATAACAATTTAAGTTGCATCATGGAGAAAAACACGTATCCAGTTGAACAGCCACAGTGTAGTGCATACTTACGTGTTAATGATGAACGCTAGCTTTCTAGATCATTTACATGAATGTTAAGCTCTTGAATCCTAATATAACACTTAAACTCACCCCTGAGAACATTTTAAGTACATTATTGCATAGGCTATATACGCAGCTATATGAACATTATTGCACATGGGACACCAAGATTTTGACTACCTCTAGTGGCAGCTGTAAGCCAGTGTGGGCCAGTAGTTTATTAGTCCAGGGTCCAGCGGTGATCACCACACTCTTGGCTCGATAAACCCCGAGAGAGGTTGACACTGTCACAACAGGGCCAGGCATGATGTCTGTCACTGCCTCTTTGTCTCTTATGACACCACCCAACTTCTGAAACTGCCCCTGGGAAAGGAAATGACACTGTTAATTTGTTTTGTTAATGAAACTCTCCACTAGTATAATCTACATGTAAGTAAGTGCTCTCAAATATATGATACTTATTGATCAGTACAGGCTCCTAAAAAAGTGTTTGCCCATCTAAACTGCCCTATTCATGTATGAGTGCAATTAAAACATAGAATACAAATAATATAAATTAAGTACAAATACAAATACAAACCATACCAAATATAAGTTGATGTTATTATCTTAATGTATACATATTGTTACTAACCTGGGTGTCCTCTTTTGCCACTTGTTTTCACATCATTGATAATAATAATAATAATAATAATAATAATAATAATAATACCTAACTTCACTAGAATTAAGTTCTTGATTCTAATTCTTCATCTCAGATGTATCAATCATTCTACCTAATTATTAATACAATCAGAAATATGATGCAGTCTGCAAGTCAGTCTGCAATTTGTCAGGAACAAGAAGACCCCCCCCCCACACACACACACACACTCACGCTGACCACTCTGACATAACTGAACAAGACAGACCACTTACAATATTAAGACACAATATGAAAAGCAAGAGGCCATTAAAGAGCCATGGCATGTAAATGCACAAAGCAATAATCTACTCATTTGTTACACATCTATCACAACAAGCTTTCATTTATAATTGACTGCTGCTTCATCAATTGAAAATGGCACCTCACTGAAATAACAAAGCAGTGCTTCGTGCTTGACCTAACAGCCACAGATGAGCCTGTTCCCCCCCAGTGCTTCTGCTCAGTGCTGCCAGAGTCCAGTAATGTGAATTTATTGCTGAAAGATATTTCTGGTGTGAGCTATTATTAGATTAAAACAATGGGTGTGGAATATGTTCAATTATCCATATCTTGTTATTTTTTGGCCCAATTCTCTATGTAGGTCTTGTACAAATTAGAAAATGTTTCACTTTTTTCATCTCAAGGTTTTTGTTATGGGACCCTCTCCTGCAGTTCAGTTCAGTGGCACAGATTTCTTAAATCAAAACATGGCTTCCTGCTATGAACCTGAACATGAAGGTAAGCATGTATGAGATGTAGACACTGTCTTTCACATTAACAAGGAGAGAGAGAGAGAGAGAGAGAGAGAGAGAGAGAGCTCATCACACAAGACATGAGTTAAATGAAGACTTTGTGGCTGTAATGTGGAATCAGATATCCTGTCAGAATAAGTGAAAAGGACACGCCTGCATCTGATCAAGCATTGTAAAGAAGTAGGAGCGTTACCCAAATGTGAGAGCAACAAATGCAAGCTGGCCTGCAGAAGGTCCAGTTTGATAAAAAATATTGTAAAGTTGTGTTACATAAAATTAATTGATCATTCAATTCTGAATATTTCCTGATTAAATTGTTGAAATTTTATTCATAGACCACCTGATTAGACACTCTGATGACAAAATTGTAAAACAAACTTCAGAAAAATGAAAACATAGAATAATACAGATTTCATAGGGCCCTACAATTTTCACCTGTCATCATTCCCTTGAATTTGATTGTAGGGTTGTTCCTCTAGTCTGTGTTTATTCACCCCAAACTGTAAATGTACTAACTACACGTACACCCTGCAGAAGAAGCTATGTCCTCTATGGCTATGGCTATGTCAGCCATAGCTTGAAACGTGCAAACAAATGTTTGACTAAAGCATGCCCTTTTGCCTCACTCTGCACTGACTTGGGCAGTCCAGATCAAATCCTAAGTGGACCACAAGATTGGGCTCGACTCATGAC
Organism: Chelmon rostratus; assembly: GCF_017976325.1. Taxonomy (NCBI): domain Eukaryota; kingdom Metazoa; phylum Chordata; class Actinopteri; order Chaetodontiformes; family Chaetodontidae; genus Chelmon; species Chelmon rostratus. The sequence continues at coordinate 1,738,687 of NC_055664.1, forward strand.
ATCAGTTCCTAAAGCTAAAAAAACATCTAATGCTCGATCAACAATATCCATGTTGTACCTGTACAGTCCTGAGTGCACGGTCAGCGTACAAAACTCCAGCAGTTATGTCCACCAGCGCTCCATCTCCCTCAGCCAGGTTGACATGGGGGATGTGCTGGCTGAAGTTGTCAGGGGTCAGGACCATCATGGGACTCTTGTTCTTCTGCAGGGTGTCCTTAAACTGCTGGTAGTTCTGACTGTTCTCTGGCCCCATCACCAGGAGTCCTGTTTGTCTGAGAGCAGAGATCAGTGGGGATTAAGGTGCCACCTGGGTGAGAAATAGTCAAGACACATGAAGGGTTCACAAATCACCAAGGTCATGTTGCCTTGGTGATGAAGACATCTCAAAACACTGTCAACAAAAATGACATGACTGACCGAATGACAACAGACAAAGCCATTCATAAAGACTCCTTCATGTTCATGACAGGTGTCATGTCATAGTTAGAATGGTGTCATGTCAGTCTCATGCACACCACCAACAGCCGAACAGGACAAGAGATATTTTAATAACTTCATAAAAATATGTTATTTTAATAATAAGGGTTATTTTGACTGATTAGTCCAGCTTTGAGTTTCCCCCAAACCCTTTTAGGAGGGGGCTGGCCAATTGTGGGCTCCCCTATAAAACTGCTCCTAGACCCTAAAGAGGGGGATGGTTTATTAATTTATTTGAATGAGATAAAGTGATGAAAAAGTAGGACAGTAAGACCTGACTTGTACGAAATGCGAATGAGCCTTTTAAATGGACCAAACAAATGACATTAGATCAAGCAGATGGCCCCCCACCCAGAGCTTGGTTCTGCTTGAGGTTTCTGCCTGCTACAAGGAAGTTTTTCCTCGCCACTGTCGCCAAGTGCTTGGGTCTCTGTAGATAAAGAGTTTGGTCTGTAGCTGCTTTAAATGTCAAGTGTCCTGAGACAACTTCGGTTGTGATTTGGCGCTATATAAATAAAACTGAAATGAATTGAAAATTGACACCATATGACCAGTGGACATAATATAGCAAATCACAGCAGCTCCATTGTTGTTATTAAGTCCTTGAATGTGGTTGTGAAACACAGGGTCTAATTCACTAATCTGCCTGATAGATAGCTGACTCCCCCTTTGCCAGCAGTGTTTTCTACAGGCTGCTCTGACATCTGTCAGCAGCCATGAGGCACAGACAACCCGAGCTAAAGGCTCCAGCCATTCATCAGGAAATTTTATGACTATGTCTCCCTGTGTGCTTGTGTGTTTATGAGCGTGGCAGAGGAAGGAAAAGCCACACAAGTGTATGTAGGATCATAAATATGACACCTCATCTAGTCCAACCTGTCAAACTGGGTGATTGGTGGCACTAGTTCAGCTGGTGCATGTGCACACGTGTTGTCATGCATGTGGAGAAAATAAAAATGTTAGTGGGTAGATTTTTGCTTTGCTTTCCATCCCAGAGGCAGCAGCAGAAGTGGGAGGCATTGCTCACACCGGTCTCGCCTTAACATTTCTCATCTTGATGCAGACGTTTCTTTGCCAGCCCAAGGGCACAGGTGGCCTTCAGATGTGGACCCATCAGTCATGAGCTGTGGACAGGTGCATAGGGGATGGGGAGCACACTGTTTCTGGGGAAAATAACATGGGTGTGGCTTGGTATAATAAACCATTACCCTGAGCCATAAATAATGAAGCAGTGTGTTATTCAGCTCTCTAGTAGTGAGAACAAACAGGGCTGCACCGAGGTAAGACAGCCAGGAAACTTAGTGCTGGAAGGTTGCTCAGAGTTTGATGCCACTGTCATATTCATAAACTTACAAATTCCTTCCCGTTCTGCAATGAAAATCAAAGGTTTAGTGAGATGAAAAAAGCCCCTGTTCCAAATTCAAAGGCATAGTATGTGTCAACGGTGATTCAGTGACGCCGGAGGTAATGAGAAAGTCATGCATTTATGGCTCCCGTAGATTGAGTTGCTGCTCTTGTGCGTACACAGCACCTTGAATGTGACAAATCTCTGTGTTCTGGTAAAGCTTTTGTTATGTTCCGTTTAATGGGTTTTCTCTCTCTGCGTTTCTGCTGACTGCTTACCGGTACAGTTTGACACCCGCCTCCCTCTCCAGCTGAGCCCACAGCTCGTAGCACTCCTCCATCATGTGGGTGTAGAAGCCCTGCTCGTAGGCCTTGCGGATGATGCGGGTCTGGCCATGGGAGCTCCCGCGGGTGTGGGGCAGGATGAACTGGAAAAGAAGAACATAATATCACTTGGCTCAAATGAAATAACTTGGTAATAACATGCAACAAATGGCCAAAAGTATGTGGACATCCAACCATTTTAGCCAGATGTGATGGTTAAACATGTGAATACATGTCCATTAATTCGCTGTAACAGCCTCCACTCCTCTGGGAAGGCTGACCACCAGAAAGCATTACCCCACATGTCCACTTGATGCAACTGTTGCATTACGGTTGGGCGTGGTTTTGTCACATCACTATTGCATTTCCAATATCGCCTGGAAGTGTCCCAGAAGCAGTCTGTTTTTTTCAGCAGTGACATTTCTAAAATTCACACGAAATACAAGTTTGCAGCTTATTGATGATCTATTTAGTAACAGGTCATTTATGGCTGTATTTCACTCATTTTAATGGCTGCAGTACAGCATGGCATCTGATCTTTAGTTTCTGTATTTCTTGAATAGTGTTTATCAGAGGAGAAGCAACAAAACAAAGTACAACAAACTAATTCTGCTGGCCATAAAGGCAAAGTCAATATAAATTAAATATATCAATAAGTATTTAGTTTAACGCAATTTTCAATTAATTTGGCATTTATACAAATAACAGAATTTCTTGCTTAGAGATGCAAGCTGTGCTGGTAAAAACAGACTTGATGTGTGAAGAGGAAGAAAAGAGCCTGGAGCCAGATTCAGAGCTCATGCATTCTACTGCACACTGTTGGAATGGCAGCGGATCATCTATAGCAGCCGGAGAGTGATGCTCCCGCATCCACTGGACGCTACGTATTAGTGAGGTCTGTGGCTGACATTGGGTGATAAGGCCTGGATCACAGTCTGCATTCCAGTCCATCCCAAAGGTGCTGGATAGGGTTGAGGTCAGGGCTCTGTGCAGGCCACTCAACTTCTTCCACCCTGAAGCAGAAAATGTCTTTTGGAGCTGGCTTTGTGCACGGCAATGTCATTTTGCAGCACTGGATCAACTGTAACTCAGGAGCAACATAAATTCAGATGGACGGCAGGAAGTGAAAACCACAACTAGATTCTTACTGTGCTAGTTTGGATGAAATTATGAGAGAAAGGTATAAACAGAACACATGTGACCTTTGTTACGAAGAAGAGCAATTTTTCCACTGAACTGAAAGACCTGTTTGCTATTGAGGCAGCAGATATAACCAACTACCCGGCCATTCAGACGTCGTTCAACTCTAGATACCAAATATAGAGACCTAGACTCTATATATGAAGGCCGGGTCAGGAAGAGGGCGAGATCCATCGCCATGGACCCCAGCCACCCGGGCCACAGACTGTTTGTACCTCTACCATCAGGAAAGCGGTACAGGAACATCCGCACCACCACCAACAGACTGAGGGACAGCTTCTTCCCCACAGCTGTTAGAGCTATCACCCCCAGCAGCCCCTCACTGCAGTGAGAGACTGTGAGAACTGTGAACCACTGCACACCGCACTTTACACCTACACCTCTACCTCCACCTGCACCTTCTAAGTACTTAACTTTTAGGTACACACATATACTTAACTAAATTATATACATTCCAGTATATTGGCACATTTCATTTCATTGGTTACTGTTTATATACATTTTAGTATATTTCAGCTGCTGTCAGTACATTTCACTGTGTATATTTTATTCTGCTTGTATATTTTATTCTGCTTGTATATTTTATTCTGTTGGCACATTTCACTTCCATATTTTATTGTTTATTGTTTAGTATATTTTATTGTCTTAGTATATTTTCATTCTGGTATATTTTTAATTGCTTTTACAAACATTTTTATTGCACGTTGGTTTATTTTATTCTAGTATCTTAATTTTATTCTTTCTAATCTTTCTTATCTTTCTTATTATCTGTTTCTAACATGGGGGTTGCAATGAAAATTTCATTGACATGTCATGCTCAATGACAATAAAGACTCTTGAATCTTGAATCTTGAAAGTAGGGGTGCACGATAGTTATAACAGGAAATTATGACGTCATTCCAATAAGTCCAATATCATGGCGAATAGCCCCGATAACACATAGTTTTGTCAGCACGGCAGTGCCTCGCTCCCACTATGAGACCCAAGTGGCCTGCAGTGAATGCTGCGTTCAAGTGATGTTGGCATAATCAGAAAAACTCTGTGTTACTGGGAAAAATCAAGAATACTCCCTCATGCCAGAAAACAACTCGTTAACTCGGTCATAATTTTGTTAGGTGCTGACTTGAATTAATATTCGCAGCATTTTTCCACATGTTCCACACAAAAAATAGAAACATGAACTTAAAAAGGGCAAAAGAACGACTAGTAAAGGAGGGAACGGGGTAATGTACGTTACCCCTTGAATGCAGCATGCTTATGAAAACAGAGTTCAGACTTCTTCAAAGTTTCAGAAGAAGACAGTTCGCTGTTTATTCGTAACAAATGTTCCGGTATCGGTTTTAAAAAACAATTATCATGTATCCCTAAATGAAAGCATATAAAAGCATGGAGGCATGCAACTTTTTTGTCTCAACCTGGGCACCAAGGTATTGTGCTGTGGATTAACCAAGCAACAAACGTTCATGTGATGGTTGTTTGCTCGGTTGTAACAGCACAATAGCTATCAACACCCTATTGTGGAACATAGACCAGTGTAAACAGAGCAGCGATTAGATGAGTGTATACAAAAATACACATCCAACAAGGTCAGAAAAACAAGGGAGGAATCTGCTGACTGATTTTTGCTGCCTATTGCTGCCCATTGCGCAAAATTTGTTCATTGGTGAGTAAAGCTGTTAAAGCTGTTGAAGCAGTTCAACACGTCAAGGCTGGACTTCTAACCGAATCAGAGCAAAGCAGGTAATTATGGGAAAAAAAGAAAAAACGAAGCATTTGAGAATGTGCTGCTTTCCAAGCAAACCATAATGAGACAGATTGAGGACACTGGGGGAAATCTGGAGGTTCAGCTGCAAAGAAAGTGGACAATTTAAATTTTGTCTCTTTTCTGTTACTCTGGACAAGAGCTGTGATGTTCGCAACACTGCCCAGTTACTCATCTTTGTGCACGGGTTAATGGAAGACTGTGGTTGCATCTGTAGTGTTTTACGCAGTGGTCTGCTGGGGCTGTGGAAGCTCTGAGAGGGACAGAAAGAGACTGAACAGACTGGTCAGGAGAGCTGGTTCTGTCCTGGACTGTCCTCTGGACACCACTGAGGATGTAGGTGAGAGGAGGATGTGAGCCAAGCTGACATCTATCGTTTACAACCCCTCCCACCCCCTGCATGACACAGTGGGGGCCCTCAGCGGCTCCTTCAGCAACAGACTGCTGTATCCAGTGTGTAAGAAGGAACGCTACTGCAGGTCTTTCATTCCATCAACTGTCAGATTATTCAACTCCAGCATCACTTAACACAAGACTGTGTTGATGTTGTTTGACAAATTAAGCTCATATCCACACGTTTGTGCAATATTACATGTTTCCTTTTACATTTTATGCAATATTACATAGCATTTACTGTTCTGTATATTTTATTCTTCTGTGCAATAGTAGTAACACTATTTATTGTTATTTTTAATCTGAAGGCAGCTTACATTGTTCTTTTTTCCACAGCTACAGGGGCAATACATACTTTTTACCTATTTTATATATATATTTTTTCTACATATTTTTCTTTTATATAGTCAAATTCCATTTTACGTGTGTAATCTGCACATATATATATAGTCTACTTTTTATTTTGTATATTGTTTTTTTTTTTAATGTTCTCTACCTCTGCTGCTATTTTTCTTCCCACTGTTTTCAATGCAGTGTGGTGAATGACACCAAAGTGGTGAATGAAAGGGACCATGGCAGGGAGTGGTTTGTTCATGGAGGTAAACACATGCTTGGACAAACTGGGACTAAAATGGGACAAACTGACAGGTGTTACAACCAAAGGTTGTCCAAATATGAAGGGGAATAATGTCAGACTGTTGATGTGGATGCAAGATGAAGAGTTACTGAAATAAACCCAGAACAGAAATTGTTATTTTTGCATTGTTTTATACATCAGGAGGTGTTGTGTGAGTCAGTGCTAAAAATAATCATGCTATTGATGTTGTAACTAAGATAGTTAACTTCATCAGGCAGAGCATTGAATCACAGACAATTTGTCAGATGGCTCAGCCTGGCCAAAGTGCTGAAAGGAGTACGGGACCTGAGAGCAGAGATTCAGGAGTTTCATGAGAAGGAAAGAAAAGGACATCCCAGAGAGAGCAGACTGGATGGCAGATCTTGCATTTGTTGCTGTTGATGTGACTGTACTAACGAATGAACTTAATACCAAGCTGCAAGGCAAGGGCCTCTTTGCACATGTGCACAGCCTGGCGAAGGCTTTCATGGGAACGTTGCAGTTTGGTCAAATAGAGGGCAACCTTCTCACCCACATGCTGACACTGACAGAAGCCACACCATCACTGATCACCTTCACAGGTATTCATCCATATTAGGGGCACTGCTTGGTGACTTTACATGTCGATTTGAGGACTTCAAAACTGCTGAGAGCGAAATGCAATGATTTCCTCTCCCATCACTCGCGGTGTGGACATGCACCCAGCGATGTCCATCTTGAACGTATTAACCTGCAGTCTGATTTACTACTGGCACAGCACTTTAAGTCAGTATCACTGCTGAACTTTCACTCTTCCACAACGTTCCACACATGAGGAGACATGCTAAGAAGAAGTTGGTTCTGTTCGGATCTACCTACATATGTGAACAAACATTCTCAGAGATGAACTTTAACAAATCACAAAGATGTGTACCCAGATTCAGGATGACTGGACAAATTGTCAAGTTATGGCCATTTTCCTGCAGCCATGTTTTTTGACTGTGCTTGCTAATCTATTGTAGTAATGTATATGTCAGCACTCAGTTGCTGCACACCAGTTTGATTAAAAGACACAGTTAAAAAGTTCTGTTCATATTATTCCTTTGTAAAAACAAAACGGCTTAAATTGTTGATTGTTTGTCCAATTCCATGTGAATTCTTCAGGTGAAAGGGACGTGGCCTTTCCGAGATGGAATTTTTGGGCCTAAATTGAAGCATCACCATCTGGACGACTGGGTTCACATTTCTCATGAAGTGCTTGCACATTATTTCCTGTTATGGAGCTAAGTTTCATGTTTGCAGCCTTTCCCAGCTGATGGCAAATGGAGCCATTCTGTCTGAAACTAAAGAAATAAAATAAATAAACCAGCACATCACAGCAGGGTTCTGGCCCTTCAGGGCTTGAACCCTGGTAATTAACCGGCAGAAACACAGTGGGCTTCTGTCCCCGGCAGGTCTGCTTTACACTGTGCTCACATTGTGTATTTAAGTGAACAGAGCGCCACCTGTGGCCGCACACCGCAGCAGACAGCTGTCAGGCAGCGTGTGAAGGGCAGCAGCTGCCCCAGCTCAGTGACAGCTCAGCCAGGATCCAGATCACTCAGGACAGATCAGGACAGCGAGAGCACTTGTGAGAAGAAAACTGGTCCGACTAGCCCGACATGAGTTTTTAATCCCCGCGCTGAACAGCTGCTGACTGGACGTAAAGCTCCGCTGTGACGTTACTTGAGGATCTTTTGCAGTCTCCTCGCGGTGTTTGTCCACAACAAGTCTGATGCAACAAAGTTTGAGTGACGCACCTGCTCCAGCAGAAGAGTCTTCTTGTTGTTTTTAGCCAGTTGGTAGGCCGTGAAGGAGCCCTGGACGCCGGCCCCGATCACGATGCACTCATACTCCGCTTCAGTCGACATTTTCACTGCATTCAGCACAGCAGCACAGCGCGAACAGTCATTTCACATTTTATCACCGTGCAGAAACAGACACGCCCATTAAAGTGGAGAGAAACTTAACGAAGACGCCCTCAGTAGTGCCTGCTAGGCCACAGATTATGCACAGATTATTATATCCCTTTAAGGTTAGATTGTTAATGTTATGGTGAGGACTGGGACCATATCTTGGTCTGGATCTGCGCCAGCTTCGAAGGGAAATGGTTTTTGCAAAGGGCATGGCAGGACACGAGTGCCTGACAGTCAAGAGTAGGGCAAAATTTGCTCCAATAGTTACGCAACAGATCAGAACTCTGAAAAATGTTGAACTTTCTTGTTTGACAACAAGATATCTCTACATCCTACACTAATACTACAGTGCTGGAAATGATTGCGTGCACATAATTGGGGGAAAATGGGAAAATACAAATTACAATCTCTAGAAGAAACAAGTGGGGTATTAGCAGTGATATCAACGTTAATTGTATTTCAGTTTATTCTGGGATAAAACATACACGTCACAAAAATACAGACATTTATGGAAAACAAACGAACAAAAAATGTATCTGAATCCACAATGGCACCGGGCATAACACTACTACAACTACTGCTAATGATAATAATAATATTAACATAAAGCTAAAGTATCAAAGTAATGTTAATACAGTGTTATTTACTTTAGCATTACCACAGTGAATGGTTACATGCAAACTGCCTGCAGCTTTCCAGATAGGACTGTGCCAAAGCAATCTAGCAGCAGTACTTATGGCGGAGGTAATGGGGAAGAATGGAAGGAGGAATAAGAGTTGAAAAATTTGTGTCATGGAAACTCTGGCAGCTGGGTTATATTTAACTGTGCAGACCTGGAAAAAACAAACACAAAACACTGCAGAGTGAAAAATGACAAAAAAGCAATGACCTGATGACTAAGTGTAGTTTTTACAACAGAAAACAGAGGAAAATCAGATTGATGAGTAGTTTTGAAAAATAGCAAAAAAAAAAAAAAAAAAAAAAACCTTTTCACAAGTAGTTGGAATGACTGATATCATGCCAGCTGGCCCCTCCAGTTACATCTGGCCATTTCTAGCTCTGCTGTTATTCTACCTTCTAACTGGAGCAAAGTGCACCTGTCGCACTTATATAACCATCACTAACCTACTCAGTCCAGAGGTCACTCCTCTGCAGCCTCTGTAACAGACCTGCACAGAACGAGCATGATATTTTCACAAAATCTAATGAGAATATGTGTATATGTATATCACAAAGCATCCCTGCCAGCTGGAGTTTTGTAAAGCTTGCCACTGCTTGACAATAAAGACCTTAATAATAAACTTCCAGGCTAAAAAAATAATGATATGTACTATGACCACTATCAGCACCCACTAGAAATTATAAGGGTACACAGACCACATTTGTCTGACAATCTCCCACCCTGCTCGACACAGGCCTGAAAGTGATGTGGACAGCAACAGGGTTTCACAACATTGTTTAATGGGCTAATTGACTGAAGCAGAGATCCAGTAAAGGTGTCATATACATATACTGGACAGTCATCATGGTGCTTTGCTATGTTCTTCTTTGTGGTGAATTATCCAGTGGGTGGGGAAGCTTTTGTTCAAAAAGGCGCACCAGCTATAAAGCATTTTTTGAAATGTAGAAATTTCAGTAATTGCTGAGAAATTATTAAAATCCACTGATTTTCACATGAAGCCAATTTTACTTATCACAGTGAACTCTACTCATCAAACTCAAGCAGTTGTATAATGTCTTCACTCAGAGGAATGTCATACAGTTGCATCATGGAAAGTGTAGGGTCCAGTGTTTTCTGGAGTTTGACCCATAACTAGCAGTCAGTTATTACATGCTCACCTGATCAGTTATTTTGCACAAGTCCACAATCAAGAGAATTTTAAAGCAATACTGTACATCAAATAAACATAAATGCCAAATTTCCATCATGTTTTCCACATTGTTTTCGAGCCCTGGAGCTTTGTTAAGTCATCTCGTTGTGCATCTTTGGTTTAATGACACTGCACGTGAGAATCAGTGCCCCGACTGTTCAGGAAAAACAGAGATTAAAGAGCTTGGCTGTCTGTTGCTATTACGCAGCTTCTTTTGTTTCAGCTCATATCAGACTGCATTTCTTGCTATCCAAAGCTAGATGATGATGGGTCTCTCAATACAGAGTGGACAGTCTCTTCATGAGGTGCAGCAATGTGTTCGACAGCTCTCTTTAAACAATTTAGAGTTGTTGTGCAATGTAATTGGACTGAACAGTTGGTCAGTCATTTAATATTTGCTATATTATTTCTCGGAGCAAAAGAATTCCCATCACCAAGCAAGTGTAAAACCTTTTAAGGATTATTGTGGAAGTTTTATCAAATTGTGTCGTTTCCATCCAACTTGTCTTTTTAGATAATTCACATAAAATGGTTAGATGGAAACTTGGCTTTGTGTTTCCCTGTTTCCTATGATCTTTTGAAAGTAAAATCAAGTGCCCTTCTACATTAATTGAATCACTTTTTTGCTACATTGGGTAGGCCCACACAATAGTTTTAGAACAAGCTATTTGAGATAAATCTATGTACAGCAGAGCCAGAGGTGAAACACTGTTTCAGGATGTTAATGTGCACAAAGTGCTTGAAGAATGACTCTGCTTTGCCATCGGCTGCATCATTTCATTGAAATGAGTTGCAAAGCTAAACACAACAGCACCGCTGCAGCTGTAAAAAAACAGCAGCTGTGGTTGCCAGAATAGTTAAATAATTAAGTATTAAATACAGTAAAAATGTAAACAACTTTACAGAACGACCTGTAAATTTTCTAGTTTAAAACCTCAAAAAAAAAAAAAAAAACATTTTAAGCCAGTAAATCCAACAGCCTTTTCTGCTGAATTGGCATGACCACACTGCTATTAAACTGATTCTTTCATTAAGATTTACATGCAGTAGCTGCTTATTGTACATTGAATCCCATTCAATTTCACTTAGGAATACCAAAGAATCAAACATTGTTTGACTGTAAAAGCCTTGTTATAAGACTGATTTTTTTCTGTAGATTTTACTGAAAAGTAGTTTATAATGTAGTGTCTTTTGCAGTGATAATGACAGGAGTTTTACAGGGAAAGCCCATCTAAATACAATTGAATTCTGTCATGATCTGGTTGATTTAGTTTTATCATTTCCTGTTTTATGTTGAAGGTTCACCTCATGTGTCCTGCTTTGCTTTACTTCCTGTGTTTTTCCCATCTTAGTAATTGTTTTGTTTCTCCTGTGTCTCATTAGTTGTCCTCCCCTGTGTATTTAAGTCCATGTTTTCCCCTCAGTCCTTGTCAGTTTGTCGTCGTTCCTTGTGTCAAGTTTACCTGTCAGTGTGAGTGTACGCCAGCTGTTGTTGTTGCTGGCCTTACTGTGTGTTTGCATTTGGGTTCTGTCAGGAACGTGGGGACTAAGGGAGAACTAAGGGGTTGAACCCACATGCAGACACACAAGGGGGGCACTTGACTCAAATTAAATAAATTTATTAATCACAAGGATAACTCAAGACAACCAAAATTCACGGGACTAGTGACTAAAGACACATAAGGGAAAAAGGATTCACACAACACGACGCAACACTGGGAATAGCACATGAACACGAGACACAACGGAGATAAGGACGAGACTATGAATAACGATCAAAGTATAAAATAAAGAACGGAAAACGCTCCCGAAGGAGGAAGGAACAAAATGGCTAAGAGAGGCCTAAAGAACTTAACAAAAAAGCAGAAACAAAAATCACTCCTGAAGAACCAGAGGAAAATATCACTACTAAGAAATAAAAACAAAACCAAGGAACAATCTAACCAAGAGCTGAAATTCGGCTAACTAGCTAAAAGAAATCTTGACTATACAAATATAATACAAGGAAAACTCACAAGAAACATGACACGGACATGAACACAGACAAACCAAGGGGTAACACGGACATGGACCGAGACACGGACATGAACTAAGAAAACACAACGAATAACACTCACTTACTGGCTGTGGCTAGGACTGTGGCTAAGGCTAGGACTATGACAAGGGAACATGGACAACAAGGGAACATGGACAACAAGGAATCACAGACCACAAGGTAGCACAGACATCTAGGTGACGCAGACAACGACCCGACAAAGACAGTGGAGAAGACAAGGACTTAAATACACAAGGAGGGAACACTAATGACACACAGGTGGAAACAATCAGACAATCACAAGGGCGGGAAAACACAGGAAGTGAAGTACACCAAAACACATAACATGAACCTTCAAAATAAAACAGGATGTGAGAAAACCCAGACAAAGACAACACACAATGGGAAACTTAACAAAAACCGGCGTGCAGAGCACGGGTCATGACAGGTTCTATCCCTGTCTGCCTGTGACGCCAACAACGACTGAATTCTGTCAAATGTATTCGTTACAAATTAAGGCATAAAGTCCTGTTCAATGACTCCTATCTAATATCAATCTCAAACGTAATTTTACGTGACTGTAAAATTGTAAAAGTATTTTTCATTGCCTGTTTAGATTATTGCTCAGTGAAAAATAGAAAGTGTTTGTATCACAATGTATTTTTCGATTTATATATGAGTATCCATAAAAATATTTTTTTAATGCACACAAAAATATTTATCATTGTACAGAAATGTTAAAAAAGGTACAAAAGTACTGCTGATGCACAGATATTTTTTTAAATAAATGTAACAAATCACAAAATACATTTGTGAATCCTACTGTGTGCATTCATTAATATTGAGACCCACCTGATTCCATACTGCAGAAGCTATTGTAGATTTGTTTCAGTTCAATAAAGTAAAAATGTTGGATAAAGCCAATCCATAATGACACACCTCTGCAGAAATTCCCGAAAATGAATGTTGAAGCAATAATAGCTCCCAAACATCATGCACAAGGCAGAATAATAAACTTAAAATCATCATATGTCTCCATCCTGAGGGATAGTAAGGTCTCTTCTAGAATATCTTTTGTCATCTCATGAAGGTCAGGCAAGACCTCAGTGATGGTGGTGCGTAGAAAGGTTTGCTCCAAGTCAGTCATTTCTGGAATCAAGGAAGGACACCAGTTTTCAAGATTACAAGTGAAAGAAGCCAAAAGTAATTAATAATCATTAACACTGTACATACATACATACATATATACAGACTAAGTTGTGGAGAAGTTTAAAGCTGGGTTAGGTTATAAAAAGATTTCCCAAGCTTTGAACATCTCACGGAGAACTGTTCAATCCATCATCCAGATATGGAAAGAGTATGGCACAACAGAACACCTACCAAGACATGGCCGTCCACCTAAACTTACATGCCGAACAAGGAGAGCACTGATCAGACATGCAGCCAAGAGGCCCATGGTAACTCTGGAGGAGCTACAGAGATCCGCAGCTCAGGAATCTGTCCACAGGACAACAATTAGTCGTGCACTACACATATCTGGCCTTTATGGAAGAGTGGCAAGAAGAAAGCCATTATTGAAAGAAAGCCATAAGAAGTCTTGTTTGCAGTTTGCCAGAGGGCATGTGGGGGACACAGCAAGCATGTGGAAGAAGGTGCTCTGGTCAGATGACACCAAAGTTGAACTTTTTGGCCGAAATGCAAAACATTATGTGTGGCGGAAAACTGCACATCACTCTGAACACACCATCCCCACTTTCAAACAAGGTGGTGGCAGCATCATGTTGTGGGGGTGCTTTTCTTCAGCAGGGACAGGGCAGATGGTTAGAGTTGATGGGAAGATGGATGGAGCCACACATCATCTTCTGGATTTTGCACTTGTCACCAATTAATACAGGCAGCAACTTTAACAGATTCCAGTTCTGAATGGCTCGACCCGAAAGCTTGGACATCTCAGAGTTGACAGTACATGGCTATGACTCTGTATATAAAAAAAATATCTACCTGACAAAAACATCACACAAAAACACTGTCATGTTGTAATTTGAACTGTATTGTACTGCTTTTTGTATTACAGTTTTTCTGTGTTTAAACTACAGTAATCTGTAAATTCTACAAAGAAATGTGATTCTTTTAACATATTCTTACTTAAGAATTAACAGTTGAGTTTGGTGCAGTAGTTCATAAAATATTACTCTAAACACTGCTTCATTGTTTGTTGTTTGTTTGTTTCATTGATGTCGTGATTTTGCAGCACTTCACTGTTCACAGACATTTTTTACAGTGTGTGTAGCATAAAATGAATAGAAAGACAAAACATGAATCTCAGTTATTTGTCTTATTATTAATCGTCAACTAAAAAGTCATCATTGTGACAACCCTACACACTAGGCACTAACTTTAAACACCACAGGTATGCAGTGATAATTTTGTGGTATATGCCAGTAATTTACATCTTTAATTATAATAGATAAAATAATAGATAAAATAGATAGTTGAAGAGTTGGTGGAATAGTTCTTGGGGCTTGGGCATGTTTGCATTTTCAGTTACAATATACATGAGCAGTTAGGTGTGGGGTTAAGGTGTGGTTACAATTAAGCAAACAAACAAAAAGCAGTACACCTCAGACACCTAAGGGACGTCAGGCTCCCCCTCAAGGTGCTTAAAACCTTTATACCAGCACTATGGAGAGTGTCCTGCAGGGCAGCATCACCGCCTGGTTTGGGAGCAGCACTAAGTGGTTGACCCTGCAGAGGCTGGCGTGGTCAGCTGAAGGTACCACGATTTTGTCTCTTTGTTAGACTCGTTTGGAGCTAGGCTCCGAAGCAATTCACTATGCTTTACATTGTACTTTGTATAATGTGACAATAAAACTTGATTCGATTTGAAAATTAAAATGGGTTGATTGTTGCCTGGTTAAAATTAATAAGTAACATGTTTTATGCTATAAGGAGATAGAAGGTGGAAGATAAACGTTATTTTGGTTGTAAAAGGTTCAAGGTTCAAGTTGAATTTTGAGTTGAGTTTATGGTCGTAGTTTGTGGTACCTCAGTCTGTTAGCTGACCTGCTGCAAAGCAAAGTTAGCAAGCTAATCATTCAGAATAGCAACAGCTGGCTAAGTTACTTAGCTAGTCGTTGTTGGCTGGTTTACCTAAAAATGCCTCTCTGTGAGAAGCTTGCTAAGAGATGTTCTCTAGCAATGACCACACCACATGCAGTGAAGTCCAACATGTGACTGATGGTAGCTAAGTGATTTTATTCAAATATCAGAAAGGCCAAGCGTGGAACTCCTCTTTAACATGAATTTACTCATAAAACTAATTGACTAAAGCTATTTACTACTTAATGCATGAAAATACTTAAAACATCATTATTATTACATATGTGTGTGTGTGTGTATGAATTTGATCATTGAATTCAGTTCAATTTTATTTATATAATGCCAAATCACAAACCAAAGTTGTCTCAGGACACTTTCCATATAGAGCAGGTACAGACCAAACTCTTTAGCTACAGCGACCCAACAATTCCCTCATGAGCAGGTGACAGTGGTGAGGAAAAACTTCGTTTTAGGAGGCAGAAACCTCGAGCAGAACCAGGTTCTGGGTGGGCGGCCATCTGCTACATTTCACTTTACTTATCATCCATCCATCCATTATCTATACACAGCTAAATCCTTTGCAGGGTCACGGGGGGGCTGGAGCCTATCCCAGCCGTCTCTCGGGCGAAGGCAGGGGACACCCTGGGCAGGTCGCCAGCCTACCACAGGGCTACATATACAGACAAACAACCACACGCTCATTCACACCTATGGACAATTTAGAGTTATCAATTAACCTCAGCATGTTTTTGGACTGTGGGAGGAAGCCGGAGAACCCGGTGAGAACCCACGCTGCACAGGGAGAACATGCAAACTCCACACAGAAAGACCCCAGGCGGGATCGAACCGGGGATCTTCTAGCTGTGAGGCGAGAATTTAAGAGAATTTAAAAATGGAACAAAATGACACTGAAAATATTACATTCCAATTTTTGATCCATAGATTAAACTTGGCACATTTGGGAACAGCCCAGTCTGATGTGTGGAGGAGAGAGTGAGGTAGACCATTGGCCACAATCTTGGCCTACATGTGAGAGTCTATTGTTCTTACAAGGAAGAGGTGCCCTGAATGTCTTTATCATTCATTGAATCAGCAAAGACCTGGGAAACACCAACAATTCAATTCAATTCAATTTTATTTATATAGCGCTAAATCACATCTGAAGTTGTCTCAGGACACTTTCCATTTAGAGCAGGTACAGACCAAACTCTTTATCTACAGAGACCCAACAATTCCCTCATGAGCAGGCACTTGACAACCGTGGCGAGGAAAAACTTCCTTTTAGGAGGCAGAAACCTCGAGCAGAACCAGGCTCTGGGTGGGGGGCCATCTGCTTCGACCGGTAGAGAATGAGAGAGATAGAGAGAGGGGGTCAGGGGATGGACACAATGCCATCATTGAATTAACAGCTCTAATAGATTTGTAGCTAAATGAAGTACATATGGCATAGTATATACATATGTGATGTATTTATATATGTGATGTATTTACATATTAATAGCAGATAGTGTATGAACATAGTACAGCACTGTTGATCTAATAATAATGGTAGTATAGCTAAGTACAGAAGTTGCAGTGGATGTTCAGCAGGTCCTATGTCCTATAGCAGCATAACTGGAGGCTGGTCCAAGGCAAGCCTGAGCCAGCCCTCAGTGTAGGCCTTATAAAAAAGGAAAGTTTTAAGTCTACTCTTAAATGTAGAGAGGGTGTCTGCATCTCCCAGACAATGACTGGAAGATTCACAGGAGAGGAGCTTGATAACTAAAGGCTCTAGCTCCCATTGTGGTTTAAGAGACTTTAGGAACCACAAGTGAGCCTGCCTAGGTCGCAATGTTCTATTGGGTTATTAGGGTGCTATGAGCTCTTTAAGATTAGATGGTGCCTGACCATTTAATGCTTTGAAATTAAGGAGAAGGATTTTAAATTCTATTCTGGATTTTACAGAGAGCCAATGCAGAACGGCTAATATCGGATAAATATGATCTATTTTCCTCGTTTCTGTTAGAACACGAGCCGCAGCATTCTGGTTTAGCTGGAGAGTCAGGACAGTGCCTGATTGTTACATCACATAGGTTGAGAAAGGCAGTCCTTGCAATTTGTTTTACGTGGGAGTTAAATGACATATTCTGATCAAAGATGACTCCCAGATTCCTTACAGTGGTGCTGGAGGCCAGCACAATGCCATCCATAGTTTCTATATCAACAGATCGTGAGTTTCTAAGGTGTTTATGTAAAGGGTCAACGACTGCCACACCACGTTGTACACACCTCCATTTTATTTTCGATCACCCACAATGCACCTCTTATAAACAGTGAATATTTCCTATGGGATTTCACAATAAAATGCATGAACTTCATAATAACAAAATAAAATAGTTATGGCTGGCAGTCCTAATTCAACACAAATTAAACTATAAAATATGCTATGTATTTATAACAGACAATGGAAAATACTCCTTATTCAATCTGTCACATTTAGGCATAAATGCTATAACTTCATGCTTAGATTCAATTGATTGGTTTCCTCTGGCTTCATTGATAAGTATCGCTGCTTATCATCTGCATAGCAATGAAAATTTCTGGAATGTTTCCTGATAATGTTGCCTAAACAGAGGACTTGAGGATACATTCCCAGTCCTTGAAGTCTTTCCGATTGACTGACATTCATGCGTTAGAGTAATGATTCACTGTTGTTTCTCTTTACTTAGCTGAGTGGTTCTTGCCATGATATGGATTATAACAGGAGTCAAAGAGGTCTGTTTACTGTGTACCAACCCTACTTCTGCACAACATAAGTGATGGTCTCAAACACATTAAGAAGGCAAGAAATTCCACAAATTAGCTCTTGACATGGCACATCTGTGAATTGAAAACCATTTCAGGAATTGCATTGCATTTTTTATGAAGAAACATAAACATAAGATATGGACATACGTTCTGGCCCTGTGAATGTAATGACAGGAATTTTCTATTATGGTAATAGTATATTGATGGCATCATCGCACATGTGTTGAGGTACGTTACGTTAGTGTGTAAACAGTCAGGAAGGGACTGAGTGCTTTGCTGTGTTGAGAGCACTTCAGTATTTAACACTGCTGCGAGTGTTCCGGAGTTTTTAAGTGTTCATTTTCTGTTTGTAGGTGTCAAGCAGACATAACATAGTGTCAGAAGTGGTGCAAGTAACTGGAACAGATCGACATGCCAAAGTTTAATCCTCTGGAGGAATTTAAATTCAACAGCCTGTGAGAACAACTGGAGTGGAAGCTGCAATTTTCGAGCTTCAGTCTAGTCAGCAAGCTGAACAGAGAGGTCGGAGAAGCACAGATCCATTTAAGCATGCCCTCAAATGTTCTGCTTATAAGAGTACATTGTCATAAATGTGTCAAGGAGGAGCATGGGATGGAACCCAAATGCAGAACCCAACAAAGTGCAGTTCAATAAGTATATTTAATAAATTTGGCAAACAAACAAAGACTGGGAGGGTAAGGCTTGGGAGAGTCCAAAAAGTAACAAAGTAAATGAAATATGAAGAACACACAGAAAAGAGGATGAATACATCTGCGATATGCTGGTTGTGGGCATCTAAATTCGGAATTGTCCCATAAGTTCCAGCTCACTGCAGACTTGTTGCTAAACAAAATTAGCATCCAGTCCAAACCACCAGAGCTGCAGGTGACTAAAAAACATCAGACGATAAAGCTTTAAAATGTTCAGTTTAGTCTGAGTACAGTTTGAAGTTCATTTGATTTAAAAAGGTGCACAGTACCTGAGGCCAGATCTGCCAACATTAGTAGTTGCTGGATCATGTGCTGTAGTTACTAGATTTAAGTGAGAAAAGAGATGAAGAGAGGTAGTTTGGAAGGTGCTGTCTTCATACAAGTTCAGTATTAAACACAGCAGTCATAATCCGTGCTGTGCTGTGCTGTGTCATTGTCTGGTTTTTGTCACATCCTGTTTTATTTGAAGGTTCGAGTCATGTTTCTTTGTTTGCTTTACTTCCTGTGTTTTCCCGCCCTTGTGATTGTCTGATGTGTTTCACCTGTGTGTCATTAGTGGTCCTTCCTTGTGTATTTAAGTCTGTGTCCTTGCCCAAGTCTTTGTCATGTCGTTATCTGTGTTACCCTCCTGTCTGAGATCCCTTGCAGTACCAGATTCTGTTTGAGCGCATTTCTTGATGTTGTCTTTGTTCCTGTCCATGTAAGTGCTTCTTAGTCTTGTCTTTGTCTGTGAATGCCTTGCCTTTGCCCCATACCTTTAGTAAATGTTTTTCCATGTGCTGTCTTTGTTCGTGTCCAGGGGTCCGATGCACAAAAGTAGGATTCAGACATCCAGGATAAGTTATTGAGCCCGGCTCAACCAATCCAAAACAACAGAATTCAGGCTTAATTGGTTGCACAAACGCCAAGCCAGGATAAGTAGACACGGATTCATCAAGCCAGGTGAAACCAATCCTGGATAAGTTGCAGCACACAGCTCCTCAAATAGGGCCCGCAATCAATCACAGATTCACTGATTCACCATGGCATCTCGTGCAGCTTACTTCTCCCCGTGGAGCAGGAGATAATTATGGACGCATATGAAGAGGTGAAAGACCAAATTAAAAACACCGCCACTGCCATAAAACAATGAGAGAAAGCTTGGCAAAGTATTGCAGATCGCCTGAATGCGTAAGTATTGCACAAACACACACTCACTACTCCACTGAAACCATCACAATTACAATCCAAATAGTTTATTAACATCCCCAAAAACGTAGTTGTATTCTGATTATGAAACAGCTGGGACTGCCCGTGAAACTGACTGCAGATGTGAGTGAAATCATGTAAATGCAGCTCCGTATTTGCTCCT
Organism: Chelmon rostratus; assembly: GCF_017976325.1. Classification (NCBI taxonomy): domain Eukaryota; kingdom Metazoa; phylum Chordata; class Actinopteri; order Chaetodontiformes; family Chaetodontidae; genus Chelmon; species Chelmon rostratus. Next base: position 1,758,590 of record NC_055664.1, read on the forward strand.
CATGCTCCTCTATTGTTTCATTCATTGTGTGTGTGTGTCCTTTGTTCATTTTTTAATTTATTATTTTCAGATTAAACATGACTGGGCCCAAACGAACTTGGCAGCAAGTCAAGATCAAGTACAAGAACATCCTGCAGAACGGTAAGTGCCCTGACAAATATTATGCATGTACATACTTTGTATCCAGAGGGTGCCTGCTCACATATTGTCTGTACTTATAGCAATTAACAAAAAAAAAAAACAACCCACAAGCAAGGCACGGGTGGTGGGTCACCACTAGCTGACCTAACCCCTCAGGTGCCCATGAGGGAGATTTTGTGAACAGGAAATCCTTTCACAGCATTCATGTTCAGGTGAACATGGCTTTGTGACATTAATGAACACTGTACATTGCTTGTGATATGCATTGGTTTAATAGTCTACATCTTTTATAATTTCAGATGGTCTGCAATGCTGACTACCTGATCAGCATTGTTGTGGTAAAGTGGCCTGGCTCAGTCCATGATTCCCGAATCTTTCAGTCCTTTGTCTATCGGCGCCTGTCACAAGGTGAGCCACATGACCAAGAAGTGTAAACTTATTAAACCCTACCCCTTAAGTACTATTACATTTTTATCAAAAACTCATGACTGAAACATCCGGATTCATCTTCAACCTGTACATGATCCATATATTCAGCAATTACCAATAAATAATGTGCACAGTATGCAGGCATTGACATTTACATTATGTATAGAAAAAAGTGTTGTGATTCACAAAACACACCCAAATACCTGTTAGTCATTACTATATCACGCAAGAATCAATTCTTAATACCTTTTTTAAAACTGAATTATGTTAGACATTTGTTTTATCTCTACACACAATTTGTTCCATAGTTTTACTCCACAGATCGTAACACAAAAACTTTTCAGTGTAGTGCGCACTTTAAGAATCCTAAAATTTAACTCACCCCTTAATTTATAACATCCCTCTCTATCACAAAACAGATTCTGAACATTACCTGGCAGTAAGTTATTCTTTGCTTTATACATTATTTGCATAGTATGCCTAGCATAGTATTTGCATATATATATAATATATGATTGCAATTAATGATCACAAATGTTTAAATAATGACAGTGGGTCTCGTTGAATGTGATAAGAATATGTAGTGGGAAGTGGAATAAATATTGGTTTCCCTTTGGGGTAACTGCTGACTGAGATAAGGGATGAGATGAAATAGATCCTGGAATTTAGCCTGGTCTGGACCAGGCTAGCTCCACAGAATAAATCTCCATGGTAACTTATGTCAAAACATATCCCACTTCCCCCTATCCCGCTTTTGTGCAACCAGATCAAGGACAAATTGATCCTAGATAACCAACATATCCCGGCTTAATTCCTTATCCTGGTTTTGTGCAACAGGCCCCAGGTCACATTTCATGTAAGTGTGTTTCTAGTGTTGTCTCAGTCCTGCCATGTTCCTTGTGTGTTCCTAGTGCTGTCTTAGTCATGCCACGTTTTATGTAAGTGAGTTCTAGCGTTGTCTTAGTCTTAACCCATGCTCCATTGTGTTTTGTGTTTGTGTGTTGTGTTTGTTCAATGTTTCCCTGTGTTGTCATTGTTCTGTGTAAGCCCATTTACCCTAGTGTGTTTCTTCATAGTTCCCTGAGTTTTGGTTTTCTTTGGTTTTCTCTTTGTTCATTTGAATCTGCACCCCCTTGTGACTGCATTTGGGTTCAGCCTTAGTTCCCCCGTAACCCCATTCCTGACAACAGCTGTGTGTGCCGGGGTTTCTGAGTGTCCATCTTCTTTTTGCTAGATGTCAAACAGACTTTACAATGAATATGTGCTGATTTGATTTATGGTGGAAATAGTCAATACTACCTTGCCAGGCCCTAACTTGAAATGTTGCCAACAAAATGGAATGTTTGGGAAAGAATCCCAAGGTATCTCATATGTAGCTGTGATGAGTAGTTTACATCAGTCACCAGCCGCGTCAGCCAGACTAAAATTATAAAGCAGCCCCTGGATATTGGAATATTGAGTAACTAACAAAACCATATCAACAGGGAGGGATATCAAGGTTGAAATATCACTGGCTGACACCAGAATGTCTACCCTGAGAACTTCCGTTTCTACAATGTAAACATACCCAAATGTTGCAGCAATCATGATTGTTACTCTATTATTGTCAAGATTACAGCACACTAAATATCAGTGTTGATAGACATGATGTGATGGTTGGTAATTGCAAACGAGCAACGTTAGATTCTCTTAAACACTGTGTGGGTTGCTGGGGGTGGGAATGGTGGAGGGACAGAGGATTGGGTGTGGTGTGGGGGTGCATGAGAAAGTAGTCCATCTGCTAGTTGAACATAATATATTCTCACTGATTCATTTGACCAGATGTGTAAAATTAGAATAAAACAACTAAAAATCAATGAAAGTTGTCATCAGTAATTTTAAAAGTTGATAGAATAGTGTTGAGGAATACATGAAGCCATGCGAAATATACCATATTTATGACAGAATTAAGTTGGAATAGGCAATTTTGCCCTGAACACAATAGGAGGGTTCCCCTTTTTAGCACACAGCTGCCAGAGCTGAAAATTCAGGGGATAATTCTTTTCAGTTGATCATTATCAGTGACACCTTTCATATTGTCACATTATTTTCACATGGTCATTGGACACATATTAAAAAATCAATCACAGCTACTTTCAATATTGCATTGAAATACTGAAAACTGTATGGTTACAATGTATTTTCCATTATTTTGAGATCCTACAAAATTAGATTTGGATGTTTTTAGAGGGTCCTACGCATCAAGTATACCCTTTATCTTGCATAGTGAAAACAATTATGTGTACTTGAATGCTTGGTGACATGCATGTACAGTATAAAAGATAAACAGTGGTCTCTTCCACAGTCGTCTAAAGACAGCAGGAACAGCAGATGGATCTTGAGGGAGGACAGACCTGCAGAGGGTCAGCTGGTCAAACACCCACTGTTCCACCATGTCACACACACACAACGTGTGACCCTCCAACACACACACACACACACACAGGCTCCATCCTTCTACATCATTGATCCCTAACCCGTGGGTCATTTGGTACTGGGCCGCACAGAAAGAAAAAATAATATCCATTATTTTGTTTTTTCACATAATTTGAAAAACAGGTGGTGCCTGACAGTGCCAGTCTGCAGCCAGGTCCTCTTGACATGATTAAAAAGTGGATTTGCATTCATTATTATTGTTATTATTATTATTAAAGAGAAAATACCACAGTTTTAAATGCCGATCTTATCATTTTATTTTGTTTTTATCTGCCACACCTTTAGACTGGGCCGTGAAAATATTGTCAGACATTAAACTGGGCCATGGTACAGAAAAGGTTGGGGACCACTGTTCTACATGACACCACAGAACATTAGCCTCACACATCATACTCAGCCCCTCTGTTTACATCTTTACCTCCAAGGACCATATCAGTAATGTTACATGTTTCAGAACATTGAATTCAAATTACATATGCTTCTACAATACTAACCACTTAAGATAAGATAAGATAAAACTTTATTTATTCCCAGTCGGGGAAATTTGGGCATTACAGCAGCATTGAAAGCAGTGGGAAGAAAAAAATTGCAGCAGAGGTAGAGAACATTTGAAAAAAAACAAAATACAAACTAAAAAGTAGACTATGTATGTACATATTATACAAGTGAAATGGAATTGACTATATAAAAGAAAAATAAAATATGTAGAAAAAAATATATATATACAAGAAATTTGTAAAAAGTGTGTATTACCCCAGCAGCTGTGGAAAAAAAGAACAATGTAAGCTGCCTTCCGATTAAAAATAACAATAAGTAGTGTTACTGCTATTGCACAGAAGAATAATGTTTACAAAACAGTAAATGCTATGTAATATTGCACAAAATGTGAAAGGAAATATGTAGTATTGCACAAAAGTGTGGATATGAGTGTAATTAAAACTGTAAATGCTATGTAATATTGCACAAAGTGTATGGATCTGAGCTTAATTTGTCAAACAACATCAACACAGTCTTGTGTTAAGTGATGTTGGAGTTGAATAATCTGACAGCTGATGGAATGAAAGACCTGCAGTAGCGTTCCTTCTTACACACTGGATGCAACAGCCTGTTGCTGAAGGAGCTGCTGATAGCCCCCACTGTGTCATGCAGGGGGTGGGAGGGGTTGTCCACGATGGATGTCAGCTTGGCTAACATCCTCCTCTCACCTTCATCCTCATTGGTGTCCAGAGGGCAGTCCAGGACAGAACCGGCCCTCCTGACCAGTTTGTTGAGTCTCTTTCTGTCCCTCTCAGAGCTTTCACAGCCCCAGCAGACCACTGCGTAAAACACTGCAGATGCAACCACAGAGTCATAGAAAGTCCTCAGTAATGCTCTACATACTCCAAAGGACCTCAGTCTTCTCAGAAGCTTGAGACGACTTTGGCCCTTCCTGTACAGGGCATCAGTGTTAGTGAACCAGTCCAGTTTATTGTTTAGGTGCACGCCCAGGTATTTGTACTCCTCCACGATCTCAATGTCAAAATGTAGTCTGTGGTGCTTTCCTGCAGAAGTCTATCACCATCTCCTTAGTCTTGCTGGCGTTGATGTGCAGGTGGTTCAGTCCACACCAGTCGACAAAGTTAGTGATGACTTCCCTGTATTGTGATACACATCCAACGATGGCTGTATCGTCAGAGAACATCTGGAGGTGGCAGCTGGTTGTGTTGTGTCTGAAGTCCGATGTGTAGAGGGTGAAGAGGAAAGGAGAGAGCACAGTACCCTGAGGAGCCCTGGTGCTGCAAACTGCCACATCCGACACACAGTCCTGAAGCCTCACATACTGTGGTCTGTTGGTGAGGTAGTCGATGGTCCATGCAGCCAGGTGACAGTCTACTCCGGCACTTTCCAGCTTCCCCGTCAGCAGTGATGGCTGGATTGTGTTGAAAGCACTGGAGAAGTCAAAAAACACAATCCTCACTGTGTTACCAGTGCTCTCCAGGTGGGAAAGAGAGTGATGGAGCAGGTAGATGATAGCGTCTTCCACACCAAAAGATGCTGTAGTGATTTAGATTTGTTTTTTTTAATACCTTCCAGACGGCCAGTTTGTTTCAGTTTAATTCATACAGTGTGGAACTCACAATTCACACCATATATTACTATATATTATACATTGCTCTCACACCACAGCTTGTAAATGTATGGAGGATCTAATGTGTAAAGAATGCTCATCTCAAACAACTCAACAGAGTTTATGTACTCCATGTAATTTGCCCACTGACCTAACTGAGGTGTTGAAGATGCCACACTTCCACTCTCTTAGATAAAGTTCACTGTTATATATACCAGTCACAGCCAAAAGGTGTGGTGTTGCAGCACACTTTTGTGCAGTGAGGCAAGCCCAGGTGTGCCGTGAGCCATGGAACAAGGTTTTGAGCTGTCTGTCTTTTTTGTAGTTGTGAACTGGATTGCAGATGAACTGTTTTGGAATTGTGGGGGAAACAAAGCGGACACTTCACCAAGCGGATTGATCTCTGGGACTGGCCGATAACTCTTTTACATACACACACAAACACACACAAACATGCACTTTTCCCTCCCTTTTTCAGTTCCATTACCTCCATTACCTATCTGGTGTAAACGGGTGTTTTGCTGCTTTGATGTAATTTTCCAAAGCTTAAAATAATTAAGATAAGATTTTATGTAAGAAATTGTCATGTCTCGTCAGATCTGTTGAGTGTTTTTGTTCACGAGCGTCATGTCTTGTCTTACACTTCCTGTTTTATTGTGAAACCTAACTCTCCTCTCGTTTCAGGCCCCTTGACTTCCTGGTTTGTTTCCCGCCTGTCTGATTGTCTTCCCCGCTCTAATTGTCTCCACCTGTTTATTGTTACCTCGTGTATATATAGTCCGCGTCTCTCTTTGTCCTGTGCCAGATTGTCTCGTGCCATGTCCTTGTGTCAAGCGTTGATTTATCTAGCTCTCGTGATCCTTGTCTTCCTGTTATTGATTGAAATTTGTTTGTAAGTCATCATTGATTGAGTATTTTTCTAGTCTAGTCTTGATTCATTTGTTGCTTTGTTTCATAGCCATTTGAGCCTCTTTGAGTTTTGATTTTTGTATTCTAAATTATCCTTAGCATCCTTTGTTTGTAATTTGAAGCCATGCGTTGTATGTGCTGTAATCATTTATCCTGAGCGCCTTTTGTTAATAAATTACTTCTTTATTTTGAAACTTCACTGTTTGTGTCTGAGTCTTGCATTTGAGTCCTGAAACCTCGTGCCTCCGGGCTTGTCAGATATTTTGTTAATAAATATCTTACACTAATGTAATTGTTTGTCAAATTTTATTTGGCATTAATAAATAAAAATATTTTTTGTTGAACTTAGACTAGGGTAAGGCTTCAGGTTGTGGTCCCATTGCGTTTTCCAGCTAATAAGTCCCAGATATGGTCATCTGCAGGCACTATTTGCAGAAACAGTATTCAAATGAAAATAAAAAGCTTCTACATCAGTGTGTTCAAACTGATATGACTCAATGCCAATAGCAAGAGTGATTCTGACTGCCAGGGAGTGCTACACTTCAAAAGAGGTAATGTACTACAAATGGTTCAAGAACAGAAGAGGCTTTATAGACTAATTGCACAAGACTGGTTAGAGAGGCTACTTTGCACAGATATGAATACAAGTGTGCTTTGAGATTTTGGTTTGCCCTTTGGTGGGCTTTGGGCAGCAAACATTGGAAAATTACTGATCAACACAAAGCCAACACTCCATTAGAATTCTTTTTATGGACTTCTGCTCTGCTTTTGACACCATCCAGCCGCAGAATGAGACCAGCCACATAATGTCGATTATGTACATTTCACTTCATTTCATCCAGGCTTATGTCAGGCTTTCTCATATACTGTACATAACCAAAACAGGTTAAAATATCTGGTTGTCATCTTGAAGTCCACTGAAAGTCCTTCTCATAGCTTCCCCAAACTCCTCCCATACCCAGGTTTTTGCTTCACTGACCACAGAAGCCGTAGCTTTTCTGACCTCCTGGTTCAGGTCTGCAGCTTCAGGGAACCACTGGGCCAACCAAGCCTGAATGTCCTCCTTCTTCAGGTGGACAGCCTCCTTGACTGCTGGCATCCACCAGTGGGTTCTTAGGTTGCCTCCATTAAAGGCACCAACAACCTTCTGACCACAGGGATATATATATAATGGAGGCTCAGTATTATACATGCTGTTAAGACCACTTCTTCAAATCAGTAGACATTAAAAATTTGGTAAAAAATTTGATTATTTTAAGATTACCATTGACCAGCAGTGGGTGTTTGCTACAGTCAGTCAAACAATCAGATGTTGTTGAGACCACTTCTTTAGAACTGGGTCAAAATGTGTGCCTGGTCAAGACCCTCTGACCAAAAATGTCCTATAAACATAGGAGTTTCAACATCATGATGTGTTATAACCATAATTGCCAAAATTAATGACCTACTATTTCATGATGACGCAGAACTTTAAAGAATGACTAAGTCCTAATTATCAATCATGGAGACATTATTATGAAATATCAACATGAAATTATGAGAAACCCTCTATAATTTTAATCTACTGTGTTCTTTTTTCATGTTAGTGCAGACCAGTGTGGCACCTGTGAACTGGTATTTTCCTGGAGCATACTGGCATTAGTCCATGACTGCACTGGTTCATCTTAGATGGTGTAGTATAGGTACAGTGTTCCCATGTGGAAGGAGGATGCCGTGGAGCAGGGATGCACACACTTTTTCAACCTGAGAGCAACTTATGACATGACCGAGTCAAAATGATCTACCGCCCACTAAAAATGCAAAACACATTATTTATAAATATATTGAGAATTATTTTTATTATACAGTATATGTTGGTGTACCTTGCATTACTGCATCAACCTATATTGCACAATACAACTCTGTACATTTTTTTGTCATTACCTTACTCTGATGACTTGCACTGAATGGAATTAGCCAGGGATGCATAGTCCGGACAGTAACTGCTGATAGCCAGCCTCAAGCAGACTTCCAGATGCTCATCAGTCATGGTGGAACGGTACTTTGACTTAATGATCTTCATGTGGGAAAAGGCTGACTCACATAAATAAGTGGAGCCAAATAATGCAGTCAAGAAGGTAGCACATTTTCTGATGTTGGGGTACTTGTCCTCTGTGAGTAAGTTCCAGAATTGTCCATGAGCTCTGGCCTTCAGCTGAATGTCGACTTGAAGTGTCAGAATCTCATCCTCCACTCCAGAAGAGTTCAGGTGAAACAGTGTTGCAACTTTTGATGCCAGTGAAACATCCTCAGCATCTTCCTGGAAAGGGTAGCACATGAATGTAGCGACTGGCTCGAGTACAGCAAAGTCTTGAAAGCGTCTGTCGAACTCTGACAGACAACTGTCAATTTGCTTTATGTAGCGTGCACTGTCAAGCTGCACACATGACTGCTCTTGTGTTTCCAGCTCTGCCGCAAGGTTCTGGAAGTTTGCCAAATCATGGCGGTGGAGCTTTGAGGAGAGATGTTGCGTTTGCGTTTGAAAGCATTAACTGAGCTGATCATATTGATCACAGTTTTGTCCTTTCCTTGCAGCTCTAGATTAAGGTCATTCAGCATGTTGGTCAGATCGGTTAAAAATGCCAAGTCCAGCAGCCACTGATGGTCATTTAGTTGGCTATAATCTGCATGTTTACCTTCACGGAAAAACTCCTTGATCTCCGGCAACAGCTCTCGAAATCTTTGCAGGAATTTCCCCCGACTTAGCCATCTCACGTCGGTGTGCAACAACAACTCTGAGTGGTCGCACTCAGCCTTCTCCAGATGTGCACGGAACAGCCGCCTTTGAAGAGATCTGGCCCGAATAGAACAGGCGATCTTTGTTGCCACATCCATTATCTCTTTCATGTTGAGCATTTTTGCACATAATGCTTGTTGGTGTATAATACAGTGGTAATAGAGGAAGTCCGGAAAATCATCGTCCTCCCTGCACTTGGCGATAAATCCATTCGAGCAGCCAACCATGGCAGGTGCGCCATCCATGGTGATGGACACCAATTTGCAGACTGGGAGTTGGGTTTTCTCGATAAAGTTTTTGAAAGACTGAAATATGTCCTCTCCTCGCGTGTGTTCTTTCATGGGCAGTACTGTTAACAGCTCCTCTTTTGCAGTCATGTCAGTAAATGCCATCCAAATAAAAATGCACAATTGTGCAATTGTGTCACTCACGTCTGTAGACTCGTCCATCTGCAGTGAGAAACACTCACAATCTCCTACAATGTCCTTCCAAAGTTGCTGGGTCAAATCCTCAGCCATGGCTTCACTGCACCGTGTTACTGTACTTCTTGATAGCTGGAGAGCTTTGATCGAAGCTAGTATTTCTGGTTTGTTTTTAAAGTCTCTGAACAACGAGTCGGCTGCTTCAACAAATGCTTCTTTTACCATCTCTCCATCCTGGAAGGATTTCTTGTTTTTAACGATGAAGTGACTCACCCGGAACGATGCTTCAGTGGCTGCCTTTGAAGTTAGCTGTGTGAAAAATGACTGCTGTCCGGACAGCTGGGATTTTAGTTCCTTCACCTTTCTCCTTCTCAGCTCGCTTTTCGGAGGAAACTCTGTGTCATAGTTTTTATGAACAGTCCGAAAGTGGCGCTCCACATTTCCCTTCTTCGGTAAAGCAATTGTAGACTGACAGATGAGGCAAATGCACTTCGAAAATGACATTGTGAAAAAGAAGTCCTCCTCACACTCCGCATGGTAGTGGTAGGTCTTCGGCTTTTTACTTTTTCCAGCTTTTCCACTCATTTTATCCCCTTTCTTACTCGCTAGCTTGTTAGAGTTTGCTAACAAGCTAGCGAGCTCTGCATTTTAAAAATCTTGATTTACTTTCATGCATTTGTTACTTCCAGGCTGGATTATTGCAATTTCTTAGTATCAGGCTGTCCGAATTAGTTGGTAAATACTCTCCAACCAATCCAGAATGCTGCGGCACGCGTTCTGAAAAAAGCCAGGAAAAGAGACCATATTTCTCCGATTTTAGCCGCGCTCCACTGGATGCCTATAAAATCTTAAAAAAAAAATAGAATATAAAATCCTTCTCCTTACCTACAAAGCATTAAATGGTCAGGCACCATCATATCTTAAAGAACTTATAGTACCCTATTGATCACTCTGGGTTGTGGATTGTGAGGTCATGTAGGGTCAGATCTGGTAAGAGGGAGACCAGATGTGGTGGTGTAAATGTGGAGACCCATCTTCTCTGGCTAGTAGGAAAGCACCTACCAGTTAAACAATTCTTAAAATACGACCTTGTTTTTGAGTTAGGAAAGAAATGGGTGGAGTAAGATGCAACACTATGCAATATATTGTGTTGTTTGTGTGTTAAGGGCTGAAACTGGGTATAACTTGACATGGGAATGAAAAGAGTACAAAGGTCAGGCAGGGTTTGGGGCCTGATATCCTCCAACTTCTTTACAAATTGAGAAAGCCTTCAAGAGAACTTTAGGATCGCGGTTATTTCTCGATATCAGCTCAGAAAGAGAATGCAAGAGCATTGTCCTGTAGGGACTAGGGAATTAAAATGACCAAAAGTAACAGATTTACAGAAGACAGTGAGATCACCCCCTCTTTCAGATGGCCTGCTGTATAACAATAACAGCAACAGTGGGCACCACCAAGTAGGACCACAATAGTAAGCAACCATAATCCACAATCTAGGCAAGGACAAGGACTTTGGGGAAGAAGCCAAGCTTAATCAAAAATCAAAGTTTTAAGGAAAATGGAAAGTTTTAAGCCTACTCTTAAATGTAGAGAGACTGTCTGCCCCCTGGATGATGGTTATACAGGAGAGGGGTCTGGCTCCCATATTACTTTTGGAGATATTACAGGTGGCAGCCTGATGGTTAGACAGGGGCGAAGCACGAGACCTCAGGCTGGCAGCCTGGGCCTTTGGAACAGTCAGAAGGATGACCAGGAGGTCAGGGTTGCCCTAGAGGACACAGAGTACACAGGCAAGACTGGTAGTGAAGGCAGGACTTTTCGGCGAGCCTGGCAGGAGGTTGACGGTAAAGGTAGAACCCCTCTAGAGGTCAGGCTGGCGGGACCCTCCTGGAGACCAGCAATGTGACTGGAGATCAGGACTGGTTTCTGGTGGCTGGAGTGCAGGACCAGACACTAGGCTGGCAACAGGAAGAGGTAGCTCCAGGGCAGACAAGGAACTGGCTGGCTTCAACATCAATGAAGCTGATGAGGTAAAACAGTAACTTGTCTTTGTACTGTCTCCAATTATTTGTCAAAATGGATTAGCAAATGATCACATTCGTGTTTTACAGAGGGTACCAAGTTTTTTGGACTCAAGCTAGCACTAAAACATGCCAATCAGCTAGCTGATGTGATTGCAGACATCTTTAACTTACATTTGCAGGTGACACTACCATCATAGGCCAGATTACAAGCAACAATGAAAATTTATATCAAGAGGAACGCATCACAATAGTCCACCCTGGTCAAGAAAGCTCAGGAGGAAACTTTAGAAGGCAAATTTCCTGTGCCAAGTTCCTGTTGACTTTTACAGGGGAGCAACAGAAAGCCTCCTGACTGGAAACATCACAAATTGGCATGTTTGTACACAGCCCAGGACAGGAGGGCACTGCAGCTGGTGATTAAAACCACTCAGAAGATCATTGGTACACATCTGCCAAGCATAAGTCATATCAGTGAGGTGAGGTGCTTTCACTGAGGACAAAAGATACTTAAAGACAACAGCCACAGCATGTTCATTCTGCTGCCATCTGTCAAGCGATACAGAAGTATCTGCTGCTGCATCACCAGAACTCTCGACTCATCCTCTACACTCCATTACAAAAATTGTCCTATTATTTACTCACCCATTAATAGAATTTTTGTTTTGTGAGTAGCATAATGGGACTACAACAATGCATTGTACAACCCTGTGTTGTAGAATGATAAATTAATGAACCTTGTATCTTTGCTTTGAACCACAGAAGAGGAGCTAATTTTGCATCCATTTGGAGAGGTTAATCTTCGTGTATGTAACAACGACTGATCATTCGTTTTGTGGCCTATGAGTCATATTAATCTGTAATGATCAACTGAATGTAGAATAGTACAATATTTCCTATTGAAATGTGGAGTCTAAGTATGAAGTAGTATGGAGATGGAAATCAACATGTTTCTGCGGTAAAGTTCATAAATGTACTTAGTTATATAACGCCACTGGATATAAACCATCAACCTCCTGCACAAATCCACCTTTTTAATCTTTCTATTGACCTTATACACACATACCTTATACAGACTGACTCCGCTGTTTTGTCTTTTAACTTCCAGTCTGCACCAGAGGTGGGAATGTGTCAGTAGAAATAAACACTGACAGCTGTTTACATAGTGGTGCTGATTAGATTAGTTGTCTCGCACAGATCAGCTGGTCATATACAGTAGGAGACATGACAAAGTAACACAGAGAAACAACAACAATCAACAGTATAAAAATATAAAGAACAGAAATACAGATTATCTTAATTAAGTAATTGACAGGAGGTACCTGAGTAGATTTGAGATTTCACATTCAGTCCTGCTTATTGCACTACGCACGTGAGTAGGTGTATGTGTGTATGGCTATGCGAGTTCTATGTGTTAGTATATGGGGAAAAGACAGAGGAGAAGAAAGAAGGCTTTTTTGTCCCGTGGGGTGAGGTATAACCAGGGCATGTCTAGACAGCTGGGTTAGGCCAGGATTGTAGCTGTCCATCCACTAATTTATTTGTACATTTATTTCTGCTTTATTTTATCCATTTATTTTAGAACCTTCATGAAAGGAGGATTTATTGCAGGACTGTTGTTTAAGCTGCATTAGTTGAGCTAGGCATACCAAATAAAGTGGAAACTGGGTGTATTTTTCTCTGTCTTTGCAGTGTGCTTTGATGCCTCCTGGTCTTATTGTCTTTATTAGAGACAACTTGTTCCTGTATTGCAGATGATGCGTTTGGCAGAGATGGCTTGTCAGTAAAACAGTATGCTGTATGTGGCCTTTATTGTGGCTTCTGCAAACTAATTTCTGAGAAATTCCTTCAAACACATGTTTTGTCTTAGCAAAAAGCACATTTAAAAGCAAGTGTTTAAACCAAAAATCACATGCTTTATGAGTTGCTATAGGTTGAATCACTTCAATTTTTTATCGTTTAGTAAAAGTTGCAAAATACTTTTCTTTTTTTCTTACTGATAATGAAATGCCCTGGATTGTTACTTAAATTCTACATGGATTTAGAGTTTTTAGATGTTTGACATATGTTAATGGCACACTCACTGACTGCCAGCTTTCTCTGCCATTTGGCTGCCTGAATGGATTATTTGGCAGTAAAAACAACCCAGTGACCTAAGATTCATTTGAGAAAAGGTCATGCAAAAAAGACAGCACTCTCTGAGACTTGAATGCTACTCCACTGCTATTTACCTGGCATTTACTGCTGGCTATGCATTCTGAGTCATGTTTAAATATCAAGAGCCTCTTGTAAATATTCATTGCGATTGCCCATACCAACAGGACAAGAGTATGCTCAGAAACATCTAATGAATAACTGAAGCCTCATGAATAATGTACAGCTTTTCCCCCACAGCTTCAGTTTCAGGTAGACTGTGCAGGCAGCGGGTGGTGTCGTCCTCTTTGTTGCCATGATAGCACAAAGTTCCCGTGGCCGCGGCAGAGACGCCTCTGACCTGGAGAGCAGTCTCCACACTTTGCCTCTGCTGTGTTAATGACTCTGTTTGACCACTCTCTCCTGTACATGAATTGCTGGAGGATTAGCTGCTTCATTCTCCCTCTGTGGCCCCTAATGCTGCCAATTTTAATGGCTGCTCTTTGCTTGTCAGATAGATGTGGGCTCACTGAGGGGGAACAGGATTACCTTTGCTTCGGGAGGATATTTATGGATAGAAACTCAGACTGCTCACTTCACTGCTTTTATGTGTGTACAGTAGATGATGGCATAAAGACACATTTCTTTGGCTTTAAAGTCTACCTCTTTCTTCAAAACTACCTGGTTATCAGTCACATCCGCGCATGTTGCTTAATACATTTTACAGTCTGTTTTCTAAATGTGGAAGCACACCTTCTAAACGATTTGTTTTTCAGTCTTACTGGATAGTGTAGCACATCTTAGACTGACTAAACCCTGTTGGGGGATGGTGAGACAGCTGTCGATATCCCTCCCTCTGTAGCTAGTAGGCAAAGTCTCCAATGACATGGCTGCTATCCCATCAGCTTGCAAATGTTATAACCCAGACAGTCATAGTATGCTTTGAGTCTTTGCAGTTAAAGCCCCCCAGAAGCTTTGCAAACTGAAATTTGACAGGCTAAATCTTTAATTGTTTAAAATCTCTTCCTGGTTGCTGACAGCAACCAGGCTCTTTTAACCCTTTATTTAGAACTGAAATGATAAAACTTTATTAATCTCACAATGGAGAAATTCACTGCTACTGAAAGCTCTTTGGAACACACGAGGGGGTGGGTTGGGGGGGTGCAAGCAGCATCTGAAGTTGCCCACAAGAACAATGCAACTGTGCAAACAGGTGATAACAAAAAGAATTTAATAACAAAAAAGGTATCCTATGTCCAGTGAATTTAGGAAAAATAGAAAAAGTGTTTTGCTTAGCAATAATATAATATAACTATGGCAAAGAGTATAAAAATACTTTCTAGTGCAAGAGGAGTGGATTATAGATAGTTTAGTAGATGAACAGTTTATAATCACAGAGGAGGTAGATGTGGTTGACATCTAAAGTATTAGCAGATACAGAGGTTATTGCACATAATAACTATACAGTAGAGTTGTAAATGCACCAAATAAGCAGCTCCTCTTCTCCTCTTCATCTGTATCGAAACCTTTTCATGACTTTATGCAGATTAGGACAGGGGCAACAAAAGACTGGGAAAGAAGTGGAACGCTCCAAAAACACCTGTTTGGATCATTCCGCAGGTAAACAGGTTGATTTATAACAGGTGATAGGATGCAAATGACTGCATTCTGTTTTTATTCATTTTGGACACAGCATCCCAACTTTTTTGGAATTAGGGTTGTATGATAAGCACCTGAGCAACAATCTGCTGACCTAGGGAGAAGAATAAACATCTCCAACATGATTGTCTTTGTGTAAAACAAATGAGGGCTGGCCAAGAATCTTTAGGTTCAGTCATTTTCATCCTATATGGACATGAACGGGCTTCTGCAAGGCACTCAATTCAAATGAAACTGTTATAGTACCAGGTGTGACTCTGTTTGTGTGTGGCTGGAGATGGAGGGAGGATCTGGCATCTAAGTGGAGGGATTTAAAGCTTGGTGTCTTTCTCTTGTCACCTTTAAAGAAGAAGCTCTCAAAACAGCACATGTTGTCTAAAAGCAGCAATGGCTCTAGGCCATCATGCTCACTTCTCTTTTGCTTCTTAGATGTGACTATTTGTTCTGCAGTGGTGGGATCTAAAGAAATTCAATTTAATTAGATTTTTTTGAAAGGACTAGGTTAATCTTAGGCTGACTGATGGCAGGTGATTTTTTTTTTGTTTTGTTTTGTTACTTACTTACTCTCAACAAATCCAATGTGTAATGGGTGTATCCTACTAACAAGCATTAGTCTGCATATCCAAAGTCCAATATGTTGTATTGTATTTATGTATCAATGTGTTGTATATTGTGTCTGTTCCATAGTGCTCCATCCTCGTCCACAAACTGTTGGAAGACTATCAATCAAACACGTCTGCAGCTGAAAATAACATATCAGTAGTAGTTTTCCCTGTTTGAAAAATAACACCTACAGTGGCTAGCTGTTTTAGGAAATTACTGAGCCTTTTTGTAAAATGAAACTACAAATTTGTGAGCTGTCTGCATTGGAGAGTCACAGACAGAATGTACGGAGCGTGGTTTAAGTCTTTAATCGGATTTGTTGACGACAAGAAAAATGTAGAATAATTTGTGCAAGTTTTACATGTCTCAGGGAAGTGTATTTTTTCAGTTATAGTTACTTTTTGGATTAAGATTTTACAAACAAACATATAATTAGTTTAGACAACATGATGCACCATTATAGATCACACTAAAATATAAGGTAGTAGGTAAAATCAGCTCCATCTCACCTACCTGTAATGTTACAATGCTGTGATACAGTATGGTGGTGTTCACACTGACTTTAGCCCTGCATGAAAAAAGCCCCTCATCATTTCAGCAAGACCACTGGGTTGATGTGGCAAGGGTGTAGCTAATGGATCTGTTACTCAGTGGACTTCCTGGATCGTAGGTCACCATTTTGTAAATACAGTTTTATCTTCTTTTTTTGTTATTAATAAATGATTTGAGAAAAAAATATGACCGATGTGTGTTTATTATTCATGATATAGACTGTTTTGGGGCAACATCAGTACTCAGCCCTGCAAATGAACCCTTCGTTTTGTATATTTGTTCAAACAATATGAGTATAAACACAGAAATTCTGCTCCCAACTAGGACCAACGTTGCAATATTGCAACATGTCCCCAAAATCGCAGTTTCTGCACCAGAGGCCCACAATACAAATTCTGAGAGGTGACAAAATGTTTTGCTCATTTTTTTCTATATTTGGGTTTTACAGGGTTAGAAATAGTGTATTTATAGAATATACCATATCTTGGTGTGGTATTGCTCCCTTAACTGAAGTAAAAACTGAATGCATTCAACATAAATCAGTTTTATGATGTGACAACATCTGGTTAAGGTTAGGTTACAGTTAGGCACACAACTAGGTTACGTTTAGGGAAAGATCGTGGTTTGTTTGAAATAACTACTTAGTTAAGCTGAAAGAAACATTGTGGCTTGATTGAAAATATCAGGGGATCTTTGTCACGATGGTTACTATAATCACTGGGTTGCGGTCAAAGAATGAGGCCATGGCTAGAAGAAGCCCACACTGACTTTCAGCCATTAGATTTAGATTTTCCTTTTGCATACATGTTTCAACATGATGTTAGCGATCACCCTCTAAGACGCACGTGTCAGATTGTGAAGAGGAAAGTTAAGTCTGATGGAGGTGCTGTATGAAAGATCAGTAGATATCAGTTTCCTATTGATATCCATATTGATATTATAGATGGCATGGATATCATTGCTGAATTTTATGACAGTCTTGCCATTAGAGCCCTGGTACACTTACGGCCAGGTGGGAGACTCAAGTCACATGGCTTGACTCAAAAAATGTACATTTGAATTTATATCCGTTTTTATGACTTTTATGCTTTACTTAACATTGAGACTTGACTTTGACTTGGTATTCATGACTTGAGACAAGTTACATTTTGTTTTTGAAACATGATTGGGTGATGACTCTAGAGCAACGACTCGCTAACAACCCACGAGGGCAGAGCAGACAAGCAGAGGCCAATACACAAAGCAGCAAACACAGAAGGGGCCAGGCCAAAAATAATTAAAAAGTTGGGATTCAAGGATAAATGATATCAATGACCATGGTAAGAAGAGAACAGTGGTACGTAAGGTCGGCAACTAAAAAATCAGTACCAGGACTACAACAATATCAAATTTCATCTTTCTCAGCTGAGGAGGTAGAGCTGATGGTCGTTCACTAATCAGAGAGTCAGTAGTTTGATCCCAAGCTCCTCCAGTCTGCATGTTGAAGTGTCATTGAGCAAAAAACTGAACCCCAAACCCCCAAAAATGCCCAATGGCTGTGCCACTAGTCCATGATGAATGTGGATGAATGTGGCATGTTATAAATGCATTTACTACAAGTCACAAAGAAAGGTATGTGAATGAGTCTTTTTACCTAACCTATTGGCTGGTCAAATGTTAGCTTCAAAAGCTAACATTGAGTTTATCCCGTTAGACTTCAAATCGACTGTACATTACATATGTGAATGTGTCTTTTTAAGTTATTGACTAGTCAAACATTAGCTGACGTTTAGTTTAAGATATGTTCGACCTGGCATTGAATCGTTTACGCATTTTATTGAGCAGACATATCGTTATTGTAAAATGCAATCAGGGGACTGATTTGGGGTGATATAACCAGTTAAACTACGGCGGCATGTTACAAGCTAACACGGCTGTACTCTGTTGCTGCTTTAGATGCCTCTGCTAATTTGAACTGTGCGCCTGCTGTGTTGCGGTCACTTTGCAGCCAGTGTTGTTAACGGTGTGCAAAAAACCTTTCCACTCATGACCTAATGTCAGCGTATGCTTATAATGCATCATGGTCACTGTCATATTAGAAACGATTCCAAATTCAGAGCCCTGCTTTCCATTGCAGTTCATTTAGGGGGCTTGTTATTGACTTGCTTGAATCTCACCACAGTAACTCACCGGAAACTAGAAGGTTAAGACTTGAGACTTGTTTGTGGCTTACCCCCACCTCTGTTCATTACTGTGCCTATACTTGTCACAACAGCCTTTTTAATAATTCAGAGGGAAACTGCAGCAGTCAATATTAATTTTAATCACAATAGATTCAGCTAGAATCTGAGAGCAATATTTCACTCAGTTGAGTCGTTTATCTGAAAACTGGTACTGGTGTGATGGTATGGTGTTATTATCTAGGCAATTATGCTATCCTTCCAGTGAGTCTGTATTGGGTTTTGTTTGCAAGGTTCCTTGATATTGAGTTGTTGTTGTGCAGATTTGAGTACCGTTTCAGGACAATTACATTTTTTTGTATCAGTGACCACCTACTCAATTCTAATTTTGTTACAGCAGTGTCATGGCACACCTCTACCTGTGATGATCTCGTCACATGGGAGGTGAGTTCTACTAGGGAAGTGAGGGTCTACTAAAAAGCAAAATTGGGATATGGCTACAGTAACTTGGGGCACATGATGCTGACCAGGGTGCAGAGAAGCCTAGTTATCTGATTCTTACTAATACTAATACTGCAATTATCTTAAAAAAAAAACTCCCAAGCATCATACTGGACCAACTACAGCTTCTATTATCACCATGTAACACTTCAAAATCAAACAAAAGTGTTCTGTTACTGGTTTTAGTTAGTGTTCTTCTGTGAATGTGTTGTTTTGTGTGAGGACACTGTCCCTTTAAGAGAAAAAGTAAATAGGGAAGTGTAAGCACATGGTGAAGGAGAAGTGTTCATCCAGCAGCCTGTTTCCATCTTAAAACATCCGCTCACATCTCATGCCATACGAAGCATCGTCGGCATGTTATATTTTCAGGTGTTCTTGTGGTCTGTTACAACTTATTATTTGTCGTTTAAAGATAAGTTTTAAGTGAATGTGATGTTTAAAAGTAAATAGTTGGATTTCTGATAAAAACTAATTTAATTTCTGCATGCAATGTTAAAAACATTTAAAAGAGAATAAGAATTCTAAGCATGTTTCTTTTATTTGTTCTCAGTTTCACACCTTGTCAAATCAATAAACCTGTGGATCAACACATCATTGTCTTCAGAGTTTTGATGAACAGAAGGTGTTTAGCGTACTGCTAAGTTATATTGGGACATATAACAAGGGCAACACAAAAAGTAAATATCAGGTCAAATGGATTAAATCTCTGTCACCCAAAGAAAATAAACAAATAATAACCTTCTGTAGGTGCAGGCCAATCACCAGTACCTGGGCCAATATACAACAGAAGAAAAAGACCTGAGAGGTCCTGCTAGTCAATAGTTTATCAAACTATAAGTTTCTCCATATTAATGCAAACATTATAACACACCAGTGATACTGTGTATTTGTTAACTGAATTACACGCCACTAAAACAAGATGTCAACAAAATTAGCAGGGTACTAGACTCTAACCAACCATTTCATCCTCTTCTGAGTCAGATGCAGACTCCTTGTCATCCTGTTCAGGGACCAGTAAGCAAGAGAAATCTAAGAAGCCATTTAAGTGTCAGAATGTTTGAAGATATGTGACTTGTGACAATTTTGTCCAATATTTACTTTGGGGACTATGCAGCCAGAGAAGTGGTCATAATCTGTGCACATGTTCACTTGTCCCATTGAAGTAAAGAGATTCAGGACCTGCCACATGTCTCCTATTCACTCGCCAGAGGACATTCGCAGTGTAACAGAAGCAAAGCGAACAGTGTAATACTGAGAAGCACTAGTAAAAAAGCTAAAGATATGATACATAGGTAAACATACTACTACTACTACTACTACCTAATCAGAAGAATGAGAAATATTTTTAAAAAGATTAAGTTTTTTTGTTTTGTTTTGTTTGCAATTCATAGTGCACATTCCCACAAAATGCAACACAGGTAAGCACTTCAGCATCTGTCTTTCTGTCACATGGACGAGCTAGACATCTTTTTTTATTGTCATATTTGTTAATGCCAATCCAGATTGAATGGATTACCATAAAATCTTGTACAGACATTCACGGCAGTCAGTGGGACAAATCCTGTGATGAAAACCATTGATGAAATTTCTGATGATGGTTAAGCTCTACAGAAATGATTACCTACTGGACATATCTGCTTACCTCATCCCCACTGAAATAAACTGCATAACACTGACACACATCTCTTAGCACTTTTCAACAATTCATTACTTCTATGTTTCTTGAAAAACAGCTAAATCATGTCTACTTGATCCCAAATGTTGAAGGGGCATAAATTCACATAAAAGGAATATATTAGAGAACATACAGGGTGCAGGTGAAAGGAACCTGCCAACAAGGTAATAGTTGTATTTTCAAATGCAATGCATAGACAGCAGCGTGAGAACAGATGAGACTGTGCTCACATCACATAGCAGTGTCTGCTGCATTAGCTATTATTAGTACTATTATTATTATGTTATCATTGTTAGAACTGTATTAGGCTATTCACACAGATCAGGAGCTTTAACCATCGCCATCATCCTTTGATTGGTCTGAAATGGTCATATGAAAGAGGGAACACAGTTTTCAATTAAATCCAAATACATTTCCTTGAAGGAAAAATTCCCAATCATTAAGCCTATAAATCTCACCTACTTCTTGAGGAGGTGGCTGTCAGTGTTTTTTTGTTTGCTTTTTTAGAGAATGCTGAGATTCTCCCCTGTGTCTGGACCTGGAGACATCAAATTGAATTTGGTGCTTTGCCATAACCTGGGATAGTTGTAACTGCCACAAGAGTCACAAAGCTCTCCTTCACCAATTTTAATTGGATGCTATGCTATCACAAGTCATGACTAGCTAGCAAGCCAGAATGCTAAACAGTCAGACTGAGGGATGGCTGCTAACTTTAATTGCTACAAGCCAACTATCTTGCAAAGCAAACTATGCCTGTACTTCTCAAATGCATGAGTGTGTATAACCAACACTTCATTTTTACACATCTGAAATGGGATTGATGCTCTACTTACCACCTCAGTGTGACAGAATTTGTATAGTATGTGATTCCACTTGCCATAAGTGCTAGAATTTTATGTCTGTGTATCTTCAGTGATTTATTGGCTCAAGGGCGTCCTCCCTTAGAGGCAGTAGATAAATACTACTGGCAGTTGTGAGATGTTGCCAGATGATGAAAGATGCACTGTACAGTGAATGTATGTAGTGTATTAATGTCGGCATGTACACCGTATGAATCTATATGTGCATTGAAATGTATGTAAATGTTAATGAGAAGAGCTGTGAGTGGGTTGCTGTCCTTTTTTGTTAACTGCTAAAATGTTCTAGTACTGGCATATTGCACTCACTTGCAGTGTGCTGTGTGTGAGCCACCTGTAGCGAGCCAACGGTATGACTGACCAGCGCACTTTATCTTCCTGTTCAGACAATAAACCTTGGTCCTCGTTGGACACACAGCGCAGACTCAAGAGGGTGCTTGAACCAGCCAGTTACAGAGGAGCGCAGCTGAGCGCAGTACCATCAGCAACATATTGTTAAGCTATATCTTATATCTCCCCCAGCACAGAGTGCTGTGTGCGTATGCACCTGCTGTTGTTAACTGATTTCGTCCTGCAACTTTAGAAAGAAACCAGTACCATAGGCCCAGGGGGTATGTGACCTTTGAGGTATCTATGGCATAGAAGAATGTGTTTGACTCATAATATAAAATCATCACAACCACAAAAAAAGAGTAACAAAATAATATATCAAATTAAATAAAAAAAAAAAAAGAAGAATACAGATGAAAAATGTGGTGGGGCAGGTTTCCCCCCACCTAAACTGGGCATAATGCAGCTGGGTGTGGTAGACTCTTGCTGTGTGTTCAGACTGAATCAGAGGCACATTTTAGTGGTGGCACGACTGCATACAAAGTTAATGTAAAGACACAAGTGAGCACAACTGGGGAGAAGCATCACCCTGCTGATGTAGCAGTTACACATCCACAGTTCCAGACGTACACTTCCGAGGGTTTAAATGACTACATTATACCCAGAGCCATGTAGAGAGAGGGTTATCTCTGTCTTTAAGCAGTGATGGTTATACTGAACAACACCTCAGCTAAATGCAGTGGTTAATGTTATTAGTTACCTACCTTTAATGGATGATGTCAGAACATCCTTTGTAAAGGCCTGGGAAACAGCTATAGCTTGGGATAGCTGGCTAGCTTCGGCATGAAATCATGAACAGGCCTGGTAATGATATAGCAGCATAATTATCCTTCTTTCACTCTTACATCTGGATGAAAAAAAAATTCTAGTTGGATTTCAGTTGCAGGGTCTCTTTCAGCATCTCTTGCAAATGCTGATGTCCGTCTATAAACTGACTCTGCAGGTTTATGATATTGCAATTAGACACAATCTTATCCAGCATGTCTATGAACATGCTTCATTAAGTTACAGAGACAGAAGGAAAAAGGAGAGACACTGGAGGGACATAAAAGAAAGAACTGGAGCTTCTGGATAGCTATGAGATCAGTCAGAGGCTGAGCTGCAACACAGAGACACACACAGGCAGACGACCAGACACACACCCCGATTCCAGCTAGTGCTCGCTCACAGCTACAGTTGGTCCATTGGCTGTTTGGCACAAACATCCCATGACAAGGGCAAAAATGTGTGCACCTCTTCTGGAACCACTACCATTGGTTGCCTGGGAGAGGGACGTCTGCGCTACCTCACTTTGCCCGCTGGCAGCCTGGACAACCAGCACAAAATAGATAGATGGATAGTCTTGTTGCAAGATGTGTTATTTCTTCGGCAGCATCATGGAAAGACGACAGCCACTGTGACATGATTTGCTGCAGTGTGAACACGGCCATACAGAGCGGTGGATATGCAGGTCACACCTGGTCATGGCGTAGAGAGGGAGTGGAAAATTAGCTGACCTCTCTTCACTGAGCAGTAGCAAGGCTCGACTGTTCAGCAGGAAGCATGCAGTTGATCCATGCTGTGGCAAACTGAATGAGCCCGTTTATTAAAATAGCTTAATGTATTTTATTGCAGGTAGAAAGTGGTTTGACATGAAGTATTAATATCTTTACATGTGATTAACATACATTTGTGTCACATATAAGCCAAGTGTTCTATATAACAAGACAGCCATGTCTACTGAGGCAGAACAAGAGTAAAGTAGCAATGGTTAGGTTACTATTTATACCCAGAGCATACAGTGGAAAATAAAACCTTGATTAGGTGTTTTTCTCTAATTCCCCTGTCCTAGAAGACAGGTCTGCACTACCGGAATAACTTCAGGAGGTGCCTTTGGGACGATCTATCCTTGGTTCTAAAGAGAAATGCATTCAGTCTGACCGCATGTCTAATAGAAGCCACAGCACTATTGCTTATTTAGACAAATAAGCCCCAGTGCCAGAGCAAAGGTGCAGAGCAGCCCCACTGTGATGCTGTTTTAAGGCCCCAAGAGAACTGAACCACTTGCTCCACTCCACACCACATCCAATAAGGTTGCTCTACTCAGATGTGAGTATCTGTCACTATGCTGTGTAATGCTTGTTCTAAAATGCTGCTAATTACTGTGTTGTACATTCGTGGATGCCTGAATGAGGATGTGAACTAGGGAGGAATACACAGCTTTTGTGAACTAGGTCTATTGTTAGTCATGCATAAATGCATAAAAATGCATAAAATAGAAATTAAATTAAAAACAGAATGCTATTATTTGTGTGTGTTGTGAGTGTTCCCAAGCCCATGTAGAGACATCCTTCATACAATCATGTGTTCACAAAGTGGTGAACCTCGCTCCATCCTTGCTTGTGAACCACTGTTAAAGATCAACCTGTTTACCTGTGGAATGTTCCACACAGGTGCGTTCCACATCTGTCCCAGTCTTTGGTTGTTTCTGTCCCAACTTGTTTGCAACGTGCTGTTGGCATCAAATTCAGAATAAGCAGATATTTACAAAAATCAATGAGGTTGATGAAGAAAAACATTAAATATATTGTCTTTGTCCTGTCCAGTTCTGAACTTAGAAGGACTATAAACTGCTCCACAACAGCGATGGCAGCAGTCAATACAATTACATTGCTTGATTAATCTGTATTAACTTGCTGGCCTGTTAGTGACTAAAATCAGCTTGAGCGAGCTTGCTGCTTGGCAGGTGGTGGTGTGGCCAGTAAACTATTGTGACTAGCCAGCATGAGCATGTACCTACCTTTCAGCCAGCCTCACAAATAGTCACGACATTGCCAAGCTTCCTCACTACTCTTTTTTTGATGATGTGCTGATTAATACTTCTGTCTGACTCTCTGTATTACCTACTGGATTATGGTTTTTACCAAGAAAATGAGGAAATACTTTAATGAATATATGTGCAAACTGTTTATTGTTAATGCAAATACTGGTGGCGTATTTCATTAGTGCTCCTACAATATCTGCTACTGGCAACTAAAGCGTGATCAATGCTTTTTAATTAATGCATTTCTCTTTTTGTTTAGGGTACTGAAGTAAAGCGTTAGGGAAAGATGGCTCACTTTGTGAAAGAAAAAAAAGTCTATGCAATTTCAATATTTAACCAAAACCTCAATCTTTTCCTAACTGTAACCATTAAATGTTTTTAGTAGCTTAATCCTATGCATATTGAGTTCAGTTTTATGTGATGAAAATAGTTTGTAGTAGATAGAGTTAGAACATGATATATCCGGAAAGGAACAATCTTTTCAAAATAGACTATGCTTCAAGGAGTCTATTAGCTGCTTTGTCGGGCTGTAATGCTCATGAGACAGCCGAACTGTCAGATACATAAAGCAGAGTATTGAACAAATAGGCATTTTGACCTGGTCATAGAGCTAAGATGACATGAAATTTCATGGCATTACATTCAACAGTTGTCATTAGACATTTCATATTGGTTCTAAAAAAAACAAACAAACTCCCCACACCCCAAAAAAAAAAACAAAAAACATACCCCAAACAACAAAACAAAACACAAAACAAAACCACAATCTCTTATAAGGTGAATGAATAGCATGGGATAAAAAATTAAACCCACTGAGTAGTACTCAGTTAAATTAGAAATAGCATAAATGTGTTCCAACAAGGAAACCACGTGCTTCACATAGAAAAGATGTTGAACGAACGTAAAACCACTACAGTACATAGAATGCATAAAATCAAGTAAAATACAACAATTTAAAATAAGTTCAGCAGAGCATAAGTGCAAGGCACAGCGAGAAAATGTCAGGCCAGTATCAGGAAAGTCAGAGCTAGTTTAAGGCTAAAGTGAAAAGAAAGGTTTTTAGCTTTCTTTCCCTTTCTTTGTGAAAATATTTAGTGAGCTGACTCTCCTGATATCTACAGAAAAGTGTTCCAGAACACGGTGATGCTTGTAGACACATGATCTCTGAGACTGAATCTTTCTCCCTTTGACATATCAGAAAGATGTCATCGATCATTTGAATCACTGCACTTAGGTCTAAGAGGACAAGAACTAAGACCGTATTTTAATCAGAGTTAGTCTGAGGTCGCTGGTTATTTTAGTCAGAGCAGTTTCAGTGCTGTGGTCTGTTGAGAGATGTATTTGTTTTATTTTAAAACTGCTGTAGGAACAGAATCAACACAGTGACAGTCTTACAGAGCTCAGTTAATGTAATACAGGTACATTTTCCCATGATTACATCTTTTTTGTTGAGGTCATCTGTGTTTTTACAGCACTGCTGGCTCTGATTGAAGTTATTTTGTTATTGAAGAACGACACAAGTTTAATGCAGAGAACTGCGGACGGGTGGAGGAAGTGACGGATCAGTAGTGGAGAATAATATTCTAAAGAATATTCTGGAGTTCTCAGCATGCTCTGTAATAATCCTGGAAAAGTAATCCTTTCTTGCCACATTTATTGCTTTGTTATAGACAGTCATGGCTTCTTTTTCTGTATTACAGTTAATTGTGAGCCCAGTTTTGCTCTGTTTTCTTTCAGCTGGTCAGCAGATTTGCTTAATCTCAATAACACTGCTAAGTGTAGCAGATGACAAGGTATTGCTGAAATGTCCAACCATGTCATTTTTAATATGGACGGACAGTAACTGACTCTGACTGGCAGACTCTTCAGTATGGAGGAAATGAAGTGTAGGTAGCGTAGGTTGGTTTAAGGTGAGAGAAAGACAGCAAGAGAGTTACCCAGTTACTTTTCCACTGATGGTCCCAGTGCTTCCAGTACATCACGTGCAGTAATTCAACTGGGCTGTGCAATTACCCAATGCATTATATTTATCCTGCATTATTCCACTACTACTAGTATTATTGTTATTATGATCATTATTAATATATATCACGATATATTGTTATATACAAGTATATACAATTCTATATATTATTATTGTTAGTATTGTTATTATGGGTATTGTTATAATATTAGTATTAACAGTAGTAGTCTTCTTGTATTCGGTTATTCTTATTATTTTTATTCTTGATGTGAAATGTTGCCCAATGGTTATAGTACTACTCAGACAGCTGCTATTTATTGTTGCATATTACACATAGTGTTCACATTCACCTTTACACACACATTCATGGTTGATTTATATTGTTGTATAGTGTTCATACGTTTACATACGTCTTACATATTTTTTACATTCTCTAAGACATTCTTTTTATTACTGTTGGGAGCAACTGCAACTGACCCAAGTTCCCCTCAGGGATCAATAGTGTTCTGATTCTGATTTACACTGTTCATGAGTAAAATATAAGGTTTGATATGGGCCTTAAAATATCTTAGTTTTGGTTCTTCATTGCCTATCACACTCAGTAAACTCATTGTTATATATAAAAATGATTCCTGAACAAATTTCCATTTCATTGTGTTACATGACAGGATAGGAAAGGTGCAAATTCATTCTGACATCTGTGCACACTTTGACACATTTAATTAAGCCTGGAAGGAACATGTACTGGATGCAATTAAGAACACATATGAATCCACACAAGCTTGCAATACACACAAAGCAAGGACTACCTTGTTTAGCCTGCTGGCACTGCGACCTGGCCCACAATAAGCATGCACAAATGCATAACTGGATAGATTAAATAATACCAATTTGATTATTTAAACACAGAAAATACACAATTTAAATACCATATCATGCATAATATAACATTATGAGCACAATTCATGATCCCAGTAGATCCTCTACCAAAAACCTCAAAATCAGGACAATCCAATATTTTCCAAATTACCTGACAGGTCTTCAAATGCAAGTTTTAAATGTTTTCTGATGCAATTAAACATTTGTCAGCAATGTTTGTAACAAGGCAGATGTTTTTTTCAAGCTCTTCGGTTACTGCATGTATGTGAATAGACCTCACATGTATGTGGTCAAAACGATTGCAGTCTGGGCCTTTAATGTAATGAGTAATGCCTGTGCATGACTTTCATTTTACATACAGAGTTAAAGCTATGAATAGCTTCTCTGCCGTAAGGCAAAGGTGCGTAAATCACAGCAAATATGTTGAGGAGATTCAATGCTGTTTCTGTGTCCGCTTTCAGATAGTGAGTCATCTCACAGTGGAGTGAGTACTGTAGCAGCTGCAGGACCGGACACACATTGGAGGGATGTGGAGAACCTTGGCTGCAAAAGCTTAAAAACCCCGAGTTGAGATCAGCCACTCAAAGAGCTTCATTGTGTTTTTGGTAGCTAGAGGTGCAGCAGTGAGATGACTCAAAACCAATGGATGTAAAACACTGCGCTGACAGAGGGCTGCTGACGCAACACTGTCAAATTATGCTCGCTGAGTCAAAGCAGGGCAGGAGACACATCAATGGCCGGAAGTGTGTACATTTCCAGGAGGCAGCACACAGACCAGATGCAACTTCATGTGTCATCATTCACTGGAAAACATCTTTGACACAGCAACACATTCAACAGCTCTGCATTAATCCCCAAAAGACCACTATCTACAGTACACTCATGTGTGGTCCATTGCTGTTCTTCTTTTGCAGATTCAGCTATTTCCAGAGAGCAAACGCTGATGAACAGGTCGTTGTATGGCTAATCTCTGAAGAAGACTAATCAAAGCACTTCATTTCCATTGTGCTGCCTTCTCATTTTTTTCTTTTGACAAGAATTCAAGCCAACATAATAAATATGCAATGTTAGAGATAAAATCCAGTGTGTGCACACTTTGTGTAATGACCTCTTGATAATGGCTTGATAAAAGTTTTTTGATCAACACTTTGTTGGTTTTTAGTCATCAGATTACTCATTGTCACATGGACTTTACACTTCATGTGGTCGTATCGTATGCTCATTGGCGTTGGAAGCAATGCTGGGTTGTAGAAAGTAGGGATCTGGACATGCAACATTTAGTCTTTTGGCTCTCTGCATTGGGTTTTGCCTATTCAAATATTCATATCACTGTATCATTTATCATGTGTAATCAGATTCAGATTTTCCACCCACTTGTTCCACTGGTCAACATTGAGAACTCTAACATTGTCAGGTCAACACAACTTGAAACCCAAATGAACTATTTTTCATCCCATCATGTCAGTCTCACCCTCCCAGTGGGGGCTAACACATGGCTGTAATAGTGGACTGTACCTTATATTTTCCCTAGAGTCAAATATTTTTGTCCAACAACCAGTAAATAGTATTTTCTAGTTTATTTAGAAAGGAAAAAAGATTATTTATATTCCAAGCTTCCAGTTGTTGTTTTTTTTTTAAGTTATGTGAGATGCTCCACTTTACTAATCTAAGAGGATCTGAAGAATATGTTGTACATTTATCTGCAAATGCAGCAGTGAAGCATACACCACACCGTCCTGATGTATTTTCCAAAAGTCTCACTAAAAAGAATGGAGTGGGAAATATAAGCAGAATCCAAGATATGTGTGGGTTTTTTTTTTCATTAAAAATTGATTTTGTCTTTCTTCACAAAACATCATCGTTCAGAAAATAACTGGAAAAGGAATTTACTTATTTTATCTTGTTTAGTTTTGAGTTTTGGTTTCCATTCTCTTATCTTAGCTTATTTAAATCAAGTCAAGGATAAAGGGTCTTGTTGAATTGACAATGTCCTGATTAGTATTCCAGCTAGCACATGAAGATTTCTCTAAACTGGAATAAGGATTTATCCAGGTTTCTGAAACCAGGATATGATGTTAGCATGTGTAAAATATGACTGGTATACTCCAAAAACCTGATCAAATCAGTGATGCTAATCTGCATCAAATATATGAGAAACACATTTATTGTTTCAGAGAGCCCCAAGTGTCTCACTGGCCCTTGATAGCACTCTATAATAGGAGCATTCATCATTCAGTCTTAAAACTGAGACTTACAACTTATAGATGCCAATTGCACTACCTGTTTGTGCTCCCAGCTATTAAACATGATATATTCTACAGTCCCAGAACCAATTTATTATTCCATTGAGTACTGAGATCATTCTTCCCTTCTGGCTCTTAAAATAATTCTTAACAAAAGTGTTCTTGGAACAGGTTTTAGTTGTGTACTGTAGCCTACCAGAAATGCCTCATATTGAAAGGTTTAAATAATAATAATGATATAACAATAATAACTTCATTTGCATAGGACTTTTGTAAACAAGGTTACAAAGTGCCTCCCAAAGTAAATGAGAGTAAAACAAAAAATAATTAAGAAAAAGTAAAAAGAGAGGTAACAAAATACAACACAACGAAACAGCAGTTAGAAATCAGGCATATTTTTCCTATGGAAATATGTTTAAAGCAGTGATTTAAAAATGAGCCTGATATCCTCAGGCAAAGACCCCAGAGCCTAGGAGCCCTGATGGAAAAAGCCTGACCTCGGAACAACTAACAAGGGTACGTTAGAGAATCTTAGGTTACGACTTGGAGCACAGGGAGTCAATAGCTCCATAATATAACCAAGCTAAACCATGCTGAGAAAATTCTTAAAATAATTTTAAAACCAATCCAGAGCTTGTATTTTTAGTTAGAGCAGCAACAAGCAGCAACATTCTGCACTAGCTAAAGCTGAGCCACTGAGGACTGACTAAGACATGTAAATAGTGTGTTGCAATACTCCAGGTGCAAAAAGACAAAGCATGAATGAGCCTTTCTAAGGGAGGAAAAGACTAAGCTGATTTATTTTTGGTAATATTTCTTTGGTGGAAGTAACAGGATTTAATATGACTGTTAACATGTGTCTGTATAGATTCATTTCCAGACACATCCAGGTATGGAAGGATGACATGTTCTTCAGTCACTGCGATCC
Source organism: Chelmon rostratus (assembly GCF_017976325.1). Taxonomy (NCBI): domain Eukaryota; kingdom Metazoa; phylum Chordata; class Actinopteri; order Chaetodontiformes; family Chaetodontidae; genus Chelmon; species Chelmon rostratus. The sequence continues at coordinate 1,789,215 of NC_055664.1, forward strand.
CTTTTCCTTGATTGTCTAATCGTCTTGTGTTTTGTGTGTGTTGATGGATACCCACTCTGGATAACCGCAGCATTTCAGTGCTGGTTTAATATGATGTTGCTCCTTCTCTCTAGCTTCAGAATGCGTGTGGATTTCATCTCGTAAGGAACAAATCACTCCTGGTTCATGTAGATGGAAATCAAAAGTGATATTGTATATATCATAGTATATGTAAATTTCTCTTTGGAGATTAATGAAGTATCTATCTATCTATCTATCTATCTATCTATCTATCTATCTATCTATCTATCTATCAATAGCAGCTAAACACTTCATTAAACAACTCAGACAAGCTGAGATATGGTGGCTTTTAGCTTGTATCATGAGTCAAGCCTAAGAAAAGAGGTGTTCATTCAACTTTATGAACTTAAAAGCCAGTTAAGGTGTTATTACGCAGTTTTTTGATTGGGCATGTCCCAAACTTTGAGCTTCATTTGCTTTCCGTGTATTCCATTGGCCAACGCTAGGAGCTGTCCGCGGTGCTGAATGCGCGGCGCGGCGCGGCGGCGCGGCGGCGCTGCCCTGAGGAGGAGGCTCCCAGCACAGAGCAGGGAGCGGGGCAGCGGCAGCGGCAGCAGCGGCAGCGGCAGCGGCAGCTCCACGGTCCCCAGCCTCCAGCCGCTGCACTCAGCACGCGCACTGCTCTGTAGTCTGAAGTAAAAGCCTTCGTCTCTGTTACTGAGTGAATTCAGACAGTCAGCCCGGCTGAAGTCACCAGAGGAGCGCTCGGTGCGTGTAGCCGCTGTTTGGCGGAGCTCTCAGTGTTTCGCTCCGCCGGAGGAAAAGTGTTGATCCCAAGGACGTTCACTACGAAAAGCTGGAGGAGCGCGAAACGAGGACAAAACGTGATGAACGCGATCAGAGATTGTTCTCCGCTCCTGCTTGTTCTGGTGGCGGTGATGACGGACATGGGCGCCAAAGGTAGGAATTGTCGGAATATTTACTCTGTGTTTTTGAATCCTCTCGCCGTGGTTCATGAGAGTGTTCAGAGCTGTTCAGCCCTCGACCTCGTTACTCCTACATGAGATGTTTCTGTTGTGGAATTGTGTCTTATTTTCGCCCGGGAAGCTTTCCGTTTTCACGATATTCTTTTGTCAGTCCTTCCATGTGCTCGCAGGCTCAGCAGCTTTCCTCAGAAAACACACTCCTGAATGTCGTGAACACAGAGCAGTGACAGGGCTGGGTGTTTGGTTCTATTCAAGGCTGGCTTTTTCTCATTCAAGCCAGATAATAGAAGTGTAGGCTACATGCAGTACACATCCTCAAAGACTAGTGAAGTTATCAGCCAAAACACATTTTATAGAATAGAAATCCCATTCTAATTCTAGTTCAAACTTATATGATTCATACATGGGTTCACTAGCCTTGTCTCAAGTTTTCAATTTTCAAGGAGAAAAAAGAAAACTGTAGTAGGCGAACAGGCTGATAAAAATGTCATTTTCCAGCCTCAGAGAAAAGTAGAAGTGCTCCAAGTGAACGCAGCCTATCTCCTGGTGCTCTTGTCACAATAGTGGAATGGCTGATAGTGGGTTTTTTTGCAGCCTTCCTGCATTATTCATATCCCCTGACAAAATACAGAAGGCTGCAAAACATGAGTGATGCTCGAGAGTTGTCTCACTGGATGGTTGCAGCAATTTCAACAATCACTCAATATTTTCTTCTTCCTTGCACTTCAAATTAAGTCACCGGGATTTATTACTGCATCAGTTCTCAGTGTGTGTAGTCTGTGCATTAAAAACTATTTTCTTAGTCTCACACACACACTGCTCTTTGTACAGGATACATGACAAGAATAAACTTGTCAAGGAAAGAAGTTACCTGAAGACACACTCGTGCTCTGCCATCAGCCACTCATCTTTTAACTGAATGTGTTTGTGTAGACACGGCTGACACCCGCTGACTCCACAACCTTGGTAATTCATGTTGTGATGGATGTTTACGCCTGTGTTTGTGTTTGCATAATCACCCAGTGATGCCAAGGCATCACAGAAGATGTGTTGACTGGCTTTATGTGTTCGTGTCTGGCTGCTGACATGAGGGTGTGCAAAAAGCACATGATTACTGCTGACATAGATTGAGCTGCATCCTGTTTGTAGTATTTAGCTTCATATATAGAATGAGTCATTTAGAAATATAACGCTTTAGTGAGATGTTAATGGAGCTGTGTCCTAATATTATGCTACAGATGTGAGTATGTAGGGGGGGATTCAGTGTACTAAAGAAAGGAAGCATGTCGACTAAAACTGGTTTTGAATGCACAGCACTGTTGGTGAGCAGCGCTGACCCACAATGCAATACAAAAAGAAAACGGAGAAGCTAATCATAGCTGACAAAAAATGTAAAAAAAAAAAAAAGTATAAAAATGTTAATCTAAAAATCTTCTGCTTCTTTTAGTGCCATTCAGAAGATCCACTTACATACTTCTTGTCTCGTATGAAATGGAAAAATGAACTTACTGCAAAACAGATCACTGGAAAAATGCATCATTTATGTAGTACTGTATGTAATTAGTGTGTAGTATACGATCAGGCTGAGACGTGGGAAAAGAAAGCCACAAGCAGGAGCACGAAAGAAATCAATGCTTTCATTTTTGCTGTTATTAGTCACAAATGAGGCAGACGGTCCAGACACAGAAAGATTAATAGACACATATCAAACATTGATTAATAGTTCTATTTAATTTAATTTGCTGATGAGTTTTCACTAATTGATTTCATGGTATACTTCCGGCACAAAATTTCACACAAACTACAAGCTGTAATCTGAAACCAGTGCGGGTGCACAGACACATTACATGATCGCAAAAGGCCCAGGGAGGAGAAAAATGGATGCCACTTTTCACACCATTATAAAGGATTTTATAAGCTGTAACTGATAATGCTTTATTGATCACCATCGTAATGAGCTATTAATAAGAACAAGTTTTAGGCTGACAGGTTGTGAAAAACCTCTCTGGCTGGTGAGTGATTAATAGCCATGCCATGACTGTTTGCTGTCCTGGCTCCACAATGGTGGAACGAGCTTCCCTTTGACAGCAGAAACATCCTCCGTCATAGACTGAAATCTGTTCAGGCTGCACCATGGCCCGTGAAAATAAAACAAAGAATAAACAAACTCTTTCTCTATTGCTTTTTTTCTAAATGTAGTACTTGGTTGAGTGATCTTATTGTAGGTGTCTTTAGCTAAATAAATGCAATGTAAAAAAACAATAATAATAAACCAAAAACAGAAGTCAGTAAGTGAGTGTATAATGTTACATCATGTGAAATCTTTCATAAAGGGTTTCTTTCTTAATAATATACCCAGTGTGCAGTAAGGAGTGTTAGGTTGTTAATGTATTTTGGTTCAGGTCAGAGGTCAAACTGGCCACTGGAGGGGTCTCCCTGATAAACCAAAGAGCCTAAAAGAGAAAAAACACGTCTTGCTGTTGATGCTGAACACCAGCCACAACCTGACAACCCTGAAATTGATTTCCTTAAAGCACAGATGCTCATATGAGCTTTGATTCTGGCCATTAGGAGATCCCTCTCTAATGTGCGATGGGGACAAAATGAACAGTCCTCCTTCTGTGTAAAAATGCATTCTAAAGTTTATTTGGAGGTAATATGATGCTTCAGTCGTCTGAGTTACTCAGATCAAGTAGATATCTTAAAAAAATGATATTTTTGAGTTTCCACTGCAGCTCAGCTCAGTGTCTTTGGAAACACTAAGAGGGAATTTTATTAATGCTAAGCTACAAAAAATTAGTAAGACTAGCCATTAATGGATCCATTGGTTACAACTTGTAATCCCTTTATTCCACTGTAAAGGGTTATATATATTGGGAAGTGGCTCCCAAAAGTTTACTAGATAAAAACATAGATTGTCTGCTCATACTTTCAGCAATGCTTTGTTTCAAGATTTGTGCACACATCAAAACACACATTATTTATTTTCAGGCCTCACATTTTCACATAACCCAACCCGGCATGTTTGGCATCACTGGAAACTCTGGGAACTTGACGAAAATGTAAAAAGACATTCTTTGGGTTTTAATGATGCTTGGCAGCATAACTTGTAACGATCTATCTATTAGTGGTTGTAGAGGTTAAGATTTCCCAGCTATTCACATTTTTCAAAATCAGACCTCTCTAATCCATACCATGCATCGTAGTGTTCCTAAGCATCTAACCTGTAGCTTCTTTATGTTTTGTGCGTGTACAGTAGATCTTCTCATTCTACAATCTTCATCCACCAGATTATTCAGCTTCATGAGAAGCTATTCTTGCTCTAATAGACAAGTATCACCCACGGCAAGTGATACTTCACATTAACAATGCCATCCTTTAGCCTGCCCCCTGATTAGCCTGTAATCAGCAGAGCCAGGACCCTGCAGCCTCTTTGTCTGGCTGACACCTCTTGCAATGATACTGATTCAAAGCTCCTCACTGTTGCTGATGCAAAACAGCGTGTTCTTCTCGTGTATGAAATAAACCTAGCTTGAAATAAATGGAGTGTCTTTGGGGAAGCAGAATGGCAGAGGTTAGAGAGACTGTCCTTTTTTGGATCACTACAGGCTTCAGGGGTGATGGTCTGTGGCTGACCTTGACCTCTGACCTCTCCGGCAGGCGGATAGTTTCCCTGCAGGGATCTGTAACATACAGTTCTGCGTTATTCTTCATCGCATGCATTACACATCAAAAATACTTTATATTACATATGGCCATCTTCCAAATCATGTCAGAGTCTTTTAAATTTCAAATGTCTTCGTTTTTCAACCTTCCAGGCAGCCATTTGTTTCCATTAATTTCTGTACAGTATGAAAATAAATTGGTACAGACAGAAAACCTCACAGCGATCGTTATGCTGTGTAAATACAGCACAAGCATTTTAAATTTGTGTGTACAGCTACACCGGGAACCAAACACACAAAAAAGCAGACATGATGTTCAGACATGATGCGATGGATATCAACCCAAATTTCGCTAATTAATGGTTATTAATGGCTAAGAGGAAGGTTGGAAAACATACTTTGTAAGATGTTCATCAGTAATGTAAAGTTATGGGCCAGATTAACATACAATGGAACCCCGAGTTGTTGTTCTGACCACACAACAAACTACACATGGCATCAAAATTCTGTTTTGCCCTGGTACCCCCCCCAACAGGGCTCAGTACCGGCCCTCAGGTTTGCTATGTGTCAAGTAGTTTTTGCTAAGTTGATTAATCCTTCGAATCTGCTTCCAGCACTCACGCTCTCCTTTCTCCATTCACACACACATATTTGTCTTGTGCTGAAACCCCGTGGGTGTACAGGGCAGAAAATGCAAATGTAACAGCTATCAGAGTGAAGAAGTGTCTCAACTCTGAGTCAGTGGTGAGGTGACAATATTGCAGTTTCAGCTTTGGGCCAGTTTCAGCTCAGAGCTCAGATCCATGAGCAATCAGTCCTGCTTCTCCTTAACGGTTTACCCTCACTGCTACACTCACTGCTGATTGCAGCTCTGTTATTCATCAGTTCAGCTTCTCTGAAGCAGTCTCTGCTGCCTGACAGCAGGCACTGAGCGGCGTGGATAGTTATGGTGGACCTGAAATAGGAACTGTTTTGATGATGTCCCTGAGGTTTTGGGGTCAGGCATTCTGTCCTTTTTACTTGAGATTACTACCCAGATAAATACGTTGGCCCTTGCTGACCCCGAGCAAGCAATGCCCCTGCAGTCCCACCCCCAGGGCCTGCTTGCTGTGCCACTGCCTGTCATCATTGTCAGTGCTCTGCTGGGAGAGCTGCCTCAAACTAATGGCTGCAGCAAGGCTCAGTGGGCTAAGGGGGCTTTATTTTAGGCCAAGAACAGCAACAACTGAGTGTGCAAAACACACATACACACATCGCAGTTTTCAGATCCTGAAGGAACAGACTTCCTTACTTTGTTTGCCACATTAAGGCATGCAATGATACACAACCTGAGCACACACATTGGCTGGTCTCTGTGTTAAGACATTACTTCTCTTTTCACATTTGTCACCACACTGCCAATTCAAAATTGTTATATGCTAATTTTTCTCTGAGAGGAAGCAGTATGCTCTTGGGTTTCACATGTGGGTTTTTAAAGCGTGGGAGGTGCAAGGTTTTTGTCAAGACTAACGGCTAAACACCAATTTCAGTCTGCAATTTTACCGAGCAACTGAATAGGACAGTTTTGGAGTTGTTTAATGCAGGACTTGATTAACCCACTTTGGCCGTGGGTCAAAAATGTCCTGTGAGCCCCGACTGACTCCCCTGTTTTCTCACTCTGTGAATTATGTATTAGTTAGTTGTTTGTTCATTATAACTTGTTTCAGCACAATTGTTATTATTATTATTAGAATGAATCTGTACAATGTAGATATAAATAATGAAGTTAGGGTTGCTCTACAAAACAGAGCCCAAAGATTATGTAATGATACAGGTGCTGTTTCAAGGTCCATATGATTTCAATGTATAACATGGCTACATGGTAAAAATACGTTTTCAATTAATGAGATTGCTACAAACTGATTTCCTCACAGTGAAACCCCCCTCTGAGAGTTTGGGGCTGGGGGTCGGTGCCTGCTTTGCCTTTGTAATCCAGCCCTGGTTGGAAGGTATGTTTTCACTTTGATGGAGCCAGATGAGCAGTGTCCCCTGGCCTACAGGCTTTGTATTAGCCAAGGCTAAATACATCATTTATGTTGTTCAGTGTTTCCCAGTGAAACCTGCATCCAACATGCCACATACATTTTTGACTAGCCTCTGGAGAAGAATTGTGAACTTATCAAATTAATTACAATTTTTTTTTTTTAAAGGTTTTATTAAGTCATTTAACAGTTCAGCCATATTTTTGGTAAATTTTATCTTCCTACATGCAAGGCTGGACCATGCTAAGTGGAAAACTGCGAAGGAGCCCAGATCAACAAAGGCCCTGAAGGCACCAGATTACTTGTGCAGCAACTACTTTGTGGTAGTTTGATTAATTTAGAATTTCTTTGGTAAAATGTTCTAAATCACAATAGAAACTGAAACTGTTTGGCATTCTGCTTGCACCTCTACCTAAGCCTCACTTTATACCATAAATCCTGCCCCATACATCGTCATTTTTACCTGTTACCTGTTACCTCCACTCCATCAGCTTTCTTTCAAATTCTAACCAGACTGGGTTAATCTAAATACTGCCTTTAAGCCTTCTTCACACTGCCGGTAATAAAACTCTTGTTGTTAGTTAAAGTGTATTAGTTGTGTTTCCTGTAAAAACAGGAAGCTTGGGATCAACTTGTCGTAGATATTGATTGCCGTTTACGGCAGCCAATAGTGCTGAATGTGCATTATGTCTCCCTATCATGCAGCTAGTGGTCCTATTAGCAGTTGGGGCTGCGTTTTGTTTGATCTGAGGACATCACAAAAAACAACTTGACAGAGACTCCACTGAGAGAATGGATGCACTTAAAGCAGGCAGGGAAACACTTGGCAGCATCCTCTGAGTACGACTCGGTCCAAACAATAAATGCAAGCAATCCAGATTGCTACTCCAACATCAACAGTGTGGTATAATTGTCTCTCATGCTGCCTCTCTAGCAGTGCAGCATGTAAGAGGGGATTGTTAACATAATAAAAACCAAGTGCAGATCTCATCTGTCACATACTCGTCTCACATTCATCCGTCAAAGATGACCACAGAGACATTTGACCGAAAACCAGCAGTTGACCTGTGGATGGAGACAGCTTATTGGATGCTGAACCAGGGACTGGGAAATGCATCCTCATCATCGACCATGTGGGATGCTGAAGAGGAGGACAGTGGGGGAAACACAGAGGAGAACAACAAGGAAGACTGCATTAATTAAGACCACATTATGTATAGGGTGAATACCAAACACCATCTCCTGATACTCACCTGACTAAAAAAGTTATGTGCACTCGTGTTTATTTTCATCAAAAGACTTGTTAGTAGATGTATTTTATCACACTTCATTAGTGAGGATTCACTGGAGAGAAACTGCTTTGGAGGAAGTAGTCCTGGCTTTTAATTAGAATCTTTCTATCACAGAATACGATGATTCTACAGCACATTTACTGTAAACATTGAACCAAAGTTATTTTTTTCATAGAATATGACCTTCAATGAAAAACAGCAAGCTGTTTTCATATGCAAAGGAGAACCGTTCACTTGCTGACATTCAGATATTAGCATCGGACTTGTATTTGCATGTCACTTTCTGTGCTGTGAACAGTATACCTGGCTTTGAGTTGTAGGCCTGTTTTAAGGATCACTCTACTCTGATTAAAAATGAAACTTGAAATCTTCTTTACCACAGCTTGAGAAGATAATTTTTGCACAGTAATTTTTGCATCATCTTCAGATTAAAGTCACCATGGTGCCTCTCCTCTCTCCAAACACATACACACACATGCACAACCTTTCCCACCCCCTTCATCATCGCTGCCACGGCAGAAAAGCAATTTGTTCTCGGTGTCACTGATCTGATGCAATCAGCGCTGCTTCACGCTTTTGAATAAGGAAAAGACAGTGGGAAAGGACACTGTGTTTAATTAAAAGACGCACTTTTGTGAATGTGACGATCATATAATTTGGGATGGAGGATCGTAAGGTTGCGTGTTCAACACCTGCTTTCCGATTACGGCTGATTAACCTATCCAAACTCGCCCGTTGCTCTCATCAAGGGCTATTCAGGGCGCCGAGGCTACGTTCTCATTCTAATTGTCTCCGAGCCTTTTCCTCTTTGAAGAGCTCAGTTGGAAATGAGTGTTATCAAAATTCAGCGCTGCTCCCTCTCACAGGAAATGGGGGCGATGGGTTCTTTACACACAGCTCCTGACACCTCCTGAGAGGAGCTGAGGGGGTGGAGGGGTGGAGCACTCTCATTTTCCCTTTTCTCCGTCTATCCCCTTCTTTGCATAACAGTGCCTCTGAAGCGAGCGGCATGCTTGTGAAGTGTTTACCCTCGTCTCTGTCAGTCAAAGCTGGTTTCCTGAAGGCTGCATTCATCTGCTTTACAATATGTCTCCCTGTTTGAGATTTCTCATGACAGAGCCTCTCTGAGTTAAATTAGAGAAGATGCAAATGGGATGTGATATGCTTTGAACTGCACCTGCTTTATGTGTCACCATCACATCCCACATCCTGTCATCTTTGAACATTGCTTCAGCTCTCCGGTGTATTCTGTTCTTTGAATAACACTCCATGACTCGAATAGTCACAGAATGAGCTGAATGTCTCTCATTTGGTTCTAAATCTGACAACAGAACAGACTCCAAATCCAATTCTGATTACAGATGCAATTAATTCTACCTTAATTCTTACAATAATTCCCAGGTTCCCGGCTGCTGCGTTAATACTTAGCACGGTCTAATTGATGGCTGTCATGTTGCAGCTGTCACTCAACATCACACCCAGGGCACCTGGGGAAGTTTCTTCTAAATCAATGGCCAATCTGAGCTATGCTGGGCTTGATGTCTTGCCTCAGCCGAAGCAGTGCTCTGCTATCTCTCTCACTGCCTCTTTCAGTTCACATTTAACTGCAACTGCCACTGATTCACAAAAAGCAGTGAGGATTTGGTAGATGGTGGTCAGCAGGAAGTGATCAACAGAATATTCACAATATATCAAATCATACACTCACTTTAATAACACTTCATGGTAACCCCCTACCTTTAGGAACCAGACAGGATTCAGTTCATCACTTACTATTGTAGCCAAGGCTGGCTCCAGGGCCCCTGAAGGCCCCAGGTTGAATGTATGGCAATTCCTTTGTGGTATTTTGATTATTAAAAAAAAAAAAAAAAAGTTTCATAGTATACACCACTGAGGCACAATTAATAACTGGAAAAGTCTTCTGCCACACTAGCAACTGATCCTGAGGGGGGGCATGAGTATCCAGTAGGTGCTGAGAAATTTTAGTCCAAACCAAACAATTTCAACCTGCTGGTGGTGGTTATGAAATAGTCAGAAGGTCACCAAAGTCCTGACGCAATGAGTACGTTTTGAAATTTGCTGGAAGCTATAAATACAGATATGTTGTCTGACCGAGGAAAATCTATTTGAAACCTACAAGCAGCTAACTTGGGGCAGGGCAGTATTCCAGTGTAAGAATAATGGTTGGTTTCTGGGACAAAACGGTTTGGGGGAAGCCATTAGCATATCATAGGCTGGTCACGATTTCATGATAGCTTGTGTTTATTAATTGTCTTTATTATTGTTTGAACCCTGCACATGCTGCTAGGGGCTATAATGGTTCTGAGTATATGCTGGTGTTAAAATAAAACAGCGATCTTTGAACCGATATGAGAAGGCTGTTTCACTCCTGCTGTGATAAAACAGTGCGTGTAGCAGCTACAGAAGCTGTCTCAGCTCTCCTTGTGGCTCTATATTTACACACTCTCTTAGTGATGGAGCAGACTGTCATCTGATCATCTATTCACTGTCAAATTGTTACTTGGGAAAAAGCAACACAGCACACCAGCTTTGACAAGCTGCGTTTGTAATCGGCATCAACTGCTCCTCATATCCCCGACGATCTCTCATTTCCTCCTCTGTCAACATCTCCTCGGTCCTTCTCCGTCTTATTTTCAGCCACTGCTGCTGCTGCCTGCTGTACAGCCTCCAAGTTCAGCTCTTGGAGTTCCACGGCCGCATTGATCCAGCAGCAGTGGCGCAGAACCAGTGTTTGTACAGAGAATGGGGCCTGTCCACTCTCCTCTCATGCACTGGCAGACTGTATACACCTGTCTAATTGAGGCTGGCGTCTGCTGTGCATACAGAGCCAAGGGCCTCTCGACAATGATTAGGACTCTGACAGGCTTGGCTCTCTTTTAGACTGGCGCCTCACATCCGCAGAGAGGTTCGGGTGAGGGAGGGGAGGAGGATCATAGCTTGATGCTCAGTGGTGGCAGAAAAGAAAGTTGTTCATTCTGTCTATGTCTCTGTACGTAGAAGTCCAAGTCTGTGAGGAAGAGGAAGAGATAAACAACACTTGTCAGTAAAGGCTGTGATTTTAATCCCTGTTTCATGTCCTCTTCTTTTGATCCATATTCCAATGATAAACAGAGTTGCCCGGGGGTACTGACCGCACTCAGATGAAATCTTGCCAGGGAAAACCACAATTTTGGTAAGGAAGGAAGATGAGAACAAATGAGAGACACGTGAACAAACCAGACCAGCACTATGTGTGCAAAGCCTGAGTTGACTACAGCAGTATCAGAGCTAGTTGGTGTGATTGCAGGCTGTTTATTGTTGCTGATTCTTGTTGGTTTTGATAGAAAATGTCTCATCATTACAAAAAGGTGAAGTGATGGCTGGATCCTTCCTAATATAATAGAATCAAAAGTTTAGGTTAGTGCAGTGTTAAAGATCTGCTTTGGAAAGTTGCATTTTCTTTTCCCACAGCTGTGCAGCCATGGCATTGAGTGATGATGACATTTTGCTTTTCAAGAGAAACTGAATTTCACAAAGACTAAGCTAAGAGTGACATGATGTTGAAGATAGAGAAAATTAAGTAAAGTCCCTTATCCATTATGTTTACCCAAACTCAACATGAGCTTTGGCTTGTGAAAAGTGGTATTTGTTAAAAGCTGCTAAAAAAGGAAATATTCAAACAAACCTACAGACTGTAAACTGTTGAGGAAGGTTCTGTGAGAGGGATCTTCAGTAATTTCCATTCTTAAAAATCAAATCAGTGTGATTTTGAATGAGGTTTTCTTCCATCTGGGGAACCTGAATGTTCCAGTTTCACTTCATCTCTGTGTTCCTTTGTGTCTTGTTGTTCCCATATGATGAATAACAGAAGATCAGCCTACCCTGTATTAGTTTTCTATTTCTTTTTAGCAAAACAGAAAAGAAAATATTTTCCAGTTGTACAAAGGGTCACCTCAGTTTGATGTCAGTCTGGCTATACATAGCACTCAAAACATGCAGCACTCTGCACACTGAATTATATGCACTAATAGTGTGGTGTTAGTTGATGGCACAGACCTCACAAATGAAAGAGATGGATGAAACAAATGACATGCTGACCGCTGATGATTCGCTGTCAGTATCCTCCTCAGCGATAGAGATGAGGGTGAGGAGGAAAAGTATAGTACTGATAGAGTTGTGTTTCTTCAGGCACCCAGGGCTTCGAAAGTCAAAGTCCTGCATATCTGCATGCTATAAACAATGAGAGGGGACTGACAGGCTTCTATGGACATGAAAGTCTCCTGGTTTAGTCATCAGTACACCTGATGAGTATCTGCTTTGGAAAATATATGGTTCTTTGGCAGCCAAGGGTATGTCCTGTATGTATATGTATATAACACAGGTTTAAATTTCTGCTGCCTGTAGCCCTAACAGTGTGCTGAAGTTTAAGATTATACATTTTAAAATGTTTAATCGCATAGTACTGACTTACGCAGTAACTCACTTGGATTCTGGTACAATGTGAAATGAACTGACAGATCGCAAGATTTCTCAGAAACAAAAGTGAAATGATTAAAGATGTTGGTCATAGCATGAACTTATTCTATTGATGGATACATTTCCTGGGGGCCCTCTGAGGAGAGACTACTGACTTCCCTCACAGCATTGTAAACACGAGATGGCAGAGTCCAGTTTGAAGTGTTCTGCTGAAGGCATCAACTTCAGCTACCTAAAGGATACTTTGCTTGATTTTTTAGGTAGCTAACATGCAAAACAAGCTTGTTATTATGTTAAATAGATTTAAGTCACTCAGCAGATTAAAAAAAGATGGTTTTGGTGAGTTTTATTTTGTTTCTGTCAAGGTTGAATGAAGTGTGTTTCCCAATGGTCTCCTAGGTAAAATAACTGCTTTTGTCAATGGAGACTGGTGGCTTTGACGAGCGTGATGGCTGTTTCTGGTTTTGAGGGGAGGTGTGGCCATGTGTGCATTTTTTTTTATGGGTTCGAGATGCTGGTGCTGTAGTGCAACATCTAACTGCAGTTAATGTTGTATATAAAAGCTTTAATGGTGCATGTCACAAAGAATTTGTCACACAAACAACCACACGAAAGCTGCAGTCTTGCCTCTGCCCTCTGTGCCATTTAAAAATGTCCCATTTTTAAAAAAAAAACCCACAACCGATGAATGTAGCAGCAATTACTTTTTAATTTTCCATTACTTGGATTTGGCCTAATGAAAAAGAACTGGCGGTACAGGTGTTTTGTAGGACGCAGAGTTCCCCTGATGAGTTCATTGATACTTGGTGGATATTTTTCTGTTGTTATATCACTGTTCTTTCTTGTATATGCTTTATATGGCAGTGTTGCTACTATATAACCATTTTCCATTTCTCTGTCATTTGCTAACTGGGTTCAGGTTGTAAACACAGTTGTTTTTCGATTAGTAGTTGCACCTTTTTCAGAAAATGTGTAGTCTATGAAAGAAATAGCTTTTATTACAGTATAGACCTGTTTGTAGAGGATCAGCCCTGTGGAGGATATATGACCTATAGAGCTGATAAATTCAGCAGAACACACATAGTATATGTGTTTAAGCCCTGTGGAATAGTGACATCTGTGAGGCCCTTGCATTTTCTCTGTAATGGTCTCATTAGTACAATATGCACTGCAGATGATCACAGCCACACTCACTTCTTAACACTAAGCCAAGCCATTTGCTTTAAACCGAGAATGATATGAAAGCTGAGAATCTCACAAGCTGCTGTTGCAAAACAATGCCATATGAAGAGAAGAACAGCAACACTTCCTGGTGTCAGGGCTCTCATTCAGCCACTTCAGCCGTACATATTAGAATGGTTATTCATTCAGCAGTTGAATCTATGAAGCTGGATGAGTGTGTGTTGTGTGTGTGTGTGCGTGTGTGTGTGGGGGGGGTGGGGGGTGGGGTAAATTGAGAGCTGGGCACTGCACATATAATGAACTGACCGGGCTCCCATTCTTGCAGCAATAAACATGAAACATGCAAATGCAGAGCAGAGACACACAAGTCTGTCAGAAGAAATCAGCTGCATCATTATTTACCTTGTTGTCAGGTGAGCCGCAGAGCAGCTCCTGGAGCCAGACAAATGGCCGGCTAACGGTCAGCATTGCAAATCTGCAAAAGTAAGACAAATGCTCAAGTGTGCAAGGAGTGCAGACAGTCATTTTAAGAGCATTTTGTCTCTTGTTTTCTCAGCCTTTTTGAACGTGTGCCTTTCAAATTCATCTTCAGCTATATAGTGTTATACTGATGACAAACAACTTTGAGTGTTACTTAGTCTGCAAGTCAACCTTTGAGACCGTATTTGTAAGAGTAGAATCAGATTTGTTTTGGCAGTGTGAATGACTGACTGAACAGAGTGTCATCTGTTCAGTTTGACCTGGAAATGAAGGGTCATCCTGTCAGACCCTTCCTTCTTCTTTTCAAATGAAAGCTGTGACAGTCAGCTTTTCAGTACATTGCTCCTTACAGAGGATAGCTGGAGAAAACTCAGAGGTTAGACACAGGAACAAGCGCGAATGATCGGGATTGCATGCTCAAGTCTGATTCTGTTCTGACGAATCTGTGCCTGTGCTCAGACGTAGACAAAATTAGTTTTGTGCTCTCTCAAATAAGCTTGCAGTGTAGTGTTGCAGGGCAATGAGTCATTTTTTGAACAGCCAATGTAAAAATTGGCAGTATTAGTCACGCTGTATCCTCGAATAAGGCTTAATTATGTACCAAGGAAATGCTGCAGGCTGCAGGGGGTTCTGGGTGCTCTGAATGGCTGGCGGAAGCAAGGAGGACTGCGTTAGATTGCTCTGCTTCCCTACAGTAACTGGCACCTGTTTCCATAAAGGCTGCTATTCAAAACTCCCACATTGCAAATAACAGGCTGGCACATTCCCTCCCTGTGAGTGTGGCAAATTATACTCTGTATGAGCAACAGGAAGGAGGACAAAACATGGTCACACAAAATGGTTGCACAGACGGAACAATGTGAAGAAAAAAGCGTGTCTTGTGATGTGCACATTAATTAGGCTTAAATATTCTGACTTTCTTTGCTAATTATTGCTGATCAGGAATTGCAATCACAAGGCCAGAGCAGGAAATAACCGCCACTCCCTGAGATGAATACAGTCACACAGATGTCTGAGTCAGCCAGGGGTGGCATGCAGGCCAAAAAATCTGTGTGTGTGTGTGTGTGTGTTTGTGTGTATACAGCAGTTTTCTGTAGTTTGACATATACATTCAAAGACTTTGAGCAGATTATTTTAAAACTTTACTGAAACAGTTTTTGTTGCCCAGTAGTTGCCATAGCACATGCTCCATTAGCTATTATTATTACTCTTCTTTTTCTTCTTCTTCTTCTTCTTCTTCTTCTTCTTCTTCTTATTATTATTATTATTATCATGTTGTTGCTGTGAGAATCATCACTCAGTGGTGGTAAAAACTCACTGCCATAAGATTCACAAGCTCTACTTGGATTTATATTAAATATGATGCTATGCCATCACAAGTCACAATGAGCGAGCCAGCCAGAGGGCTGAACACTGAGGGTATCTACTAACTTTATAGTTGGTACAGGCCAAATATTTCAGTTTGAGTCAGCAATTTTTTTGCTCTCTTAGAGAACACATGCTTCTCTGTTTGCGCTTTGCTCCCAAAGGTTTCATAAAGTGGATTGTGGACACTTATAAATCACTGGGACTTTAATATGAAAGACACAGAAGGATACCACCATATTTTTGAATCACTTTATTGCTTCTTCAGTACTGTGCGAGCGTACCCTCCAAACAACACAAGCCTTTTTGCTGGGTCTGTGACTGGAAATCTGGGATTAGGACAGGGACAAAATGACAAAATCTGTGAGCTGCATGTCATGTGAGCAATTGACTGAGAGAACTGAGACGCTGCTTTAATCCATGAGAATAAGCAGTTCATTGAGTCTATAGCAGCTACTGTAGAGGATGCTGAAAGCGGACAGATGTGTATACATGGGATTACATCCCCTGTAGAGCATCCTGTCATGGACTTGGCTGATACATTGCCCCTGGGTGTATCCTAAAGCCCCTGGATCAGCTGTTCAGACTCCCAAACTAGCTTCCCTAATGATGCGTCTTACTGGCACAGCACCAACGCCAGACCGAAAGCATTCAATCCAGCCAGGAACAAAACCCAAGAAACTGCCCCAAAGCCACTGCTAGGCCGAGGCCCAGAGGAAACAACTTCACACCTGATCATCATCACCATTTTGAGTGGTGACTCTATAACCACACATGTAAGAATTTACCATGACTGACACAGCTGTCAGGGAGGCAGTACATTGTATCAACCACGAAGATATTCATCAGTGTTTATACAGAGCTGATCACACTTTCTACCACTAGATATGACAGATTAATGGAGACCTGAACATTCATATCAACAGAAAGAATGACTCCTAAACTGTGGAGCTTGTGAATTTATTGGGCAGCTTTGAACTTAATGAGCAGGTAAATGAAGCCACTCATCAGCATGGTGACCCTCTGGACTTACAGGGATAAACATTTACAGTGTTTCGGTGTTAGAATGACGTATTTCTGACCATCACTCTGTGCTTCTTGATGCTTATGCAATATATACAATACTAACTGCAATATTATGAGACATTTGAGTCACATGGCTATGCCATGGATGAAAACATCAACAATACCTTGTCATCTGTTTTAAATACTGTTGCTCCACTAAAGGTTAAAATGGGGTCAACGGACAGAATCTCCCTATGGCTAAACAATAACAGTGTTAATGACATTAAGCAAATCTGTTTAGCAGCTGAAGGAAAATGGAAAACTGGACTCACAGTTCACTGTAATATATACAGAGAAAACCTTGACTGTCTATAGCAAAGCAATGTGTCTGACAAGAAATCCTTCTTTTTCCAAGATTATTACAGAAAAGATGCAGATGACACACAACTAAATGAGGACAAACATGAAATACTAGTTGGCCCTAACACAAAAAGAGAAACACTGTTATTAATATGGGCAAATTAACTCCTGGATTAAATCTGAGGTTGCGAGCCTTTGTGTTATCTAGATTTAGATCTAAATCCCACATCAACAAGATGACAGAAACAGTATCACCTTGGAAACATAGCTAATCAAAAAGATGCTGATTCATGCCTTTATTTCAAGCCAACTTGATTACTGTAACTCATTATTTACTGGCCTCCTGAAAAAAAAAACAACTGCGAGACTTCAGCTCATTCAACACTCTGCAGCTCGGCTTCTAACCAGAACCAAGAGGAGAGAGCTGCTCTGCACTGGCTTCCTGTAACATGTAGAATTAACTTTAAGGTTCTCCTCCTGGCATACAAAGCCCTTAATTGGTTAGGGGCCAAACTACATTACCTACAGATATCAAGGAAACCAGTTCGCTAAATATCTTTAAAAAAAAAAAAAGAAAAAAAGGTAAAACCGTGCCTCTTCACTTCAGCCTTTAACCAGCTCTGACTTCCCTGATACAGGCCTGAAACCTCAGTGCTTATTCACTGTTGTACTTCCTTTAAAATGTTGCATTCTACTTGGTTTTATACATTCCATGTACTATATTTTTAACTTGACTTTATTACTATTATTAATTGGGTTTTATTTTCTGTCTAATATTATTCATTTTCTTATTTCAATTTTCATCCTAACTTTCATTTTATATTCAGGATAAATATCAAATGGATTTTTTCTCGACCTTATTTTCCATTAATTTTCTATCCCTGATTTTATGTTTATTCTGTCTTTTTATGTAAAGCACTTGATGCATGTGATTTCTTTGCTGTAAAGTAACACTTTGAGCTGTATTTCTTGTATGAAAGGTGCTAAAGTTTAAGGGCTCAATTAACTGACTGGGACCCCAGCCTTGAAAAAAAAAGGCCTCAGTTGAGCCCCCTCCACACATGTCCCCCGACCCATTTGCCTCCTGTTTGCCCAGGGTCATATAATCTAACCTGTCATTCTATGCTGGGATACTGATAATTTGATTAAAAATAAATTTGGATGTGCAATGTGAGCACAGTATCAACTGCAACATCAGGTCAGGTATTAAATCTAGGTTTTTACACAGGGCCCAGCTACAAGAGAGGGACTGAGTGAAAATAGCAAGATTCCATTTAAAACGATGTGTTTTAAATGCATATTACAGAACAAAGTTGTTATGATCAAATTACAACAAAGTAACTGTCACAACATGGGGCCTTTGGGGCCCCTGAAGGACTGGGACTGCATGGTTGGCAATCAAGCCCTCATTAAGGATAATGACAAATCAAACTTCTGTGTATTAAAATCAATGCTGACAATTGAAGTGTATTTCTTAGATTGATTAAGTAATAATGGGTCAATTACTGTTACTACAGTAATGATCTATATCTTACGATAATTCAGTTTACATTATTGTTCACAATTGTCCAAACCAACCCACTATTTTGTAACTGGTTTGCTTTGTTAAATGACCAGCAATAATATCAGGTATATGTGATTAGTAGCAAATGTGTAAAAAAGTGTGAAATCACTGGTATGGTCCTTAAATATTAACAATTAAAATGTTTCTTTGGAAATAACATTGTTGTCATTACACTAACGTTATGGATCTCATCAAGAAGGAATAATGTCCAGATATGTAAAGCAGACGCAGAACCAGAAAACAACACCATTCTTTGTCACATGAAAATAACCCAGCCCAACAATATAATCCAGTCACGCTAACTTCAACACTCAGGAGTGTCATTGTCTTGTAAATCTGCCTGACAGAAGCAAAGAAAACCATCATTACCACAAAAAAATGCAGTGAAGCTGATGGTGTGGATAAAAACAAGACAATTCCTTCTTGACAGTTGCATTGCTTTTGAACACCTACTCACTCGACTGCTGCTGCTGCCCCCGTCATGAGTTATTCTGTCTCATTCCATCCACAGAGATGCGGGCTTTTCATACATTGATTGAAAGCCTCATTCTCAAAGGAGCTGATGCTGAACGGCT